>NC_136061.1:170221840-170834340 GCF_964261635.1 Lissotriton helveticus | reverse complement strand
TTCAAGGGGTTAGTTTCTAGTCCAGTCGGAAGACTCCTAAACCTTTAACTTTCCAACTTTACGCACCTATTGACTTCTATGTGTGCACGCGTGTGCATTTAGACACTGCACCCGCATCCCGTGGGCCTCCTGCTTCCTAACAACTGTTAGTCCAGTGTAGTCCCAGTGATTCCCAAGGCCCTAGGCCTTTCCATTGTTCGTGACGTGGTTCTTATACCACTATTTTAGTATATGGTTTAGCGGGCCACCAGGGCCTATCCATATTGTGCAACTTATTGTATGTTATATTGAGTTACTTGTTATGCGCTTGTGCTTCTGTGCTCATAAAGGGTTCAGGGGATTGATTTAGAAATAAATACATATATATTTTGAATATATAACCTGTGTGGTGTCCTTTCATTTGGTATTAAAAGGATTGCATATGGTAAAACAGCTGGCTTCACATGCCCTCTTGAGTTTAGCCTAAGACTGCTTTTGTCCATGCTACCCCTAGGATAGCTGGTCTATAAGGTTGACTACAACCATCACCATAAGGGTCGTTTGGACTGGTACAAGGTGCCCACTAGAATAGTGAACATCATATACCAGGCTAACTTCTCACATTGGTGTGCAGCGGTTGGGATTTGAGCTTGCTGTTGTTTTACCAATTGTAATCTTTGATATATCATTTGAAAGATCACATTAGGTACCATAGGTACATATAACAAGACTTAGAATACATAAGTGTAGGAAAGTGGATATCTGACTATGGTTACCCCCAACTTTTTGCCTAGTGTTTAGCTGGTTTTCGACCTAGTTGGCCTGGGGCCCTGCTATTCAGGACCCCAGACTAATTGCTCTCTCTGTAAAATGGACTCCATGTACCTTACGTACATACCTAATTGGATGCTGGGTCACCTTATCACCCCCTGTACAGTGTACCTTAGGTACCCAGGGCATAGGTGCACCCAGGGCCTACCAGGGGCTGCAGCATGTATTATGCCACCCCTGGCTGGCCATCCAAAACGGACACAACTGGCCGCTAAGACAGCTGGGGCAAGGTGGTGTAATCACCCTTTGTTATATATATAGTATACCTATATCTAACCCTAAAATGGACACATATATTCCTATCAGTCACTCCTATGGCAGGCCTTATCAATCCTGAAGACAGAGTGCTTGGAATTATGTGAGATGGTGCTCTAGCATGAGCTGAGCCTGTCTGCAGCTTGCGGAACCAAGTCCTAATAGCTGTTCCATGATAACGCGATACCATAAACTCTTAAATGCATTATAATCCTCGCGGTTGAATGCTAACTTTGGCATAGCATTATCAAAACATGTCGAGTAAGGTGTCATACGAATTGGAGTACTACCCCCTCGCCAGTTCTGGCGACGGGGGTAGCATTCCACCCTTTTAGAGGGGGGCGACATGTATGTAACTGTGAACCCGGTTAAAGTTAAACGAAGCCTCAGCATCACAAAATGGATGCTGCCACCACAGACACAACTCTGACCTCCTGCTGCTGGGAGTCCTTCCAGCGAGGGAGGCCTGGACAAAGGGTTTCCTGCCTTGGGAGGTGCTAGCACCACCCCAGACAGGATTTTGTGTATTGAGGTAGGGAGGGCTGAAAGGAATGAGACATGCCTGGGGCACACAAGGTGTCCCTGTGCATACCCCGGTTCAAACCAGTTGCTGGGGCACTCCAGCCCTAGCTGTGGCGCGAAACCGGACAAAGGATAGGGTGTGTAACCACCCCCCTTCCTGGTTCCACCCATGGGAGGGACCTAGTCGATAGTACAGGCCCCTTTAGCAGGATAAAGGTAGGAGCTGGTCCCATTCCAAATTAGATTTATCCTGAACTACTCTACAAGAAGAAACTCTGGACTTCGACATTCTGCTCCACAGAAGACTGAACAATCTCCCTTGTGGGCAAGGAGTGTCCACTCTGCAACTGCAAGCACCATCAAGCGTCCTAGCGGTTCTCTTTGTCGTCCTTCCTGCCGGAACCAGACTTCAGAGCCCGACGAGACCCGGACTCCCAGACCTCTCCGACCTCTACCCACATCTGCAGCACAGCTGAGACCCGTGGGTGCGACGAGACACGTGGGACCGGCCATCTTGAAGAAACTGCACTTCGCTTCCAGCACGACTTCTGAGGCATCCTCAAGTAAGTGCTTTAGGGATTGAGAAGCCCCAGCCCCGAGCAGCTCCTGCACCAAAGACCAGCCCTCCAGCATCCACGAGATCTGCGTGGGGCCCTTTTGCTTGACTGCTGCTCGACGCGTTGTCTGGTCACTTGCCGGCTGGCTAGTGGCCTCCTAGACAACGATCCTTGAAATCTACACTGCCGGTCTGGTTGCTCCAGACTGGCCCTTGCTCCCTTCCAAAAGAGGAGCACCCGGACCCTCCTGGTCCGCACCAGACGCCGTTTCCACTCACCACGAGGGTTGCCTTTGCCAAGGCCTGTTGACTCCAAATCCGGATCCGACACCGCCGACAGCGAGCGTGGGACAGCTCGTGCCTCCATCCTGGTCGTCGAAGACACCTCCTGGTCCACGTGGCTACAGAGACAAGCGTCCACGCTTTACCTGATCGCGACGACAGCATCTGGTTCCCTCCTGGTTCCAGACCGGTCACTGGCTAGTACTTTGAACACTGTCCCCTCTGCTTTCAGGTCCTCATCTTCCTCGATCCACCCTTAGATCGCACCGGACATCTTCCTCCTGGTCACCTGCAGCATCTTTATTTAAGACTCCATTGACTTCAACGCTGAAACCCGACACACTTTCACACCTATGCACCCGCAGCCCGTGGGTGAGGTAACAAGAGCATTTCGGTGCTCATAGATAGATTGACTCTCCTAGTGTCCAGGGGCCAGATGTAGGTAATTTTATTTTACCACCTCTTAAATACCGATTCATACCGAATCGGTATTTAAGAAGTGGTAAAATAGAGGGGGGGAGATGTAGGTATTTCTGATTCGGTAAATACCGAATCTTAACGATTCGGTATTTACCGATTCTGTAAATACTGATTCGGTAATGCCCATTGATTCCTATGGGCATTGAAGCCCATAGGAATCAATGGGCATTACCGAATCGGTATTTACAGATTTGGTAAATACCGATTTCAGCAAGGGTGCAGGGGGTGTCACTTTGACACCCTCTAGCACCCCAAATACAGGCATGTGTGCCATGTGGCACACAGACATGCCCTAAGGGCATGTCTGTGTGTCACATGGCACAGGTGTGCATGCACAGATGTGCATGCACACCTGTATTCGGTATTTTACCACCCAATTGGGTTGGGTGGTAAAATACCGAATTCTGAAGGCCTGTAGCACTGTCAACAGTGCTACCTAATCTGGGTTTTACCGAATCGGTAAAATTACCGATTCGGTATTTTACAGATTCGGTAAATTTACCGTTTCGGTAAATTTACAGAATCTGTAAAATATTTGCCCCTACATCTCGAAAACCAATTACCGGTCGGTAACGGCCGAAATCGGCCGTTACCGACCGGTAATTGGCGACCTACATCTAGCCCCAGATATCCAGTCGTTTTAGTCCTAACTAGTCGGAACTGTCTGTTACTTATCTTTTCGTAATTTGTTCTGCCTATTGACTTTGTTCCGCATCTCGCGTGTGAGTTCACACTCTGCACACACGTCCCGTGGGCCTCCTGCTACTTACCTAAGGTTAGGGTAGTGTAGTCCCAGCGATCCTACAGCCTCTGGGCATCTTCATTTCCTCTATCGTTCTACTTATACCATTTACTTAGTATATGGTTTGTCGTGCCCCTAGGGCACCATTGTAATTTTGTGCAACTTATCGTATTTTTCTGAAGAGATTGTCATGTGCTTAGCCCTCTGATCTCATAAAGAGTTCAGAGGTGTTTGTTATAAATAAATATACTGTTTATTTTCATAACAACCTGTGTGGTGTCCTTTCATCTAGTATTCAAGGGGTTATATGTGGTATAACAGCTGACTTCACAGGCCAAAAGAGTTTAGCGTAAGACTGCTTTGTCCATGCTACCATTAGGATAACTGGTCTGTAAGGCTGACTTACAACCAATCACCATAAGGGTTGTTTGGACTGATACAAGGTGATCACTAGAACTAGTGAGCATCATATATCAGGCCAACTTCTCACATTGGTGTGCAGCAGTTGGGATTTGAGCTTGCTGTTGTTTTTACCAAATATAATCTTGAGATATCATTTGAAAGATCACATAAGGTACCATAGGTACATATAACAAGCTTAGAAATACTCTGAGTTCTACTGAACCAGCTGTTGTAGTAGAAAGTGCCTAGCACACCCTGACTACAACTCTTAGCAAGGGATCAGTAGGAAAACCCATAGTGTAGGTAAGTGCATCACTTACACCTCACTAGAAAGCATGTCTACCCATGGAGAGACCTCAGGGACTCCCCTAGTGGTTAGTGACCCTCCACAGGTCCTTTCCAGATATGCAGCACTCAGCTTCCAGGAGATGAGACAATTGTGTACCTCCGGGAAACTGAAACAGGGTTCTAACCCTACCACCCCTTTTCTGTTAGGTCTCTTAGAGACATATGATGCTAGAAGGGCTTCTAACCCAGGCCCCTCTGATCCTGCAGATGGGAGCCTGCCCCCCTTAGAAGGTGATCCAGGTGATCCAGACTCTAACCTACCTGAAACAGGGAATGTAGATAGTAGGAAAGAAGGGGATGCATCTGAGGATGAGGCAGACAATGGCCAACCTTTAGTCAGCAGACTTACTAGGGCGAACTTAGGCCTACATAGGGAAGGGTCTGGGGGAGCCCCAGACCTTACCTCAAGCAGGCCTAACTTTGGGATTAGAAGAGATAGGTCTGACTCCAGAGACTCCAATAGATCTATTCACTCCCAGGGCTCTCATGCATCTGCTCAGAGGAGAATGACTTCCCCTCAGAGGGGAGAGCATCAGGCAAAGATGAAGGAAGTTAATCTGAGGATCCAAAGGGAAGAACTTGCCCTTGCCAAGGAAAAACTTGCTTTTGCTAGAGAGCAACAATTGAGTGGGTTAACTCCCACCAGTGGCAGCATTATCCCTAGAGATAGTAAGACACCTGAGTAAAATAGTGCCCTCCTATAAGTTAGGAGATGACATCCACAAATGGATGACTGCACTGGAGAGAGCTTGCAAAGTACAGCAGGTACCCCAGAGTCAGTGGGCAGCTATATTGTGGCTCTCCTTTGAAGGTAAAGGCAGAGATAAGCTCCTCACTGTTAGAGATGAGGATGCTAATGACTACCAAGTCCTGAAAAATGCACTGATTGATGGGTTTGGCTTAACAACTGAACAGCACAGGTTGATGTTCAGAGACACCCAGAAAACTCAGGATTGGACTGATTTTGTAGATTGTGCTACTAAGGCTCTGGAGGGCTGGTTATTGGGAAGTAAAGTTACAGACTATACAGGACTGTATAATTTGATAATGAGAGAGCAAATCTTAAATAACTGTCAAAACCAGCTTTTGCACCAGCACCTGGAAGACTCTGATCTGACCTCTCCACAAGAATTGGGTAAGAGGGCAGACAAATGGGTCAGAACCAGGATTAGGCCTAAGAATCAGGGTGGTGACCAAAAGAAAGAGACTACCAAGCCTCAAGAGAAAGGTGGGGATAAATCTACAGAGAAGACTTCCCCAGGGCCCCAAAACTCTAAGAATGGGGGTGGGTCCCAAGACACTTCCTCTACCCAGAAGAAACCTTATTGCCATGCCTGCAAACAGGTAGGCCATTGGAAAACTGACAGCAGTTGCCCAAAGGCCAACAATAAGGAGAACATACCCCCAAGTAATACTCCCAAGCCTCCTGTTACTACTAGTAGTAATCCCCCAGGTGGTGGGAGTGCCCCCAAGAATTTGGGTGGTTTTACTTTGGGAGTTCCTGGGGACTCTGGCCTAACCAGGTCCCCTAACTTAGATACTCTTGTCTGTGAAAATGGCATGGGGTTTGCCAACTTCACTGCTTGTCCCAACACTTTGGACAAGTACAGACAGGAGCCCCTCATCAATGGTCTAAAAGTTGAGGCCTATAGAAACACAGGGGCTAGCATCACTATGGTGACTGAGAATCTAGTCCCCTCAAGGCAACTTATACCTGGTGCCACATACCAGGTGACAAACATTGATAGAGTGCAGAAAAATCATCCCATGGCAGTGGTAAATCTCAGCTGGGGAGGTGTCACTGACCCAAAGAGAGTGGCAGTGTCAGCAAACTTGCCTGTAGATTGTCTACTGGGGAATGATTTGGAAATCTCAGCCTGGGCTCAGGTGGAACAAGAAACCCATTCTAAAATGGTAAATCTTCCTGAGCAGGTTAGGAGGGCTGTGCCAGTCTCAGCCCAATCTCAAACAGATTCCTTCCCTGACAAGATTAGCAGGGCTGTGATGGTAACAGCCCATACCCAAACTGAGTCCCTTCCTGAAAAGGTTGGTGGGGCTGTGATGGCCACAGCCCAAACTGAAACTGATTCCTGTGTTGTGAAGCCTGAAACTATGGATCACTCCACACAAACAGAGAGCATTGAGGAGGAAGAGAAATCTCCCTCCCACCAGACATTAGGAAAGGATCAGCCTCCTCAGGGAACTGATCTTACCCCTTGTGAAGAAACTGCCCCAGAGGTAGTCAGGCCTAGCCTGGCAGAGCCCCTGATGTCAGTGGACCCTTCCAAGGTGGGACCCAGTCTGGATCAGGTAACCTGACCCTCTCTACCCTGCCTCAGTCAGCCCAGGGCTACAGAGGTCAAGCAGGCCAGTGAGCCCCAAAGGGCCCCCTGTCTAATAAAACAACCCCATCAGCAGAATAGGGACACCAAAGCTAGCAGCCCTAGCAAGGTGAAAAAGTTAGAAACTCCTGAGGGATCCCCCTTAAACTTAGTTAGGGACCTCCAACAGATGGACTCTGTTGGGCACAGCCAAACTTGGGACCTAAGGGCCCCAGACCTGACCTGTCCCTCCAGTAAGCCAAACAAAGGAACCCAGCCTCCAGCTTTAGGTAGCCAGAGGTTGACCCTGAGAGCCCAACACAACTCAGGCGTGGAAAGAAAGGCATATATGGTGGATGGTGATTGGAGGAAGTTGAGCCCAACAGTAGTGGAGCCTCACTTCAGTACTCCATCTCAGCACCAGCCTTTTACTTTGCCAAAACACACCACAGGTAGAGATTCCCTATGGTGGAGACCCTCAGATACCCTTAGGGTGAGGGATTGCTTAGTGGACCATGAGATAGGGGGTAACCATGCCAGTGCTGGTACTTCCTTATATGGCCACTTAGGCAATAGAGGCTTACCTGGACAAGGATAACCTTATCTCCTTTCGTTTGGGGGGGGGGGGGTTATGTAGGAAGGTGGATATCTGACTATGGTTACCCTCAACTTTTTGCCTAGTGTTTAGCTGGTTTTCGACCTAGTTGGCCTGGGGCCCTGCTATTCAGGACCCCAGACTAATTGCTCTCTCTGTAAAATGGACTCCATGTACCCTAGGTACATACCTAATTGGATGCTGGGTCACCTTATCAGCCCCTGTACAGTGTACCTTAGGTACCCAGGGCATAGGTGTACCCAGGGCCTACCAGGGGCTGCAGCATGTATTATGCCACCCCTGGCTGGCCATCCAAAACAGACACAACTGGCTGCTAAGACAGCCGGGGCAAGGTGGTGTAATCACCCTTTGCTATAGATATAGTATGCCTATATCTAACCCTAAAATGGACACATATATTCCTATCAGTCACTCCTATGGCAGGCCTTATCAATCCTGAAGGCAGAGTGCTTGGAATTATGTGAACCCCGGTTAAAGTTAAACAAAGCCTCAGCATCACAAAATGGATGCTGCCACCACAGACACAAGTCTGACCTCCTGCTGCTGGGAGTGCTTCCAGCGAGGGAGGCCTGGACAAAGGGTTTCCTGCCTTGGGAGCAGGCCCGGACTGGTCATTCCGGGCACCGGGCAATCCCCCGGTCGGCTGGATGGGGTGGGGGCCGGTTTCGTGACAGGGGGCCGGTTCTGTTGTGGGGGGGCCGATTTGGACCGACCGTGGTCCAAATCGGCCCAAACAGCATAACACTGTGCTTACCACAGTACATTAAGCACAATCAGGCCGCCTTGCTGTGTGAGAGGCCTGGTGTGAGCTGGGGTGCCGCGCCGATTTAAAATAAATTATTTCATTTTTGAAGACCCGCGCAGCGCGCAAATTGCCACCCTCTCCGCGGCGCCGCAGTTTTTTTTTTAGGGTAGGGGCTGCAGTGATGCTCATGCGCATTGGGAAGTGCGCGTGATCGAGGCGAGGTCGAGGCAGGAATTCAGAGGCCAGGCCAGCCGGGATCGGGATCGAGATCGGCACCGTCCCCGTAATGTAATCTCCCCTGGCTGCCGCCTGCAGCGCAGGTGAGTGCTATTTGTTTGTTTGCAGACTGCATTGGCGGCCAGATATGATTTATAGGTGTTGGGATGCACAGCGATACTGTGCTAAAAGGACATTTTTAGCGGGAGTGCAGCCAATGAAATATTCGGCATGTGGCTATTTGTAATACTGTGAGGCGCAATTTTTTTCATTTTATGATACAGCTTGAACTCAGTGTAAAACTTTTACACTGAGTACAAGTTGTATCGTGAAATGAAAAAAATTGTGCGTCACAGTACTTAAAACTGCATTCAGCAGCCTGCCTATCTTCTAGGGCGCGTAAGAAATTCTTTGCGTTCATTTGTAAAACTTGCACATACCTCAAATGTTATGGTGGTGTTCTCATGCACACAATCCAGTTATTTCGATTCCAGTCTTCTTGTCATCCACCAAAAGCGTCTTCTATTGTACAGTGGAACATAACTGCGTGATGAATAACCAACAACGACGTCAACCTGAACCAAATTTATTTTGTATTTTTGTGGCATAAAGATGGCCACATCAAGGGAAACGTGAGCTGAAAACGCCGTTGTTTGTTGTGCATTAAGGCACGGGTTGGTTAGAAACCGTGCAGAAGGTGTCTAGTGAGGCAGCATCTGTGACAGGGAGGGTTAATGGCCGTTTTCGAAAAGGAACAAATGTACCTGTTGTGTAATGGAAACGTCACTTTATGAAAATAAACACGGAGTTCGCACATCCCAGGCAAAGAAAAGAGCGTTTAGCCAAACATTTTTTTTTTAAGGGCAAGGTAAAATGATAATATGAAACTGCATTATTAGATTATTAGCTACTTTGATTATTTTAATGTACATTCTTGAAGATGTTATACCTAGTATAGTGGTATTGGGCATGTGTAGCAATTTATGCTCATATTTTGGAGACATTGCAAGGCATGGACAACCATAAACCTCATTGCACCCAATACACCACTGATGGCCACATATGGGCTTTCATCAGACTTCCAATAGAAATGCAGCCAATCAGGAAGCCAGACAATGCTATTTCAACCTCACCTACAACAGCCAAAAATGTAAATAGCACGTGCCAAACAGAAACCCCTCACCACTATGAAGACAACATAATACAAAATCCATAGAGCGGCCATAGCATGGCCAGTTCAACAGCACTGTCAAAGCACACAGATAATATTAGCTTAAAATGACACATGCACAACAGCACACCATAATACACCGACCTTGGGTGTGACACTTATATTATAAGCACCGACAATGCCAGTAGGTCTGACTTTTAACTGAAAGTCCCTCTTCAGTCATTGATGAGTTTAGGCATTCAATAAGTCATCAAGCATTGCTACTCATATTTGCACTCATACATCTATTCATCCACCCACTGGCTTATTGAAGGCATTGACTTGTTCACATGAGCGAGCCTGCACTCAGTATCAGGCATCCTGTTTAAACTGGCAGAGTCAACCCTGGCTAACTGGCTGGAGAGTAGCACCAGCAAGTGAGAGACTCCGTTAATGACCACCAGAGACAGTGAATGCCCCAGCTCAAGTTCACAGTAGACTTCATGCCATGCCATGTGACGTCCTGCCCTCTAGGAATAAAAAACTCAAAACCAAGCATTTACTTGTACATACATGCTTATAAAGTTCAGTAACTGCTTTTTTAAACTAAAAATGAAGGCCAGACCTTCGAACTGAGAGCTATTTTACAGTACTAGCGTGCTGTATGCTGAAATAATTTTCTGCCCTGGAAGATTGTGAGGCAGTAGGAAGTGGCTAGAGGGAGGAGAAAGAACAGGAACAAAAATCAAGAGAAATAGAGACTAAGAAAGGTGAGCAGAGCTCCCCTTACAGGACAGGCAGGTCACAAGTTTAAATCTCAGAAAAACTCTCAGTTTTCCATCTTCCGAGGTCCAACTTTCTGCTGTCTACAGCACTTAGAGGCTGCAGACGTATGGCTGGCAGGAAATGCTATGAAAAAAACAACGTATTCTAATCCTCACAGCGATAGGGAGGTGCAGCAACATGATGGCATGCACAATTTGCCCTTAACAGCAGTTTTATTTTGAGTCATTGATACTTTATTTATTTATTTGACACGTTTTATATAGCGTTGGCTAGACCAGGAGGTATCAGAGCTCTTTCAATAAGGTAGGACATTGTTGCATAGTTCTTTGTTTGGAGCTCCCGAGGTTAGAAGGAAGTACATGCAGTCATAAGCAGTGAGATGGCTCTAAACCAACCAGTATCAACTGTACTGACTTAATGCAAGGGGTCAATCTGTAACTCACCTTGCCCACCTACTCCTAAAAGTCAGAACAGAGCCACATCAAGATACTGTGATTCTCATGGGTTTATGCTACTTGGGTGAGAATGGTCCAGATGAGTGAGGGAGTAAAGGAGAAATGGCATTTTAAAATCATTTTCTTAGTGGGGTTCCCTCCTACCTTCTAGTTTGTGAACGTTTTAGGGCACCACCACCATTTGGTCTTTTTAAGGGGTCCCAGTGATTTTTGTCTAATTTAATGCTCCTCTCCTATTGTGCATTTGTAGGAGTTTCTCCTTGTATTTATCTTTATGTTAGCCCTGCCCATGCTTCCCTTTATTGTGATGCTGTCTCCTTTTTGTATCGGGCCTTACTTTCATTATTGGAGTGTGGTTTTAGTATAGCTAGGGGTGCCTGAAAGAGGCAATCATCCCCCTCCTGGGTATCCTTCTTCATAGCATGAGTTTCAGAAAAAATATTAAAAAATGAATTACATGCTTTTTCATTTGAAAGGCTAGAAATCCATTTACTGCTTCTATTTCAAATGTTAATGCATGAAAATATTTTTGCTTAATGATGCTGTGCATGATACACTGTGGTGTGCCCCATCCACTTCCTTGATAGAGTTCAGTTTGTACTTATATACACATATTTTAAAACATTGGGCGTAGTGTATTTAGAAAACAATTATTTGAGAACTTTAAAAATAATTGTAACCAAAGTGCTATAAATCTTCAAACACTTTTTAAAACATATTTGTCTTTTTCTATACAATTTGAGATTCACATAATTGTGAGGGTCTTATATAAGTGGTCCTTCTCAGGATGATTGTTAGGATGAACTACAAAAGTCACTAAATTAATCTGTGCTTAACTCTCTGGTAGTTTGGCACAAAAGCAGCCAGGGTTAACTTAGAGGTAATGTGTAAAGTATTTATACAGCCATTGCCGGACTGGCCAGGGCGGGCATCAGGTGTTTCCCCAGGAGGCTGAAAGGGTGGGTGCCGGTTTTGCAGTGTGAGGGCCAGTTTTGCTACTCGGGGCCGGTTTTGTAACAGTGCTGCAATAATGGCCCCCTGTAACAAAAGTAGCAAGCAGGTGTTTTCTCTCTTCGGGGGCCAGGCAGTGCTTCGTCAAGGGCTGGTCCAAGAAAATTGCCAGGGCTGCTTTGGGTTCCCAGTCCGGCCCTGCTTGGGAGGTGCTAGCACCACCCCATACAGGATTTTGTGTATTGAGGTAAGGAGGGCTGAAAGGAATGAGACATGCCTGGGGCACACAAGGTGTGCCTGTGCATACCCCGATTCAAACCAGTTGCTGGGGCACTCCAGCCCCAGCTCTGGCGCAAAACCGGACAAAGGATAGGGGGTGTAACCACCCCCTTCCTGGTCCCATCCCATGGGAGGGACCTAGTCAGCAGTACAGCCCCCTTTAGCAGGATAAAGGTAGGAGCTGGTCCCATTCCAAATTAGATTTATCCTGTACTACTCTACAAGAAGAAACTCTGGACTTCGACGTTCTGCTCCACAGAAGACTGAAGAATCTTCCTTGTGGGCAAGGAGTGTCCACCCTGCAACTGCAAGCACCATCAAGCGTCCTAGCGGTTCTCTTTGTCGTCCTTCCTGCCGGAACCAGACTTCAGAGCCCGACGAGACCCGGACTCCCAGACCTCTCCGACCTCTACCCAAATCTGCAGAACAGCTGAGACCCGTGGGTGCGACGAGACACGTGGGACCGGCCATCTTGAAGCAACTGCACTTCGCTTCCAGCACGACTTCTGAGGCATCCTCAAGTAAGTGCTTTGGGGATTGAGAAGCCTCAGCCCCGAGCAGCTCCTGCACCGAAGACCAGCCCGCCAGCATCCACGAGATCTGCGTGGGGCCCTTTTGCTTGACTGCTGCTCGACGCGTTGTCTGGCCATTTGCCGGCTGGCTAGTGGCCTCCTAGATGATGATCCTTGAAATCTACACTGCTGGTCTGGTTGCTCCAGACTGGCCCTTGCTCCCTTCCAAAAGAGGAGCACCCCGGACCCTCCTGGTCAGCACCAGACGCCGATTCCACTCACCACGTGGGTTGCCTTTGCCTAGGCCTGTTGACTCCAAATCCGGATCCGACACCGCCGACAGCGAGAGCCTGCGTGGGACAGCTCGTGCCTCCATCCTGGTCGTCGAAGACACCTCCTGGTCCACGTGGCTACAGAGACAAGCATCCACTCTTCACCTGATCGCGACAACAGCATCTGGTTCCCTCCTGGTTCCACACCGGTCACTGGCTAGTACTTTGAACACTGTCCCCTCTGCTTTCACGTCCTCATCTTCCTCGATCCACCCTTGGATCGCACCGGACATCTTCCTCCTGGTCGCCTGCAGCATCTTTCTTCAAGGCTCCATTGACTTCAACGCGGAAACCCGACACACTTTCACACCTATGCAACCGCAGCCCGTGGGTGAGGTAACGAGAGCATTTCGGTGCTCATAGGTAGATTGACTCTCCTAGTGTCCAGATATCCAGTCGTTTTAGTCCTAACTAGTCAGAACTGTCTGTTACTTACCTTTTCGTAATTTGTTCTGCCCATTGACTTTGTTCCGCATCTCGCGTGTGAGTTCACACTCTGCACACGCGTCCCGTGGGCCTCCTGCTACTTACCTAAGGTTAGGGTAGTGTAGTCCCAGGGTTCCTACAGCCTCTGGGCATCTTCATTTCCTCTATCGTTCTACTTATACCATTTACTTAGTATATGGTTTGTCGTGCCCCTAGGGCACCATTGTAATTTTGTGCAACTTATCGTATTTTTCTGAAGAGATTGTCATGTGCTTAGCCCTCTGATCTCATAAAGAGTTCAGAGGTGTTTGTTATAAATACATATACTGTTTATTTTCATAACAACCTGTGTGGTGTCCTTTCATCTGGTATTCAAGGGGTTATATGTGGTAAAACAGCTGGCTTCATATGCCAAAAGAGTTTAATATGGTATCATCCGTGGCACCAGTAACCGCTATAAGGACAACGTCCACCGCGATGTGTTGCGGCAATTACTGGTGAGGTTGATAAGAAAGAATAATTATAGCTGCAACCACGGTATGTCATCGTTCAGCCCCTCGGTATCACATTTAAGTTTAAAGATACATTTTTGTTCCTTTCTGAACAAAAATTGGGAGATGTCCCTCACATGTGGGGGTATGGATGTCTAGATAGGTCTGGAGAGACACACATGAGATCTTTTTGATGCTTCCGTTTTCCGGTGTGTATGATAATCCAATCATTGCATCGTTAGAAAACATGGAGGGTTCCCTATTTGGTCCGCCCTTGGTTGTCATAACCCACAGCTTCAAACAGTCTCGCTACCTTCCCCTCGGCTCAGATGCCAGACTGAGGTAACGACGGAAAGGTGAGTGAAGTCTCTGTCGCTTGGGGTTTGTTGATCTCTATGCAATATTTACGAGGTGTGCTTTCTGTTAAATTCTACACTTTTTTTTTTTTAAAGTATATTTTTATTGCAGAAATACGGACAAAACATCGGGAAAATCAACCATCAGCCCGTCCCCATACAAGGTACCACATGCTTCCTAGGTTGTACACAGCCCATCAGCCCACATCCCGGAGGCTGGGCGGCGTAAGTTCAATGTCCAGCAAGGTCCCCTAGTATGTTACATATGGATGTCTGGTCAACAATATAATCCTGTTTCCGCATTTTATGTCCCCTCAACAACAACTCCCCCCCTCCCCCCTAGCTACCCCCTGGAGGGCTCGTGCCTACCATACGAACAACACTCGAGCTCACTGGGTCTACAGAGCATGATCCCGCCTGTACATCAGCGTGACGACCCACCCGGTTCTTACTCTTCGCCACCCGCATTCCAACTCTAACGGGGCAGTCTACGAACTCCTCTATTCCCCCCCTCCCCCTAACTGCTGCTGATGTGGGTGGTGATGATGTCTGTTGGACAGAGTGGTGCGTCATCCTTAATGATTAAATGTTCGTGTTTCTAGTCTCCTGGAACTCAGTCTCCGAAAGTCTCTCCTCCATATCGTTCGTCAAATAATCACACAAGGCCTGCACAATCGTCTCCCAAGCCCTAGCTGCCTCTATGCCCTTCTCATTCCCCAATTTGGTGGCCTGCCGCATCCTCAGTACACTCTCGCATCTTGACCACTTCAGCAACTCATTCGTCCATCTCCCCACCACAGGGCCTTCCTTAGTTTTCCAGCGCCACGTGATCTCCCTCTGTGCCAACATAAGCCCCAAATCAATGAACTTGCTCGTGACTTTCGTTTTCGCTGTGTGGGGAAACCATAGTAACAGGCACGCCGCCATGTCAAATTCCACTTCCCTATCCGTTATCGCGTTCAGAAGGGCGCCCCCCTCGGGCCAATACGTACCCAGCTTCGGGCAACCTCACATCATGTGATCCAGTTCAACCTCCGGTGCCAAGCACCTCGGGCATGCCGCGTCCTGCACTTGAAAGTGCCGGCGGAGCTTCCCCGGGGTCAGATATGCTCCGTGCAAAAGGAAGAAATTTATTTGTTGGAGCCTAGCATTCCTGCTACCCTTCCATGTCCGTGTCAGAATGTGGCCCCACTCTGCATCAGGGATAGACTTGCCTATACTGTCCTCCCATCTGGTTTTCAGTGCCGTGAGCGGTTCCAGCCCGTCGTTCAACATCCGCGATTGGAGACAAGTCACCGCCTTGATTGTACCCGCGGCCATCATCACGTATTGACAGGCCTTGGACGTAACCGGCTTCATCAGTCCCACCTTCCAGTGTTTCTGCATTGCGGCAGAGATCGCCGCATGCAGGAGATAATCCCCATCCGGGAGGCCAAATTGCTCCTGAAGCACCGTAAATGGGGCCATCACTCCCTCCACAAACAGATCACCCACAACATGTAGTCCCAACTCTTCCCATTCCACCAGCGGAGACCAGTCTCCCCCATGCGGCAGCGCCGTCAGCATCCCTATAGGGATCTCCGGGGCATACGGTCGCACTGCCCGTGCCCGCCTCAGGCTCCTATTCCAGCATAGCCGGAGGGTTTTTTCTTCTAAGGTGAGCCCCCCCAATGCCAATCTCTGCTGCATAACAATATAGGAGAGGACGTGTCTCTGGATACCCATCCCTCGGAACCGATCAGGACCTCTAAACTCTCTGGCCACATTCTGTGTCAGAATCTGGAGCCGGGCTGCCAGGTAATATAGTTCAAAATCCGGCACTGCCATCCCCCCCTCAAGTTTGGGTCGAGTTATGGTGTGCAACGCCACCCTGCGCCTGCCATGCCCCCAGAGGAACTCAATAATCATCGACCGCAGGTCCTGAAAGACCCGCTGCGGAATCCAAATAGGCAGGGTTCTGAAATAATACAGCAGTCGAGGGAGTGCCACCATTTTTAACAATGCCACTCGTCCCTGCACCGACAAAGGGAGAGATGCCCAGAAGGACATGCAGCCACGTAATCCCCTGACACATCGCCCTATATTACCCTCCAGTAGGCTCGCCGCATCATGATAGATCCGGACTCCCAGGTACGTAAAGCACCTGTCCGCCCATAGCACGTTCACTGCGAGAGGGGGGCGCTGAACATCCGCTCGCAGCGGGAAAACACAGGTCTTATCCCAGTTCACTTTAAGTCCCGACAATTTGCCGAAGGAGGAGAGCAGCCCCATGGCCCCACTTAAAGCCATCTCCGTGTCCTCCAAATACAGCAACAGGTCGTCGGCATACAATGAAATGTAATGAGTACTCTCGCCACAGCGGACTCCCATAAAGGAGTTCCCCGCCCTGGCCTGTGCCGCTAGCGGTTCCATCGCGAGAGCGAACAGAAGGGGAGAGAGCGAGCAACCCTGCCTAGTCCCTCTGCGTACTGGATAAGCGGATGAAATGAGTGACCCCACTCGCACTCTAGCTGTGGCCGATGAATAGAGAACGTTCGTCCAGCGCGCGAACCCCTCACCGAGTCCGAACCGCTCCAGCACACCATCTAGGTAACACCACTCAAGGCTGTCAAAAGCCTTCTCAATATCCACCGACAAAACGGCCGATGCGCCGTCCGAGCCCAAGGCACCCTGCAGTATACGGATCAGTCTGCGTGTGTTAATGGCCGTGTTCCTAGTAGGGATGAACCCCGCTTGGTCATCGTGCACTAACATGGTCATGTGAGGGAGCAGTCTGGTGGCCAAAATGCGGCTCAAGATTTTGTAGTCCACCGTCAGCATAGAGAGGGGTCTGTACGACGTCACCTCTAGTGCATCCCTACCCGGTTTCAGAAGCGGGACCACCAGCGCCTCTCTCATGGAAACGGGAAGGTGCCCCATCGTCATCGCCTCCGAGTACACTGCCCAGCAATCTGGGCGCCAGCACATCCATGTACTTCGCATAAAACTCAATCGGCAGGCCATCCACCCCCGGCGTCTTGTTCCTGGCCATCTGCTTAATAGCCCCTCGGATCTCCATTAAAGAGATCAGGCTGCCCAAATCCTTTGCTGGCCCCTCGTCCAGTACCGGGAGCTGTACCGTGCTTAGATAATCACTTATGTCCGAAGGACCCGCCTCCAACTGAGTATCATAAAGGCCCGTATAATAGGACTGAAAACGCTTCAAAATGGCCGTTTGAGAATGGACCACCTCCCCTGTGTCGGTTCTGATGCACATAATCGGGCCACTCTTCGGTGCCGGGTCAGCAAGCCGCGCCAGCAAAGTGCCCACCTTGTCCCTCTCCGCATGGACTTTTGTGAGGTATAACTTATAATCATAACATCTCAGTCTCTCCGTTTCCCTCGCCACCACTTCCTTCGCTTCCAGCAGTTGCCCCTGCAAATCCGGACGTTCAGGCCTACTCCGCTCAATCTCTCTCAACACACATTCCGCTTTTTCCAAATCCGCCAGGACGGTCGTTCGTACATTCGAGAAGCTACCCATGCACACACCTCGCACCACCACCTTCATTGCGTCCCACTCCATCGATCTCGTGGCGGTCGAGCCCTCATTCTCACCGAAATAAAGCATTATACCCTGTCTAACCCTGTCCCCAAACACCAAGTCCTCTAGAGTGTCCGGCCGCAGCCTCCAGGTCGGGATCTCAGATCTCGCCCTCTGCCATCTGACCGCCATCAGCAAGGGATTATGGTCTGAAATGGTCCTAGCAAGATATTCAGTGTGTGTCACCATGGCTGCTATAGGGGCGCTACACAGTATGGAATCTATTCTGACATGTAGAGCGTGCAGTGTCGAGTGGAAGGAGTAATCCCTCTGTTAAATTCTACACTTTAATACTGATGTCTGTTATGCACATCTCGGTTGGACATACTCTTCCAGAGTTCATGGATGTCTAGATAGGTCTGGAGAGACACACATGAGATCTTTTTAAATCAGAAAATGAGTATTTAGGAAGAATGTCACTTATGAAGAGCCTTGACACCATTTATTCTGTAGTTCTGCCTTATGCCACTTTCAATTTGGAGTCACATTATTAATGGATTATGCACATTTTGGCAAAGTGTATACATGTTATATATATATATATATCTTTTCATGTTTTCACCCTGATCCAGAGCGTGGCCTCTTTGTCCTGAGCGAGTGCCAGGCGAGATGAGGTCTTCTCCCCTTCACATATGGGTGAGTGCAATATACCATAGTTGGAGACATCAAGTATAACACATCAGATGCTTTTCATTAATTTTGATATTTGCTCTGTTCTGTGTATATCCCCTTCTTTTGTTTCCTGTTCCTTAGGAGAGGTCTTGAGATTATGATATGAGACTGCCTCAAAGTTACAAATACTGGTAGGTCTACATAATCACAATTGTTTATCACGGTTCGTGTTAAGTGTTGCAGTAGTGCACATCATAGGTCCTGATGAAAGCCTGCTGAGGCTGAAACATGTCGACCAATTAAAATCTCTGATGGATAGTAATTCCTTACATACTATCTTCACTCTGTTTTTAATCATGCCGTTTTGATGGTCACATCTAATAAAGTACTCTTAGACATCAAGACAGGCATTTTTAGAATCATCACTATATTTTTTCATACTTTTCACACTTTATGAGCACTGCAACTTGCCCCTTCAGCCTACCACTCTCACCTATTGGCTTTTTTGTCTCACTGGAGGATCCGATACTAGCAATCCTCAAGAAACACTCTGATGAGATGTCTAGCGGATACCAGTTTCCATTTAAAAAAAAAACAGATGATGAAGCTCCGCCAATGGGTGGGCTGATGGGTATTCTTTTCTTTGTTCTCTCATTTCTCTCTCCCTTGGAACTTTTCTGATAAACTTTTCTGATAACCTTTTGGTATGCTTTGGTCCGGACACCACAATTGAGTGCTGACTATAGTACTGTTTAAAGACCCTTGGTATCTTTTGTGTGTTATTATATTGTTCAGTTGGGGGACAAGATACAAGCAGGTCTATAAATATTAACTCCCCTTGGACCCCTCTAATATTTTGTTTTCAGAAGAAGGAGATAAACCAGAGGAAGAATCTGAAGAAGAGGTTTTCAAGATAGCCAGGTCCAAGTTGGGAGACTTAGCCAGGCTAACCTAAGCCTACATGGGGCTGACAATGGGTTAGCCCCATACAGACCTATTAGTAGACTTAACCAGGGGTATGAGAGGACAAGGTCTCACTCAGGTGTCTCCCACCTCTCTAATGCCTCTAGGGGATCCAATACCCTTGCTCAGAGAAGGATGACCTCTCCTGAGAGGAGAGAGCATCAGGCTAGGATGAGGGAAGCTAATCTGAGGATTGAGAGGCAAGAAGTAGAAGTTGCCCTTGCCAAAGAGAAGTTTGCCCTAGCTGGAGAGCAGAAATTGTGTGGGTCACAACCCACTGGTGGCAGCAATATCCCTAAGGATAAAGACAGGTCCCATGAGAATTCTAGAATTCTACGCCTGAGTAAGATAGTGCCCCCCTACAAGGTTGGGGGTGACATCCACAAGTGGATAACTGCTTTGGAAAGGGCCTGCAAAGTCCAGCAGGTCCCCCAGCTATCTTGTGGCTCTCCTTTGAAGAAAAAGGCAGAGTTAAGCTCCTCACAGTTAGTGATGCAGATGCTAATAACTACCCTTTCCTGAAGAGTGCTCTAATTGATGGGTTTGGCCTAACCACTGAACAGTGCAGGTTGATGTTCAGAGATACCCAGAAGACACAGACTCAGGACTGGACTGATTTTGTTGATTGTGCCACTAAGGCTCTGGAAGGTTGGTTACTGGGAAGTAAAGTTAAGGACTATACAGGATTGTATAATTTGATCATGAGTGAGCAAATCCTTAATATTTGTCAGAACCAGTTGTTGCACCAACACCTGATTGACTCAGATCTGACCTCTCCCCAAGAATTGGGAAAGAAGGCAGACAAATGGGTCAGAACCAGGGTTAAGCAGAGACCCCAGAACCAAGGTGGTGATCAGAAGAAGGCTGACCAAAAGGGTGGAGAACAGAAACAAAAAGACCAGATGTCTTCTTCAGGCCCCCAAAATACTTCTAATGAGGGGGGGGTGCCAAAATTCCATGAAAAAGAAGGTCCAAAGAAACCTTGGTGTAATTATTGTAAAACTGCCTCTCACTGGTTTAGTGAGTGCACCAAGAAAGGTACAGCCCCTAAGGCAATTGCACCCCCTAGTACAGTCAGCAGTGGTAGTTCCCAACCCAAGGCTATAGTGGGGTTAACCATGGGTACTGAGGTGGATTCTGGCCTAGTCCGGATTTCCTCCTCAGGCTGTTCTGATCTGTGATGTGGACATGGCTATGTCCACTACTGTGAGTCCCAATACTTTGGGCAAGTACAGACAGACACCTTTGATCAATGATAAAGTGGCTCAAACCTACAGGGACACATGTGCCAGTGTCACTATGGTGACACCTAACTTTGTGGACCCTGGACAGATTGTACTGGGTGATAATTACCTGGTGACCAATGCTAGCAATGTCACTACTACACATAGTGTGGCAGTTGTTAATTTCTCCTGGGGAGGGGTAACTGGCCTCAAAAGAGTGGTGGTAAGTGCAGTCCTCCCAGTTGAATGTCTTTTGGGCAACGATCACTCCCGTTTCAGGAAACTACTGAAAACTCACCTCTTCCCCTGATCCTCTCCTCCCTTTCTCCTTGGCACTCCACCCTCTCTGCTGTCTCGGTTTTAGTGCTGGGATGCTTCCGGGTCACTATGCGCTCAATAAAACCCACATTTATTCATTAATTCATTCATCTGGAAAACTCAGTATGGTCAAAAGTGGAGTATAGGACGCATGCAGAGATGTTAGGCATATCAGTACATGTCCTTGCTGTGACAGGTCACAGGCCAAAAAGTACCACACTGAACAGGCCTTGGATCCTGAAACTATGGACCAAGTGCCATCCAAGAGAAAGAGCAGTAGGGTTAAGGCAGTGCCTTCCCCCCTGACCTCAAGTGAAGATCAGCCTTATCAGGAAGCTGATTCTGAGACTCCTGAAGGTACTGTCCTAGAAGAGCTTGAACCTGAACAGGTTGAGTTTCTGGGGACAGGGGGAACTTCAAGGGCAGACTTGAGGCAGGCTCAGTTAGACTGACCCTCTCTTGAACCCCTCAGACAGCAAGCTGCTGCTGAGGCTGCTGGGAATGCTCAAAGTACCCATAAAGTGTGACAAAACACAAGTGGCGGATTTGCTATAGCACAATCAGCACATCATAGAATAGAATATCTCCCTTGTTATGGATATAGACAATGTCAAATATATCACTCTGTTGGAGTGCAGGCCCGATGTAGTGCTCATCCACCTTTTAGCACCAATCTACGATCCCCTACCCACTCAAGGTGAGGCAGAGTGTCATATACAATTTACAAACAACCACCAGGGCACATCCTTTTTAGTCACTATTATCCAATGGGCATCCGGCCATGTCAATCCAATATCTCAAGTGTTCTTTTGATCCACAATAGAAACACACAATGTTCATTAATATTCAGTGTTCTTTTATTAATACTTTTCTTGTCACAGCCGTCACAGCCGACGTACGTTTTGCCCTCCGCGGGCTTTTTCAAGGCAAATACTTATTAGGTGAGCAGCATATGTTCTAAGAATCGATAATTAATAAAAACCTTTGGTCATTGTTCCTTCAAGCCTTTCACTTTTCAGTTCCTTATTCTGGAATCCATCCACGTGTTGTATTTTAGAGTTTAGACACGCTACTTGGAGCCTTGATAAGTTCCATCTTTAGTATTGCGCAAATTCAGCTTAACTACGTTAAAGTGTATTGGGATGATGGGCTCCTTTATTCAGAGGCTAGAGACCCCAAGCCTGGTGCTTCCAGGAGGTTGGTTATACCTCTGCAATTTAGGAGCTTCCTTCTCACCTTGGCTCATGATATTCCCCTAGCAGGACATCTAGGCCAGAACAAGACTGGGGACAGGCTTGTCCCTCACTTCCACTGGCCCCATATGTCAGAGGATACTAAGGAGTTTTATCGCTCCTGTGTGACCTGCCAAGCCAGTGGCAAATCAGGTGGCACAACAAAGGCCCCCCTCATACCACTACCTGTGGTGGGGGTACCCTTTGAAAGAGTTGGGATTGACATTTTTGGACCAATGGATCCCCAAACAGCCTCTGGGTACAGATTTATACTTGTGATAGTGGATCATGCCACCAGGTACCCAGAAGCTATTCCCCTAAGGACCACAACAGCACCTGTTGTGGCAAGAGCCCTCCTGGGAGTTTTCTCAAGAGTGGGATTTCCAAAGGAGGTTGTCTCAGACAGAGGTGCAAACTTCATGTCTGGGTACTTGACTGCTATGTGTAAGGAGTGTGGTGTTAATTACAAACTCACTACACCCTACCATGCACAGTGCAATGGGCGTGTTGAAAGGTTCAACAAGACCCTCAAGGGTATGATCAAGGGTTTACCTGAAAAGCTTAGGCGAAGATGGGACATCCCCTTACCCTGCCTTCTGTTTGCTTACAGAGAGGTCCCACAAAAGGGGGTTGGCTACAGCCCTTTTGAGCTTTTGTTTGGGCATCCTGTAAGGGGACCCCTATGTCTGGTGAAGGAAGGATGGGAGTTACCTCTCAAAAAGCCTAAAAAAGACATAGTGGACTATGTACTTGGTCTCCGCTCCAGGATGGCTCAGTATATGGAGAGGGCTTCTAAAAACCTTGAGGCTAGCCAAGAACTTCAAAAAGCTTGGCATGACCAAAAGGCTGTGCTGACTGAGTACCAGCCAGGACAGAAGGTGTGGGTGTTGGAGCCAGTGGCCCCAGCAGCACTCCAGGACAAATGGTCTGGACCCCACACCATTGTTGAGAAAAAGGAAGAGGTCACCTACTTGGTGGACCTTGGAACCCCTAGGAGCCCCCACAGGGTGCTCCATGTCAACAGACTCAAAGCATATGTTGACAGGGCAGACATGGGCTTGCTCATGGCTACATATGAGGGACAGGAGGAAGTGAGTGACCCTCTCCCAGACCTGTTGACCCAGAACCCTGATGATGGTTCAGTTGATGGTGTGGCCTTAGCTGGCAGCCTCACTGACCAGCAGCAACAGGACTGCAGACAAGTTCTACAGGCCTATAGACATATGTTTTCATTGACACCTAGTCAGACTAACTGATGCACCCATGAGGTGGACACTGGTGACAGTCTGCCTGTGAAGAGTAAGATCTACCGGCAACCTGACCATGTCAGGGACTGTATATAGACTGAGATACAGAACATGCTTGAGTTGGGAGTAATTGAGCCATCAGAGAGCCCCCGTGCCAGCCCAGTAGTTCTTGTACCAAAACCTCACACCCAAGATGGTAAGAGAGAGATGAGGTTCTCTGTGGACTATAGAGGTCTCAATGCTGTCACTAGGACAGATGCTCACCCAATTCCAAGAGCAGATGAGCTCATTGATAGATTGGGTTCTGCCAAGTTTCTGAGCACATTTGATTTGACAGCTGGCTATTGGCAAATCAGGTTAGCTGAGGATGCCAAGGCCAAAACTGCTTTCTAACCCCCAGGAGATCATTATCAATTTGTGGTAATGCCCTTTGGCTTGAAGAATGCACCTGCCACTTTCCAAAGGTTGGTGAACCAAGTCCTCACTGGGTTGGATGACTTTTGTGGAGCTTATCTTGATGATATGGCTGTCTTCAGCTCCACCTGGGAGGATCACCTGATCCACCTGAAGAAGGTTTTAGAGGCCCTGCAGAAGGCAGGCCTAACTATCAAGGCCACAAAGTGCCAGATAGGGCAGAGTAAGGTTGTGTACCTGGGCCACCTTGTAGGTGAACGTCAGGTTCAACCACTGGAGAGTAAGATCCAGACCATCAAGGACTGGGCTCTTCCAACTACCCAGACACAGGTCAGAGTTTTCTTGGGCCTGTCTGGTTACTACAGAACATTTGTCAAGAATTATGGGTCCATTGTGACACCACTCAATGACTTGACTTCAAAGAAGATGCCAAAAAAGGTTCAGTGGACAGTTAGCTGTCAAAAGGCATTTGATGAACCGAAGAAGGCCATGTGCTCTGCACCTATCTTGAAGAGTCCTGACTACTCCAAAGAGTTTATTGTCCAAACAGATGCTTCTGAGTTGGGGGTGGGAGCTGTGCTTTCACAACTTAATGTAGATGGTCAAGACCAGCCCATTGCTTTTATTAGCAAAAGGCAGACCCCTAGAGAGAAACGTTGGTCAGCTATTGAGAGGGAGGCCTTTGCTGTGGTTTGGGCCCTGAAGAAGTTGAGACCATACTTGTTTGGCACTCACTTCAAAATTCAGACAGACCATAAGCCCCTCTTGTGGCTAAATCAGATGAAGGGTGAAAATCCCAAACTGCTCAGGTGGTCCCTTTCCCTACAGGGGATGGACTTTACAGTGGAGCACGAACCAGGGACTGACCATGGCAATGCAGATGGTCTCTCCAGGTATTTCCACTTAGAACATGAAGACACAACTGGTCAAGGTTAGTCTAATGTCCGTGTGTTGGGGGGGGGGTATGTAGGAGAGTAGGGTCTGCATTCCTAGGGTCACCCCATTTTTTGCTTCACTGGTTTTCGACTTAATGTGGCTGTGGGCCTGCTAATCAGACCCACAGCCCTGCTGTTCTCTCTCTAAATTTCACACCATGTACTTTAGGTACATCACCAATTGGGATTTGGCTCACTCTTATGAGTCCCTGTATAGTGTACTATAGGTACCCAGGGCATAGGTGCCCCCAAGGCCTACCAGGGGCTGCAGCATGTTTTTTGCCACCACTGGCTGGCCATTCAAACTGACACAACTGGCTGATCACTCAGCTGGGTCAAGGTTGTGTAATCACCCCTTGCTTAGATATAGTATTCCTATGTCTAACCCTATATCTGGACACATATACACCTATAAGTCACTCCTATGGCATGCCTTAACAATCCTAAAGGCAGAAAGTGGATCCACAGCCTTTGCTATGCACGATGCCACAAATTTGTTCCACCTGCAGGCGTATACCGATTTTGTGGAGGGACGCCTGGTTGCCAGAATCACATCGCAGACTTCAGGAGGCAAGTCAAATGGCCTCAACTGTCGCCGCTTAATCTTCACGCATGTAGGTGGAGGCTGGACAGGTTCGGGTGGAGGACCGTCCCCTGCTGCTGCGAAAGAAGGTCCTCCCGAAGAATCAGGGGATCGACTGACATGCTGAGTAGCTCGGGATACCAGTATCTTCGTGCCCAGTCCGAAGCCACAAGGATGACTTGGGCCCGGTCGCGCTGGATCTTCTTCAGCACTCTGGGCAGAAGTGTTATAGGCGGAAAGGCGTATACCAGACCGCCAGCTCCACTCGCGACGTAAAGCGTCTCCGAGCGAGTGCCGCCTTGGAAATTCCAACGTGCAGAACTGATGACATTGTGCGTTCTCTTCGGTGGTGAATAGATCTAACCAAGGCTCTCCCCACTGCTGAAAGAGGCCTCGTGCCACGTCCGAGTTCAGACGCCATTCGTGATCTATCATGCACCGGCGGCTGAGTTCAATCACCCTGGCGTTCAGGGAACCTGCCAGATGTTGAACCACCAGGGTGATGCCCTGGTTTTCCAGCCATTGCCAGAGGCGCAGAGACTCCTGACAAAGGGTCCACGACCCCACCCCGCCCTGTTTGTTGCCGTACCACATGGCGGCGGTGGTGTCCGTGAACACCTGCGCAACACTTCCCCGGACAGAGGGAAGGAATGCCTTCAGTGCAAAACGGATCGCCCGCAGCTCCAGAAGGTTGATGTGGAGCCGGGACTACGCCGGAGACCAGAGGCCTCTGATCTTCGCCTCGACCATGTGGCCCCCCCCAGCCCAGGAGGGACGCATCTGCCACTACTACGTGCTCTGGTTGGGGTAGGGAGAGGGATCTGCGCTGACCCAATCGCGGTCCGTGAGCCACCACTGCAACTGTCTCGCGAAGTGTCTAGACCACTGGCCTCCCCCAGCTCATCTGCCCAGTCCTGACTTAACTGACACTGCTGTGCCAGAGGGTCCTCAGACCCCTCCCAGTCCTCCCCCCTTCATCCGTATCCTGATAATCAGGCAAAAATGACATGTCATAGGTGAATGATTCACCCATCGACATCAGAGACGGCGCCGAGGGGCGTCGTACTGGTCTGTGGCGTTGGACCCGTAATGGGGCTGAAACCGGGGACGGCGTCGTCCTAAGACGGCGCCGGGAGTGACACCATGGGGGTCGGCGCCAGCAGAGGAGTCGTGAGGTCGACTGGCGACGGCCCGGATCCAGGCCTGGATCCTGTGGGGCCCTGCGGCGTCGGGACCGGAGTCGACGACGGCACTGAGGCCGAAGCACCCGACGCCGCCGGAGCCTCCGGCTCGCTGGGGCCCCCAGTCGGACTTGCGACGGAGGGAAGTGAGTCCTCATGGCCACGAGAAAATCACGTATCTCCACCAGCGTCGCATGCAGCCCAGGGATCGGAGGGTGTGGGGCTGGAAGCAGCGCCTGTGACTCCGGTGGAGCCGCGCGGGCGGTGTCGCCCAAACCCCTGGTCGCGTCGCGTGAACTGCGGGGGGAGTCAGAAGAGCGTTGTTGTCTCTGACTTCTTTTTTTGAATGCCTCGAATTACCGGAGGACTTGGAGCCCAACGAGTGGCGTCGATGATTTGACGAGCGATGACTGCGGGTCCGCGACCAGTCCCTCGACTTCCTCCTCGACCGGGACCTCGAGCGGCGCGGAGCCGACTGCCGGGGCTCAAGCAGCTTGCGTGACCGCTCCCGCCTAGCCTTCGAGGTCAATGCCCAGCAGTCGGGGCACAATTTGTCGTCGTGGTCGGCCCCGAGGCAGTAAAGGCACCGACGGTGGGGGTCGGTCACTGACATCAAGCGGTGACAGGTGTAGGAGAGTAGGGTCTGCAATCCTATGGTCACCCCAGATTTTTGCTTTTTGCTTCCCTGGTTTACGGCTTTCCCTGGCTGTGGGCCTGCTAATAAGACCCACAGCCTAGCTGTTCTCTCTCTAAATTGACACACATGTACTTTAGGTGCATTTACCAATTGGTACTGGGCCACCTTATCAGTCCCTGTACAGTGTACCTTAGGTACCCAGGGCATAGGGGTACCCAGGGCCTACCAGGGGCTGAAGCATGTATTATGCCACCCCTGGCTGGCTATATAAACAGACACAACTGGCTGATAAGACAGCTGGGGCAAGGTGGTGTAATCACCCTTTGCTGTAGATATAGCATACCTATATCTAACCCCAAAATGGACACATATACTCCTATCAGTCACTCCTATGGCAGGCCTTATCAATCCTGAAGGCAGAGTGCTTGGAATTATGTGAGATGGTGCTCTAGCATGAGCTGAGCCTGTCTGCAGCTTGCGGAACCAAGTCCTTATAGCTGTTCCATGATAACGCTATACCATATACTCTTAAGTGCATTATAATCCTCGGGGTTATTGCTAACTTTGGTATAGCATTATCAAAACATGTCGAGTAAGGTGTCATACGAATTGGAATACTACCCCCTCGCCAGTTCTGGCGACGGGGGTAGCATTCCACCCTTTTAGAGGGACACGACATGTATGTAACTGTGAACCCCGGTTAAAGTAAAATGAAGCCTCAGCATCACAAAATGGATGCTGCCACCACAGACACAAGTCTGACCTCCTGCTGCTGGGGGTCCTTCCAGCGAGGGAGGCCTGGACAAAGGGTTTCCTGCCTTGGGAGGTGCCAGCACCACCCCAGACAGGATTTTGTGTATTGAGGTAGGGAGGGCTGAAAGGAATGAGACTCTGAATGAAACTCTGGACTTCGACGTTCTGCTCCACAGAAGACTGAAGAATCTCCCTTGTGGGCAAGGAGTGTCCACCCTGCAACTGCAGGCACCATCAAGCGTCCTAGCGGTTCACTTTGTCGTCCTTCCTGCCGGAACCAGACCTCAGAGCCCAACGAGACCCGGACTTCCAGACCTCTCCGACCTCTACCTACATCTGCAGCACAGCTGAGATCCGTGGGTGCGACGAGACACGTGGGACCGGCCATCTTGAAGAACCTGCACTTCGCTTCCAGCACGACTTCAGATGCATCCTCGAGTAAGTGCTTTGGGGATTGAGAAGCCCAGGCCCCGAGCAGCTCCTGCACCGAAGACCAGCCCTCCAGCATCCACGAGATCTGCGTGGGGCCCTTTTGCTTGGTTGCTGCTCGACGTGTTGTCTGGTCACTTGCCGGCTGTCTAGTGGCCTCCTAGACGACGATCCGCGAAATCTACACCGCTGGTCTGGTTGCTCCAGACTGGCCCTTGTTCCCTTCACATAGAGGAGCACCCCGGACCCTCCTGGTCCGCACCAGATGCCGTTTCCACTCACCGCGTGGGTTGCCTTTGCCCAGGCCTGTTGACTCCAAATCCGGATACAACACCGCCGACAGCGAGAGCCTGCGTGGGACAGCTCGTGCCTCCAGCCTGGTCATCAAAGACACCTCCTGGTTCGCGTGGCTGTAGAGACAAGCGTCCACTCTTCACCTGATCGCGACGACAGCATCTGGTTCCTTCCTGGTTCCACACCGGTCACTGGCTAGTGACTTTGAACACTGTCCCCTCTGCTTTCAGGTCCTCTTCTTCCTCGATCCACCCTTGGATCGCACCGGACATCTTCCTCCTGGTCGCCTGCAGCATCTTTCTTCAAGGCTCCATTGACTTCAACGCGGAAAACCGACACACTTTCACACCTATGCACCCGCAGCCCGTGGGTGAGGTAACGAGAGCATTTCGGTGCTCATAGGTAGATTGACTCTCCTAGTGTCCAGATATCCAGTCGGTATAGTCATAACTAGTCGGAACTGTCTGTTACTTACCTTTTCATAATTTGTTCTGCCCATTGACTTTGTTCCGCATCTCGCGTGTGAGTTCACACTCTGCACACGCGTCCCGTGAGCCTCCTGCTACTTACCTAAGGTTAGGGTAGTGTAGTCCCAGCGATCCTACAGCCTCTGGGCATCTTCCTTTCCTCTATCGATTTCCTTATACCATTTACTTAGTATATGGTTTGTCGTGCCCCTAGGGCACCATTGTAATTTGTGCGACTTATTGTATTTTTCTTAAGAGTATTGTCATGTGCTTAGCCCTCTGACCTCATAAAGAGTTCAGAGGTGTTTGTTAGTAATACATATATTGTTTATTTTCATAACAACCTGTGTGGTGTTCAAGGGGTTATATGTGGTAAAACTGCTGGCTTCACATGCCAAAAGAGTTTAGCCTAAGACTGCTTTGTCCATGCTACCATTAGGATAGCTGGTCTATAAGGTTGGCTTACAACCAATCACCATAAGGGTAGTCTGGACTGATACAAGGTGATCACTAGAACTAGTGAGCATCATATATCAGGACAACTTCTCACATTGGTGTGCAGCGGTTGGGATTTGAGCTTGCTGTTGTTTTTACCAAATATAATCTTGAGATATCATTTGAAAGATCACATAAGGTACCATAGGTACATATAACAAGCTTAGAAATACTCTGAGTTCTACTGAACCAGCTGTTGTAGTAGAAAGGGCCTAGCACACCCTGACTCTTACCAAGGAATCAGTGGGAAAACCCATAGTCTAGCTAAGTGCATCACTTACACCTCACTAGAAAGCATGTCTATCCAAGGAGAGGCCTCAGTGACTCCCCTTGTGATTAGTGACCCTCCACAGGTCCTTTCCAGATATGCAGCACTCAGCTTCCAGGAGATAAGACAATTGTGTACCTCCAGGAAACTGAAACAGGGTTCTAACCCTACCACTCCTTTTCTGTTAGGTCTCCTAGAGACATATGATGCTAGAAGGGCTTCTAACCCAGGCCCCTCTGATCCAGCAGATGGGAGCATACCCCCCTAAGAAGGTGATCCAGACTCTAACCTCCCTGAAACAGAGAATGTAGATGGTAGGGAAGAAGGAGACTTATCTGTGGAGGAGGTAGACAATGGCCAACCTTTAGTCAGCAGACTTACTAGGGCCAACTTAGGCCTACATGTGGAAGGGTCTGGGGGAGCCCCAGACCTAACCACAGGCAGGCCTAACCTTGGGATTAGAAGAGATAGGTCTCACTCCAGAGACTCTAATAGATCTGTTTGCTCCCATGTCTCTCATGCATCTGCTCAGAGGAGGATGACTTCCCCTCAGAGGAGAGAGCATCAGACAAAGATGAAGGAAATTAATCTGAGGATACAAAGGGAAGAACTTGCCCTTGCCAAGGAAAAACTTGCTTTTGCCAGAGAGCAACAATTGAGTGGGCTAGCACCCACTGGTGGCAGCATTATCCCTAGAGATAAAGACAGGAGTTTTGATAATAGACACCTGAGTAAAATAGTGCCCTCCTATAAGACAGGAGATGACATCCACAAATGGATGACTGCTCTGGAGAGAGCCTGCAAAGTACAGCAGGTACCCCAGAGTCAGTGGGCAGCTATACTGTTGCTCTCCTTTGAAGGTAAAGGCAGAGATAAGCTCCTCACTGTTAGAGAAGAGGATGCTAATCACTACCAAGTCCTGAAAAATGCACTGATTGATGGGTTTGGCCTAACAACTGAACAGTACAGGCTGATGTTCAGAGACACCCAGAAAACTCAGGCTCAGGATTGGACTAACTTTGTTGATTTGATTGTGCCACTAAGGCTATGGAAGGCTGGTTACTGGGAAGTAAAGTTACTGATTACACAGGATTGTACAATCTTATTATGAGAGAACAAATCTTAAATAATTGTTAGAACCAGTTGTTGCATCAGCACCTGATTGACTCAGATCTGACCTCTCCCCAAGAATTGGGAAAGAAGGCAGACAGATGGGTCAGAACCAGGGTTAAGCAGCAGAACCAGGGTGGTGGCCAGAAGAAAGCAGACCAAAAGGGTAGTAATCAGAATCAACAAAATGACCAGAAGTCTTCAACAGGGCCCCAAAAATCTAAGTAGGGTGGGTCCCAGAATTCCCAAAAGAAGAAGACTGATGTCCCAAAGAAACCATGGTGCCAATAATGTAAAAGTAAGACTCACTGGTTTAGTGAGTGTACCAAGAAAGACCCAACCCCTACCACTACAGCCTCTAAGGCACCTGCACCCCCTAGTACAGTCAGTAGTGGTAGTGTACCCCCCAAGGCTATAGTTGGGTTAACCCTGGGAACTGAGGTAGGTTCTGACTTAGTCAGAATACCTAATTAGGCTGTTCTTGTCTGTAGTGGGAACATGGATATGACCCCTTCTGTCATTCCCAGTACACGGGGCAAGTACAGGCAATCAATGGAAAAATGGAAATCAATGGAAAAATGGCTCAGGTCTACAGGGACACATGTGCCAGTGTCACTATGGTGACACCAGCCTTTGTGGACCCTGATCAGATCATACTAGGTTCAGACTACCTAGTGACCAATGCTAGCAACGTCACTACCAATCACAGTATGGCAGTTGTTAACTTCTCCTGGGGAGGGGTAACTGGCATCAAAAGGGTTGTAGTTAGTTCAGACCTCCCAGAGGAATGTGTTTTGGGCAATGATTTGGAATCCTCCCTATGGTCAGAAGTGGAGTATAGGACTCATGTGGAAATGTTAGGTTTGTCAGCACATGTCCTTGCTGTGACCAGGTCACAGGCCAGAAAATGCCCAGCTGAACAAGTGCTGGATCCTAGAACAATGGACCAGACACTACCCAAGAGGAAGAGCAGTAGGGTCAAGGCAGTGCCTTCCCCCCTGCCTCAGGTTGAGGATCAGCCCTCTCAGGAGGCTGACCCAGAGACCCCAGAAGGAACTGTCCTAGAAGAACTTGAACCTGAACAGGTTGAGTTTCTTGGGACTGGGGGACCTTCCAGGGCAGACTTGAGGCAGGCACAGTTAGACTGTTCCTCCCTTGAACCCCTAATAATAATAATAATAAGTCATTTGTAAAGCGCCTGGCTACACAAAGAACTGTGTGTCCCCGCGCTAACTGCTGATATAATGCCCAAGGGGCCGACGATGCCAGGCTGCAGGACTTACAGAGTAGGAAACAAGTGTGTTTTTAGTTTCTGCCGGAGCTAATTTCAGACGGCTCCATCCTAAGATGCAGCGGGAGAGCAGTCCAGTGTTTGGAGGCCAGATACCTAAATGAGCGTCCGCCCATTCCGGCCCTAAGGATGCGAGGAGTTTTAAACAACATCACGCCAGACGATCTTAGGTTTCGGGTTGGGCGATGAATGACAAGGAGATCTTTTAGGTAGTCCGGGCCTTTGTCTTGGGCAATGCGATGCGCAAAGGTGAGGACTTTAAATTTTATTCGCTCCCTGATGGGGAGCCAATGGAGTTTCGCCAGGGCTGACTTCCCCGAGGCTCTGCGCGGGAGCCCAAGTACTAGGCGAGCGGCGGCATTCTGCACGCACTGCAGTTGATAAAGGGCTTTTTGATTAAGTCCTATCAGCATGGCATTTCCATAATCCAGGTGTGGAGTCACCATAGCATGGACAATAGTTTTTCTGGCTGCGGGGGGGAGAAGGTCTAAGACCTTACGAAGAACCTTCAGTAGGCCAAAGCACCTCCCTGTGACCTTGTTGACATGGGTCTTATACAAGAGGCTAGAGTCCAGCATTACACCAAGGTTTCTTACCGACTCCTTTGGGATAGGGGGACTCCCTAATTCATCAGGCCACCAGAGTCGTGACCAAGCGGATGACGCTCTCCCGACCACAAGCAGCTCAGTTTTGTCGCCGTTAAGGCGCAGGCAGTTGTGGTTCATCCAAACCGCTACTGCTGACATGCAGTTCGAGAATTTGCCTGCGTCTTCCCTTCGGTCGGGTGTGAGCTTGAACACCAGCTGTGTGTCGTCAGCGTAGCTAACAATATCCACCCCAAATGCTTCCACCACACGAGCCAAGGGTTCCATATAGATATTGAACAAAGTAGGGCTCAAGCTAAAGCCCTGAGGAACCCCGTGGCTTACCTTGCGTAGGGAAGATCTGAAGGGTGGACAGTGAAGCTGAAAGCCTCTATCGGCTAAGAAGGATTGTAGCCAGGCATACGCTGACCCTGTCACCCCCATCTGTGTCAGGCGGGACAACAGCGTTGAGTGCAGCACGGTGTCAAACGCTGCACTCAGATCTAATAAAATCAGCGCTGCTGTCTCGCCTTCATCCACTATTTGCCTCATGCGCTCGGTGGAGTACAGAACGGCCGACTCAGTAGAGTAGCTCGCCATGAATCCCGATTGAGATGAGTGGAAGAGGCCTTCCTTTTCTAGATGTTCCATAAGCTGCCTATTGGCAATCTTTTCCACGATCTTGGCACAATAGGGAAGAAGGGAGATGGGGCGAAGGTTTTGGAGTTGTGTTGTGGGAATGTTGGGTTTTTTCTTCAGGGGGATAACCTGAGCAGTTTTCCACGCATCAGGTACGTGACATTCCTGGAAAGATAAGGTAACCATACTGCTAATATAATCGAGTAGCACTTTCTCCATAACTCCCTTGCACCGCGCCACAGGGCAAGCGTCAGATGGAGATCCGGATAATGTGCTATTGGCTATTTCTAATAATTCATGTCTTTCAGGCATAGAAAAACATGTAAGCTGAACTTTCTGTGAGGACATAGCTCCTATATCCTCAGGCATGGTTAATGGATTGTTGCCAGCTGTAAAGGTGGCATGAATTTTATCCACCTTATCCACAAAATAGTCGGCTATAAGATCACATAACTCAGCGGAGTAGGTATCTTGAACCTCCAGCCTGGATGGGATCGTAAGTTCTCTATAAATACTAAAGAGTTCTTTAGTAGGGTTGCTTGCTGTTTCAATTCTGTTTTTAAAATAGATGCCCTTTTCTAATCTTACTAATTTCTGGTGCTTTTTCATCTCTATTTTGTAGCAGACTTTGAGTTCAGGGGCATAGTTCTGTCTCCATCTCCGCTCCACCGTTTTACATTTGGCTTTAGCCAATCTGAGTTTTTCCGAGCACCACGGTGAAGTTCTAGATTGCCTTATTGGTGGTTTACTCACCCAGGGTGCTACCTCGTCCAGGGCATTAGGCATCCAGTTCTCATAGTTGCTCCATGCTTCCTGTAGAGTGCTACCTGGGGACGGGGGATTTTTTTGTAAGGCACGTTCAAATACTTCAGAGGAAAACTTTTTCCAGATCCTGCGCTTTTGTGGTAAGGGTTTTTTGAATTTAATTGATGGGGGTTCATTTATAATTTCGAACGGGACCATGCTGTGGTCTGACCAGATCAGCTGGATCGGGGGTAGGACCCTGATGCCTTCCCAATTTGAAAAAATTGGATCCAGGGTGTGACCCAGCTGGTGCGTGGGAGCTGTAGATAAAAGTCCTACCCCAACGCAGTTCAGTGCTGCAATTACGGTTTGTGCCTCTCTACACTCTCTGTCTTCGAAATGGAGATTTAAATCTCCCAAGACCAGAAACCTATTATGTCTAATTGCAGGCTGGCTAACTACATCTAGGAGTTGGTTTCCAAAATCCGCCACGCTCCCTGGGGGACGATATATCAGTAATCCATTTATCATCTGTTTAGGATCTACTTTTAGGGTGAAGATGCCGCATTCACTGTTGGGTAAGGTGGTTTTTGTGAGAGTACATTCTAAATCAGATTTATAGATTAGGGCTAGTCTTCCGCCACGTTGTTTTAGTCTGTCTAGTCTCAACAGACTATAACCAGGGGGGACTGCATCGAGAGTGTCAGGGGAAGATGTTTCTTCCAGCCAAGTTTCCGTAAGAAACAAGGCATCTGGTTCTCTGCTAAGCAGTAAATCATGTAACTCCTCTTTGTGTTTCCTCATTGACCTACAGTTTAATAGTAGCAGTTTAAGCTTAGTAACTCCCTTTTCCTCCCCTCCAGGCAGTGGCAGATTACATATCTTACAGTGGGAGGGTAGTAAATCCGCCCGTAAAGTATGGAGCATCTACTGTCCGAATGTTTCCTGAATGACAGCAGATCCATTTTAGAATAATAAAGTCGATGGTGAGACATACCCTGCGGTACTGCTGATCCTGAAAGACTGGAGGGTCCTGCCCCGTGCCCCGTTCGTTCGCGGACGGGCGCAGACGGGAAGGACTCTGGCTTGACTCCGGCGCGCGACCGGCGCGCCCGCTGAACGCGTCCGTTGCGCGGAGCCATGGCCGTATGTTTTTATAGAGGCGCCCGAGTGACAGGAGAGGAAAGCCCACTCCAAGATGTCCGCCACTGAGCTCTTAGCTCGGTCCCTCGGTAATGATGGCCCTAAGTCGGCCAGTGGGTGAGGGGGAGGCAAGTAATCTGCCAACCACCGAACAGAGTCACTTAAAAGTTGTTTTTAGAGGACAAGGAGTCCTACAGCCCAAAATCGGTGCGAAATTAAAAGCGCCGAAATGGAGAGCAGCGTGAAGCGCTGGTGCCAGTGGGGGAAGGACACAAGGGGAGGGGTGAATCAAGGTATTAAAACAGTTTTAAAAATAACAACCGCCCGGCTCAAGCCTCAGGGGTCAAGTATCAGCAATCTACCAGATTGGAGGGCCTCTTCTGTTTTTATAGAGGCGCCCGAGTGACAGGAGAGGAAAGCCCACTCCAAGATGTCCGCCACTGAGCTCTTAGCTCGGTCCCTCGGTAATGACGGCCCTAAGTCGGCCAGTGGGTGAGGGGGAGGCAAGTAATCTGCCAACCACCGAACAGAGTCACTTAAAAGTTGTTTTTAGAGGACAAGGTGTCCTACAGCCCAAAATCGGTGCGAAATTAAAAGCGCCGAAATGGAGAGCAGCGTGAAGCGCTGGTGCCAGTGGGGGAAGGACACAAGGGGAGGGGTGAATCAAGGTATTAAAACAGTTTTAAAAATAACAACCGCCCGGCTCAAGCCTCAGGGGTCAAGTATCAGCAAGCTGCTGCTGAGGCTGCAGGGAATGGTACAGGTACTCACAAGGTGTACTGGGATGAAGGACTCCTATACTCTGAGGCAAGAGACCCCACCCCTGGTGCTACCAGGAGGCTGAACTCTAGACTGCACTAACACAGCATGTGTTAGTGTCTCCTCTGGCACTGGTAAATGTTTACTGGAAGCCTCCAGCTTACTATTCGTAGGACAAAGTTTTTCAAACAATAGTTTTCAATGCGCTTCTCAGTTTTGTAAGTATTTTATTCATACTTTTAACATCAATTCCTTAGTTGGATGTTATTCACAGTCCATAAGGAGTTATACCAATTCATTTTTCTTATATCCAAAACATTTGTGACTTCCAATGCATTTCGGCCGACTGGCCTTCATCGGGGAAATCTGTGAAACAGATAATGTACTCATCACTATATATGAACTGTTCCATCAATTACATATTCAAAATAGCTCATGTTTGATCGACATGCACAAGTTCAAATGAAAACGAATTTAAATATGAGTAAACACAAATACATGTAAACATAAGTCGGCATTGACCAAGTTTTGTATCTCATGGCGCTCTAATTCGCGTGTATAACAGCGTGTTGTATGTCCGTCCTAAACAAACCCTTCTCACTTTCTGGTTTGAGGCAACAATAATATCTCATAAAAGCAATTATTTTACGCGCGGGGTTCAGGTAGTGACTGCGCTCCGTTTAGGTTGCTTACCGAATGTCTGTATCGGCTTAGGCGCTGCGTTGTGTTTCTCCTTCGGTGTGGGGAAAGCTCGCGTCTGACGTCTAATGGGTGTGTTTACAGCTTTAGTTACGCGCGCAATCTTTTAAAGGAGCCGGGGATTGGGGATGGTGGTGTGAGCGGGTAGTCAACAAACTTTATCAACATACCGAGTACGAACAATAAAAACAAATACAATTGTATAATCCTGCAAGGGTGATACTTCGACTTGAAATAATATATAAAACATTCATGTATAAACCAAATCTGCAAGAAAATGTTAGTTGTGATTGCACAGCACATAGTCCCATAGTCTGTTATAGGTAACAACTAAATTCTGTCCGTTCATTAATCCCATTGGGGCTCAGTGTTTGCAGATGATATATCCAATAGTTCTCTCGTTTCAAGAGAGTCTTTTTATTGTCTCTTTCTTCACTTCTTTCCACAACTTCTAAAATGCAAGCCTTTATCTGATTGATCTGATGATTGTGTTCAATAAAATGGGTGGCTACTGCTGATTTCAGCACTTTCGTGCGAATATTACTTTTGTGTTCGGTGAGCCTTATCTTAAGTTTCCGTTCCGTCTGTCCAATATATGCTTTCCCACATGGGCACTTCATCATATATATGACATTTTTAGTGTCACACGTTGCCGTTACATGTAATTTGATTTTATTGCCTCTCATGGGATGCGTTATGGTGTTGCCTTCCATTATGTTGTGGCAATTGCTGCAATTTCTGCATGGAATGGTACCTTTGTATTTAACAATTGCTTTAGAGACTGCAGGGTGTTTGATGATTTCTCCCAAGTTTTTGGCTCTAGTATATGCAAAAAGTGGTTCGTCAGCGAAAATGTTATTAAAATCTGGTTCTGTCTGCAATATTCGCCAATGTTTTTTGATGTTCTTTTTAAATATTGGACTCACGTTGGAGAATTTGCTAACACATGTGATTTTGGTTGCTTTTTTGGTTGTGGAGGTTGTTAGTAAAGACTCTCTATCTTTCAGTTGAGCCCTCTCCAGGGCTGTGTCTAGTACAGATTCTGGGTATCCTCTTTTTTTTTTAACTTATTCAGCATGATTTTGGATTGCGTTAATGCTTCTCTGGGTCTGAGACAATTCGCTTAACACGTAAAAGCTGTGAGTATGGCAAGTGTTGTTTGAGTGGAGATGGATGGAAGCTCTGATACAGTAATAGATTGTTCCGATCTGTGGGTTTTGTGTGAAGTGTAGTTTCCATTTTGTTACCTGTCCTTTTAATCACTGTCACATCTAGAAAATTGATGTGGTTATCATGAATCTCATGGGTGAATTGTATTCGTCTGTCCACTGCATTGAGTTGTTGGATGTTAAGCATTAGGTTTTCCTTAGAACCGTTCCAAAGTATGAAAATATCGTCAATGAATCTCAAATATAAACGTAGGTTTTGTTTCCATTGATCCTTCTGTAGAATGTGGGTATTCTCATATTTATGCATGAATATATTTGCATATGAAGGCGCTGCAGGATTTCCCATGGCTGTGCCAGATTTTTGGAGATACCATTGATTGACAATTGTATTTGTTTTTATTGTTCGTACTCGGTATGTTGATAAAGTTTGTTGACTACCCGCTCACACCACCATCCCCAATCCCCGGCTCCTTTAAAAGATTGCGCGCGTAACTAAAGCTGTAAACACACCCATTAGACGTCAGACGCGAGCTTTCCCCACACCGAAGGAGAAACACAACGCAGCGCCTAAGCCGATACAGACATTCGGTAAGCAACCTAAACGGAGCGCAGTCACTACCTGAACCCCGCGCGTAAAATAATTGCTTTTATGAGATATTATTGTTGCCTCGAACCAGAAAGTGAGAAGGGTTTGTTTAGGACGGACATACAACACGCTGTTATACACGCGAATTAGAGCGCCATGAGATACAAAACTTGGTCAATGCCGACTTATGTTTACATGTATTTGTGTTTACTCATATTTAAATTCGTTTTCATTTGAACTTGTGCATGTCGATCAAACATGAGCTATTTTGAATATGTAATTGATGGAACAGTTCATATATAGTGATGAGTACATTATCTGTTTCACAGATTTCCCCGATAAAGGCCAGTCGGCCGAAATGCATTGGAAGTCACAAATGTTTTGGATATAAGAAAAATGAATTGGTATAACTCCTTATGGACTGTGAATAACATCAAACTAAGGAATTGATGTTAAAAGTATGAATAAAATACTTACAAAACTGAGAAGCGCATTGAAAACTATTGTTTGAAAAACTTTGTCCTACGAATAGTACGCTGGAGGCTTCCAGTAAACATTTACCAGTGCCAGAGGAGACACTAACACATGCTGTGTTAGTGCAGTCTAGAGTTCATTTCCATACTCTCGAGCGGGGAGTGTTCCTTATGAGCACGGTACACGCCTAAAATCTTCAAATAAACCTCAATACGCAGTGTACGGACACAATCTACAGTTGCTACCAGGAGGCTGGTCATCCCCTTGTCTCTTAGAGGTTTCCTTCTTACCTTAGCCCACGAGATTCCCCTTGCAGGACACTTAGGCCAGAACAAGACTTGGGACAGGCTTGTCCCTCACTTTCACTGGCCACACATGTCTGAGGACACAAAATCGTTTTGTCGCTCATGTGTCACCTGTCAAGCCAGTGGCAAATCAGGTGGCACAACAAAGGCCCCCCTTATAACACTACCTGTGGTGGGGGTGCCCTTTGAAAGAGTGGGGATAGACATTGTTGGACCAATGGACCCCCCAACAGCATCTGGACACAGATTTATACTGGTGGTAGTGGATCATGCCACCAGGTATCCAGAAGCTATTCCCCTTAGGACCACTACAGCTCCTGTTGTGGCCAGGGCCCTACTCGGAGTTTTCTCCAGAGTGGGGTTTCCTAAGGAGGTTGTCTCTGACAAGGGTGCAAACTTCATGTCAGGATACTTGATTGCAATGTGGAAGGAGTGTGCTGTAAATTACAAATTTACCACACCCTATCACCCACAGTGCAATGGGCTTGTGGAGAGATTCAACAAGAACCTAAAAGGGATGATAAAAGGGTTACCTGAAAAGCTTAGGCGAAGATGGGACATCCTTTTACCCTGCCTCCTGTTTGCTTACAGAGAGGTCCCCCAGAAGGGGGTTGGCTACAGCCCTTTTGAGCTTCTGTTTGGGCATTCTGTAAGAGGACCCCTATGTCTTGTGAAGGAAGGATGGGAGTTACCTCTTAAAAAGTCTAAGCTTGACATAGTGGACTATGTACTTGGTCTCCGCTCCAGGATGGCAGAGTACATGGAGAAGGCATCCAAAAACCTTGAGGCCAGCCAAGAACTTCAAAAAGCTTGGCATGACCAAAAGGCTGTCCTAACTGTTTACCAGCCAGGACAGAAGATGTGGGTGTTGGAGCCAGTGGCCCCAGCAGCTCTCCAAGACAAATGGTCTGGACCTCATACCATCATTGAGCAAAAGGGAGAGGTCACCTACGTGGTGGAACTTGGAACTCCCAGGAGCCCCCACAGGGTGCTTCATGTAAACAGGCTCACGGCATTTGTCGACAGGGAGGACATGGGCTTGCTCATGGCCACAGATGGGGGACAGGAGGAAGAGAGTGACCCTCTCCCAGACCTGCTCACTCAGAACCCTGATGATGGGTCAGTGGATGGTGTGGTCTTTTCTGACAGCCTCTCTGAGCATCAACAAAAGGATTGCAAACAGGTTCTTCAATCCTTTAGACAAATGTTCTCACTGACACCCAGTCAGACAAACTGGTGCACCCATGAGGTGGACACTGGTGACAGTCTGCCTGTCAAGAGTAAAGTCTACAGGCAACCTGACCATGTCAGGGACTGCATAAAGAAAGAAGTACACAAGATGTTGGAATTGGGAGTCATTGAACCCTCAGAGAACCCTTGGGCTAGTCCTGTAGTTCTAGTGCCAAAACCTCACACCCAGGATGGTAAGAGAGAGATGAGGTTTTGTGTAGACTATAGGGGTCTAAGTGCTGTCACTAGGACAGATGCCCATCCAATACCTAGGGCAGATGAACTCATAGATAAATTGGCTTCTGCCAAATTCTTGAGTACATTTGACCTAACAGCTGGTTATTGGCAAATCAGGTTAGCTGAGGAGGCCAAGGCCAAACCAGCATTTTCTACCCCAGGAGGTCATTACCAGTTTGTGGTGATGCCCTTTGGTTTGAAAAATGCACCTGCCACTTTTCAAAGGTTGGTGAACCAAGTTCTCACTGGGTTGGATGACTTTTGTGCAGCATATCTAGATGATATTGCTGTCTTCAGCTCCACCTGGGAGGATCACCTGATCCACCTGAAGAACGTTTTGGAGGCCCTGCAGAAGGCAGGCCTCACTATCAAGGCCACCAAGTGCCAGATAGGGCAGAGTCAGGTTGTGTACCTGGCCACCTTGTAGGTGGAGGCCAGGTTCAACAATTGGAGAGCAAGGTACAGGCCATAAAGGACTGGGCTCCTCCAACCACCCAGACACAGGTCAGAGCTTTCTTGGGCCTGTCTAGTTACTATAGAAAATTTGTCAAAAATTATGCGTCCATTGTGACACCACTTAATGACTTGACAAGCAAGAAAATGCCAAAGACAGTTCAGTGGACAGTTAGTTGTCAAAAGGCATTTGATGACCTGAAGCAGGCCATGTGTACTGCACCTATTCTCAAGAGTCCTGACTACTCCAAAACCTTCATTGTCCAAACAGATGCTTCTGAGTTGGGTGTGGGAGCTGTTCTATCTCAACTGAATATTGATGGTCATGACCAGCCCATTGCTTTTATAAGTAGAACGATTCAAAAAGGGGGGTGGTGATGGACAGAGTATCTGAATTAAGCAGAACACTCCTACCCAGTCAAAAGATCAGGGCTTGATCCATCACCGTTTTTTAGCTCACTGCACCATCCCAGTTCAGAACCCGGCTACATGCAAATTAGTCTGACCCTGGCCCAGTGCATCATGGGAACAGGGCAGACCAAACTACCAATCCAATTCTTTACCGGAAGCTTGTTTCCTTTCCAGTAAAGAATTGGCTTGGTATTTTGGTCTGCCCTGTTCCCATGATGCACTGGGCCAGGGACAGACTAATTTGCATGTAGCCAGGTTCTGAACTGGGATGGTGCAGTGAGCTAAAAAAACGGTGATGGATCAAGCCCTGATCTTTTGACTGGGTATGAGTGTTCTGTTTAATTCAGATACTCTGAATCATTTATAAGTAGAAGGCTGACCCCTAGAGAGAAACTTCGGTCAGCTATTGAGAGGGAGGCCTTTGCTGTGGTTTGGGCTCCGAAGAAGTTGAGGCCATACTTGCTTGGAACTCACTTCAAGATTCAGACCGACCATAAGCCCCTCTTGTGGCTAAATCAAATGAAGGGTGAAAACCCAAACTTCTTAGGTGGTCCATTTCCCTACAGGGGATGGACTTTACAGTGGAGCACAGACCAGGGACTGACCATGGCAATGCAGATGGTCTCTCCAGGTATTTCCACTTAGAACAGGAAGACTCACCTGGTCAAGGTTAGTTTAATGTCCCTAAGTTTGGGGGGGGGGGGTTATGTAGGAGAGTAGGGTCTGCAATCCTATGGTCACCCCAGATTTTTGCTTTTTGCTTCACTGGTTTACGACTTTACCTGGCTGTGGGCTTGCTAATCAGACCCACAGCCTAGCTGTTCTCTCTCTAAATTGACAGACATGTACTTTAGGTGCATTCACCAATTGGTACTGGGCCACCTTATCAGTCCCTGTACAGTGTACCTTAGGTACCCAGGGCATAGGGGTACCCAGGGTCTACCAGGGGCTGACGCATGTATTTTGCCACCCCTGGCTGGCCATCTAAACAGACACAACTGGCTGGTAAGACAGCTGGGGCAAGGTGGTGTAATCACCCTTTGCTGTAGATATAGTATACCTATATCTAACCCCAAAATGGACACATATACTCCTATCAGTCACTCCTATGGCAGGCCTTATCAATCCTGAAGGCAGAGGGCTTGGAATTATGTGAGATGGTGCTCTAGCATGAGCTGAGCCTGTCTGCAGCTTGCGGAACCAAGTCCTTATAGCTGTTCCATGATAACGCTATACCATATACTCTTAAGTGCATTATAATCCTCGCGGTTATTGCTAACTTTGGTATAGCATTATCAAAACATGTCGAGTAAGGTGTCATACGAGTTGGAATACTACCCCCTCGCCAGTTCTGGCGACGGGGGTAGCATTCCACCCTTTTAGAGGGACACGACATGTATGTAACTCTGAACCCCGGTTAAAGTTAAACGAAGCCTCAGCATCACAAAATGGATGCTGCCACCACAGACACAAGTCTGACCTCCTGCTGCTGGGAGTCCTTCCAGCGAGGGAGGCCTGGACAAAGGGTTTCCTGCCTTGGGAGGTGCTAGCACCACCCCAGACAGGATTTTGTGTATTGAGGTAGGGAGGGCTGAAAGGAATGAGACATGCCTGGGGCACACAAGGTGTCCCTGTGCATACCCCGGTTCAAACCAGTTGATGGGGCACTCCAGCCCCAGCTCTGGCGCGAAACCGGACAAAGGATAGGGGGTGTAACCACCCCCCTTCATGGTCCCACCCATGGGAGGGACCTAGTCGATAGTACAGCCCCCTTTAGCAGGATGAAGGTAGGAGCTGGTCCCATTCCAAATTAGATTTATCCTGATCTACTCTACAAGAAGAAACTCTGGAATTCGACGTTCTGCTCCACAGAAGACTGAAGAATCTCCCTTGTGGGCAAGGAGTGTCCACCCTGCAACTGCAAGCACCATCAAGCGTCCTAGCGGTTCACTTTGTCGTCCTTCCTACCGGAACCAGACCTCAGAGCCCGACGAGACCCGGACTTCCAGACCTCTCCGACCTCTACCTACATCTGCAGCACAGCTGAGATCCGTGGGTGCGACGAGACACGTGGGACCGGCCATCTTGAAGAAACTGCACTTCGCTTCCAGCACGACTTCAGAGGCATCCTCGAGTAAGTGCTTTGGGGATGGAGAAGCCCCAGCCCCGAGCAGCTCCTGCACCAAAGACCAGCCCTCCAGCATCCACGAGATCTGCGTGGGGCCCTTTTGCTTGGTTGCTGCTCAACGCGTTGTCTGGTCACTTGCCGGCTGGCTAGTGGTCTCCTAGACGAAGATCTACACAATCTACACCGCTGGTCTGGTTGCTCCAGACTGGCCCTTGTTCCCTTCCAAAAGAGGAGCACCCCGGACCCTCCTGGTCCGCACCGGACGCCGTTTCCACTCACCGCGTGGGTTGCCTTTGCCCAGGCATGTTGATTCCAAATCCGGATCCGACACCGCCAACAGCGAGAGCCTGCGTGGGACAGCTCGTGCCTCCAGCCTGGTTGTCGAAGACACCTCCTGGTCTGCGTGGCTGCAGAGACAAGCGTCCACTCTTCACCTGATCGGACAACAGCATCTGGTTCCTTACTGGTTCCACACCGGTCACTGGCTAGTGACTTTGAACACTGTCCCCTCTGCTTTCAGGTCCTCTTCTTCCTCGATCCACCCTTGGATCGCACCGGACATCTTCCTCCTGGTCGCCTGCAGCATCTTTCTTCAAGGCTCCATTGACTTCAACGCGGAAACCCGACACACTTTCATACCTATGCACCCGCAGCCCGTGGGTGAGGTAAAGAGAGCATTTCGGTGCTCATAGGTAGATTGACTCTCCTAGTGCCCAGATATCCAGTCGTTTTAGTCCTAACTAGTCGGAACTGTCTGTTACTTACCTTTTCGTAATTTGTTCTGCCCATTGACTTTGTTCCGCATCTCGCCTGTGAGTTCACACTCTGCACACGCGTCCCGTGGGCCTCCTGCTACTTACCTAAGGTTAGGGTAGTGTAGTCCTAGCGATCCCACAGCCTCTGGGCATCTTCATTTCCTCTATCGATTTCCTTATACCATTTACTTAGTATATGGTTTGTCGTGCCCCTAGGGCACCATTGTAATTTGTGCGACTTATTGTATTTTTCTTAAGAGTGTTGTCATGTGCTTAGCCCTCTGACCTCATAAAGAGTTCAGAGGTGTCTGTTAGTAATAAATATATTGTTTATTTTCATAACAACCTGTGTGGTGTCCTTTCATCTGGTATTCAAGGGGTTATATGTGGTAAAACAGCTGGCTTCACATGCCAAAAGAGTTTAACCTAAGACTGCTTTGTCCATGCCACCATTAGGATAGCTGGTCTATAAGGTTGACTTACAACCAATCCCCATAAGGGTTGTTTGGACTGATACAAGGTGATCACTAGAACTAGTGAGCATCATATATCAGGCCAACTTCTCACAACAGACTCACAAGGTTTAAACCCAGGCATCCCTATCGGCAGCAGGAGTCGACGGCGACTCGAAAAGATGATGAAAAGAGATCAAAAAGTTAGTCAAAAAATGACCAGAGTACTGCTCTTCCCGGATCTGCGCTTGCTGGCGTGGAAAAAAGAAGAACTGATGTCAGCGCGCGAGGGCGGAGTCAAAGTACTCCGACGACTTCATCCTGGCGATCACGACGCCGACGAGGGACGCGGAGATGCAGACGATGCCTACCGACACGCAGGGTTGCTGCTACGCAAACCTTTCTGGATCCAGTCTGACGCCTGGGGATATTCTAAGGTAAGGAATCTAACACTAACCTGCTTCTTTCAGATACCCCTCTCGGTGTCGGATCTTGTGTCGGGCAACGTTGGTCCGGCTCCACGTCGGGATAGAGGCCGGGCTTGACGACGGCCGGGTGGCTGATCGCTGCCGAATGCGGTAATGGTGCTGGAGGAAGCTGCGCCGGTGGAGGCGTAATGAGGTCAACCGGCACTGATCCGGATCCAGGTCTAGATCCAAGGGGGTCCTGCGGTGCAGGAGCCATCAGCAGTGAAGGCCTAGGCCCCCCAACTGGTTCTGCGGGGCCCAAAAGCGCGCTGGCGGGTCCTGGCAGCCCAAAGATGGTATGTATTGCCTTGTAGAACATACGAAGCTGGGCGGAAGTCGCTCTGGATCCCAGATAGGGAGGGAAATGCAGAGCCGACTCTTTGGGCTCCGCATGCGGAGCCGTGAGAGGTGCACCTCCCACATCCCTCGTCGGATTGGCCGACCGACGTGGAGAAGTCAAAGAGCGACAATGCTTCTTCTACTTCTTCTTATGCTTCGACTTACCCAAACCAGAATGTGAAGACTTCGATGACTTGGATGAATGGTGGTGGCTCTGTGACCGGTCGCTCATCCTATCTTGCGACCGAGACCTCGAACGGCACGGAGCCGATTGCCGGCGCTCAAGCAGCTTTCGGGACCGCTCCCGCAAAGCCTTCAGCGCCATCGACCGGCAGTCGGAGCACGAATTGGGGTCGTGGTTGCACTCCAGGCGAAAGAGGCACAGGTGGTGCAGATGAGTCATCGACATCAGCCGGTTACAGGAACCACAGGCCTTGAAACCGGGCTTCCCTCATGCACCAGGAGTCGAAGACTCAAACAAGAAGTTGACAAAAGTCAAGAAAAAAGTCAGTCAAAAAGTGTCTGGAGGTACCGCGAAAAAAGAAAGAACTGACGTCAGCGCACAAGGGTGGCGTCTAAGTAGCTGCGTGACAACATCCTGGCGACACGACGCCAACGACTAATGCAGAGCCGACCGACGCCACCTTCCGACTTGCAGAGGTACTGCTGATGAAAAACTTTCTGGATTCAGTCTGACGCCTGGGGGTAATTCTAAGGTGAGGAATCTATAACTAACGTGTTTCTTTCAGATGAGACCCTTCATAAATTCTTTAATGAGTCTATGGGACCACAATGAAGGTTGATCCAGATGTCTCCTATATCTGTATATTGAAGCAATGTGGACCTTTATGGAAGAATGTGAGATTCCCGGTTTGGCAAAGTGCAATAGATAGGGTAGTACTTGCTCCGGAGAAGCCGAAGGTGGATGCATTGAATGAGCAATACACCATACACAATATCTCTTCCATTTTGCATAGTAGCACTTGAGAAGCCAAGCCGACAAATGAAGAGAGAGAATTTGAGGATGGATCACTGGGCCACTGTCTATATAGAGCAGGTCCTCCCTTGGAGGAAAGAGAATTGGAGAGCACTCTGAATGGCGATGCAGCTAGGTGTACCAGAATTGCCTTGCCCAACCGGGAACAATGAAAATTAGCCGGCACGGCTCCCGAATTCATTTTTTTGGGGTTTAAATCATTTTTATTGCATTTCAAGAAATAAGACACAACACAGGTCGGGCAGTGTACATCTCGGGGACACGCCCCTCTTCTGACCCACGCCCCCCTCCACCAGGGTGGTCCAGAACGACTGGGGTTAGGAAATGTGTCCATGCGGGCGGGCGTGGGCTTAGTGCTGACCGGCCATTCCCCGAACAACCCCAACAGAACAACCCCCCCTATGAAAAATCCCCCCCCTGTCCCTCCCTCCCTTTACCCCGGAACCCTCCCCTCCGGTGTGGTCACTATTCTGATGATCCTTATGCCAGCTTTTCAAACTTAGACATTGTAGACAGGGGTGTCAGAGGCCCTCTGGAACTCATCGGCCAATCGCAGAACCCTGAGGTGTTTTGGACAGGTGAGCTCGTTGAATTCATCGGATAGGAGATCTACCATGGGTTGCCACGTATCGAGGAATGTGTCTTGCGTCTGGGTGAGGGAGGCCTGTATCCTTTCCATGCCCATCGTGTACCACAGCCTGTGAAGCCACCCAGTGTGCGTGGGTTTCCGCATGGAGCCCCATAGCGATAGGATGTGTTGTGTCGCCGCCCGCATTGCCAGACCCATTTGTTTGCCTCTGAGTGATTTGAGTGGGAAGGTGATTTTGTTGGGTAATCCCAGCAGTGTGTAGGCCAGGAAACGAGGGATTTCGGTTCAAAATATTTGTCAATGTCCCGAAGTACTTGCTCACAGAATTCTTGCACCTCCGTGCATTCCCACAGTATGTGGGTTAGAGTGTCTATTTGTCCACACCCCCTCCAACACAAGGGATCACAACGTGGGTTACTTTGGTGAAGCCGTGCCGGTGTCAGGTGCCAATAGTAAGCAATCTTGACTGCCGATTCCTTGCTAGCCACATTCCTGGCAGTGTGGTGTGCCCTATAGTATACGTCCTGCCACTCTTTGTCAGTGAGGGATCGACCTAGTTCCCGCTCCCATCTTTTCTGACCTGCTGAGCGCGAGGAGGGGAGTGGCGGGCATAGCATTTTGTATAGTTCCGTTATCGCCTGCTTGTCTGACTTCTTGGTGTGGAGCCATTGTTCAAACGGGTTGAGGTGTCTACTGACCTGCGGTAACATGTCCCTGTTCGTGAGCCAGTGACGAATTTGAAAACATTCAAAGCGCGGAATCTGTGGAAGCGTGTAGGCTTCTTATATAGGGATTGCGGCGTCATAAAGCCTTCTAGATCGAAAAGATGGCCTGCCGACCTGCAGTCCGACAACCTCCACTGGGGTAAGGTTCCACGCACCGTACCCGGTTCAAAGGCTGGGTTGTCGAATAGGGGTGTCAGCGGCGATGGGTAAGTGGTGAGTCCCCTAGTCACCGCCACCTTGTCCCATACCTGCAGAGTAGTGCGAGTGATAGGTGAATTTTTCATGTATGCGGGCCGATCTTGGCGCCTGAGGAAGGGGATCCTCCATAGTGGCATTTGGGCCATTGCGCGGTCTTGGAACAGCCACCTCTTTTCAGATTCGGGGCGGTGCCATTCCAAGAGATATCTGAGTTGTTCTGCCTGAAAATATTGCAGAAGGTCCGGAACTCCCAGTCCGCCCACCGACGTGGTGTGTCTAGTGAGGTTCCTGCGTAGTCGCGGTCTCTTGCCGTCCCAGACGAATTGTCAGATGGCATCCTGAAGTTTTGTTAGCAGACCTATTGGGGGCGTGACTGGCAGTGTCTGGAATAGATACAGGACCCTCGGTAGTAAAGACATTTTGATCGCCGCCACTCGCCCCACTGGCGCCATCTCGTTAGGTCGCCCGATAATTGACTGAGGAGTTAAACGTGGGTGTAAAATCAGTTTTGTTCGCGGAATTTTTGACAATTTCGCGATCCGCGAATCGCGCCAATTTGTCCAAAAATCCACGAATTCGCAAGCTGCGGATGTTTTTGCTTGGTCGCGCTTGAAAAATACAATATTACGGGCGCTGCGTTGACTTACCGTGATTCTGAGTCCGCCGAGTTGTTTTTCTCCCGGTTTGCGTGTGCTGCACCATTTTGGATCTTGCTGCGTGATCGCGCGTGAGTTTTTCGACCGCAATTACGTCATTGCGGTCCACCATCTTGCACAGCGAGAGTTTGACAACGCGAGTACGTCATAAGGGCCCGCGAGAACGCATCGCGGGAGTAAACAATGCCGAACACGTAGATGCGGCGCACAGCTGACATCCGCCGGGAGATTTGAACAGCTTGCTTTCCCGAAATTGCAAAAATTGCAATTCTGCACATGAAATCCACCGCAGGCAGCATAGACCTTCTGAAAATCATGATTTTGATCAGAATAACTCCTCAGATTCATATTTGGCTGCACTTTTTTGTGGACGGAGTCCATTTTTTGGGGGGGGTGGGAGGAAGGAAGTGCCCCAGAGTCTCCAACTTCCTGTTCCTGTCCAGCAGGCTCCTCCCAGTGCTTTGCGCATCTCCTGGTCACTTTTCATTTGGATCTGAAGCTGGAAGGATTACTTTTTGTGGCTGCTGCTGAATATTTGTATTTGAGGACTTTTTGGACTTTGGAGTTTTTGGATCACTTTTGGATTTGAGATTTTACAAGTAAGTTGGTGTTGTTTGTTTGGTGCATTGCAATTGCTGCAACTACAATTTTAAAACTTTTTCACAACAATATTGTGGGTAGCCACAGTATCCAGTATGCCCAGGGTTAGTCATGGGTGCATGATACAACTGTTTCTGTGAGTTTTGTTGAACTTAAATCTCATTTATGTCATTGAATTTTAGCTCACTATATGTGGATTTTTATTTTCTATTTTGGGGTGCCTGGTGGCTGTAAAGCTATACTAGCCAGTAGGCCCAGGGGTAGTGAGTGGTGCATGGACCAAGTCTTTCTGTGGGGTGCTTTGAATTTAATCATCATTGAGGGCATGGATGGCAATGGATTGTGGTGATTTTTGTGTGTTTTTCGACTTTTTGGGGTGGTGTTGGGGCCTGGCCATGTGGGTGGGGGCCATTTTGAGGCCTGGTCCAGGCAGGGCCTGGCCATGTGGTGGGGGTCAAGGCTCAAGGGGCCATTTAGAAGCCAGGCAGTGTGCTCAGGCCTGCACCCAGTTTGCCTTGCTTTCATCCATTAGGCCCAGGGGTACTCAGTTGTGCATGGACCAAGTCTTTCTGTGGGGTGTCTTGAATTTAAACATCATTGAGGGCATGAATGGCATTGGATTGTGGTGATTTGTGTGTGTTTTTCGACTTTTTGGGGTGGTGTTGGGGCCTGGCCATGTGGGTGGGGGCCATTTTGAGGCCTGGTCCAGGCAGGGCCTGGCCATGTGGTGGGGGTCAAGGGGCCATTTTGAAGCCAGGCAGTGTGCTCAGGCCTGCAACCAGTTTGCCTTGCTTTCATCCATTAGGCCCAGGGGTACTGAGTGGTGCATGGACCAAGTCTTTCTGTGGGGTGTCTTGAATTTAAACATCATTGAGGGCATGGATGGCATTGGATTGTGGAGATTTTTGTGTGTTTTTCGACTTTTTGGGGTGTTTAACTGATGTTCCTCTGGCTTCCATTGCTTTTAGGTGCACAAGAGAACCACCAGTGCCATGAAGAAGTACTGAAGCGGTAATTGCAGCACAACGTCACGTGACGTCACATGTGGCCACAGACAAGACAACTCTGCAACTCGTGCAATTGCGGCCTGCTGTTCTGACATCTGAAGAAGATGGCCCCAAAGAAAGGTGGCCGTAGCGCCTCAGCGAAAAAAGTTGTCAGTGCCACTGCCAGTAAGAAGGAGCAGAAGAAGCAAGTGACACCAGCTACCAAGGAGACTGGTGTGACCACCGACACCTTTTTTGGGAAAAAAAAACTACGCCTGCAGCAGCAGCGGTGTCTGCCGGGGACCAAGCTGGAAGCAGCACCTATGCTTCATTGGGCTCAGTGCCACCACGCCAAGTTAGGTCCAAGACCATGAGTGCTGCTGCGGCAGCCACTTTGGTTGTTCAATCACCATCGACCAGTGATGTTGGCTCATCACAAGAAAGTACCATCCAATCAACGCCGGGAGTAACTCAGCTGACGAGTGTTCAGCAACCACAGCCGCAACGACAACCACAGGTGCTACTAGCGCAAGTTCATGGGCAGGGAGAGGCGCAAGGAGAGGCGCAGGGAGAGGCGCAGGGAGAGGCGCAAGGACAGGCGCAGGGAGAGGCGCAAGGAGCGGCGCATGTAGAGGCGCATGGAGAGGCGCATGGAGAGGTGCAACTAGAGGTTCATGGAGCGGCACAACTGCCTACAACGCTTGTTCCTCCAGAAGTAGGGGCACATCAGGAAATTGATATTCAAGTGGAGGTATCGTCCGAGGAAGCCACTCCTCCTGAGGATGATCTATTGTCTTCCAGATCCCCAGCAAGGATAAGGTCAAGGAGGGCTACTACTACTACAAATTCTTCTTCAAGCCCCCTTTTTTCTGATGACCTTGATCCTGATTGGAACCCACAAATGCAGTCTCAGAGTGAGGCACGCCATGAGCCGACAAAGGTAGCTAAGCCTAAAAGGAAGGTTCCCGCAAGGCTCAGAAAACTTTATTTCGGTTTTTGTTCAAACCATAAAAGTACATATACGATAATAACACAATTAAAAATACATTTGTTATAGAGACATATCTGATAAAGTGCAAAAAATGCAAGAGTGCAAACGTTACATAAAAATCAAAGGATTAAGAAAATTCATAGCAAGAATCCACTACTGATCCAGACAATTTCTCAGTTTAACACTTAATTTTAAAATTTAAAAAATTCAGTAATTTGGAGAATGCGATCACTGTGCAAAAGTTGTAAGTAAGTTAACGCCGGTCTGATCTGAATAAAATTGAGTTTTTTTAAAAGAATCACCAGATAGCGCTTGCAGGGGTATTCATAAAACCTACATAAAAATATAAAATGCAGCATGTCCTGCGGAGACTTCCGGTCGCAGCCGCAAGGTACTGCAGTCTTATCAAAATTAACAGTTTTCGGACTAACCAGCAGATGATGGAAAATATTCAACCTGAACCTTGTTAGCAGGAACTTTTCATGAGAGGTCAGGGAGCCCAATAAATATGGCTCGGTGGTTACACACATTTTCAACATGACAAATTTTCTCACACTTTGTTTCTGGAGCTCCACTCCTTCCCTCTGGATCTTCCTATCCATAAGGATGGCCCGTTTGATTACCTCCAGATCCCCCTTGACAATCCGGCTTGGATGTTCAAACAAATCAGGACGCCCCAGCCTGGCGAAGCTGGATTTCAGGTATTTTATCCATGGGATACCCAATGCCTTATCCTTGGACAAACAGTCCCTCACAATTAAATGTGTCAAAGGAATATCCGGGTTCAGCCACAGTTTTATCCAGCAAGTCAACGGGCGTAAGGAGAAAATGTCACATAAATATTGCGTCCCTAATTCTTCGTGTACTGAAAGATTGGACGTGCCTGCGGGGACACACAGGAGATGCTTCATAAAGAACAAGTTACTTACCTTCGGTAACGCTTTTTCTGGTAGATACTATATCTGCCTGTGTATTCCTCACCTTGTGAATACCCCTTGCGTCAGCAACATTCGGAAATTCTTTTTTCGTAGCCTCGCGCCGACGTGGACTCCTGACGTCACAGAGACACGACCTCGCTCGCGACTCCGCTGACGTCACCGACGCCTATAATAGGCCCACGCCGGCGTGATGACATCAGTTCCGCCCTTTTTTCCGTGCCATCGAGGCACACGGATGGACCAATGACAGTAGAAATATACAAGTATACATAGTACACAATAATCAAGGCAAAACACACAGTGTTAAGCAAAAGCAGGAAAGCAATTGGAACATTTCCTTGACAACAAAATATATATACATTACAATACAGTAACTCTGGCAAAGAAGAGTGGACAAACGGGGAGGCGGGTGGGTCAGTGAGGAATCCACAGGCAGATATAGTATCTACCAGAAAAAGCGTTACCGAAGGTAAGTAACTTGTTCTTCTGATAGATACATCTGCCGTGTGGATTCCTCACCTTGTGAATAGAGTCCCACAGCAGTCCCCACTCCCGGAGGAGGGTGTCCACTCTTCTAGACCAGGAAATCCTGAAGGACAGAGCGTGCAAAATGACCGTCCCTCCTCACCTCGGAATCCAAGCAGTAATGCTTCGCGAATGTGTGGAGGGAAGACCAAGTTGCCGCTCTACAAATATCCTCAACAGGCACACCTCTAGCCAATGCAGAGGTCGAAGATTTAGCTCTAGTTGAATGAGCCCTTATACCCTCTAATGGTTCCTTACCGGCCAAAGAGTAGCAGATCTTTATGCAGAGGACGATCCATCTCGATAAAGTTCTTTTATGGACCGCTCTTCCTTTCTTGCAGCCAGCAAATCCAACGAAGAGCTGGTCCTCCAAACGAAAGTCCTTGGATCTGTCCAAGTAAAAGGACACCGCCCTCTTAGGGTCCAGACGGTGCAGTCTCTCTTCCTCCTTAGAAGGGTGAGGGGGAGGATAGAAGGAAGGTAAAGTAATGGACTGTCCTAGGTGGAAGGGAGTTACCACCTTAGGCAGAAAAGCAGCCCTGGTCCTGAGAACCATTCGATCAGCATGTATGGACAAGAAAGGGGGCTTGTGACAAAGAGCTTGAAGCTCACTTACCCTCCTTGCCGAGGTTATTGCAACAAGGAAGACCGTTTTAAGGGTAAGAAGCCTCAAGGGACATTTGTGGAGAGGCTCGAAAGGAGCACCCATCAAAAAGGTCAAGACCAGATTCAAGTCCCACTGAGGCACAATAAAAGGGACAGGAGGAAACTTATTAATAAGGCCCTTTAAGAACCTTAAAACCACAGGTGACTTAAAAAGAGAAGACTGGTCAGGCAAACAGAGAAAAGCTGACAGCGCAGAAAGATAGCCCTTCACTGTAGCAACGGCAAGACCCTGTTGCGCCAGAGAAAGGGCAAACTGGAGAACATGAGACAAATGGGCCTTCAAAGGATCAATAGACCTTTCCCCACACCACGAGACAAATTTCGCCCATCTATAAGAATAGACGGACTTAGTGGAGTCACGCCTGGCTGACAAGATGACATCCACAACGTCAGGCAGGAGGGAAAAGGAAATCAGGTTGCCCCGCTCAATCTCCAGGCATGAAGGTGCAATGTCTGGAGGTGGGGGTGTAGAACCTGCCCCTCCATCTGAGAGAGGAGGTCTGCCCTGTGAGGGAGACGGAGCGGCGGGTGAGAGGAGAGGTGGAGAAGATCTGTATACCACACCCTTCTTGGCCAATCCGGGGCGACCAATATGACTTGGGCCCGGTCTAGGCGAATCTTTCTCAGAACCCGAGGAATCAAGGGTATGGGGGGAAACGCGTAAAGGAGTTGACCTTTCCAACTCAACTGAAACGCATCCCCCAAGGCTCCTTGCATCGGATACTGAAGACTGCAGAAAGACAGGCAGTGCGCATTCTCGTGAGTGGCGAACAGGTCCACCCGAGGAGCCCCCCACATCCGAAAGATGTTGTGAACCACCTCCGGGTGAAGCCTCCACTCGTGGTCGGCAGAGAACTGCCGACTGAGACTGTCTGCACGAACGTTCAACACCCCGGCCAGATGATTTGCCATTAGACAAATCTGATGGTCCTGAGCCCAGGACCAGAGACGCAGAGCCTCTCTGCAGAGACACTGCGACCCCACTCCTCCCTGCTTGTTGATGTACCACATCGCGGTCGTGTTGTCCGTTAGGACCTGAACAGACTGACCGCGAAGGGAAGGGAGGAAGGCCTTGAGCGCTAAACGTATCGCCCGCAATTCTAGAAGGTTGATGTGAAGCAACCTTTCCTCTGGAGACCAAAGGCCCTTGACCTCCAGATCCCCCAGATGAGCACCCCACCCGAGAGTGGATGCATCCGATATCACCGTGGCCACCGATGGGGGAAGTTGAAAAGGCTTTCCTTGGGACAGATTGCCTTCCACGCCCCACCAAGACAGATCCGCTGCAGCTTCTCTGGAGATCCTCACTGACTCCCTGAGATCTCCGTTGTGCTGAAACCACTGCTTGCGGAGGCACCACTGGAGCGCCCTCATGTGCCAGCGTGCATGGTTGACCAACAGAATGCATGAAGCCATCAGACCGAGCAAGCGAAGGACCTTCAGGACTGGAACGACCGCTCCATTGTAAAATAAAGGAATCATCTCCCGTATGTCGCGAATCCTTTGAGGGGGAGGGAATGCACGACATACGGTTGTGTCCAGTACTGCACCTATGAACAGGTTGCGCTGGGAGGGCACCAGGTGAGACTTGGGTACGTTTATTGAAAAACCCAACCTGTACAACAACTGGGTTGTCTCCTGCAGATGATGAAGCACAATCTCTGACGACTCCGCTTTGATCAGCCAATCGTCCAGATACGGGAATACCGGAATCCCCGATCTTCTGAGATGCGCCGCCACCACTGCCATCACCTTGGTGAAGACCCGAGGTGCAGTAGTAAGTCCAAACGGAAGGACCGCAAACTGGTAGTGTTGTGACCCAACCGTAAAACGGAGATACCTCCTGTGCGACTTCAGGATTGGGATGTGAAAGTACGCATCCTGCAAGTCGAGTGACACCATCCAGTCTTCTTCCAGCAGAGCCTGAAGAACCTGAGCAAGGGTGAGCATCTTGAATTTCTCCTGCTTCAGATAAAAATTCAAGATCCTGAGATCCAGGATCGGACGAAGCCTGCCATCCTTCTTGGGAATCAGGAAATACCGGGAGTAGCATCCCTGACCCCTTTCCTGCTCTGGAACCACCTCTATCGCACCTTTTCTCAAAAGTGTTTGGACTTCCTCCTGTAGGAGTAACAGATGTTCCTCTGAGCAATATCCCTGACAAGGAGGGTAATTGGGAGGGAATTCCCGAAAGGGAAGGGCATACCCATTTTCTACGAGATTGAGAACCCAAAGATCTGATGTAACCGATTCCCAATCTCGTAGAAAGTAGGTAAGCCGGCCCCCCACTGGACCCACATGATCCTGAATGGCGGATCTAGGGCTGCTTTTCTGTGGCTGGGGGGTTGGAGGAGGTGGAGGAGGAAGAGACCTGACGACCTCGAGGACGTGATCTCTGTTTCCCTCTGTAAGACCTATACAAGGTATTCTGCTGCTGCTGTTGTTGCTGCTGCTGCTGAGCGGGTCTATACGACCGAAAGGAAGAGCGACCAAACCCTCTAAACTTTCTGGTCGTAGAACCCCTGACCTGAAGGCCTAGAGATCTAGCAGTTGCCCTGCTGTCCTTGAATCTCTCCAAGGCCGCGTCTGCCTTCTTTCCAAAAAGCCCCTCGCCATCGAAAGGCAAATCCAATAATGCAGACTGCACATCAGCTGAAAAGTCAGATGACTTCAACCAGGCTGAACGCCTCGTGGCAACCGCCGTGCCCATAATTCTTGCCACAGAATCTGTTGTATCAAGTCCACTTTAGATGACCTGACGAGCCGCTGCCTGAGTGTCAGATAAAGCCTCTTCAAAGTCCTTTCTACTAGCTTCAGGAACCTTAGGGACCAAAGAACTTATAGAGTCCATAAGAGCATGGATGTACCTTCCCATGAGGCAAGTGGCGTTAGAAGACTTCAAAGCCATGCTGGACGAAGAAAAAATCTTCTTCGCGACCTGATCTTGTTTCTTTGCCTCCTTGTCGCCAGGCACCTGCGGAAAAGCCCCAACAGACTTCTTAGAGCAAGCGGCCTGAATTACCAAACTTTCAGGGGAAGGATGCGAAGATAAGAAAGCAGGATCCTCAGGAGACACTCTATACCTCCTAGCCACACTTTTTGCAACTGCAGGAGCAGAAAAAGGCTTTTTCCAAGCTTCCATTATAGGATCCTTTAAGGCATCGTTAAATGGGAGCAAAGGTTCCACTGATGAACTAGGAGAATGGAGAACCTCTGTTAACAAATTCGATTTAAACTCGACAGAGGGCAAAGTCAGACCTAAAAGTCCTGCTGCCTTCTTCATGACAACATGATAAGGTTGGACATCTCTGGAGGGAGCATCAGGTCCAGAAGGCAAAGACCACTCCGGTGAAAACTCCAGACCACTAGCATCCGCCAGGTCTTCGAAACAATCCCCTTCCAATTCACCTTCTTCCACCTCAGAAGATGAATCATCAACTCTCTGCTCCTCCAGAAGTCGTTGAGCCTCTCTACGAGACCTCATTTTGACTCGAAGTGCAGTCGAATCCAACGCCGAATTCGACGGCGCCGGAGCCGACTTCGGAATCGAATCCGAGGGCTTGGAAGGCTGCCCCATAGAATCCAAGGGAGTCGGTGACGCCGGGACCGGAGTCGTCGACTTCGGCCGAGCTGGCGTCGACACCGGCGTCGACCTCGGTGGAGCTTGGTACTGCCACAACGGAGTCGGAGCCGGCATATACGGCATGAAGGGTGCCGGAGCATACGAGTGTGGAACACCCAAATTGAACGCCATTGGACCCATGGGACCCGAAGGTGCTCCAGAGGGGTACCACGACCTCGAGAAAACACCATACATCGCGTTTAAAAACGCAGAAGGGTCCTGACCTGGAGTCGGGAATGGTGGATGCTCAGGCTGACCACGAGGCACATTAGAATCTGTTTCCTCAACAGGATTCGAAGCCCCTTCCTCAACAGGAACTCCATCGGCGTCTTCCGGAGCCGGAGATGGAGCCGGAGATGGAGCCGGAGACGGAGCCGGAGACGGAGTCGGAGTCGGATCTGGAACAGGAGTCGGAGAATGGACCACCGACTCCGAAGGTGAAGCCTCACCTACCGACTCATGAGGAGGAATCACCTTCGACTTCATCCTTTTGGGAGACTTTGATCTGGAATGATGACGTGATCCGTGTCTCCTCTTCTTATGCTTCTTGTGGGAACCGGAAGCATGGTGGTGTCTCTAAGCGGTATATCTTGATTCTCCGCTTATATTTCACGTGTGTGCATAATCATTAGGTCTATTTAGGTTATGCAGCCTCCACCAGGAGGTTATTACCCAAGGTTGGTGCAGTAGTGAGCCAGAGATAAAAAGACCGAAAAGCCAGGAGGACGAAAAATTTATTAGGTCTGGTTTAGGGTCTGGTAAACTCAATCGTAGTGCATCCGGTTTTACTGGTTTATGAGTTACAGTTGCACTTTGAGTCAAAAAAGGTTAAAAATTTGGTCGACATGTTTCTGCCTCAATTGCCTTTGTTCTAGGACTTACGGGCATTCATCAGGACCGTGAAATAACGTGCAAAAAAGTTAAATATAGTGTTAAGTGAAAAGGAAAAAGGTTATTGACCTGTTCCCATGTCTTGGAGGTCTTATGGTACCTGTAATGAGTAAACACATAATTGTAACACACACACTCGGGGTAGGGGGGGGGGGGGGGAGGGGAAGGGACACACACCTACAGCAGAATTCTGCTGTTAACTTTTACCAATAAACAACTACAAAATGGCAATACTTTTTAGACCGTTTTTGTTCATTTAAGTGTCAACTCTCTCTTATTCTCTCCATACTCAGGCACCGTCCTATAGCATGCTTGCAAAGGGACAGAGTATGTTTAAAATAGTATCGTGCATTCATATTCGTTGTAGACTCTAGTGATGCTGATGGCAGTGAATGTGTCTGCTAATCAATTTGTATCAGGGCGAGTGCGATGATTCGACCAATGGTCGTGGCATGCAAGGCATATTTAGCGCTATTATGAGCTGACACGACGTTCTCTTAGGAGGCGTCATAAAACATGCATACGCCGTTTTTGTGTAGCTAGCGTTTACCTCGCGCATTATTTGTGCACACTTCCTTCAGCCGGTAGAGATATTGGAGCGGGCTAAAGGGGAGGTAAAATGAGGCATTAATACCCAGGCGGCTGTCTTATACTTGCGGTTTTGTAGACGTGGTGAGTCTATCTCCTCGCTACCTATTGCGCCTCGTCCTCAGCTTGCTGTTGTGCGCGCTGCTCTGCTCTTACCGAACCGGAAGTGGTTCGTCAGGTTTCCGGGTTATTTTTGAGTAGCTGCCCGGAGGGCGGTACTAACGTCCTCACTGCGTGCCTATTGGACCGATAATGTTTACTGCGATGTTGTTGTCATTCAAAGCTATACATTTTCATAATTGTGAACCTCTCTTGGTGTAACACTTGTTTGCGATTTTTGTGCAAACCCTTGTATTAATATTGTAAAACCGATTGGTAACAGTGGCGTTTTTCCCATAAACGGAGTGGTTTATGTCCTCACGAGTACTAAAGGGTATTTTTCAGATAATCGCTACGTGTGGTTCTGCATTTTGTTTTGTGCAGATCTTCACTTATAGATTCATAATGCTATCTTTTGTTCTTTACATGGTGGGTACGCAGTTGTGATCTCTCATACATTGGTGAGAATATTACTGCTATGTATTATGTACACTTTCACCTTAAGGGATATGAAAAAACGAGAATAGGCTGTATTCTCTTTTATGGAAAGTGTCCCAATATCATCTGTATATGTTGTTGGGGGGGGATTGGGGACTGTTATTTCCACGGGGCAGTGGTCATTCATTTTGAGATGGCCCTTTTATTGGTTTCAATCTGCAATTGGGCCTTATCTTGGGGGTTTGTGCGGTTTTTTTAACCGGGTTGCATTGTTAGCTCGTGGGGAGCTCCTAGGGTACTCATTTTCTTGCCACCGTGAGCCAAGGTATATTATCGTTCAACCCTTCGGTATCTGTCTTGAGTCTGTGTACCCATCTTTGCTCTTTTTCAAAGAGAATTCTTTCAGCATTATGGTCTTTGTGTGGTAGTGTTTCCAGGATTACCCATTGTAAGTCCGATGTTGTGTGGCCCTTCTCTAGGTAATGGGTAGCCATCTTTGTGGTGCTCTTTTTGCATTTGACATTGCTCTTATGTTCGCATAGTCTTTGCTTTGCTTTTCTGCATGTCATTCCGATGTAGTTCATTTTACATGGGCATGTAATCATGTAGACTACGTGGGTGGTGTTGCAGTTTGTGTGGCTGTTCAGAGTCCATTTGAAGTTCGGTAGCAGTTGCAGTTCTTTGGTTGCTTTTGTGAGGTTGCAGACTGAGCATGAGCCACATGGGTAGTGACCTTTCACTTGTGGATTGCCCCATAGGTTCAGATTCTCTTTTGGTTTTTTTGGGGGTGGCCTCGTGTGGACCAAGATGTCTTTTAGATTTCTGCTCCTCTTATTTGCAAATCTTGGTTTTTGCCAGCTCAGATCCCCCGATGTGAGTATTCGCCAATTCTTATTGACCAGCTTCTTTAGATTGTTTGTCATTGGGCTATACGTTGTGACACACGTAAGTATTTCTTCAGCAGGTGTCTTTGGTGTGTTCTCAAGGAGTGCTTCTCTGTTCTGATTTTTGGCACGTTTTTTGCATTTGTTGATGATCTTTTTTGGATAATCGCGACTCTCTAGTTTCTTACAGAGGTCATTTGCTTGTGCTTTGTATTCTGTGGTATTGCTGCAATTGCGCCGCAGCCTGAGGAACTGGCTGTAAGGTAAGTTCTCTCGTAGCGGGCGTGGATGAAAACTGTTAAAAGATAAAAGGCTGTTTTTTGCAGTCGTTTTGAAGAAGGTGCGCGTTTGGAGAGTGTTCGCCGCAGCATAGATGGTTATGTCTAAGAAGTCAATGCTCTTGTTATCTGCACAATGAGTAAACTGTAGACATTCATCCTTTTGATTCAACCAGGTGTGGAATTCTGACAGGCTTTGATGGTCACCTTCCCAGATCACAAAGATATCATCAATGTATCGTTTCCAAAAACGTATACAATGATGATAAGGGTTGTTGGTTTCATTGAGGATGTGTGTCTCCTCAAAGGAGCTCACGTATAGCCCTGCCACGCTCGGGGCAAATGTACTGCCCATCGAGGTCCCGTGGCACTGTAGGTATAGTGTGTCTCTGTATTGGAAGAAATTTTCCATCAGGGCCAGCCGGCAACATTCTAGAACGAAATGTCTGGGGGTTTTGTGTGACCATGTGGTGTCAAACAGTATATCTTCTAGAGTCGCCATGGTCTTCTCCTGGGGTAGGCTGGTGTACAGGCTTTCAACATCGAAACCCACCAGAAGCATGGTCTCTGGTGAGTATTCGATGTCTTTTAATTGATTTAGGAGGTCCCTTGTGTCCCTCAGATATGTTGGGGTACTTTGAACAAGTGGTCGCAGATACTGGTCAGCGAACTGGGAAAGAGGTTCAAGAATTGAACCTATCCCCGAAACAATGGGGCGTCCTGGTGGCGGCATCCGTCCTTTGTGTGTCTTAGGGAGTGAATAGAAGTATGGGGTTCTTGGTGTTGTAGTTCTCAAGTAATCCCCTTCTTTTTTGGAGATCCAGTTGTTGGTTTCACCTTCCTCTATCATCATGGCTATTGTTGTTTGTAGTCTAGGTGTCGGGTCTGTTGATAAGATTTTGTAAAATTTGTCATTAGACAAAAGGTCCATACATTGTTGGTTGTATCCCGTACTGGTTAGGAGGACCACCCCTCCGCCTTTGTCGGCTGGCTTGATGACTATGTTGTTGTCACTCGTCAGTGCATTCAATGCTAGTTGTTCTGATCTCGTGATGTTTTGGAATGGTTTCTGTATATCTCGAGCCAGATCGTCAATCCCCTTGAAAATAGCCTGTTCAAAAGTCTGGATTTCAATTGGGACCTGAGAGTTCAGAGGGCAGAAGGATGATTTCTTTTTTAAGTTTGTATCTCCTTCTTTGTCTCTGGGTCCATCTCCCTTAAAAAAGGCTTTCAATTTTAGTTTTCGGCAGAACTCTGCCATTTCGCATTTAGTCTTGAATACGTCCAATCTTGGTGTGGGAACATATCCCAATCCCTTGTTGAGTATGCTTTCTTCATCTTTGGTTAGGGTTCTGTCTGTGAGATTCACGATGAGGGATTCGTTGATGTTCCCGTTTGGGCCTTTGTTACGCTCCTTGTTTGTACCTGTCTGGTCTGGTCGGACCAGGTCACTCCTCTTCTCCGTGTTTTCTCGGACGTACGCCATTCCCTAAAAAAGGAATGCGAGGTTGGAAATTTTGTCCACCATGAGGTTGCATCTGATGATTCATCATCTGTGGGCCTTGGAAATATGGATTCATCCAACCTTGAAAATGGGGATTGAACGGCTGGAAGGGCATCCCTTGATTGTCCATTTGGAAGAAAGGGGGGCGCCAGGAATTCCGTCCACGGCGGTTACCTCTTTTGTTCTGTTGGTAGTGTCTTGGGTTGTTATGATTGTTGCCTCCTTGGTCAGAACTGGTACTCGATGCACTGCTGTTTGACCCATTGTTGGAGGCATTGTCATCTGCCTTGTAGTCCTTGCTGCTATAGGGGTGCACTTTTTCCATAGAGAACTTCTTGAGTTCTTTTGCTAGTTTCTGTAGCTTGGTCTGTATCAAGTATTCATGAGAGTCACTCATTTCTTTGTTAATTTCATCTAATTTGGTTTTGTATATGGTGATGTCGACCGTGTTGTTTAGACTCGTTTCCAGTATACAAATTTTTATTGTTAATTCATCCGCCAATCTTGTGGCTGTTTTTATAATCAGGACTAGATAGTCTCTTGTACATTTCCATGAAATGGCGGACCAATCTTTTCTGAAAGCTAGATCCTTCAGGAAAATTCTTGGAGCTGTGGTGACCCAGAGGCCTCTGGGTGCCGCATTCACTCTCAAGTACTCCGTCATAATTATGCCATGTACGGCGGTTCTGACTCTTTCTTTTTTTACTTCGGTCAGTTCATCCCATTCAGTTGAGTTAGAAAGGGTTTGTGAGAGGTCACTGTTCATGAAAGGTGCTGGTCTTGCGAGTATTGGGTCAATCTCTTCTATGGAATAACTTAATCCTAGGTTTTCTGCCATCCTGGAATGTCTTCGGCAGTCAGTAGGATTTCTTGATCCAATTTTCGTAGAGACTCCCACAGCTGTGCGCTGCTAATAATCTTCTAATCAGAAGTGGGGGAGATGGAATAATGATCCATTCATTTTCCAAGGAATATAGTCTAATCAAAGGAGAAAGGATCACTTGTCCTGATCAACCTTAGGTCTGCAGGATGGTGGGGGGGGGGTTTTCTCGTCCCAATATTAAGACCCTCAGGCACGTGATGGGTATGGTGGTGTCTCTAAGCGGTATATCTTGATTCTCCGCTTATATTTCACGTGTGTGCATAATCATTAGGTCTATTTAGGTTATGCAGCCTCCACCAGGAGGTTATTACCCAAGGTTGGTGCAGTAGTGAGCCAGAGATAAAAAGACCGAAAAGCCAGGAGGACGAAAAATTTATTAGGTCTGGTTTAGGGTCTGGTAAACTCAATCGTAGTGCATCCGGTTTTACTGGTTTATGAGTTACAGTTGCACTTTGAGTCAAAAAAGGTTAAAAATTTGGTCGACATGTTTCTGCCTCAATTGCCTTTGTTCTAGGACTTACGGGCATTCATCAGGACCGTGAAATAACGTGCAAAAAAGTTAAATATAGTGTTAAGTGAAAAGGAAAAAGGTTATTGACCTGTTCCCATGTCTTGGAGGTCTTATGGTACCTGTAATGAGTAAACACATAATTGTAACACACACACTCGGGGTAGGGGCGGGGGGGAAGGGGAAGGGACACACACCTACAGCAGAATTCTACTGTTAACTTTTACCAATAAACAACTACAAAATGGCAATACTTTTAGACCGTTTTTGTTCATTTAAGTGTCAACTCTCTCTTATTCTCTCCATACTCAGGCACCGTCCTATAGCATGCTTGCAAAGGGACAGAGTATGTTTAAAATAGTATCGTGCATTCATATTCGTTGTAGACTCTAGTGATGCTGATGGCAGTGAATGTGTCTGCTAATCAATTTGTATCAGGGCGAGTGCGATGATTCGACCAATAGTCGTGGCATGCAAGGCATATTTAGCGCTATTGTGAGCTGACACGACGTTCTCTTAGGGGGCGTCATGAAACATGCATACGCCGTTTTTGTGTAGCTAGCGTTTACCTCGCGCATTATTTGTGCACACTTCCTTCAGCCGGTAGAGATATTGGAGCGGGCTAAAGGGGAGGTAAAATGAGGCATTAATACCCAGGCGGCTGTCTTATACTTGCGGTTTTGTAGACGTGGTGAGTCTATCTCCTCGCTACCTATTGCGCCTCGTCCTCAGCTTGCTGTTGTGCGCGCTGCTCTGCTCTTACCGAACCGGAAGTGGTTCGTCAGGTTTCCGGGTTATTTTTGAGTAGCTGCCCGGAGGGCGGTACTAACGTCCTCACTGCGTGCCTATTGGACCGATAATGTTTACTGCGATGTTGTTGTCATTCAAAGCTATACATTTTCATAATTGTGAACCTCTCTTGGTGTAACACTTGTTTGCGATTTTTGTGCAAACCCTTGTATATTGTAAAACCGATTGGTAACAGTGGCGTTTTTCCCATAAACGGAGTGGTTTATGTCCTCACGAGTACTAAAGGGTATTTTTCAGATAATCGCTACGTGTGGTTCTGCATTTTGTTTTGTGCAGATCTTCACTTATAGATTCATAATGCTATCTTTTGTTCTTTACATGGTGGGTACGCAGTTGTGATCTCTCATACATTGGTGAGAATATTACTGCTATGTATTATGTACACTTTCACCTTAAGGGATATGAAAAAACGAGAATAGGCTGTATTCTCTTTTATGGAAAGTGTCCCAATATCATCTGTATATGTTGTTGGGGGGGGATTGGGGACTGTTATTTCCACGGGGCAGTGGTCATTCATTTTGAGATGGCCCTTTTATTGGTTTCAATCTGCAATTGGGCCTTATCTTGGGGGTGTGTGCGGTTTTTTAACCGGGTTGCATTGTTAGCTCGTGGGGAGCTCCTAGGGTACTCATTTTCTTGCCACCGTGAGCCAAGGTATATTATCGTTCAACCCTTCGGTATCTGTCTTGAGTCTGTGTACCCATCTTTGCTCTTTTTCAAAGAGAATTCTTTCAGCATTATGGTCTTTGTGTGGTAGTGTTTCCAGGATTACCCATTGTAAGTCCGATGTTGTGTGGCCCTTCTCTAGGTAATGGGTAGCCATCTTCGTGGTGCTCTTTTTGCATTTGACATTGCTCTTATGTTCGCATAGTCTTTGCTTTGCTTTTCTGCATGTCATTCCGATGTAGTTCATTTTACATGGGCATGTAATCATGTAGACTACGTGGGTGGTGTTGCAGTTTGTGTGGCTGTTCAGAGTCCATTTGAAGTTCGGTAGCAGTTGCAGTTCTTTGGTTGCTTTTGTGAGGTTGCAGACTGAGCATGAGCCACATGGGTAGTGACCTTTCACTTGTGGATTGCCCCATAGGTTCAGATTCTCTTTTGGTTTTTTTGGGGGTGGCCTCGTGTGGACCAAGATGTCTTTTAGATTTCTGCTCCTCCTCTTTGCAAATTTTGGTTTTTGCCAGCTCAGATCCCCCGATGTGAGTATTCGCCAATTCTTATTGACCAGCTTCTTTAGATTGTTTGTCATTGGGCTATACGTTGTGACACACGTAAGTATTTCTTCAGCAGGTGTCTTTGGTGTGTTCTCAAGGAGTGCTTCTCTGTTCTGATTTTTGGCACGTTTTTTGCATTTGTTGATGATCTTTTTTGGATAATCGCGACTCTCTAGTTTCTTACAGAGGTCATTTGCTTGTGCTTTGTATTCTCTGGTATTGCTGCAATTGCGCCGCAGCCTGAGGAACTGGCTGTAAGGTAAGTTCTCTCGTAGCGGGCGTGGATGAAAACTGTTAAAAGATAAAAGGCTGTTTTTTGCAGTCGTTTTGAAGAAGGTGCGCGTTTGGAGAGTGTTCGCCGCAGCATAGATGGTTATGTCTAAGAAGTCAATGCTCTTGTTATCTGCACAATGAGTAAACTGTAGACATTCATCCTTTTGATTCAACCAGGTGTGGAATTCTGACAGGCTTTGATGGTCACCTTCCCAGATCACAAAGATATCATCAATGTATCGTTTCCAAAAACGTATACAATGATGATAAGGGTTGTTGGTTTCATTGAGGATGTGTGTCTCCTCAAAGGAGCTCACGTATAGCCCTGCCACGCTCGGGGCAAATGTACTGCCCATCGAGGTCCCGTGGCACTGTAGGTATAGTGTGTCTCTGTATTGGAAGAAATTTTCCATCAGGGCCAGCCGGCAACATTCTAGAACGAAATGTCTGGGGGTTTTGTGTGACCATGTGGTGTCAAACAGTATATCTTCTAGAGTCGCCATGGTCTTCTCCTGGGGTAGGCTGGTGTACAGGCTTTCAACATCGAAACCCACCAGAAGCATGGTCTCTGGTGAGTATTCGATGTCTTTTAATTGATTTAGGAGGTCCCTTGTGTCCCTCAGATATGTTGGGGTACTTTGAACAAGTGGTCGCAGATACTGGTCAGCGAACTGGGAAAGAGGTTCAAGAATTGAACCTATCCCCGAAACAATGGGGCGTCCTGGTGGCGGCATCCGTCCTTTGTGTGTCTTAGGGAGTGAATAGAAGTATGGGGTTCTTGGTGAACAAGTTACTTACCTTCGGTAACGATATATCTGTAAGAAACAGTAGTTAGTATTAGATTCCTTACCTTAGAATATCCCCAGGCGTCAGTCTGGATCCGGAAACTTTTGCGTAGCAGTACCCCTGCGCGTCGGTAGGCGTCGTCTGCAGGCGTCCCCTGCGGCTCCGCGTCGTCGTCGCCGTGCGCCGTGATGACATCGCTGGAGTATATAGACGCCGCCTCCGCGCGCTGACGTCAGTTCTTTGCACACAGCTTTTCCGCGCCAGAACACGCAGAGCCATGTGAGAACTAACACTGGTGCCATTTGAAACTAGGGCCCTGAAAGGGATGACCTTAACCCTAGGTATCAGTTCGCAGAACGGGGAGGACGGGTGGGGCGGTAAGGAATCTAATACTAACTACTGTTTCTTACAGATATATCGTTACCGAAGGTAAGTAACTTGTTCATCTGAAAGAAACAGGTTAGTATTAGATTCCTTACCTTAGAATAGATACCCCAGCAATACCAACCCCGGAGGTGGGTCTGCGAACCAATACAACCTACACCAGAAAGTCCTGGAGGACCGAACGGCCAAAGAAGCCGTCCCTCCGGACTTGACTGTCCAGGCAGTAGTGCCTCGCAAAGGTGTGCAGCGAGGCCCACGTAGCCGCCTGGCAAATGTCCTGCAAAGGGACTCCCCGGCCCAGGGCAGTAGTAGCCGCCGTAGCCCGAGTGGAATGGGCCCTCAGCCCAACAGGAGGCTCCTTCCGAGCCAAAGAGTAGCATGCTTTGATGCACAGGACGACCCACCGAGAGATGGTTCGTTTCTGTACCGCCCTTCCCTTCTTCTCACCCACGTAGCCAACAAACAGTTGGTCATCCACCCGGAACTGGCGTGTGCGATCCATGTAAAATGAAAGCGCACGTTTTGGGTCCAGACGATGGAGCCGCTCTTCATCCTTTGAAGGATGCGGAGACGGGAAGAAGGAGGGCAAGGTGATGGACTGCCCAATGTGAAAAGCAGAGACTACCTTGGGCAGGAAAGAAGGTCTAGTCCTAAGAACCACCTTGTCAGGATGAACAGACAAGAAAGGAGGTTTAACAGAAAGGGCCTGGAGCTCACTCACTCTCCTGGCAGAGGTGATGGCAACCAGGAAGGCCGTCTTTAAAGTGAGAAGACGGAGAGGACAGGAATGAAGTGGCTCAAAGGGAGCACACATCAGGAATGTCAGAACCAGGTTCAAGTCCCACTGAGGCATCACGAACGGAGCAGGTGGATACATGTGCGTGATGCCTTTTAAGAATCTTAATACAATAGGGGACTTGAATAAAGATGGCTGATCAGGTAGCCTTAAGAAGGCGGAAAGGGCAGAAAGATAGCCCTTGATAGTGCCCAGAGCAGAGCCCTGCTGGGCAAGGGAAAGAAGGAAGAGGAGAACCTCAGACAGAGGGGCAGAAAGGGGATCCACAGCCTTTGCTGTGCACCATGCCACAAATCTGTTCCACCGGCAGGCGTATACCGACTTTGTGGAGGGACGCCTGGCTGCCAGAATTACATCACAGACTTCAGGAGGCAAGTCAAATGGCCTCAACTGTCGCTGCTCAATCTCCAAGCATGGAGGTGGAGACTGGACAGGTTCGGGTGGAGGACCGTCCCCTGCTGCTGCGACAGAAGGTCCTCCTGAAGGGGCAGGCGGATCGAGGGACCGACTGTCATGCTGAGTAGCTCGGGATACCAGTACCTTCGAGCCCAGTCCGGAGCCACAAGGATAACTTGGGCCCGGTCGCGCCTGATCTTCTTCAGCACTCTGGGCAGAAGTGGTATAGGCGGAAAGGCGTACAACAGACCGCAACTCCACTCGCGCCGAAAGGCGTCGCCGAGCGAGTGCCGTCTTGGAAACTCCAACGCGCAGAACTGATGACATTGCGCGTTCTCTTCCGTGGCGAATAGATCTAACCAAGGCTCTCCCCATTGCTGAAAGAGGCCTCTCGCCACGTCCGAGTTCAGACGCCATTCGTGATCCACCGAGCACCGACGGCTGAGTTCGTCCGCCCTGGCGTTCAGAGAACCTGCCAGGTGTTGAACCGTCAGAGTCACGCCCTGACGTTCCAGCCATTGCCAGAGGCGCAGGGCCTCCTGGCAAAGGGTCCACGACCCCACACCGCCCTGTTTGTTGCAGTACCACATGGCGGTGGTGTTGTCCGTGAACACCTGCACTACACTCCCGTTGACAAAGGGGAGGAATGCCTTCAGTGCTAGGCGAATCGCCCGCAGCTCCAACATGTTGATATGGAGCCGGGACTCCGCCGGAGACCAGATGCCTCTGATCTCTGCCTCTCCCAAGTGGCCACCCCAGCCCTGGAGGGACGCGTCCGTCACAACTACGTGCTCCGGTTGGGGAAGGGAGAGGGATCTGCCTCTGACCCAATCGCGGTCCGTAAGCCACCACTGCAACTGTCTCGCAGTGCCCTCCGAGATCAGGACGTGGTCGGATAGGTTGCCCTGATGCTGGGCCCACTGAAACTTCAGGTCCCACTGCAGAGCCCGCATCCGCCATCTGGCGTGATGCACCAGTAGGATGCAGGAGGCCATCAGCCCCAGAAGCCGCAGCGTCAACCTGACCGAAACCCGGGATAACGGCTGAAAGATGGGAATCAGAGCCTGAATATCCCGGACCCGCCGTTCCGGAGGATAAACCCGAAACTGCGCCGAGTCGAGAACCGCTCCGATGAAAAGGAGCTCTTGAGAGGGACACAGGTGTGATTTCGGCACATTGATGGAAAACCCCAGCTCGTGCAGGAGGTCTGCCGCCATCTGAAGGTGGGTGACGACTGTCTGGGGCGATCCCGCCTTCAACAGCCAGTCGTTGAGGTAGGGGAAGACTGAAACCCCCAACCGGCGCAGATGAGCTGCGACCACCGCCATCACTTTCGTGAACACCCGTGGGGCGCTGGTAAGGCCGAAAGGGAGCACGATAAACTGAAAGTGCTCGTGGCCTACCGTGAACCGCAGGTAACGCCGGTGGGCCGGCAGGACGGGGATGTGAAAATACGCATCCTGCAAGTCCAACGCTACCATCCAATCTTGTGGGTCCAGAGCAGCCAAGACCTGAGCCAAAGTCAACATCTTGAACTTCTCCTTCCGGAGGAAGCCGTTGACGTTCCGTAGGTCCAAGATAGGACGCAGGCCTCCTTTGTCCTTCTTGGGTACCAGAAAGTAGTGGGAGTAGCAACCACACCCTACTTCTGGCCCAGGAACGCGCTCGATGGCCCCCTTGGCCAAGAGGGCCGTAACTTCCTCCTGCAGAAGTGTCAAGTGGTCCCCCGACACACGGTGGCTCTGCGGTGGCATGGCTGGAGGAGTGGACTCGAAGGGGAGGGAGTAGCCCCTTCGGACGAGCTGCAGCACCCACCTGTCCGATGTAATCGCGCGCCAGCGGGAGTGGTGATGGCGAACCCTGCCACCCACTGGCGTCACGTGAGCTCGAAAGCTCGGACTAGGAAGACTTGGAGGCTGCAGCGGGAGGAGGTGTGGACTGACCTCGCCGCTGCCCTCTACCGCCACCACGGCGGAATCCACGGCCGCCACCGCGCTGGGGAGCGTTCTGCGGCGCGTGGCTGGCAGCTCGCATGGGACCGCCCCTTCCTTGGCCACGAAAGGGGCGAAACGAACCCGTCTGCTGGCGCTGGGTCGAAAGACCCAAGGACTTGGCCGTGACCCTGGAGTCCTTGAAGCGCTCAAGCGCGTTGTCCGCCTTGTCACCGAACAGGCGACTGCCATCAAATGGCATGTCCATGAGGGCATTCTGGACGTCCGGCGAGAAGTTGGCAGATCTCAGCCAAGCATGGCGACGAATCACCACCGTCGTGGACATAGCCCGTCCCAGCGAGTCGGTCGTGTCAAGACCACACCTGATCGAGTACCTCGCCGCGTCCCGGCCTTCAACCAAGGCCTGGTTGAGCTTGTCCCGCACATCCTGCGGGCATTTCGGCAAACACTCCGCGACCACATCCCACAGGGAGTGGGTGTAGCGGCCCAAGAGGCACGAGGTATTACAAGACCGCAGCCCAGCGCTCAAAGACGAAAAGACCTTTTTGCCAAATTGGTCATATCGCTTCGATTCCCGATCGGGCGGGGCCGACGGGAATGCGGACTGTGAAGTGGAGGCCTGGATCACCAGACTCTCCGGGGAGGGGTGGGTGGAGAGGAAGGCAGGGTCGTCCGAGCACGGACGGTGACGCCTGGCCACGTTTCGGTCAACCGGTGCACCGGAAGCGGGCCTGGACCAGGTGCCCAAAAGGACATCCGACAGGGCCTCATTAAAAGGCAGCAGAGGCTCCTGAGGGCATGACTGCGGTTTAAACACTTCGGTCAGAATGTTAGGTTTGACCTTAGCGACAGGGAGCTCCAGGTTCAAGGCCTTGGCAGCCCTCATCAGGACCACCGAATAGGCAGCCCCCGCCTCAGACGCCACAGGGGAAGGCGAGACAAACCCAGGGTTGGGCGACTCGTCCAGACCACTGGCATCACCCAAGTCACCTACCCAGTCCACATCATACTGGCAGGCACGGGATAAAGGGTCATCAGACCCCTCCCAACCCTCATCATATTCGTCCTCATCGCCGTAGTCAGGGTCGACGATATAGACCTCGGGGTCAATGGGCCCCATCGGCGCCGGATCCGGCGTCGGCCGACGTCGGTCCGACTCCGGGTCAGGAGTCAGAGAGGGAGTGGGGGTGGCGCCGCGCGGCGCCGGCGCCGGGGACCCGACGCCGGCCGGAACCGACGGCGGAGTCACGGCGCCGCGCGGAGGCGGCACCACGGGTTGGCCCAACGGAATCGACGCCGGAGAGGCCGGTAGACCAGCCGGCGACGAACCTGAGGGGCCCAGCGGCGCCGGGGCCGGAGCCACCGGCGGCGTCGGGGCAGGAGCACCCGAACCGCTCGGGCCCCCAGACGGGACCGACGGGCCCGCAGGCGCCGTAGGCCCCGCCGGAGGAGACCTCGCCCTCATAGCCATGAGGAACGCCTCAATCTCCAGTGCATCGAGTACCAGTTCTGACCAAGGAGGCAACAATCATAACAACCCAAGACACTACCAACAGAACAAAAGAGGTAACCGCCGTGGACGGAATTCCTGGCGCCCCCCTTTCTTCCAAATGGACAATCAAGGGATGCCCTTCCAGCCGTTCAATCCCCATTTTCAAGGTTGGATGAATCCATATTTCCAAGGCCCACAGATGATGAATCATCAGATGCAACCTCATGGTGGACAAAATTTCCAACCTCGCATTCCTTTTTTAGGGAATGGCCGTACGTCCGAGAAAACACGGAGAAGAGGAGTGACCTGGTCCGACCAGACCAGACAGGTACAAACAAGGAGCGTAACAAAGGCCCAAACGGGAACATCAACGAATCCCTCATCGTGAATCTCACAGACAGAACCCTAACCAAAGATGAAGAAAGCATACTCAACAAGGGATTGGGATATGTTCCCACACCAAGATTGGACGTATTCAAGACTAAATGCGAAATGGCAGAGTTCTGCCGAAAACTAAAATTGAAAGCCTTTTTTAAGGGAGATGGACCCAGAGACAAAGAAGGAGATACAAACTTAAAAAAGAAATCATCCTTCTGCCCTCTGAACTCTCAGGTCCCAATTGAAATCCAGACTTTTGAACAGGCTATTTTCAAGGGGATTGACGATCTGGCTCGAGATATACAGAAACCATTCCAAAACATCACGAGATCAGAACAACTAGCATTGAATGCACTGACGAGTGACAACAACATAGTCATCAAGCCAGCCGACAAAGGCGGAGGGGTGGTCCTCCTAACCAGTACGGGATACAACCAACAATGTATGGACCTTTTGTCTAATGACAAATTTTACAAAATCTTATCAACAGACCCGACACCTAGACTACAAACAACAATAGCCATGATGATAGAGGAAGGTGAAACCAACAACTGGATCTCCAAAAAAGAAGGGGATTACTTGAGAACTACAACACCAAGAACCCCATACTTCTATTCACTCCCTAAGACACACAAAGGACGGATGCCGCCACCAGGACGCCCCATTGTTTCGGGGATAGGTTCAATTCTTGAACCTCTTTCCCAGTTCGCTGACCAGTATCTGCGACCACTTGTTCAAAGTACCCCAACATATCTGAGGGACACAAGGGACCTCCTAAATCAATTAAAAGACATCGAATACTCACCAGAGACCATGCTTCTGGTGGGTTTCGATGTTGAAAGCCTGTACACCAGCCTACCCCAGGAGAAGACCATGGCGACTCTAGAAGATATACTGTTTGACACCACATGGTCACACAAAACCCCCAGACATTTCGTTCTAGAATGTTGCCGGCTGGCCCTGATGGAAAATTTCTTCCAATACAGAGACACACTATACCTACAGTGCCACGGGACCTCGATGGGCAGTACATTTGCCCCGAGCGTGGCAGGGCTATACGTGAGCTCCTTTGAGGAGACACACATCCTCAATGAAACCAACAACCCTTATCATCATTGTATACGTTTTTGGAAACGATACATTGATGATATCTTTGTGATCTGGGAAGGTGACCATCAAAGCCTGTCAGAATTCCACACCTGGTTGAATCAAAAGGATGAATGTCTACAGTTTACTCATTGTGCAGATAACAAGAGCATTGACTTCTTAGACATAACCATCTATGCTGCGGCGAACACTCTCCAAACGCGCACCTTCTTCAAAACGACTGCAAAAAACAGCCTTTTATCTTTTAACAGTTTTCATCCACGCCCGCTACGAGAGAACTTACCTTACAGCCAGTTCCTCAGGCTGCGGCGCAATTGCAGCAATACCAGAGAATACAAAGCACAAGCAAATGACCTCTGTAAGAAACTAGAGAGTCGCATTATCCAAAAAAGATCATCAACAAATGCAAAAAACGTGCCAAAAATCAGAACAGAGAAGCACTCCTTGAGAACACATCAAAGACACCTGCTGAAGAAATACTTACGTGTGTCACAACGTATAGCCCAATGACAAACAATCTAAAGAAGCTGGTCAATAAGAATTGGCGAATACTCACATCGGGGGATCTGAGCTGGCAAAAACCAAGATTTGCAAATAAGAGGAGCAGAAATCTAAAAGACATCTTGGTCCACACGAGGCCACCCCCAAAAAAACCAAAAGAGAATCTGAACCTGTGGGGCAATCCACAAGTGAAAGGTCACTACCCATGTGGCTCATGCTCAGTCTGCAACCTCACAAAAGCAACCAAAGAACTGCAACTGCTACCGAACTTCAAATGGACTCTGAACAGCCACACAAACTGCAACACCACCCACGTAGTCTACATGATTACATGCCCATGTAAAATGAACTACATCGGAATGACATGCAGAAAAGCAAAGCAAAGACTATGCGAACATAAGAGCAATGTCAAATGCAAAAAGAGCACCACGAAGATGGCTACCCATTACCTAGAGAAGGGCCACACAACATCGGACTTACAATGGGTAATCCTGGAAACACTACCACACAAAGACCATAATGCTGAAAGAATTCTCTTTGAAAAAGAGCAAAGATGGGTACACAGACTCAAGACAGATACCGAAGGGTTGAACGATAATATACCTTGGCTCACGGTGGCAAGAAAATGAGTACCCTAGGAGCTCCCCACGAGCTAACAATGCAACCCGGTTAAAAAACCGCACAAACCCCCAAGATAAGGCCCAATTGCAGATTGAAACCAATAAAAGGGCCATCTCAAAATGAATGACCACTGCCCCGTGGAAATAACAGTCCCCAATCCCCCCCCAACAACATATACAGATGATATTGGGACACTTTCCATAAAAGAGAATACAGCCTATTCTCGTTTTTTCATATCCCTTAAGGTGAAAGTGTACATAATACATAGCAGTAATATTCTCACCAATGTATGAGAGATCACAACTGCGTACCCACCATGTAAAGAACAAAAGATAGCATTATGAATCTATAAGTGAAGATCTGCACAAAACAAAATGCAGAACCACACGTAGCGATTATCTGAAAAATACCCTTTAGTACTCGTGAGGACATAAACCACTCCGTTTATGGGAAAAACGCCACTGTTACCAATCGGTTTTACAATATTAATACAAGGGTTTGCACAAAAATCGCAAACAAGTGTTACACCAAGAGAGGTTCACAATTATGAAAATGTATAGCTTTGAATGACAACAACATCGCAGTAAACATTATCGGTCCAATAGGCACGCAGTGAGGACGTTAGTACCGCCCTCCGGGCAGCTACTCAAAAATAACCCGGAAACCTGACGAACCACTTCCGGTTCGGTAAGAGCAGAGCAGCGCGCACAACAGCAAGCTGAGGACGAGGCGCAATAGGTAGCGAGGAGATAGACTCACCACGTCTACAAAACCGCAAGTATAAGACAGCCGCCTGGGTATTAATGCCTCATTTTACCTCCCCTTTAGCCCGCTCCAATATCTCTACCGGCTGAAGGAAGTGTGCACAAATAATGCGCGAGGTAAACGCTAGCTACACAAAAACGGCGTATGCATGTTTCATGATGCCCCCTAAGAGAACGTCGTGTCAGCTCACAATAGCGCTAAATATGCCTTGCATGCCACGACCATTGGTCGAATCATCGCACTCGCCCTGATACAAATTGATTAGCAGACACATTCACTGCCATCAGCATCACTAGAGTCTACAACGAATATGAATGCACGATACTATTTTAAACATACTCTGTCCCTTTGCAAGCATGCTATAGGACGGTGCCTGAGTATGGAGAGAATAAGAGAGAGTTGACACTTAAATGAACAAAAACGGTCTAAAAAGTATTGCCATTTTGTAGTTGTTTATTGGTAAAAGTTAACAGCAGAATTCTACTGTAGGTGTGTGTCCCTTCCCCCCCCCCCCCCCCACCCCGAGTGTGTGTGTTACAATTATGTGTTTACTCATTACAGGTACCATAAGACCTCCAAGACATGGGAACAGGTCAATAACCTTTTTCCTTTTCACTTAACACTATATTTAACTTTTTTGCACGTTATTTCACGGTCCTGATGAATGCCCGTAGGTCCTAGAACAAAGGCAATTGAGGCAGAAACATGGCGACCAAATTTTTAACCTTTTTTGACTCAAAGTGCAACTGTAACTCATAAACCAGTAAAACCGGATGCACTACGATTGAGTTTACCAGACCCTAAACCAGACCTAATAAATTTTTCGTCCTCCTGGCTTTTCGGTCTTTTTATCTCTGGCTCACTACTGCACCAACCTTGGGTAATAACCTCCTGGTGGAGGCTGCATAACCTAAATAGACCTAATGATTATGCACACACGTGAAATGTAAGCGGAGAATCAAGATATACCGCTTAGAGACACCACCATACCCATCACGTGCCTGAGGGTCTTAATATTGGGACGAGAAACCCCCCCCCACCATCCTGCAGACCTAAGGTTGATCAGGACAAGTGATCCTTTCTCCTTTGATTAGACTATATTCCTTGGAAAATGAATGGATCATTATTCCATCTCCCCCACTTCTGATTAGAAGATTATTAGCAGCGCACAGCTGTAGGAGTCTCTACGAAAATTGGATCAAGAAATCCTACTGACTGCCGAAGACATTCCAGGATGGCAGAAAACCTAGGATTAAGTTATTCCATAGAAGAGATTGACGCAATACTCGCAAGACCAGCACCGTTCATGAACAGTGACCTCTCACAAACCCTTTCTAACTCAACTGAATGGGATGAACTGACCGAAGTAAAAAAAGAAAGAGTCAGAACCGCCGTACATGGCATAATTATGACGGAGTACTTGAGAGTGAATGCGGCACCCAGAGGCCTCTGGGTCACCACAGCTCCAAGAATTTTCCTGAAGGATCTAGCTTTCAGAAAAGATTGGTCCGCCATTTCATGGAAATGTACAAGAGACTATCTAGTCCTGATTATAAAAACAGCCACAAGATTGGCGGATGAATTAACAATAAAAATTCGTATACTGGAAACGAGTCTAAACAACACGGTCGACATCACCATATACAAAACCAAATTAGATGAAATTAACAAAGAAATGAGTGACTCTCATGAATACTTGATACAGACCAAGCTACAGAAACTAGCAAAAGAACTCAAGAAGTTCTCTATGGAAAAAGTGCACCCCTATAGCAGCAAGGACTACAAGGCAGATGACAATGCCTCCAACAATGGGTCAAACAGCAGTGCATCGAGTACCAGTTCTGACCAAGGAGGCAACAATCATAACAACCCAAGACACTACCAACAGAACAAAAGAGGTAACCGCCGTGGACGGAATTCCTGGCGCCCCCCTTTCTTCCAAATGGACAATCAAGGGATGCCCTTCCAGCCGTTCAATCCCCATTTTCAAGGTTGGATGAATCCATATTTCCAAGGCCCACAGATGATGAATCATCAGATGCAACCTCATGGTGGACAAAATTTCCAACCTCGCATTCCTTTTTTAGGGAATGGCCGTACGTCCGAGAAAACACGGAGAAGAGGAGTGACCTGGTCCGACCAGACCAGACAGGTACAAACAAGGAGCGTAACAAAGGCCCAAACGGGAACATCAACGAATCCCTCATCGTGAATCTCACAGACAGAACCCTAACCAAAGATGAAGAAAGCATACTCAACAAGGGATTGGGATATGTTCCCACACCAAGATTGGACGTATTCAAGACTAAATGCGAAATGGCAGAGTTCTGCCGAAAACTAAAATTGAAAGCCTTTTTTAAGGGAGATGGACCCAGAGACAAAGAAGGAGATACAAACTTAAAAAAGAAATCATCCTTCTGCCCTCTGAACTCTCAGGTCCCAATTGAAATCCAGACTTTTGAACAGGCTATTTTCAAGGGGATTGACGATCTGGCTCGAGATATACAGAAACCATTCCAAAACATCACGAGATCAGAACAACTAGCATTGAATGCACTGACGAGTGACAACAACATAGTCATCAAGCCAGCCGACAAAGGCGGAGGGGTGGTCCTCCTAACCAGTACGGGATACAACCAACAATGTATGGACCTTTTGTCTAATGACAAATTTTACAAAATCTTATCAACAGACCCGACACCTAGACTACAAACAACAATAGCCATGATGATAGAGGAAGGTGAAACCAACAACTGGATCTCCAAAAAAGAAGGGGATTACTTGAGAACTACAACACCAAGAACCCCATACTTCTATTCACTCCCTAAGACACACAAAGGACGGATGCCGCCACCAGGACGCCCCATTGTTTCGGGGATAGGTTCAATTCTTGAACCTCTTTCCCAGTTCGCTGACCAGTATCTGCGACCACTTGTTCAAAGTACCCCAACATATCTGAGGGACACAAGGGACCTCCTAAATCAATTAAAAGACATCGAATACTCACCAGAGACCATGCTTCTGGTGGGTTTCGATGTTGAAAGCCTGTACACCAGCCTACCCCAGGAGAAGACCATGGCGACTCTAGAAGATATACTGTTTGACACCACATGGTCACACAAAACCCCCAGACATTTCGTTCTAGAATGTTGCCGGCTGGCCCTGATGGAAAATTTCTTCCAATACAGAGACACACTATACCTACAGTGCCACGGGACCTCGATGGGCAGTACATTTGCCCCGAGCGTGGCAGGGCTATACGTGAGCTCCTTTGAGGAGACACACATCCTCAATGAAACCAACAACCCTTATCATCATTGTATACGTTTTTGGAAACGATACATTGATGATATCTTTGTGATCTGGGAAGGTGACCATCAAAGCCTGTCAGAATTCCACACCTGGTTGAATCAAAAGGATGAATGTCTACAGTTTACTCATTGTGCAGATAACAAGAGCATTGACTTCTTAGACATAACCATCTATGCTGCGGCGAACACTCTCCAAACGCGCACCTTCTTCAAAACGACTGCAAAAAACAGCCTTTTATCTTTTAACAGTTTTCATCCACGCCCGCTACGAGAGAACTTACCTTACAGCCAGTTCCTCAGGCTGCGGCGCAATTGCAGCAATACCAGAGAATACAAAGCACAAGCAAATGACCTCTGTAAGAAACTAGAGAGTCGCGATTATCCAAAAAAGATCATCAACAAATGCAAAAAACGTGCCAAAAATCAGAACAGAGAAGCACTCCTTGAGAACACACCAAAGACACCTGCTGAAGAAATACTTACGTGTGTCACAACGTATAGCCCAATGACAAACAATCTAAAGAAGCTGGTCAATAAGAATTGGCGAATACTCACATCGGGGGATCTGAGCTGGCAAAAACCAAGATTTGCAAATAAGAGGAGCAGAAATCTAAAAGACATCTTGGTCCACACGAGGCCACCCCCAAAAAAACCAAAAGAGAATCTGAACCTATGGGGCAATCCACAAGTGAAAGGTCACTACCCATGTGGCTCATGCTCAGTCTGCAACCTCACAAAAGCAACCAAAGAACTGCAACTGCTACCGAACTTCAAATGGACTCTGAACAGCCACACAAACTGCAACACCACCCACGTAGTCTACATGATTACATGCCCATGTAAAATGAACTACATCGGAATGACATGCAGAAAAGCAAAGCAAAGACTATGCGAACATAAGAGCAATGTCAAATGCAAAAAGAGCACCACGAAGATGGCTACCCATTACCTAGAGAAGGGCCACACAACATCGGACTTACAATGGGTAATCCTGGAAACACTACCACACAAAGACCATAATGCTGAAAGAATTCTCTTTGAAAAAGAGCAAAGATGGGTACACAGACTCAAGACAGATACCGAAGGGTTGAACGATAATATACCTTGGCTCACGGTGGCAAGAAAATGAGTACCCTAGGAGCTCCCCACGAGCTAACAATGCAACCCGGTTAAAAAAACGCACAAACCCCCAAGATAAGGCCCAATTGCAGATTGAAACCAATAAAAGGGCCATCTCAAAATGAATGACCACTGCCCCGTGGAAATAACAGTCCCCAATCCCCCCCAACAACATATACAGATGATATTGGGACACTTTCCATAAAAGAGAATACAGCCTATTCTCGTTTTTTCATATCCCTTAAGGTGAAAGTGTACATAATACATAGCAGTAATATTCTCACCAATGTATGAGAGATCACAACTGCGTACCCACCATGTAAAGAACAAAAGATAGCATTATGAATCTATAAGTGAAGATCTGCACAAAACAAAATGCAGAACCACACGTAGCGATTATCTGAAAAGTACCCTTTAGTACTCGTGAGGACATAAACCACTCCGTTTATGGGAAAAACGCCACTGTTACCAATCGGTTTTACAATATTAATACAAGGGTTTGCACAAAAATCGCAAACAAGTGTTACACCAAGAGAGGTTCACAATTATGAAAATGTATAGCTTTGAATGACAACAACATCGCAGTAAACATTATCGGTCCAATAGGCACGCAGTGAGGACGTTAGTACCGCCCTCCGGGCAGCTACTCAAAAATAACCCGGAAACCTGACGAACCACTTCCGGTTCGGTAAGAGCAGAGCAGCGCGCACAACAGCAAGCTGAGGACGAGGCGCAATAGGTAGCGAGGAGATAGACTCACCACGTCTACAAAACCGCAAGTATAAGACAGCCGCCTGGGTATTAATGCCTCATTTTACCTCCCCTTTAGCCCGCTCCAATATCTCTACCGGCTGAAGGAAGTGTGCACAAATAATGCGCGAGGTAAACGCTAGCTACACAAAAACGGCGTATGCATGTTTCATGACGCCCCCTAAGAGAACGTCGTGTCAGCTCACAATAGCGCTAAATATGCCTTGCATGCCACGACCATTGGTCGAATCATCGCACTCGCCCTGATACAAATTGATTAGCAGACACATTCACTGCCATCAGCATCACTAGAGTCTACAACGAATATGAATTCACGATACTATTTTAAACATACTCTGTCCCTTTGCAAGCATGCTATAGGACGGTGCCTGAGTATGGAGAGAATAAGAGAGAGTTGACACTTAAATGAACAAAAACGGTCTAAAAAGTATTGCCATTTTGTAGTTGTTTATTGGTAAAAGTTAACAGCAGAATTCTGCTGTAGGTGTGTGTCCCTTCCCCTCCCCCCCCCACCCCCCACCCCGAGTGTGTGTGTTACAATTATGTGTTTACTCATTACAGGTACCATAAGACCTCCAAGACATGGGAACAGGTCAATAACCTTTTTCCTTTTCACTTAACACTATATTTAACTTTTTTGCACGTTATTTCACGGTCCTGATGAATGCCCGTAAGTCCTAGAACAAAGGCAATTGAGGCAGAAACATGTCGACCAAATTTTTAACCTTTTTTGACTCAAAGTGCAACTGTAACTCATAAACCAGTAAAACCGGATGCACTACGATTGAGTTTACCAGACCCTAAACCAGACCTAATAAATTTTTCGTCCTCCTGGCTTTTCGGTCTTTTTATCTCTGGCTCACTACTGCACCAACCTTGGGTAATAACCTCCTGGTGGAGGCTGCATAACCTAAATAGACCTATTGATTATGCACACACGTGAAATATAAGCGGAGAATCAAGATATACCGCTTAGAGACACCACCATACCCATCACGTGCCTGAGGGTCTTAATATTGGGACGAGAAACCCCCCCCCCACCATCCTGCAGACCTAAGGTTGATCAGGACAAGTGATCCTTTCTCCTTTGATTAGACTATATTCCTTGGAAAATGAATGGATCATTATTCCATCTCCCCCACTTCTGATTAGAAGAACCGGAAGCATGACCAGATGATGACTTCGAGGCCGACGCCTCTCGAGACCTTGACCTGGATCTCGACCTCGACTTCTTCGGATGCTTCGAGGATCTTTTAACCTTACTTGCTTTAAGTTTGGCAACAAGAAGTTTAGATTCCCTCTCACGAAGAGCCTTCGGATTCATCTTTTGACAAGATGAACAATCATCGATGTCATGATCCGAGCTTAAACACCAGATACAGTCTTGGTGAGGGTCCGTAACGGACATCATCTTCCCGCATTCTCTGCAAGGCTTAAACCCGGTCTTCTTTGTCGACATGACAACAGAACCGAAATATCTGAGAATGGAGAATCGAAGAAACGAAGTAACAATGTACTAAGGCTACAGAGTATCCCGAAACCGTTAGCGTCGACGACGCGGAAAAAAGGGAACTGATGTCATCACGCCGGCGTGGGCCTATTATAGGCGTCGGTGACGTCAGCGGAGTCGCGAGCGAGGTCGTTTCTCTGTGACGTCAGGAGTCCACGTCGGCGCGAGGCTACGAAAAAAGAATTTCCGAATGTTGCTGACGCAAGGGGTATTCACAAGGTGAGGAATCCACACGGCAGATGTATCTATCAGAAAGAGTTTTCAGCAATCTGCAGCTGCTCACCACCGACATACCCCCATATTTCACTACCGTATGTAGCCGTTGCCACGGATTTAGCGTTGTAAAGTTTCAACATGGCACCGGTAGGTTTTTTTCCCAGTTTCGAGGCAAAGTTAAAAATGGAGGCATTCACCCTGACCAATTCTACTTTCTTTTTAGCAAGATGCGGACCCCAGTTTAGTTTAGTATCAAAAAGAACCCCAAGATAGGAGAACGTTTTTGATATCGGGATTACCGCTTCATCAATTTTAAATAAGAAGTTCCTACTTGGTTGTTGCCCAACTTGCATGACAAATGATTTCGAGTTATTAATCATAAGGTCTCTAACTGTCATGAAGATTTGAAAAGCATTTAATAAAGCTTGGAGGCCCCTTTCAGTCCTGGATATTAAAACTGCATCATCTGCATATAAAAGTACTGGAATTCCCCGCCTGCCGACTCTAGGACAGTCAGCCGGTACCTTCTGCAAAACACTATCAAGATCATTGATATAAAAATTAAAAAGGAAGGGGGCCAAAATGCTTCCTTGGCGAACACCCTTTCTAATGTCAAAATTGTTTGTTACGCTCAAGTCCTGGGAGTATCTGACATTAGCTCTGGTATTGCTGTGAAGATCTGTAAGAAAATCAACACCCACTGTCCACCCCCTTCGCCCTCATGAACTGCCACAACTTCCCCCTGTTCACGCAGTCGAAAGCTGAGGACAAGTCCATGAAGGCGAGGTGGACGGTGCCCCTATGAGCCACTGTGTACTTGCTTAGGATTAAAAATAGGTTAAGGCATTGAGTTATTGTTGAGCGACCACTGCAGAATCCATACTGGGAGATAGACATGATGTTGTTATCCACCACCCAGTCTGAGAGTCTCTGCAGTAGTATCCTTCCTATTATTTCAACCATAGAGTCTATTAATGAAATAGGTCTGTAGCAGTGTGGACTACACTTGTCACCCTTTTCAAAGACCGGGACAATCGTGTAGACACCCCATGATTGTGGGCAACCACTTTTCACTGCAGCGTTGAAAACAGACTCTAGTATAGGAGCCCAAAAGGTTGGTTCAGACTTGAATAAGTCAGGAGGGATCCCATCCGGGCCGGGTGCTTTCCCGGCTGTTAATCCAATAATACCCTCAATGACTTCACCCCTATCAATACTAATCTGCTCCCCGGTAGTACATGGTGGTAGGTTAGAAGTTTCATCAATCGGGCAACAGTATAATTGGGGTAGCTGTGCGCTATATAAAACACACTAAATAAATAAAATAAAATTGCTTGATGTGTGCTTCCCACTCCCCCTTTGGTATGTAGGGGACTCTCCTTCAACTGACGTGCAGCGAGTGCAGCTCCCTTACCTTATTTTTCCTGTTGCCGAGACCCACGCCTCGCGGCCCCCGCTCCGCGGGTGCCGCTCGAAGGCCAGGTCACTTGGCAGTTTTGTGTTGCTGGTCCAACCCCCGGGTGCACAGGAGCACCAACGCGGCTTTGTTGAGCCGGCATCTGCTTCAGAGGGCGTGAGGCGGGACTGCGAGGACCAGCAGGCAGCGCGGCGCTGATCGGCCGCAGCTGGTCCTCTTCCCGCCCCTCCACCGGTTAAAACCATCATACCGAGTGAGCTGCCTGGGACTCTCCTTCAACTGACGTGCAGCGAGTGCAGCTCCCTTACCTTATTTTTCCTGTTGCCGAGACCCACGCCTCGCGGCCCCCGCTCCGCGGGTGCCGCTCGAAGGCCAGGTCACTTGGCAGTTTTGTGTTGCTGGTCCAACCCCCGGGTGCACAGGAGCACCAACGCGGCTTTGTTGAGCCGGCATCTGCTTCAGAGGGCGTGAGGCGGGACTGCGAGGACCAGCAGGCAGCGCGGCGCTGATCGGCCGCAGCTGGTCCTCTTCCCGCCCCTCCACCGGTTAAAACCATCATACCGAGTGAGCTGCCTGGGACTCTCTTTCAACTGACGTGCAGCGAGTGCAGCTCCCTTACCCTATTTTTCCTGTTGCCGAGACCCACGCCTCGCGGCCCCCGCTCCGCGGGTGCCGCTCGAAGGCCAGGTCACTTGGCAGTTTTGTGTTGCTGGTCCAACCCCCGGGTGCACAGGAGCACCAACGCGGCTTTGTTGAGCCGGCATCTGCTTCAGAGGGCGTGAGGCGGGACTGCGAGGACCAGCAGGCAGCGCGGCGCTGATCGGCCGCAGCTGGTCCTCTTCCCGCCCCTCCACTTGTCCCTCCCATATAGTCTGCCGCAGTAACGCGCACGCGGGACGCGCGCGGGGCGACTACCGGGGCGAAGACCGGGCAAAGAGCGGGCCGTTTAAGGCCGTTCAAGGACGGCAGAGGACGGCCCTGGCCCAGAACTCCTGTGTCTTCACCCCTGTAACCAATATCAAAGATGACGACCATACGCAACAGAACTAGAAGTTGCGCGAAGAAAGCTACGGCGGTAGCTCAGGTGACTGGTCCCATTGATCTCTTTATCTCACGTGTACATGAGACTATCGACCAAAGTATTGTGATTTTGGAAAAAAGAGTCTCTATGGACCTCGCTAACGCTAGGCGTTCATCCTTGGGCCCTTTGGCAAAGGCCAAATCTCCTGTTCTGCAGAATGTGAATAATTGTTCATTACCTATAACTCTGCCCGCTAATCATGTTCCGACTGTACCGAATACTGTAGATTTATCGGTTGTCCCATCAGACTCGGACCCGTCTTTTGAAGATCTGGAGGCTACACCAGACCTCGAAATCGGTCAGTCACCTGACAAAGTGGAGCCGAGTCTGAATGGGCATGAGGATGCGGAAACAGTTTCTGTACCCACTGCTTCACGGGGGAGGGCTCCTAAGGCTATATTGAAGGGCAAAAGTAAAGCAAAAGCCCCAGTTAGGAATCATAATTTGATTTCCCCTACCCCACAATTGACATCAGGCATCCCGTGCTGGGTGCAAAATATGGTTATAGACTTGAAACTAGACCTAGAAGCCACTTTAGCAGCACAACTTAAACCTTTAATTTCTAAAGTGGATAGGCTCACTTCTCTAATACATTCCAAATGGCCACAAAATAAGCAAGTACAAGTGTCTGTTCAGTCACAAGGGACCATAGAATTAACTCCTGAATGCCCAACGAGCATTCAGGCTCCCAATGGTGTATTAAACAAGGCTCAAGGTATCGCAGTCCATGAGAACCCAGTTATACTCCCTAAGTCGCAAAAAGGGAATATTCCCGCTCAATTAATATCTGCTCAGATTGCAAAGGGGAATACTCCTGTTCAGGCGACCCAACATTTGGTTGTTGATAGTACTGCCACCCCCACTATCCAAGCTAAAGAAGTAGCAGGGAAACCCAACTCAACCTCAGCACCGCCCATTATAAACAAACCTGAAGGGCCGAAACCAAAGCAGACACGTTTTAGGTCCATAAACCTACCACCAGAGGTTTCCCCTTTTGTAGTCGTGTTGACGGCGGTTCCCCCATTGAAGGAGGGAGTAAAAGAATCATTCATTGAGCTTAGAAACAAATGTGCTCAATGGCTCCATTTACATAAACCCCTACCTAATAACGTGAACGGTGAAATTCTTACCGTGCGTAGAGGAGATTGGGTGGGCAGAAGCAAGAAATCAATAGTAGGGGATGTAATAACCGTTAATTTTAGGGATGTTGAGGCAGCAAGCTACGTGTGTAATGCACCCAATTGTGGTCCTGCGACCCAAATTAATCCACTTCCCCTGTCCTATTTTCTATCAAAGCCAGTACGACCTAACACTCCTTGTCTCAATTTTCAAGGTAAGAGTGGACCTGGATATTTTCCACAGCAACCTGTTAAATCTTGGTTGCAACCACCTTATCCGCCCTCCTTTTTTCCACATCATGTTAATTTACAGCAGCAGCCCCCAATTGCCCCACTCTTCCCTATGAATCAAGCAAAAGCCCACTGGCAACACCCTTTTCATTTTCCGCCACCTTTACCTCAGCCAGCTTATCAATGGCCGCAATCTTTTCAGCCACCTCAATTGGATAAATATTCTTGGCAACAAACGTGGCAGGACCCGCCCCATTCTCAAGATCTCATGTCCTCACAATTCGCCCATCCAAATAGATATGCCGTGTTAGACGAGGTAGATTGACTCAGCTCATTGGAAATATTGGACCCTAACAACCCTAATTCTGAGATGGAGTATTCTTCTTCTTCCTCTGCCAAGCCCCTAGTCGCACCCCACGAACCTATTGAATTGTCATCATTAAGACCTTCCCAGCATATAGGCAATCAGGTTAGCCTGGATATATGTACAACTACTGCTAGCCCCAGATTAAGTCCGGTTACCAGCTATCAGGAAGTGGGTCCTGTTTTATTATCACCAGTAAACCAGCAGGAGCTACCTGTTGCTGGTAATGCTGGGAAACCAGCAGGAATCTCTCTTATTTCCTGGAACGTTGCTGGTCTTACTAGTAAACTGGGTACACCCTTTTGGACCAGCTTTTTGGGTGAGGGTTTTGATTTAATTTTACTACAGGAAACCTGGTGTCCAGACCCTATTAATATTGAAGGGTATGCATCTTTTTGTCTCAGAGCAACTAAATCTAGCTCCGGTAGGGCTAAGGGAGGCCTTTTACTGTTAGTGTCAACTAAGCTGTGTGATTGTACGGTCAAATATAGTACAACTGTGGGGACACACAGCCAAGTTATAAGGGTGGAATGCGGAAAGAACATTGACTTAGTTATTGTTAATTTCTATAACAACATTTTTGACGCCACCAGGGGGGATATTTTACTGCCTTTAGAAAAGGAAATCATTAAAGCTTTAGATATCTCGAAAAGAAAGGCCGAGGTGGTATGGGCTGGGGATTTTAATTTGCAGCCTTGCCATCTATCTAACGGGAATATCTGTGGCTTTGATGTGGTAGTAAATAGTCATTGGAGAGACCAGGGGGGGAAGGAGGATTCTCCTCATTTCCAACACTGCAGCTATGGTTCCACTTTAAATAATATGCTAGCTATGCTAGATATGACCTTGTTAAACTGCAATGTTAACAACCAGGCAATAACATGCCCTACATTTACGGGTAGAGATGCATGTTCATTCATCGATCATATCTTGTTGTCTAGCTGTGGAGACTATACTGATTTATATGTGAATGAAGAAAGTCTCAGTGACCATAATAGCCTACGTGTCACCCTCTTGGGGCATGGCACCTCAATAGATTTAGGTGGTAAACGTACAACCGATATAGTGCCTACCAGACCAAAGGGACTTAGGGTTAAATGGACCGGTGTAAATTCCAAAGTTAAGCAGAAGGAGGTTGTCACCCAATGCAAGAATCAAATTAGTTATTGTTTGGGTGATGACAGTGATTCTGGCTGCTTAATAGAATGTTTTGTGTCTTTGAATATTATTATAGAGGGCATCTTCACTAAGACCCCGTCAGCTAACAGTGGTCAAAAGCAGGGGTGGTTTGACAAGACATGTATCGTAGCCCTCCGTAACCTAAAGAATGCGCTAGGCACCAAGCCACGTGTTAAGACTGTGATACAACACCTTAGGGCTAGATATAAATTAGCCATCAATAAAAGGAAAAGGGTATTACAGTCCGAGGCGTGGGACAAGCTGAGGGAGGCTGCTGGGACTAAAAATAGTAAACTCTATTGGGAAACGATTAATAGTTCGTTTCTCAGTAGAGAAAATGTCCCAGAGCTGACCTCATATGTGGCATGTAGCGACTGGGTTAATCATTTTTCCAAAATATTTAATCCCGAAGGGCCAACTTCTGAGTTACCACCACCAGATTTAAACTCATGGTTGCCCCTTTCGTTGGATATAACATTGGAAGAATGTCAGGAAGCAATTTCTTTTAGTAAAGGAGGCAAGGCACCTGGCCCCGATGGGGTTCCGCTGGATTTATATAAAGATGAAACAGCGTTATGGGCTCCCATTTTGACAAGGATTTTTAATTGCGCGGCTGAATATGAATTCCCTTCTACCTGGGGTCAATCGATCATCATCCCTTTACATAAGAAGGGCGATAAGTCAGAGGCCTCTAATTATCGCCCAATTTCATTACTGGATGCCTCTGTAAAGGTGATGAGCAGGATTTTACTGAAGAGGCTAGAAGATTGGGCAACTGATTTTAACATCCTAACTAAAGTCCAATACGGTTTCCGCAAAGGTCTGGGTACACTGGACCAATGCGTAAATCTGGACCTTTTAATCAGTAAATATACTGTGGCCAAAAGTGGCAACCTCTTTTTATGTTTTGCTGATTTGAGCAGCGCTTTTGATTTGGTTAACCATAGTATTCTTTGGGAGGTTCTGCTCGAAGCAGGGGCACCAAGGGAAATAGTGTATTTTTTAGCCAGACTATACGAAAAACTTTCATGTAAAGTCCGCTATGGTTCCCTTGGCGAATGTACCCCGTTTTTTAAAGTGTCTCGGGGCATTCGTCAGGGTTGTGTTTTAGCCCCGCTTTTATTTTCCCTGTTTATTAACGGCGTAGACCGATCTTTGACCAACATTTTAGCAGATGCCCCCCTGATTGGTGGTAAACCTGTTCCGCTGTTACTTTATGCGGATGACGCTGTTCTTTTATCTCGAACACAGTTGGGCCTACAGCGCCTTATTGACAATTTTACGCAGTTTATACAAGCTAGGCAGCTTCGTGTGAATAAATCTAAGACTTACGTAATGTCATGTGGCCAGGTAGCCAAGCAGGTAAAACATACTTACTTTTTAGATAAGGAAAAGCTGACCTCTGTTAAAACCTTTTGTTACTTAGGAATAACATATAGTAATAATGGGTCCTGGCAAGCGGAATTTGATGCCGTAAAAACAAAGATGTTACGGTCTACTAGTAGCATTTTTCGTTTTGCCTCTAAACTTGGCTCACGAAGTTTTTATGATATGACGAACATATATAATGTATGCTGTGTTTCCTCTGCTCTGTATGGGGCAGGGGTGTGGGGTCACTGTGAGGGTATTCCTCTGCTGAAGGAGGAAAATAAGTTCTTAAGGAGGCTATTATGTGTTCCCCCTTCTGCCTCCATACAGTTGATCCATGACGAAGTTGGGATCGAGTACATTTCCGACTTAGCAGCAGTTCGGCCACTCTTATTGTGGCGATCTATTTGGGCTAAGCCGGAGACCCGATTCACTCAGGATATTATCCTTGACTGTATAGGTCTGGATCATTCCTCACGGGTATTATGGTTAAGATACATCCATCATTGGTATCTACTTTTGTTTAACATTAATGTGTTTCGTGAGCCGGAAAAGGTTGTATCCATTTCAAAGAAAGAAATTAAGATAACGTTTCTTAATTTTCGTAAGGCTGAGCGAGATAAAGCTGTTGGAAATCTTGCTACTTTGAAATTTTATAAAGATCTAAATTTAGCTTCTGGATTACAATCCTATCTTGTATTTGTGACTCGCCCTTCTCACCAGTATGTTTTAACACGGGTCAGATTGGGTATTGTACACCACTTGGTTGCTTTTCCAAACATAAAGTCTAGTTCAAACACACCCTGTCCGTGTGACGGTACTTCTCGTCAGAGTAGTTGCCATTTTTTACTTTTTTGTAAATTTTATCAGTATTTTAGGCTTAAATACCTTAAACCAATTTTTATCAAATATAACATCTGTACAACACAAACTGCTCTGATATTTTTATCTTTATTAGTGAACGAGGAGATTTGTTTCTTCTTGGCTACTTTTATTTTAAAAAGTACAGCTGCCAGGAAAAGTATTGTATTTTAACGTTGTTTACTGACCTGTCTGTACATGTGCTATACAGCTGCCAGGGTTTATTTATGATGAAATTAATGTTATCATCCCTGTCTGTATATATACATTTTATCTTTCTTTGAATTTCATATCAATGTTTGCATTAAGGTATTTATGCAGTGTTCCACAGTACTGAATGATTATTTAATGATTATTTAATAATTTTAATATATAGTCCCTAGTAAAGGCCTTGTAAGTAATTTCTATTGATTCCCAGTTAGTCCATGTTAGAACGTCGTGTATTCTATAAGAGTATGTTTGACTTATAGAGGTATGAATACCTTCCACTCGCTGCACTTTAGCTTTTTTTTCTCTTTTTTCAGGAAAGTTTATTTTGTGATTTTAAAATTTCAATTGTGTTTTTGCTTGTATGATTTGTATGCACAAATCGAATAAAAGCTTTGAATTGAAAATTGGTATGTAACATTCTAAGCCATCACCGGGCTCATAAACCAGAAAAGGTTTTTTCATTACAGCCCAGAATCTTGAGCTGCACCTCAAAACAGTGGGATCAAGGATCTCATCCCAGGCCTCTTCCCTTAGGAGTTCCTTGCGTTTGGCAATAGTAGATTTATATTCTTTTCGACAAAGTTGAACAGTCGCCTGTATTCTTGGTTTAGCTACTAAAGCCAGCCTAAGGTTACTTGCTGCTTTGGAGCAGTCATGGTTAAACCACTTTGGTCCCACATTGACTAAATTTTTTGCTGGTACCGACAGCAGCTTAGAGACCTTATCCGAGAGTCCTTGGAACGCACAGAGTACCTTACTCGGCTGTACACCTTCTTGAGTGCAGGTAGTGATTTCATCTGCACAAATAGCTTTAATGTCTTTATACAGCAGATCTGGGGTGATCTTAGACCATCTCAGTCGGCGTCTCCCATCAGTTGTACTCACCCTACCCTGAGTATGATTCGGCCCTTCTTTGGCTATCCACGGTCCCGACAAGTGCACAGTGAGCGGATTGTGGTCACTGAATTCACTGTCTTCTATGGTAAAAGAGTCCACAAAGGACTGCATTGATAATGAGATTAATATATAGTCAATGAAAGTTCCCCTCCCATGCCCCTTAAAAGTCGGGATCTCAAAACACTTAACAGGATCCATCAGTGCCATGGTCGGTGTCACATCCAGATCATTCAATAAATCATTAACCCCTTCGCTGCTAGGCCTTTTCCCCCTCCTGTGCTAAGGCTTTTTTTGGTGTTTTGGGGTAGTGCGCGCTTAGGCCCTTGTAACTTTTTGACCACATAAGGGATCCGCGCCAAATTTGCGTCCTTTTCTTCCCACATCATGGGGATTCTAAAGGCGCCCAGGGTTTGTGGATTCCCTTGGAGGGGTCCCAGAAATTAACCAAAATATAGTGTTTTTTTTGTTTTTTTCAGAAAAATGGGAAAAACGGGCTGCAAATGAAAGCCTCTGGCTTTTTCCCTGAATATGGTATCAAAAAAGGGTTTGTGGGGCTGAATTCTCCATTTTCTCAGCTTTTAGGGAATGACAGTGTTTTGTCAGAGAACCGAAATTTTTCACTCAGTTTTGGCATTTTTCTGGGACATAGCCTATTTTTGCTATTTTTAGAGCTTTCCACCTCCTTCCAGTTAATGGTAGAAATGAGTTTGAAAGCAATAATGGATCCTGGAAAACTTTACATTTCCGAAAAATAGACAAAATTCTGAATTCAGAAAGGGGTCATTTGTCTAAATCCATGAAGGTTTCGTTATAGAAACTAACAGTTATATATTGGAATATTTGAAAATTTGTTGAAAACAACGGCCTTTTGTCTCAACGTTTTCACCTATAACTTTCTCTAATTTTGACAGCTCTTGGAAAGCAATATACCGTTACATCTGTTAGACCTTCCTGGTTGTGGGGATATATGGGACTTGTAGTTTCACCAAGAACCCGACGAACCCAGATCCAAAAACTGAGCAGCAACTTGCAATGGTATTTTTTCATTTACTGGGTATAGTGCACTTTGTCTTGGAAAATGTACACATGGAATAATCTGTATGAAAGACACCTATGTATGTATGAATTGGGTACAAATTATAGAGTTCAGAAACAGTATATAATTGCACATTTTCAAAGTTGGGAATACTCATACTAGCATGAGAATTATTGGTCATTTTTCATAAAGTTTTTTTTTCTACACAATATCTTTCATTCAAAGGGAGAAATGCAAGAAAGCTCAATTGGTAATAACAGTTGATTTACAAATCTGAATTACCCCAAGTGTCCCGATAAAAACGGTACCTCACTTGTGTGGGTCGGCCTTGTGCCTGCGACAGGAAACGGCGCAAAATGCAACGTGGTCACACCTAAATTTTGCAGTTACAAATTGACCCTTTTTTGGCAAAGTGCCTACCTGTAGTTTTTGCACCCTAGTTCTTCCGGCACCTAGGGAAACCTAGCAAACCTATACATTTTTGAAAAGTAGACACCCAGGGGAATTCAGTATGGGATGACTCGACTGCCTACCACCAGATTTTGTTACCCAGAATCCCTTGCAAAGCTCAGATTTTCACAAAAAAAACACATTTTCCTCACATTTCTGTGGTGGAAAGTTCTGGAATCTGCGTGGATCAACAAATTTCCACCCACCCAGCGTGCCCCCAGGTCTCCCAAAAAAAATGGTACCTCACTTGTGTGGGTCGGTCTTGTGCCTACGACGGGAAACGGCACAAAATGCAACGTGGTCGCTCCTCAATTTCCCAGTGAAATCTTAAGCTCTTTGGACAAAGAGACTACCTTTTGTTTTTGAGCCGTAGCTCAACCAGCACCTAGGGAAACCTAGCAAACCTATACATTTTTGAAAACTAGACACCCAGGGCAATTCAGGATGGGGTGACTCGTCTGCCTACCCCCAGGTTTTGTTACCCAGAATCCCTTGCAAACATAAATATTTGACCAAAAAAACACATTTTCCTCACATTTCTGTGGTGGAAAGTTCTGGAATCTGCGTGGATCAACAAATTTCCACCCACCCAGCGTGCCCCTAGGTCTCCCAAAAAAAATGGTACCTCACTTGCGTGGGTAGGCATAGTGGCTGCGACATGAAACCGCGCAAAACGCAGCATGGTCGCATCTCAATTTCCCAGTGAAATTTAGCACGATTCGGACAAAAAGACTACCTTTTGTTTTTGCGCCGTAGCTCTGCCAGCACCTAGGGAAACCTAGCAACCCTATACATTTTTGAAAACTAGACAACCAGGGCAATTCAGGATGGGGTGACTCGTCTGCCTACCCCCAGGTTTTGTTACCCAGAATCCCTTTCAAACAAAAAAACTTGACCAAAAAAACACATTTTCCTCACATTTCTGTGGTGGAAAGTTCTGGAATCTGCGTGGATCAACAAATTTCCACCCACCCAGCGTGCCCCCAGGTCTCCCGAAAAAAATGGTACCTCACTTGCGTGGGTAGGCATAGTGGCTGCGACATGAAACAGCGCAAAACGCAGCATGGTCGCACCTCAATTTCCCAGTGAAATTTAGCACGATTCGGACAAAAAGACTACCTTTTGTTTTTACGCCGTAGCTCAGCCAGCACCTAGGGAAACCTAGCAAACCTATACATTTCTGAAAACTAGACACCCAGGGCAATTCAGGATGGGGTGACTCGTCTGCCTACCCCCAGGTTTTGTTACCCAGAATCCCTTTCAAACAAAAAAATTTGACCAAAAAAACACATTTTCCTCACATTTCTGTGGTGGAAAGTTCTGGAATCTGCGTGGATCAACAAATTTCCATCCACCCAGTGTGCCCCCAGGTCTCCCGAAAAAAATGGTACCCCACTTGCGTGGGTAGGCATAGTGGCTGCGACATGAAACAGCGCAAAACGCAGCATGGTCGCACCTCAATTTCCCAGTGAAATTTTGCACGATTCGGACAAAAAGACTACCTTTTGTTTTTGCGCCGTAGCTCTGCCAGCACCTAGGGAAACCTAGCAAACCTATACATTTCTGAAAACTAGACACCCAGGGCAATTCAGGATGGGGTGACTCGTCTGCCTACCCCCAGGTTTTGTTACCCAGAATCCCTTTCAAACAAAAAAATTTGACCAAAAAAACACATTTTCCTCACATTTCTGTGGTGGAAAGTTCTGAAATCTGCGTGGATCAACAAATTTCCATCCATCCAGTGTGCCCCCAGGTCTCCCGAAAAAAATGGTACCTCACTTGCGTGGGTAGGCATAGTGGCTGCGACATGAAACAGCGCAAAACGCAGCATGGTCGCACCTCAATTTCCCAGTGAAATTTAGCACGATTCGGACAAAAAGACTACCTTTTGTTTTTGCGCCGTAGCTCTGCCAGCACCTAGGGAAACCTAGCAAACCTATACATTTCTGAAAACTAGACACCCAGGGCAATTCAGGATGGGGTGACTCGTCTGCCTACCCCCAGGTTTTGTTACCCAGAATCCCTTACAAACATAAACATTTGACCAAAAAAAAACATTTTCCTCACATTTCTGTGGTGGAAAGTTCTGGAATCTGCGTGGATCAACAAATTTCCACCCACCCAGCGTGCCCCCAGGTCTCCCGAAAAAAATGGTACCTCACTTGCGTGGGTAGGCATAGTGGCTGCGACATGAAACAGCGCAAAACGCAGCATGGTCGCACCTCAATTTCCCAGTGAAATTTAGCACGATTCGGACAAAAAGACTACCTTTTGTTTTTGCGCCGTAGCTCTGCCAGCACCTAGGGAAACCTAGCAAACCTATACATTTCTGAAAACTAGACACCCAGGGCAATTCAGGATGGGGTGACTCGTCTGCCTACCCCCAGGTTTTGTTACCCAGAATCCCTTACAAACATAAAAATTTGACCAAAAAAACAAATTTTCCTCACATTTCTGTGGTGGAAAGTTCTGGAATCTGCGTGGATCAACAAATTTCCACCCACCCAGCGTGCCCCCAGGTCTCCCGAAAAAAATGGTACCTCACTTGCGTGGGTAGGCATAGTGGCTGCGACATGAAACAGCGCAAAACGCAGCATGGTCGCACCTCAATTTCCCAGTGAAATTTTGCACGATTCGGACAAAAAGACTACCTTTTGTTTTTGCGCCGTAGCTCTGCCAGCACCTAAGGAAACCTAGCAAACCTATACATTTTTGAAAACTAGACCCCCAGGGGAATTCAGGATGGGGTGACTCGTCTGCCTACCCCCAGGTTTTGTTACCCAGAATCCCTTGAAAACATAAATATTTGACCAAAAAAACACATTTTCCTCACATTTCTGTGGTGGAAAGTTCTGGAATCTGCGTGGATCAACAAATTTCCACTCACCCAGCGTGCCCCCAGGTCTCCCGAAAAAAATGGTACCTCACTTGTGTGGGTAGGCATAGTGGCTGCGACATGAAACAGCGCAAAACGCAGCATGGTCGCACCTCAATTTCCCAGTGAAATTTTGCACGATTCGGACAAAAAGACTACCTTTTGTTTTTGCGCCGTAGCTCTGCCAGCACCTAAGGAAACCTAGCAAACCTATACATTTTTGAAAACTAGACACCCAGGGGAATTCAGGATGGGGTGACTCGTCTGCCTACCCCCAGGTTTTGTTACCCAGAATCCCTTGAAAACATAAATATTTGACCAAAAAAACACATTTCCCTCACATTTCTGTGGTGGAAAGTTCTGGAATCTGCGTGGATCAACAAATTTCCACCCACCCAGCGTGCCCCCAGGTCTCCCAAAAAAAATGGTACCTCACTTGTGTGGGTCGGCCTTGTGCCTACGACGGGAAACGGCACAAAATGCAACGTGGTTGCTCCTCAATTTCCCAGTGAAATCTTAAGCTCTTTGGACAAAGAGACTACCTTTTGTTTTTGAGCCGTAGCTCAACCAGCACCTAGGGAAACCTAGCAAACCTATACATTTTTGAAAACTAGACACCCAGGGCAATTCAGGATGGGGTGACTCGTCTGCCTACCCCCAGGTTTTGTTACCCAGAATCCCTTGCAAACATAAATATTTGACCAAAAAAACACATTTTCCTCACATTTCTGTGGTGGAAAGTTCTGGAATCTGCGTGGATCAACAAATTTCCACCCACCCAGCGTGCCCCTAGGTCTCCCAAAAAAAATGGTACCTCACTTGCGTGGGTAGGCATAGTGGCTGCGACATGAAACCGCGCAAAACGCAGCATGGTCGCATCTCAATTTCCCAGTGAAATTTAGCACGATTCGGACAAAAAGACTACCTTTTGTTTTTGCGCCGTAGCTCTGCCAGCACCTAGGGAAACCTAGCAACCCTATACATTTTTGAAAACTAGACAACCAGGGCAATTCAGGATGGGGTGACTCGTCTGCCTACCCCCAGGTTTTGTTACCCAGAATCCCTTTCAAACAAAAAAACTTGACCAAAAAAACACATTTTCCTCACATTTCTGTGGTGGAAAGTTCTGGAATCTGCGTGGATCAACAAATTTCTACCCACCCAGCGTGCCCCCAGGTCTCCCGAAAAAAATGGTACCTCACTTGCGTGGGTAGGCATAGTGGCTGCGACATGAAACAGCGCAAAACGCAGCATGGTCGCACCTCAATTTCCCAGTGAAATTTAGCACGATTCGGACAAAAAGACTACCTTTTGTTTTTACGCCGTAGCTCAGCCAGCACCTAGGGAAACCTAGCAAACCTATACATTTCTGAAAACTAGACACCCAGGGCAATTCAGGATGGGGTGACTCGTCTGCCTACCCCCAGGTTTTGTTACCCAGAATCCCTTTCAAACAAAAAAATTTGACCAAAAAAACACATTTTCCTCACATTTCTGTGGTGGAAAGTTCTTGAATCTGCGTGGATCAACAAATTTCCATCCACCCAGTGTGCCCCCAGGTCTCCCGAAAAAAATGGTACCCCACTTGCGTGGGTAGGCATAGTGGCTGCGACATGAAACAGCGCAAAACGCAGCATGGTCGCACCTCAATTTCCCAGTGAAATTTTGCACGATTCGGACAAAAAGACTACCTTTTGTTTTTGCGCCGTAGCTCTGCCAGCACCTAGGGAAACCTAGCAAACCTATACATTTCTGAAAACTAGACACCCAGGGCAATTCAGGATGGGGTGACTCGTCTGCCTACCCCCAGGTTTTGTTACCCAGAATCCCTTTCAAACAAAAAAATTTGACCAAAAAAACACATTTTCCTCACATTTCTGTGGTGGAAAGTTCTGAAATCTGCGTGGATCAACAAATTTCCATCCATCCAGTGTGCCCCCAGGTCTCCCGAAAAAAATGGTACCTCACTTGCGTGGGTAGGCATAGTGGCTGCGACATGAAACAGCGCAAAACGCAGCATGGTCGCACCTCAATTTCCCAGTGAAATTTAGCACGATTCGGACAAAAAGACTACCTTTTGTTTTTGCGCCGTAGCTCTGCCAGCACCTAGGGAAACCTAGCAAACCTATACATTTCTGAAAACTAGACACCCAGGGCAATTCAGGATGGGGTGACTCGTCTGCCTACCCCCAGGTTTTGTTACCCAGAATCCCTTTCAAACAAAAAAATTTGACCAAAAAAACACATTTTCCTTACATTTCTGTGGTGGAAAGTTCTGGAATCTGCGTGGATCAACAAATTTCCATGCACCCAGTGTGCCCCCAGGTCTCCCGAAAAAAATGGTACCTCACTTGCGTGGGTAGGCATAGTGGCTGCGACATGAAACAGCGCAAAACGCAGCATGGTCGCACCTCAATTTCCCAGTGAAATTTAGCACGATTCGGACAAAAAGACTACCTTTTGTTTTTACGCCGTAGCTCTGCCAGCACCTAGGGAAACCTAGCAAACCTATACATTTCTGAAAACTAGACACCCAGGGCAATTCAGGATGGGGTGACTCGTCTGCCTACCCCCAGGTTTTGTTACCCAGAATCCCTTACAAACATAAAAATTTGACCAAAAAAACACATTTTCCTCACATTTCTGTGGTGGAAAGTTCTGGAATCTGCGTGGATCAACAAATTTCCACCCACCCAGCGTGCCCCCAGGTCTCCCGAAAAAAATGGTACCTCACTTGCATGGGTAGGAATAGTGGCTGCGACATGAAACAGCGCAAAACGCAGCATGGTCGCACCTCAATTTCCCAGTGAAATTTAGCACGATTCGGACAAAAAGACTACCTTTTGTTTTTGCGCCGTAGCTCTGCCAGCACCTAGGGAAACCTAGCAAACCTATACATTTCTGAAAACTAGACACCCAGGGAAATTCAGGATGGGGTGACTCGTCTGCCTACCCCCAGGTTTTGTTACCCAGAATCCCTTACAAAAATAAAAATTTGACCAAAAAAACACATTTTCCTCACATTTCTGTGGTGGAAAGTTCTGGAATCTGCGTGGATCAACAAATTTCCACCCACCCAGCGTGCCCCCAGGTCTCCCGAAAAAAATGGTACCTCACTTGCATGGGTAGGCATAGTGGCTGCGACATGAAACAGCGCAAAACGCAGCATGGTCGCACCTCAATTTCCCAGTGAAATTTTGCACGATTCGGACAAAAAGACTACCTTTTGTTTTTGCGCCGTAGCTCTGCCAGCACCTAGGGAAACCTAGAAAACCTATACATTTCTGAAAACTAGACACCCAGGGCAATTCAGGATGGGGTGACTCGTCTGCCTACCCCCAGGTTTTGTTACCCAGAATCCCTTACAAACATAAACATTTGACCAAAAAAACACATTTTCCTCACATTTCTGTGGTGGAAAGTTCTGGAATCTGCGTGGATCAACAAATTTCCACCCACCCAGCGTGCCCCCAGGTCTCCCGAAAAAAATGGTACCTCACTTGCATGGGTAGGCATAGTGGCTGCGACATGAAACAGCGCAAAACGCAGCATGGTCGCACCTCAATTTCCCAGTGAAATTTAGCACGATTCGGACAAAAAGACTACCTTTTGTTTTTGCGCCGTAGCTCTGCCAGCACCTAGGGAAACCTAGCAAACCTATACATTTCTGAAAACTAGACACCCAGGGCAATTCAGGATGGGGTGACTCGTCTGCCTACCCCCAGGTTTTGTTACCCAGAATCCCTTTCAAACAAAAAAATTTGACCAAAAAAACACATTTTCCTCACATTTCTGTGGTGGAAAGTTCTGAAATCTGCGTGGATCAACAAATTTCCATCCATCCAGTGTGCCCCCAGGTCTCCCGAAAAAAATGGTACCTCACTTGCGTGGGTAGGCATAGTGGCTGCGACATGAAACAGCGCAAAACGCAGCATGGTCGCACCTCAATTTCCCAGTGAAATTTAGCACGATTCGGACAAAAAGACTACCTTTTGTTTTTGCGCCGTAGCTCTGCCAGCACCTAGGGAAACCTAGCAAACCTATACATTTCTGAAAACTAGACACCCAGGGCAATTCAGGATGGGGTGACTCGTCTGCCTACCCCCAGGTTTTGTTACCCAGAATCCCTTTCAAACAAAAAAATTTGACCAAAAAAACACATTTTCCTTACATTTCTGTGGTGGAAAGTTCTGGAATCTGCGTGGATCAACAAATTTCCATGCACCCAGTGTGCCCCCAGGTCTCCCGAAAAAAATGGTACCTCACTTGCGTGGGTAGGCATAGTGGCTGCGACATGAAACAGCGCAAAACGCAGCATGGTCGCACCTCAATTTCCCAGTGAAATTTAGCACGATTCGGACAAAAAGACTACCTTTTGTTTTTACGCCGTAGCTCTGCCAGCACCTAGGGAAACCTAGCAAACCTATACATTTCTGAAAACTAGACACCCAGGGCAATTCAGGATGGGGTGACTCGTCTGCCTACCCCCAGGTTTTGTTACCCAGAATCCCTTACAAACATAAAAATTTGACCAAAAAAACACATTTTCCTCACATTTCTGTGGTGGAAAGTTCTGGAATCTGCGTGGATCAACAAATTTCCACCCACCCAGCGTGCCCCCAGGTCTCCCGAAAAAAATGGTACCTCACTTGCATGGGTAGGAATAGTGGCTGCGACATGAAACAGCGCAAAACGCAGCATGGTCGCACCTCAATTTCCCAGTGAAATTTAGCACGATTCGGACAAAAAGACTACCTTTTGTTTTTGCGCCGTAGCTCTGCCAGCACCTAGGGAAACCTAGCAAACCTATACATTTCTGAAAACTAGACACCCAGGGAAATTCAGGATGGGGTGACTCGTCTGCCTACCCCCAGGTTTTGTTACCCAGAATCCCTTACAAAAATAAAAATTTGACCAAAAAAACACATTTTCCTCACATTTCTGTGGTGGAAAGTTCTGGAATCTGCGTGGATCAACAAATTTCCACCCACCCAGCGTGCCCCCAGGTCTCCCGAAAAAAATGGTACCTCACTTGCATGGGTAGGCATAGTGGCTGCGACATGAAACAGCGCAAAACGCAGCATGGTCGCACCTCAATTTCCCAGTGAAATTTTGCACGATTCGGACAAAAAGACTACCTTTTGTTTTTGCGCCGTAGCTCTGCCAGCACCTAGGGAAACCTAGAAAACCTATACATTTCTGAAAACTAGACACCCAGGGCAATTCAGGATGGGGTGACTCGTCTGCCTACCCCCAGGTTTTGTTACCCAGAATCCCTTACAAACATAAACATTTGACCAAAAAAACACATTTTCCTCACATTTCTGTGGTGGAAAGTTCTGGAATCTGCGTGGATCAACAAATTTCCACCCACCCAGCGTGCCCCCAGGTCTCCCGAAAAAAATGGTACCTCACTTGCATGGGTAGGCATAGTGGCTGCGACATGAAACAGCGCAAAACGCAGCATGGTCGCACCTCAATTTCCCAGTGAAATTTAGCACGATTCGGACAAAAAGACTACCTTTTGTTTTTGCGCCGTAGCTCTGCCAGCACCTAGGGAAACCTAGCAAACCTATACATTTCTGAAAACTAGACACCCAGGGCAATTCAGGATGGGGTGACTCGTCTGCCTACCCCCAGGTTTTGTTACCCAGAATCCCTTTCAAACAAAAAAATTTGACCAAAAAAACACATTTTCCTCACATTTCTGTGGTGGAAAGTTCTGAAATCTGCGTGGATCAACAAATTTCCATCCATCCAGTGTGCCCCCAGGTCTCCCGAAAAAAATGGTACCTCACTTGCGTGGGTAGGCATAGTGGCTGCGACATGAAACAGCGCAAAACGCAGCATGGTCGCACCTCAATTTCCCAGTGAAATTTAGCACGATTCGGACAAAAAGACTACCTTTTGTTTTTGCGCCGTAGCTCTGCCAGCACCTAGGGAAACCTAGCAAACCTATACATTTCTGAAAACTAGACACCCAGGGCAATTCAGGATGGGGTGACTCGTCTGCCTACCCCCAGGTTTTGTTACCCAGAATCCCTTTCAAACAAAAAAATTTGACCAAAAAAACACATTTTCCTTACATTTCTGTGGTGGAAAGTTCTGGAATCTGCGTGGATCAACAAATTTCCATGCACCCAGTGTGCCCCCAGGTCTCCCGAAAAAAATGGTACCTCACATGCGTGGGTAGGCATAGTGGCTGCGACATGAAACAGCGCAAAACGCAGCATGGTCGCACCTCAATTTCCCAGTGAAATTTAGCACGATTCGGACAAAAAGACTACCTTTTGTTTTTACGCCGTAGCTCTGCCAGCACCTAGGGAAACCTAGCAAACCTATACATTTCTGAAAACTAGACACCCAGGGCAATTCAGGATGGGGTGACTCGTCTGCCTACCCCCAGGTTTTGTTACCCAGAATCCCTTACAAACATAAAAATATGACCAAAAAAACACATTTTCCTCACATTTCTGTGGTGGAAAGTTCTGGAATCTGCGTGGATCAACAAATTTCCACCCAACCAGCGTGCCCCCAGGTCTCCCGAAAAAAATGGTACCTCACTTGCATGGGTAGGAATAGTGGCTGCGACATGAAACAGCGCAAAACGCAGCATGGTCGCACCTCAATTTCCCAGTGAAATTTAGCACGATTCGGACAAAAAGACTACCTTTTGTTTTTGCGCCGTAGCTCTGCCAGCACCTAGGGAAACCTAGCAAACCTATACATTTCTGAAAACTAGACACCCAGGGAAATTCAGGATGGGGTGACTCGTCTGCCTACCCCCAGGTTTTGTTACCCAGAATCCCTTACAAAAATAAAAATTTGACCAAAAAAACACATTTTCCTCACATTTCTGTGGTGGAAAGTTCTGGAATCTGCGTGGATCAACAAATTTCCACCCACCCAGCGTGCCCCCAGGTCTCCCGAAAAAAATGGTACCTCACTTGCATGGGTAGGCATAGTGGCTGCGACATGAAACAGCGCAAAACGCAGCATGGTCGCACCTCAATTTCCCAGTGAAATTTTGCACGATTCGGACAAAAAGACTACCTTTTGTTTTTGCGCCGTAGCTCTGCCAGCACCTAGGGAAACCTAGCAAACCTATACATTTCTGAAAACTAGACACCCAGGGCAATTCAGGATGGGGTGACTCGTCTGCCTACCCCCAGGTTTTGTTACCCAGAATCCCTTACAAACATAAACATCTGACCAAAAAAACACATTTTCCTCACATTTCTGTGGTGGAAAGTTCTGGAATCTGCGTGGATCAACAAATTTCCACCCACCCAGCGTGCCCGCAGGTCTCCCGAAAAAAATGGTACCTCACTTGCGTGGGTAGGCATAGTGGCTGCGACATGAAACAGCGCAAAACGCAGCATGGTCGCACCTCAATTTCCCAGTGAAATTTAGCACGATTCGGACAAAAAGACTACCTTTTGTTTTTGCGCCGTAGCTCTGCCAGCACCTAGGAAAACCTAGCAAACCTATACATTTCTGAAAACTAGACACCCAGGGCAATTCAGGATGGGGTGACTCGTCTGCCTACCCCCAGGTTTTGTTACCCAGAATCCCTTACAAACATAAAAATTTGACCAAAAAAACACATTTTCCTCACATTTCTGTGGTGGAAAGTTCTGGAATCTGCGTGGATCAACAAATTTCCACCCACCCAGCGTGCCCCCAGGTCTCCCGAAAAAAATGGTACCTCACTTGCGTGGGTAGGCATAGTGGCTGCGACATGAAACAGCGCAAAACGCAGCATGGTCGCACCTCAATTTCCCAGTGAAATTTTGCACGATTCGGACAAAAAGACTACCTTTTGTTTTTGCGCCGTAGCTCTGCCAGCACCTAAGGAAACCTAGCAAACCTATACATTTTTGAAAACTAGACCCCCAGGGGAATTCAGGATGGGGTGACTCGTCTGCCTACCCCCAGGTTTTGTTACCCAGAATCCCTTGAAAACATAAATATTTGACCAAAAAAACACATTTTCCTCACATTTCTGTGGTGGAAAGTTCTGGAATCTGCGTGGATCAACAAATTTCCACTCACCCAGCGTGCCCCCAGGTCTCCCGAAAAAAATGGTACCTCACTTGTGTGGGTAGGCATAGTGGCTGCGACATGAAACAGCGCAAAACGCAGCATGGTCGCACCTCAATTTCCCAGTGAAATTTTGCACGATTCTGACAAAAAGACTACCTTTTGTTTTTGCGCCGTAGCTCTGCCAGCACCTAAGGAAACCTAGCAAACCTATACATTTTTGAAAACTAGACACCCAGGGGAATTCAGGATGGGGTGACTCGTCTGCCTACCCCCAGGTTTTGTTACCCAGAATCCCTTGAAAACATAAATATTTGACCAAAAAAACACATTTTCCTCACATTTCTGTGGTGGAAAGTTCTGGAATCTGCGTGGATCAACAAATTTCCACCCACCCAGCGTGCCCCCAGGTCTCCCAAAAAAAATGGTACCTCACTTGTGTGGGTCGGCCTTGTGCCTACGACGGGAAACGGCACAAAATGCAACGTGGTCGCTCCTCAATTTCCCAGTGAAATCTTAAGCTCTTTGGACAAAGAGACTACCTTTTGTTTTTGAGCCGTAGCTCAACCAGCACCTAGGGAAACCTAGCAAACCTATACATTTTTGAAAACTAGACACCCAGGGCAATTCAGGATGGGGTGACTCGTCTGCCTACCCCCAGGTTTTGTTACCCAGAATCCCTTGCAAACATAAATATTTGACCAAAAAAACACATTTTCCTCACATTTCTGTGGTGGAAAGTTCTGGAATCTGCGTGGATCAACAAATTTCCACCCACCCAGCGTGCCCCTAGGTCTCCCAAAAAAAATGGTACCTCACTTGCGTGGGTAGGCATAGTGGCTGCGACATGAAACCGCGCAAAACGCAGCATGGTCGCATCTCAATTTCCCAGTGAAATTTAGCACGATTCGGACAAAAAGACTACCTTTTGTTTTTGCGCCGTAGCTCTGCCAGCACCTAGGGAAACCTAGCAACCCTATACATTTTTGAAAACTAGACAACCAGGGCAATTCAGGATGGGGTGACTCGTCTGCCTACCCCCAGGTTTTGTTACCCAGAATCCCTTTCAAACAAAAAAACTTGACCAAAAAAACACATTTTCCTCACATTTCTGTGGTGGAAAGTTCTGGAATCTGCGTGGATCAACAAATTTCCACCCACCCAGCGTGCCCCCAGGTCTCCCGCAAAAAATGGTACCTCACTTGCGTGGGTAGGCATAGTGGCTGCGACATGAAACAGCGCAAAACGCAGCATGGTCGCACCTCAATTTCCCAGTGAAATTTTGCACGATTCGGACAAAAAGACTACCTTTTGTTTTTGCGCCGTAGCTCTGCCAGCACCTAAGGAAACCTAGCAAACCTATACATTTTTGAAAACTAGACCCCCAGGGGAATTCAGGATGGGGTGACTCGTCTGCCTACCCCCAGGTTTTGTTACCCAGAATCCCTTGAAAACATAAATATTTGACCAAAAAAACACATTTTCCTCACATTTCTGTGGTGGAAAGTTCTGGAATCTGCGTGGATCAACAAATTTCCACTCACCCAGCGTGCCCCCAGGTCTCCCGAAAAAAATGGTACCTCACTTGTGTGGGTAGGCATAGTGGCTGCGACATGAAACAGCGCAAAACGCAGCATGGTCGCACCTCAATTTCCCAGTGAAATTTTGCACGATTCGGACAAAAAGACTACCTTTTGTTTTTGCGCCGTAGCTCTGCCAGCACCTAAGGAAACCTAGCAAACCTATACATTTTTGAAAACTAGACACCCAGGGGAATTCAGGATGGGGTGACTCGTCTGCCTACCCCCAGGTTTTGTTACCCAGAATCCCTTGAAAACATAAATATTTGACCAAAAAAACACATTTTCCTCACATTTCTGTGGTGGAAAGTTCTGGAATCTGCGTGGATCAACAAATTTCCACCCACCCAGCGTGCCCCCAGGTCTCCCAAAAAAAATGGTACCTCACTTGTGTGGGTCGGCCTTGTGCCTACGACGGGAAACGGCACAAAATGCAACGTGGTCGCTCCTCAATTTCCCAGTGAAATCTTAAGCTCTTTGGACAAAGAGACTACCTTTTGTTTTTGAGCCGTAGCTCAACCAGCACCTAGGGAAACCTAGCAAACCTATACATTTTTGAAAACTAGACACCCAGGGCAATTCAGGATGGGGTGACTCGTCTGCCTACCCCCAGGTTTTGTTACCCAGAATCCCTTGCAAACATAAATATTTGACCAAAAAAACACATTTTCCTCACATTTCTGTGGTGGAAAGTTCTGGAATCTGCGTGGATCAACAAATTTCCACCCACCCAGCGTGCCCCTAGGTCTCCCAAAAAAAATGGTACCTCACTTGCGTGGGTAGGCATAGTGGCTGCGACATGAAACCGCGCAAAACGCAGCATGGTCGCATCTCAATTTCCCAGTGAAATTTAGCACGATTCGGACAAAAAGACTACCTTTTGTTTTTGCGCCGTAGCTCTGCCAGCACCTAGGGAAACCTAGCAACCCTATACATTTTTGAAAACTAGACAACCAGGGCAATTCAGGATGGGGTGACTCGTCTGCCTACCCCCAGGTTTTGTTACCCAGAATCCCTTTCAAACAAAAAAACTTGACCAAAAAAACACATTTTCCTCACATTTCTGTGGTGGAAAGTTCTGGAATCTGCGTGGATCAACAAATTTCCACCCACCCAGCGTGCCCCCAGGTCTCCCGAAAAAAATGGTACCTCACTTGCGTGGGTAGGCATAGTGGCTGCGACATGAAACAGCGCAAAACGCAGCATGGTCGCACCTCAATTTCCCAGTGAAATTTAGCACGATTCGGACAAAAAGACTACCTTTTGTTTTTACGCCGTAGCTCAGCCAGCACCTAGGGAAACCTAGCAAACCTATACATTTCTGAAAACTAGACACCCAGGGCAATTCAGGATGGGGTGACTCGTCTGCCTACCCCCAGGTTTTGTTACCCAGAATCCCTTTCAAACAAAAAAATTTGACCAAAAAAACACATTTTCCTCACATTTCTGTGGTGGAAAGTTCTGGAATCTGCGTGGATCAACAAATTTCCATCCACCCAGTGTGCCCCCAGGTCTCCCGAAAAAAATGGTACCCCACTTGCGTGGGTAGGCATAGTGGCTGCGACATGAAACAGCGCAAAACGCAGCATGGTCGCACCTCAATTTCCCAGTGAAATTTAGCACGATTCGGACAAAAAGACTACCTTTTGTTTTTGCGCCGTAGCTCTGCCAGCACCTAGGGAAACCTAGCAAACCTATACATTTCTGAAAACTAGACACCCAGGGCAATTCAGGATGGGGTGACTCGTCTGCCTACCCCCAGGTTTTGTTACCCAGAATCCCTTTCAAACAAAAAAATTTGACCAAAAAAACACATTTTCCTCACATTTCTGTGGTGGAAAGTTCTGAAATCTGCGTGGATCAACAAATTTCCATCCATCCAGTGTGCCCCCAGGTCTCCCAAAAAAAATGGTACCTCACTTGCGTGGGTAGGCATAGTGGCTGCGACATGAAACAGCGCAAAACGCAGCATGGTCGCACCTCAATTTCCCAGTGAAATTTAGCACGATTCGGACAAAAAGACTACCTTTTGTTTTTGCGCCGTAGCTCTGCCAGCACCTAGGGAAACCTAGCAAACCTATACATTTCTGAAAACTAGACACCCAGGGCAATTCAGGATGGGGTGACTCGTCTGCCTACCCCCAGGTTTTGTTACCCAGAATCCCTTTCAAACAAAAAAATTTGACCAAAAAAACACATTTTCCTTACATTTCTGTGGTGGAAAGTTCTGGAATCTGCGTGGATCAACAAATTTCCATGCACCCAGTGTGCCCCCAGGTCTCCCGAAAAAAATGGTACCTCACTTGCGTGGGTAGGCATAGTGGCTGCGACATGAAACAGCGCAAAACGCAGCATGGTCGCACCTCAATTTCCCAGTGAAATTTAGCACGATTCGGACAAAAAGACTACCTTTTGTTTTTACGCCGTAGCTCTGCCAGCACCTAGGGAAACCTAGCAAACCTATACATTTCTGAAAACTAGACACCCAGGGCAATTCAGGATGGGGTGACTCGTCTGCCTACCCCCAGGTTTTGTTACCCAGAATCCCTTACAAACATAAAAATTTGACCAAAAAAACACATTTTCCTCACATTTCTGTGGTGGAAAGTTCTGGAATCTGCGTGGATCAACAAATTTCCACCCACCCAGCGTGCCCCTAGGTCTCCCGAAAAAAATGGTACCTCACTTGCATGGGTAGGAATAGTGGCTGCGACATGAAACAGCGCAAAACGCAGCATGGTCGCACCTCAATTTCCCAGTGAAATTTAGCACGATTCGGACAAAAAGACTACCTTTTGTTTTTGCGCCGTAGCTCTGCCAGCACCTAGGGAAACCTAGCAAACCTATACATTTCTGAAAACTAGACACCCAGGGAAATTCAGGATGGGGTGACTCGTCTGCCTACCCCCAGGTTTTGTTACCCAGAATCCCTTACAAAAATAAAAATTTGACCAAAAAAACACATTTTCCTCACATTTCTGTGGTGGAAAGTTCTGGAATCTGCGTGGATCAACAAATTTCCACCCACCCAGCGTGCCCCCAGGTCTCCCGAAAAAAATGGTACCTCACTTGCATGGGTAGGCATAGTGGCTGCGACATGAAACAGCGCAAAACGCAGCATGGTCGCACCTCAATTTCCCAGTGAAATTTTGCACGATTCGGACAAAAAGACTACCTTTTGTTTTTGCGCCGTAGCTCTGCCAGCACCTAGGGAAACCTAGCAAACCTATACATTTCTGAAAACTAGACACCCAGGGCAATTCAGGATGGGGTGACTCGTCTGCCTACCCCCAGGTTTTGTTACCCAGAATCCCTTACAAACATAAACATTTGACCAAAAAAACACATTTTCCTCACATTTCTGTGGTGGAAAGTTCTGGAATCTGCGTGGATCAACAAATTTCCACCCACCCAGCGTGCCCCCAGGTCTCCCGAAAAAAATGGTACCTCACTTGCGTGGGTAGGCATAGTGGCTGCGACATGAAACAGCGCAAAACGCAGCATGGTCGCACCTCAATTTCCCAGTGAAATTTAGCACGATTCGGACAAAAAGACTACCTTTTGTTTTTGCGCCGTAGCTCTGCCAGCACCTAGGGAAACCTAGCAAACCTATACATTTTTGAAAACTAGACACCCAGGGGAATTCAGGATGAGGTGACTCGTCTGCCTACCCCCAGTTTTTGTTACCCAGAATCCCTTGAAAACATAAAAATTTGACCAAAAAAACACATTTTCCTCACATTTCTGTGGTGGAAAGTTCTGGAATCTGCGTGGATCAACAAATTTCCACTCACCCAGCGTGCCCCCAGGTTTCCCGAAAAAAACGGTACCTCACTTGCGTGGGTAGACATAGTGGCTGCAACAGGAAACGGTTCAAATCGTACGGTGGTGAATTTACATTACCTTATTGCAAAACTACCTTGATTTTGGGGGGGGGGATCTGAATTTGTGGCCCGGGGCTCGGTGGTATTCTTTGCAAAGTAGCAAACCCAAACAGTTCTGAAAACTAGACACCTGGGGGAGTCCAGGGAGGTATGACATGCATGGGTCCCCCAATGTTTTCCTACCCAGAACTCTCTGCAAACCTTAAAATTAGGTAAAAATTGCCCTTTTCCAAACTTTTTGCCGTGGGATCGCCGTGCCGGCAAAAAAGTCGTACCACCCTGCGTTCCCCTTGTTCTCCCGAGTAAAAGGATACCTCACTTGTGTGGGTGCCCCAAAGCAGAACACCCCAAAAATGAATTTTGAAAAAAGTAGTTTTTACTCACATTTACGTTTTACAAATTAAGCACCCCAGCCTAAGTCACTTGCCTTTGGCCCACCCACACAAGTGAGGTATCATTTTACTCGGGAGAACAAGGGAAACGCTGGGTGGTAGGACATTTGTTCCGGCAGCGAGATCCCACCCAAAAAAGTATGGAAAAGTGGGTTTTTGGACCAAAATTTCAGGTTTGCAGGGGTTTCTGGGTAGGAAAACATTGGGGGACCCACGCATGCCATACCACCCTGGACTCCCCCGGGAGTCTAGTTCTCAGAACTGTTTGGGTTTGGTACTTTCCAAAGATGCCTGCCAAGCCCCGGGCCAAAAGCTCAGGTGACCCCCTCAAAAAATAAGATTATTTGGCTAAAGGTAATGTTTTCGTCTCCACAGTATGAATTGGGCCTTTTCCTAAAGCAGCCGCTATGCCTAACCACGCAAGTGAGGTACCATTTTTATCGGGAGACCTTGGGGAACGCTGGGTGGGAGGTAATTTGTGTGAGCCCAGTGATGCCACGCTTGCCCACACTAAAACGTGTGAAAAAACTGATTTTTTCCAAGCAAAAAATGAGGTTTGCAAGGGATTCTGGGTAAAGGAACGTTGGAGGATCCACGCAAGCCATACCTCCTTGGAAGCCCCCGGGTGTCTACTTTTCAGAAATGTGTGGGTTTGGTAGGTTTCCCTAGATGGCTGTCTCGCACGGGGCCAAAAACCCGGGTAACCCCTCTTGCAAAAGCTGGTGGACATGAATTCTCCAGCTTTTGCAAGAGGGGTTACCTGGGTTTCTGGCCCCGTGCGAGACAGCCATCTAGGGAAACCTACCAAACCCACACATTTCTGAAAAGTAGACACCCGGGGGAGTCCAGGGAGGTATGGCATGCGTGGGTCCCCCAATGTTTTCCTACCCAGAACTCCTTGCAAACCTTAATTAGGTAAAAATAGCACTTTTCCAAAAATTTTGCCGTGGGATCGCCGTGCCGGCAAAAATGTCCTACCACCCAGCGTTCCCCTTGTTCTCCCGAGTAAAAGGGTACCTCACCTTAACAGAGTTACTCAAAAGTCAAACATTCAAGCACGGCTATCTATTCCTCAAAGACACACACATACAGGTTGGATTTGGCACGAGGGCGAGTGATGGTTCAGTATATAAAATTTTATTAACAAGATATTTCAAAAAAATGAAATGCTCTGTCAATAAATAAATGCATAAAAACCGAACCAGTGACTCGCAACTCGTGAGCTGTAAAGCCACGACAAGGCACCAACCGTTTTACAGGCCATTCACGCACCTTTCATACCTGATACAAACAAGACCACTGACACCATCTGGAATAAAAGCAACACATTACAACAATCACAATAAGGGACAAGGTACACCCTAATGCAGAAAGAGAAAAAAAAACAATTATTACTGCACACCCACCTAATCCGCAAGCACACACACATACTGGTTGGATTTGGCACGAGGGTGAGTGATGATTCAGTACATACAATTGTATACGCAAGTAATTTCACAAAAATGAAATACACTGTGTATAATTGCAAGTATGATAAACTGAACCACTGACTCACAGCTCGTGAGCTGTAAAGCCACGTCAAGGCACCAACCTCTTTACATGCCATTCATACACCTTTCGTACGTGTGACACATTCAAAACATTCACAACGCCAGCCGCGGACCCATCACATTTCAACACTCACACCAGCAAACAGCGCCATTCAAGGGCCCATCACTTTCACACGCCCACATTTCTGACACTGGAACTACACAAATTGATGGACTGCGTGGAGTGTCACTCAACAAGCAGTGTGTGCAGTGACCAACAGAAAGTAACTACTCACACACCGCCAGCCGAGCGCCAGTCCACCCACACCACCAGCCAAGCACCAGACCATGCACACCGCCAGCCAAACACTCAGCGCACACCACCAGCCAAGCGCCTCTCCACGCACACCGCCAGCCAAGCACCACTCCGTGCACAGACAGCTAAACACCGCTCCACGCACACCCTCCAGCCAAGTACCACTCCACAAACACCACCAGCCAAGCGCCACTCCACACACACTGCCAGCCAAGCACCATTCCACACACACTGCCAGCCAAGCACCACTCCACACACACCGCCAGCCAAGCAGCACTCCACACACACCGCCAGCCAAGCACCACTCCACACACACCGCCAGCCAAGCACCACCCCACACACACCGCCAGCCAAGCACCACTCCACACACACCGCCAGCCAAGCACCACTCCACACACACCGCCAGCCAAGCACCACTCCACACACACCGCCAGCCAAGCACCACTCCATGCACAGACAGCCAAGCACCACTCCACGAACACCACCAGCCAAGCGCCACTCCACACACACCGCCAGCAAAGCACCACTCCACACACACCGCCAGCCAAGCACCACTCCACACACACCGCCAGCCAAGCACCACTCCACACACACCGCCAGCCAAGCACCACTCCACATGCACAGACAGCCAAGTACCACTCCACAAACACCACCAGCCAAGCGCCACTCCACACACACCGCCAGCAAAGCACCACTCCGTGCACAGACCGCCAAGCACCACTCCACACACACCGCCAGCCAAGCACCACTCCACACACACCGCCAGCCAAGCACCACTCCACACACACCGCCAGCCAAGCACCACTCCACACACACCGCCAGCCAAGCACCACTCCACACACACCGCCAGCCAAGCACCATTCCACACACACCGCCAGCCAAGCACCACTCCATGCACAGACAGCCAAGTACCACTCCACGAACACCACCAGCCAAGCGCCACTCCACACACACCGCCAGCAAAGCACCACTCCGTGCACAGACAGCCAAGCACCACTCCACACACACCGCCAGCCAAGCACCACTCCACACACACCGCCAGCCAAGCACCACTCCACACACACCGCCAGCCAAGCACCACTCCACACACACCATCAGCCAAACACCACTCCATGCACAGACAGCCAAGTACCACTCCACGAACACCACCAGCCAAGCGCCACTCCACACACACCGCCAGCAAAGCACCACTCCGTGCACAGACAGCCAAGCACCACTCCACACACACCGCCAGCCAAGCACCACTCCACACACACCATCAGCCAAACACCACTCCGTGCACAGACAGCCAAGTACCACTCCACGAACACCACCAGCCAAGCGCCACTCCACACACACCGCCAGCAAAGCACCACTCCGTGCACAGACAGCCAAGCACCACTCCACACACACCGCCAGCCAAGCACCACTCCACACACACCATCAGCCAAACACCACTCCGTGCAGAGACAGCCAAGTACCACTCCACGCACACCACCAGCCAAGCGCAACTCCACACACACCGCCAGCCAAGCACCAGCCGGCACAAACCACAAACACATTTAGAATTCTTTTTTTGAAAATAACACTAAACAAATGGAAATACCTACAAATCAGGTAACACAAATTCTTAAAATAAAAACTTTGCACTAATGCCAATCCTTGAAACAAACTAAAAATGTTTTACAGAATGCAGACCAGGCAATTCACTTTACAGCTCATTCAAACTCCCAATAGTTCTTTTGCGTGTGGTACGATTTAAAACAAGCTGACATACACAATGCAGGCTTAGAAGGACAGTCAGGACAGTATATACGAGACTCCTTCCGCACGCCTCTTCGCCAACAGACTCTGCATCTTCTAGTCGGAAAGTCTCTAGCAGTAGTGGAAGGAATAGATTCAGGAAAGTGGCGATCTTGCAATCTAGCCACTTCCTCCACCACTCCAAATCTAGGAACACTTGCCTGCTGCACAAGTACAAGGCTGCCTATTATAGACTCCTGAAACTTAAGAAAAGTCATCTTCGTCCCAGGTGTAAGGAAATAAGTTTAGATTGTAATGGAGTAAGGGAATGCGAGTTTCATCTTCGTCCCAGGACAAGACTTCTGGTACACAACGAAAGCATTAAATGATGCCAAGTGGAACAGATGGATAGCCAACTTCTTGTACCAAACGTAAGCCTTTCGAAGAGCAGCATAAGGTTCCAACCTCTGATCTACTCTGTCAACACCACCCATGAACTTATTGTAAGCTAGAATGCACACAGGTTTGCGTACTTCAGCACCCTGACCCCAAACAGGCACAGGTACAGTACTTTCATCGTGGATAGTAGTCAGCATGTACACATCTCTCTTGTCTGAATACTTCACAGCTAAAAGCTCCCCACATCGCAATGCCGTAGACTGTCCCCGCACAAGCCTTTTGCAAACAAGTTCCTTTGGGAAACCTTTACGGTTACTGCGCATTGTGCCACAAGCAACAGTGCCCACTTTGGCCAACTCCTTGAACAACTGCACACCAGTGTAGAAGTTATCTACATATAAATGATGGCCTTTGTTAAATAATCCTCTACCTAGTTCCCACACAATTTTCTCAGTTACTCCAAAAGTAGAAGGACAACCAGGAGGGTTAATGCGGGACTCCTTACCAGTGTACACCCTGAAATTGTAGACATATCCAGTCTCACTGTCACACAGCATATACAGTTTGATTCCATAGCGTGACCTCTTACTAGGAATGTATTGCCTAAAAACCAAGCGGCCCTTGAACAACACCAAAGACTCATCCACTGCAATTTCTTTACCAGGGACAAAAATCTCAGAAAAACGATCAACAAAGTGATCAAGGACAGGCCGAATTTTAAACAAACGGTCACAATCAGGGTGATCGCGTGACAACGCTAAACTATTATCAGCAAAATGCATCATCCGAAGAAGAAGCGTATACCGATCACGACTTATGACTGCTGGAAATATAGCTGTTACCATCAAGGGACTAGTGGACCAATATGAAGTAATTGATGACTTCCTTATCAAGCCCATCAAAAAAGTTAATCCCAGAAACTTCTTCATCTCTTCAACATTGGTGGGAGTCCACCGGATTGCTCTACAATAGGGCTTAAGGCTGGCACTGTTGGCCCTCAAATATTGTTCTGAATATAAATTGGTTTGCTCAACAATCTCTTGCAAAAACACATCGTCAAAAAACAACTGAAAAAAATTAATTGGCAGAAAATTCTCTGTATTCACTCTACACCCAGGAACACCAGTGAACTCTGGCAATGCCGGCTGCACCAAGCCAGGGGGAACCCAGAGGCCATCCCTATCAACGGGGGGAGCAGCCACCCCAGCCTGCAGCACCGAAACATCTTGCTGCTGTTCTCCAACGGGAAGCCTAACAGCCACAGATACTTCTGGCTGCACAACACCAACAGAAGACGTAGCATCCCCAGAGGGCTCTTCCTGCACTACACCAACGGGAAGCCCAGCAGCCTGAGATGCTTCTTGCTGCACTACACCACCGGGAAACCCAGCAGGCCCAGATGCCTCTTGCCGCTCTACACCAATGGGAAGCCTAACAGCCCCAGATGCCTCTTGCTGCACTACACCAGCAGGAAGACGAAAAGCACCAGATGCCCCTTTGCGCACCACAGCAATGTGAAGCCTTTTGGGTGCAGGCTCCAGCCCACATGCCTCTTGCCGACGTAAAAAGAAAGGAAACCTTGCGGCCCTAGGCAGCAGCACAGGTGCCTCTTGGCCCACTACCGGCAACACAATATCCTCCTGTACCATAGGCCCTTCATCAGCACTAGAAGAAGAGTCATCATCCGATGATGATGATTCCATGCGAAGAGAAAACTCACTGCCTGAATCTTCTGCCGCTTCCTGGGAGTCCGAATCGGACTCAGACTCTGAACCATGGTCCGAGGAAGACTCAAAAAGCAAACCAAGAACCTGCTGAGCAGTAATCCTGCGACTAGCCATTATCCTTACAAAACAAGAAGACTGCACACACAAGTGAACAACAACCTACACTGTGCAAAGTAAGAAGTAAACAAGGTAAGGCTTTCACTAAAAGATAAATACAATCCAAAACAATTTAACTCTTACAAAATATAGCTACACTCACCAGCACCTACTCTGTTGAGACACAGCGAAAAGAAATGAAATCCCACTAGAAAGAAAAAAAGAAATGACATTAGAAAACAAAGTGCACATCAAACACTAATGCTGAAAAAAAAAAAACACAGAGCCACACAAACTGCTAGAAGTACAACCTTTTTCAAAAAGACAAACATCAAGGAGAAGTAGTACAAAATACATTTACTTACCAAGCACAAGCAACTACACAAGCTGCAAACAGACACGCAACCTACAACAATCCAAACAGCAAAAGCCTGGAACAAGACAAAAATAGAGAAGAAAAAAAAATTACTACCACATTTCACAAACAATATAACAATTAAAAAAACAACACACAAATTTGCCCCCCAAATTAAAATTCGGCCAGATGGGCCATCAATTAGGGCTTAGACCAAATGAGATTAGATGAGGTTTAACATCAAGACACTGGATAATTTTTTGAATTTTTTTAAAGTGCCTGACCACTTTGGTGCCAGTCAGTCTTTTGCTACTACCAGTACCCATATCACACAGGGGCAGTAAGGACATTCATACACCTTTTGTACGTGTGACACATACAAAACATTCACACCGCCAGCCGCCCATCACTTTCACACGCCCACATATCTGTCATAGCAACTACAGAAAATGATGGACTGCGTAGAGTGTCACTCAACTAGCAGTGTGTGTAGTGACCAACAGAAAGTAACTACTCACACACCGCCAGCAGAGTTCCAGTCCACCCACACCACCATCCAAGCACCAGACCATGCACACCGCCAGCCAAACCCCACTCAGCGCACACCGACAGCCAAGTACCACTCCACGCACACCATCCAGCCAAGTACCACTCCCCACACACCGCCAGCCAAACACCACTCCCCACACACCGCCAGCCAAACACCACTCCACACACACCGCCAGCCAAGCAGCACTCCGTGCACAGACAGCAAAGTAGCACTCCAGCACACCACCAGCCAAGCGCCACTCCACACACACCGCCAGCCAAGCAGCACTCCGTGCACAGACAGCAAAGTAGCACTCCACGCACACCACCAGCCAAGCGCCACTCAACACACACCTCCAGCCAAGCAGCACTCCGTGCACAGACAGCAAAGTAGCACTCCACGCACACCACCAGCCAAGCGCCACTCCACACACACCGCCAGCCAAGCAGCACTCCGTGCACAGACAGCAAAGTAGCACTCCACGCACACCACCAGCCAAGCGCCACTCCACACACAACGCCAGCCAAGCAGCACTCCACACACACCGCCAGCCAAGCAGCACTCGTGTAGACAGCAAAGTAGCACTCCACGCACACCACCAGCCAAGCGCCACTCCACACACACCGCCAGCCAAGCAGCACTCCGTGCACAGACAGCAAAGTAGCACTCCACGCACACCACCAGCCAAGCGCCACTCCACACACACCGCCAGCCAAGCAGCACTCCGTGCACAGACAGCAAAGTAGCACTCCACGCACACCACCAGCCAAGCGCCACTCCACACACACCGCCAGCCAAGCAGCACTCCACACACACCGCCAGCCAAGCAGCACTCCGTGCAGACAGCAAAGTAGCACTCCACGCACACCACCAGCCAAGCGCCACTCCACACACACCGCCAGCCAAGCAGCACTCCGTGCACAGACAGCAAAGTAGCACTCCACGCACACCACCAGCCAAGCGCCACTCCACACACACCGCCAGCCAAGCAGCACTCCGTGCACAGACAGCAAAGTAGCACTCCACGCACACCACCAGCCAAGCGCCACTCCACACACACCGCCAGCCAAGCAGCACTCCGTGCACAGACAGCAAACTAGCACTCCACGCACACCACCAGCCAAGCGCCACTCCACACACACCGCCAGCCAAGCAGCACTCCACACACACCGCCAGCCAAGCAGCACTCCGTGCAGACAGCAAAGTAGCACTCCACGCACACCACCAGCCAAGCGCCACTCCACACACACCGCCAGCCAAGCAGCACTCCGTGCACAGACAGCAAAGTAGCACTCCACGCACACCACCAGCCAAGCGCCACTCCACACACACCGCCAGCCAAGCAGCACCCCGTGCACAGACAGCAAAGTAGCACTCCACGCACACCACCAGCCAAGCGCCACTCCACACACACCGCCAGCCAAGCAGCACTCCGTGCACAGACAGCAAAGTAGCACTCCACACACACCACCAGCCAAGCGCCACTCAACACACACCGCCAGCCAAGCAGCACTCCGTGCACAGACAGCAAAGTAGCACTCCACGCACACCACCAGCCAAGCGCCACTCCACACACACCGCCAGCCAAGCAGCACTCCGTGCACAGACAGCAAAGTAGCACTCCACGCACACCACCAGCCAAGCGCCACTCCACACACACCGCCAGCCAAGCAGCACTCCGTGCACAGACAGCAAAGTAGCACTCCACGCACACCACCAGCCAAGCGCCACTCCACACACACCGCCAGCCAAGCAGCACTCCGTGCACAGACAGCAAAGTAGCACTCCACGCACACCACCAGCCAAGCGCCACTCCACACACACCGCCAGCCAAGCAGCACTCCGTGCACAGACAGCAAAGTAGCACTCCACGCACACCACCAGCCAAGCGCCACTCCACACACACCGCCAGCCAAGCAGCACTCCGTGCACAGACAGCAAAGTAGCACTCCACGCACACCACCAGCCAAGCGCCACTCCACACACACCGCCAGCCAAGCAGCACTCCGTGCACAGACAGCAAAGTAGCACTCAACGCACACTAACAGCCAAGCGCCACTCCACACACACCGCCAGCCAAGCACCACTCCGTGCACAGACAGCAAAGTAGCACTCCACGCACACCACCTGCCAAGCGCCACTCCACAAGCACCACCAGCCAAGCACCACTCACCGCCAGCCAAGCACCATCCAGCCAAGCGCCACTCCACACACACCGCCAGCCAAGCGCCACTCCACACACACCGCCAGCCAAGCAGCACTCCGTGCACAGACAGCAAAGTAGCACTCCACGCACACCACCAGCCAAGCGCCACTCCACACACACCGCCAGCCAAGCAGCACTCCGTGCACAGACAGCAAAGTAGCACTCCACGCACACCACCAGCCAAGCGCCACTCCACACACACCGCCAGCCAAGCACCACTCCGTGCACAGACAGCCAAGTACCACTCTACACACACCACCAGCCAAGCGCCACTCCACACACACCGCCAGCCAAGCACCACTCCGTGCATAGATAGTCAAGTACCCCTCCACGCACACCGCCAGCCAAACACCACTCAGCGCACACCGACAGCCAAGTACCACTCCACACACACCGCCAGCCAAGCACCGCTCCACGCACACCATCCAGCCAAGTACCACTCCCCACACACACCACCAGCAAACATGCCCAAGGGGTCGCTTCCTAAAAACTTTGTGTTAGTGGGCATTTTCCGCCCCCCCCTGGGGGCAAAACGGCAAAAAAAACAGGCCGATTTGCCCCCAGGGTGGACAGAAAAACAAAAACACAATCATGTCCACCTGGAAGCGACCCTTACCCAAGGGGTCGCTTCCCAAAACAAACACATTGCCCCAACAAAAATCCCTGGTTCTAGTGGGTAATTTCTGCCCCCCCTGGGGGCAAAACGGCCGAAAAACGGGCCGATTTCCCCCCAGGGGGGGCAGAAAAACGAAAACATACTCAGACCCCGCCTGGAAGCGACCCTTGCCCAAGGGGTCGCTTCCTAAAAACTAAAATTACATCCCTGGTGTCTAGTGGGCATTTTCTGTCCCCCCTGGGGGCAAAACGGCAAAAAAAAACGGGCCGATTTGCCCCCAGGGGGGACAGAAAAACGTAAACAAAATCAATGGCCGCCATCTTGGCAAAAATCAATATCCCTGGTGCTAGTGGGAAATTTCTGCCCCCCCTGGGGGCAAAACGGCCGAAAAAACGGGCCGATTTCCCCCCCAGGGGGGGCAGAAAAACGAAAACATATTGCCAGCCCGCCTGGAAGCGACCCTTGCCCAAGGGGTCACTTCCTAAAAACTAAAAGTATATCCCTGGTGTCTAGTGGGGGCATTTCCGCCGCACAATCGCGACGCTGTGCGCGATCGTGAGGCAGAAATGCCCTGCAAAGAGACATCAGGGGAAAGGAAAATCTCTTTCCTCTCCCCTGATGCCTCTTCGCTGCCCCCAAACCCCCGCCAGCCTCGAGAAACCTACCTTCTTCCAGCGCGGTCAGGAAGCAAATGGCTTCCTGAGCGCTGGGAATCCCTGATGATGTCAGCGCGCGCTGTGCGCGCTGACGTCATCAGGGATTACCATGGGGGGGGGGCGGGGGCGGCAGCGGAAGCTCTTCCGCTGCCGCCCCCATTGCAAAACCGAAGATCAGAGAGCCTCGGGGGGAGCGCCAGCGCTTCCCCCGAGGGTGGGGCTGATGACGAGCTGGCCTTGTCATCCGCGCAGGACAGGTAAGCGCGATGACGAGCCCAGCTCGTCATTAGCCCCGAAGGGGTTAAAAAGTTCCCCCTCAATCGTATGTTCTAAATGTAAACCATTAGATCGTACACAGTTCAGATCCAGAATACATTTAAAAAGGGGGTCACCACAGGGGTGGACATTAAAGTCGCCCATAATCATAAGATTATGAAGGCTCTGTTTCATTGACGTGCTAATGAAAATATTTAGCGCAGATACATGGCTAGATTCTGAGCATAGATTAACAGAATTATAAAAATTAACCAAACCAGCTATACAGTTTTCTCCAGTTAAAATTAAACCAATAATTCCATGGTTGGCAGATGGTACTCTACGTACTTTACAAATCAATGCAACCGAAATGTACTTAACCATCCCCCCCTTAGGTCTTCCCCTGGTGGTTGCAATGGCGGGAACGTAAAATGCCTTGTAACCTTCTAAAAAATGATTGCATTCAATGGACCAGGTCTCCTGCAAACAAATTATATGATACTGTTTTATATACCTAATCCAATTACAATCCTGCATTTTGTGGAAAAGTAAATTTTGCCATGTTCTGTGTCCCTACGTGTCCCCCATCTTATGTTATGTGTGCATGATTAATATGCATATGTATTCCCCATGTTTGATTAAAGACGCAATTACAGTTGTGTCCATCTCTAGTATGCCAGTTTCCAGTTCTCGTGAAAGCTACGAGTATTAGGCCTATGTAAAGTTACGTTGCCACGTTTCACAGTGTGCACGTTAATCCAGTAAAAGTCCCCGTTTTTAGGCCTCAAAAGGGCCCGGACACCAGATTCAGCTCCTGTCTCCTGAACCCTCGCTGAGGAGCGATACAGCCCCCACCTGTATCCTCGACCTTTCACTTACTTCCTGCCTCGCAGTGCCCGGCACGGCCTGGCTCTGCCTGCTAGTCTGCCAAGAGTATGTTATGATTCTAGTTATCGGTCCAGCCCTCCTTCTCTGCATTCCTAAGCTACTGAATCGCATCAATAGTTTCCGTCATTGTCTAGCCTTTACGTCTCCATGTAAGAGAAATACTGCATTTAATGGTCATTTAATATTCTTCAACACGCACTACATGTAGAATAATGCATGCTCCAGTCTTAGAGTCTGTTAGCCTTTCCCCTCCTGACTTCTAGTTTATATCAACATGTTCTCTAAACATTAGATACTAGATAGTGTTTAGGTACATGTCGCCCTGACTCTCTAGACTTCAGTCTCTGCTCCTAGCGCAGAAGTCATAGCCCCCAGCTTCTCCTAGTAACACGTCATTGTCAGTTTACGCGCACCACTAGGTTAGAGGTCCCGGCTCCTTGGGTAGCCCCCTCCATGTTTCCGCCCCATTTATGACATATTCTGTTACGTTTACATCACATGTCTATGTATACGCCTCCTATTACACCTACTTTCACCCTTATCTTTCGCGACTGCTATTGACCACACCCACTGCTCCGCCTATCATATGTATTGTAATGCAACTGTTTTAGTATATATGCTTGTGCACTGTTATTAAATGTTATTCCCTTGCGCCGATTCCCTTGATCCTGCCCCCGGCAGCGCTGCCATCCCATTCCTGTGCAGGTTGTCCTGTTCCTGTCCTTTATGCTGTATTAAAACCTGCAAACTCCTACTACCTCGAATCTTGACTCTTATTTTATTGAGCTATCTGTTATTACTATGTCCAGTCAAAAATAGATCCGGTATTATTTATTTATATACCACATAATGGCGCCCGAATAGGGACTTGCCCTTTCCCCACGCGCCGGTGAAGCCACGTATGCCCCCTGATCCTCTGCAGCCATGACGGAACCATACCGTGCACGTGCAGATATTTCTGCTTCAAGTATCCCTCAGGCCCACGGAGGAGACGGAGGTTGCGGTCCAGCATCCAGACGAGGCGGTGGAGGAACGCGGCGAGTCCCGACCAGAGCCCAAGCCGAGAGTCCAAGGTCCGAGGTATCCGGAGGCCCACCCGTAACTGAAGTCCGAAGTTCGTCCGTCCGGCGTCGTAGCAGTCCAGTCCAGTCCGAGGCCTTCCGTTCTTGCTGCCCGGTGAGTACCGTTGCTGGGGTAGTATCTAGACAGGGTCAATCTAATTGACTCTGGTCCGTGGGTTTTGGTGGTACACAGACCCAACACGAAGTGTCCACCTAGGTGGATGCGGGTCCTGACGTGTCTCTTTATGAGACCGGTAAGTTTCGTACTGTTTCAGCAGTGCATCTAGTCTCTGTTCTAGTCAGTTCTGTTCTCGAGAAAACTCATGTATTCTGTTTTTAGTGTTCCAGGTAGTATTTTGCCAAGACTGTTACTTTAAAATGTCATTCATGTATTTTAATGTCGTGGTATGAAAGTGGTGTAATTATCGTGTTCATTGTGTATTGTATTGTGTCTAGATTACAGTTCAGTTATGCCTTTATTTTCCAAACTACGTCAGTTAAGAACTAGAAAAGGTCTGTTAGAAGAAGCAGTTCCTGTCCCGCCTAGGGACAGTCCAGGTCATTTTATGTATCAGAAGCATGGCATAAGTGCCATATTATATCTAGATCTATGGGTAGAGTACACCAAGGAATTAGAAGAAAAGTATAGATGGCCCGTATCAGGTACGTGGGATGCCGAGTGCATCATGCGAGTAGAAGAAGCATTATGGAAAAAGAAAGCCAGACAGTCACAGAAAGATGCCATCGAGTTATGGCGCAAAGAATCTCATAAAAGAACCGAAAAAGAAATCAGAAAGTCAGAATTAAGTAGAGAATCCTTAGAACGAGCCCAAGAAAGGGAATTAATCGAGATAGGTGAACGAGTTAAAACCGAACAGTCAGACAGACAGAGGAATGCCCTTATTAAGGGTATGTATCCTCTTCTTGCCGAGGGCGTGCCAAAAGCAACCCCGGAGGCATCCAGTAATTTCCCGCCACCATTAGTTCCGATCAAGCTATGTCACAAACCGACCGCAGCTGATATTTTTATTTCGTCCTATTTGGACGACACAGTCCCAGAATATGCAAATCCTGTTCCGCCAGCTCCTGTAAATAATGTAAATCCTGCTCCTCCAGTCACCGGAGTACCTGTTACGGTACCCCCGGTCCAGCCTACATTTCAATTTCCCGCCGAGCCAGCACGAAGAGTATCAGTCGACGATTCTAGTTTAGGGGCCGCAGGAGGAGGTCCTCCTGGTACCCCGCCACCACACCAACGTGTAACGTTGGTCGAGTTACATGAACATGCGTTACAGCGTACGCCCAAATATAAGTCCGTTGCAGATATCCGACGAGCTCTCACTGAATGCCGCTATGATCCAGTCACAGGCGATGATAGTACGGTCATATATTCCATACGTGTAAGACGGGTGACCGGGTATTTGGACACCCTACCGGACATGAAAGAAGATCTAGACAGAATATATCGTTTCATCCGTACAGGGGTTGATCCAGAAAGTATTGGCGAAGCCATGTCCCAAAGGAAAGCTGAGATCCAGCTCATGCTATTAAAGTTTCTGATTAATTGTTTAATAAGAGAACAAGATTCCCCGACTAAAGATCCGGCCGAAATGAGAATCCTGACAAGGTGGAGTGATAATATAGCCGAGGGTAAGCACAGAACCATCAGTAGTATAGAGAGTATGTACAAGAAAATTCGTAAGGAAATAATAAGGTTACACGAACAACGTAAAACAGCACAAGTAAGCGAGAAAGAGAATGACTCTCCTGCAGAAGAGGTAGAGGACGAGAATCCCGCCAGAATAGCGTATGTAGGTAGATCTAGATTTCCAGACCGACATTCACATCTGGAACACAAGAAAATCTTTCATCATCCAACACCAGAGCAAGGTTCTCTAGAACAAGTGTTTCAAGCTACCGATCATATCCTGAAATCACGAATTGGTTACAGCGAGTTAAGTACTATGCATGAACAGGAACTAGCCCGATCAGCAGTCCGATGGACTACTGATTCTACCACTTTTCCAGACGAAATAGTGGCACAAATGTTTCTGAAACTGCCCCCAGCCGAGCAACGACTGGTGGGTATGTATATGATTCAGCACCTCATTACACTGTATGAGGGTCAGCACTCTGATCCAGGTCCGTTACATGATGTCCTGAACGAGTTACTCCAGTATAGATGGAAAGGTTTAGGTACCGATTTAATTAGTGTTATTCTAGAACAGCGTCATAAATATAGTATGTTCTTGAACCCGCATTTTGTCCATGTCCCACCTCCAGAAAGTAAACCGTTTTACATAGATAGACAGAATCCGTTACGAGAAGTACACCCAGTCAGGACAGCAGATGGTGAAATGCAACGAGTATTTGTTTACACCCCAGTTACCAAGATGGAACTCTTAGAGATGAAGAAGTTAATTCCCTGCCATGACAAAGATCCAGCAGGGTTCCACCGAGAATTAAAGGACATGCTCCGTGTGGGAGAATATACGTATCCAGACATTATTAAAATGCTAAAGGTCCTGTTGCCCGCAGGGGTATACGAGAAACTCAAGGAAAAAGAATGGGAGGTGGGAGAGAAAAAGATCGATTGGGCAGTTCTAGAAGCTGAAGACAAGATACGAGTACCAGGTACTGGTCTTGGAGAGAAATGTAAAGAATTACCTGAATTATTGATACAAGTTTTACCCAGATTATTAGCAACTAAAAAGGAAGACTGGGATGCAATCTCAGCCTGTAAACAGAAACAAGACGAAGATACTAGTGATTTTTATTCGAGATTTGAGAAATGTTTCATTATAAACAGTGGATTGAAGACGAGTAGCGAGTCATACCCTCATCTTTTTGTTACTAAATTAGTCGAGAATTCAAGTCCACAAGTTAAGAATCGAGTTTTGAAAGTCGAAAGTACATGGCAAGCTAGTACCCCGTCCCAGATGTTACAGATGCTTCAGTATCACCAGAATAGAATCAGAGAAGAGCAAGAACACGAGAGAAAACGTATGAAAGACACAAAAATGAAAGTACTAGTTGCACAATCTGTTCCACAAGACAGTCAGAAGAGGGGTCCGAATCAAGCCAGTCATCCTGCAGCTCCCGTTAAAGGAACATGTAATTATTGTAAACAGCCAGGTCATTATATAAACGAGTGTGCAGTTCTGAAACACAATATAGCTACTGGCAAAACTAAAGAAAGACCACGTCCGCCTAGACAAGAACAAGTTTCACAGACTTCTCAGCCACAGAATGCACAAAAGACAGTTCCAGCACCGCAGCCTATTGCTGCAACACAGCATGTTACACAGCAGATGTACCAGTATGCTCAGACAGAGTATCCAGAGTATCAACAGTATTCATGAAACAGCCTAGAGAGGGAGGTAGGCTTGCCTCTCATCGAGATTCCTGTAGATCAAGAAGGTCCCTATGTTCATAGTCAAGTACTAGGGAAAGACAGAAAGTTTCTGATTGATACAGGGGCAAGTAGGACTACCATTAGTCACGCCGAAGTTCCAGGGGCTCCGCTCTCAGGATCTAGAAATGTTTCCCTTGGATTTTCAGGAAAGCCTATTGTAAACGAGATATCTAAGCCAGTTGCTCTAGAAGTAGGTCCATTGTCCCGCACTACTGATCTATTACTTACGAAGTCATGTCCAGAAAATTTGTTAGGAATTAAGACACTGAAAGAATTAGGTGCAGTCATATGCTGTTCCCCCGAGGGAATACGGTTGTTTTTACGTGACTTCAAGGGTCACTATGTATTACGAGATTTTGATCCGAGATTGTCTAATGTTCCGCAGCATCTATGGGCGCAAGGTCCAACTGATGTAGGTTATATGCAAATCACACCCCATCGTGTGACTCTCAAGCCAGGTGTAGTGTTGCCACGAATCAGACAGTACAGATTACCACCTGAGGCTGTAGCAGCCTTATCCAGAATTATTGACGAGCTCATGGCTCAAGGAGTAGTTGTAGAAACTGACTCCAATGTATGTAATTCTCCGATCATTCCAGTCATGAAACGTACTGATCCAAATGCACCCCCAGTATATCGATTAGTGATTGACCTTCGAGAACTCAATAAATGTATTATTCCCCAGTACCCAGTTGTCCCAGATATCTCTTCCCTATTGACAGCCATTGATTCTGAAGCCTCATTTTTCACAGTCATAGACCTCAAGAACGCATTTTTCAGTGTCCCCATTCATCCAGACAGCCAGTTTCTTTTCGGATTTTGTTTAAATGGAAGGAGCTATAAGTTCACACGAGCTCCTCAAGGTTTCACGGAAAGTCCTAGTATTTACAGTCAAGCACTTAAGAGACAACTAGACAACATTCACATGCCAACTGACACTGCCCTGCTCCAGTATGTCGATGATCTACTGATCACAGCCCGTTCTGAACGTGCTTGCGAGCAAGCATCACTTACAGTCTTGTATTTTCTTGCCGAGATGGGGCACAAGGTGTCCCCTTCGAAGCTTCAATTCTGTGTCCAGCAAGTGATCTACTTAGGCCACTTACTGTCCAAGTGGGGTAGGCAGTTGACACCAGACCGTATACAGCTGATAGCGAGTCTTCCTCAGCCCAAGACACAGAAGGAGGTACGTGCTTTTATCGGCCTCACTTCTTACTGCAGACAATGGATTCCTCAGTATGCATTTCTAGCTAAGCCACTGATACAGTTAACGACACAGGAGGCAGCCGTATCGACTGTCCTCCCTTGGACATCTGAACATACACTTAGTTTCAATGAGTTAAAGAAAGCCTTATGCCAAGCTCCTGTTCTAGCAACACCGAACTACAGTAAGCCATTTACACTTTTCGTCACTGAACGCGAAGGTACAGCATTATCTGTTCTTACACAAGATCAAGCAGGACAATACAAGCCCTGTGCTTATTTTTCGAGCACACTAGATCCTGTAGCCCAGGCTCTGCCTGCGTGCCTCAAGTCAGTTGCAGCCACAGCACTAGCTATCAGACAAAGTGATTCCATAGTATTAGGACATTCCCTGACAGTACAAGTTCCACACTCTGTGGAAGTTCTTTTAAACCGAACACAGACTCAGCACTTGACAATTGCACGTTTAACAGGTTATGAACTGACACTGTTCCAGCCACACATAGATATCAGACGCTGCAACGTTCTAAATCCTGCTACACTGTTACCGTCAGTTAATTCGAATCCTGCCACACACGACTGTGTGGAAGTAGTTAACACTATGACTAAGCCAAGACAGGATCTGACAGATATTCCATTACCAGATCCCGACCTGACACTTTATGTGGATGGTTCATGTATGAGAACAAGTACAGGAGAACTAGTAGCCGCGTATGCAGTGACTACTGACACTGAAGTTATAGAAACACACCGTATTGACACCCTGTCTGCTCAAGCAGCAGAGCTAGTTGCTCTGACACAAGCCTGCATACACGCCAAGAACCAGAAAGTTAATGTTTATACAGATTCACGCTACGCATTCGGAGTTGTACACGACTTCGGAGTGCTCTGGCAGGAGAGAGGTTTCATGACTTCTCATGGAACCAAGATTCAGCATGGTCTCCTTATTCAAGCTCTGTTAGATGCCATACACTTACCGACATCTATTGCTATCATGAAGTGCAAAGCACATACGAAAGTTACTGACACTATTTCCCAAGGTAATGACCTAGCAGATCGCACAGCCAAGCTTACAGCTCAGACTCTAGACATTTCAGTTAATCCGACACAGGCACATACTCCAGATCCGACTACATGTATGACAGTTAAGGACCCCACTCAAGATGTCATAGATATCCAGTTGCATGCTACTCCCGATGAAATCAAGAAATGGTCCGAACAAGGAGGGGTCCAGACAGATCAGGGATGGGTGACGAAGGGAAAAGCCACATGGTTTCTCCCCGACTCTATGGTTCAAGTCATTATCAATACCGCACATAGTCCAGCACATTTAGGAGAAAAAGCCATGTTAGACAGTATCCAGAACATTTGGTTCAACAAGCATTTACGAGCTGCAGCCAAACAGAAAGTCCGTACCTGTATGATATGTTGCCAGTTTAATCCAGGTAAAAGTGTCCCGGTGGAACAAGGTTGATTCCAGCCCCCTGACCACCCTTTTGAAGTCCTCCAGATGGATTATATTCAGATGGAGCGATGTCGAGGTTTCAAGTATGTCCTTGTAGTTGTATGCGCTTTGTCCAGATGGACAGAAGCATATCCAGTTCCAGATTACACAGCCACGACCACTGCCAAGCAGTTGGTTCGTGAATTTTTCCCCCGTTACGGACTCCCTAGGGTCGTATATTCTGATAACGGCCAGCCATTCTCATCTGAGCTCATGAAACATGTTTCCCTTTTGTTAGGGTACCAGTGGAAATTCCATTGTGTACGCCATCCTGAAGCAGCTGGTCTAGTAGAGAGACATAACCAGACCCTGAAAATCCGCCTTGCCAAAGTCTGTAAAGAGAAAGGTGTGGACTGGCTAGTAGCTCTGCCAGTCGCTTTGTTTTATATGCGCATGGTCGCACATTCTAGATCAGGTCTGTCCCCGTACGAGGTCGTATTCGGCCGCCCCCCTAATATGTGGGGTACACCTAGACCTCGAAGTATTACCGATGTTTCAAGTAATATGCTGACAGATTACCTAGCTTCCTTGATGTCTGCCCTACACTCTTGTCGTTCACAGGTTGCCGCCGCATTTCCAGACAATACCGAGGTGGCACCGCATGAAATCGTTCCCGGAAGTTTGGTTCTTGTAAGGAACTTTGATCGTTCAAGTCCGCTGGAGCCCCGCTGGAAGGAGCCCAAGCAAGTCCTCCTGGCCACCCGTACTGCCGTCAAGCTGGAAGGCAGGAAGGGCTGGGTCCATCTGTCTCACGTAAAGAAATTTTATGGACTAAAGACTGTTTCCAAGAACATTTCCGAGGATTTTAAAGACTGCCAAAGTACTATTCTCAAGGACTGTCCCGCAAAAGACATTGATACAAATCCCTTCCTGTTCGAGAAAACTCCGCAGCAGGAGTATAAGAAGAAATTAAGGTCTAGTAAAATAAGTCAGCCAGTTTGATTGTCTAAGTCCTCCCCTAGGTGAAACGGTTAGACCGGTTTCTGACATGTATAAAATAGACCCCCACAGAGAGAGAGTTAGTGAGAACTCTAAAAGTTGCATTATTATTTTATGTTTTCTGCTATATCTCAGCCTTATGATTACCTGCACAAGTTATGCATGTTATTTGTGTTTTCCAGTTTCTCATGTAAATAAGTCTGCTGATGCTACAGCAGAGCACACGTTTAGTGATCTGCCTCCTCATGAACTCTCTTATCGTCTTGCTATGCGTAATAATTCCTTTGTCCGCATGTTACATTATTCACACCAGACCAGCAATGCCACTAATTGTTGGGTGTGTGGTCGACTCCCCCCTTTCCAGACACCGAAGGGAGTTCTGCCACTGTTTCCTTATCCATTTTCACATAATGGTTCGTGTGGAGCATGGTCCACGTTAACGTCATCCTCAACAGATATGTCTTTTCTTAATAGTACATGTTTTCCAGACAAGCAAGGTCTTCCCCACAGAACAGGGTTAGATCTAGAAAATGAAGTTTATAATTTGGGTAATTATTCTTCGAATTTTATGGTCCTGAATGTTCAGTCTGATTCTACTCCAGACTTACCCTCTATATCAGTATTACCAGTCAAAGGTGAATTATGTGTCCGAAAGAATGGTTCCGTACATGTAGGTCATAGTGATTGTACTACTATTATCAAGTATAGTGACAGTGGGAAATCTATTTTCAAAGCTTCACGTCATTCTTATTTTGTTTGTGGTCAGACCGCATATGTTCGTCTGCCCCTCGATTGGGAGGGAACCTGTTACATTGCATTCCTACTGCCACCAGTTTTTCTAGCCCCACCTGATTATCATAGGAACTCCCACCTAGTACATACTAGACACAAGAGAGACCTCCCGATTGTCGATTATACTGAAACTGCTCTAGAGCAATACATAGATATCAATAAAGGTGTCTTTCCCTACTTAGGTACTGTCGTGAATAGTAAACTGATACGTAGATTAACCAGAACCCTTGAAGCAGTAGTGATTGAGACTACCTCTGCTCTAGGTAACTTAACTGAAGAGCAATCTTTTATGAGAATTGTCGTGCTCCAGAATCGTCTCGTCCTTGACGTCATACTGGCCGATAGGGGCGGGGCATGTAGAGTCATCGGATCTAGTTGCTGCATTTTCATTCCTAATAACGCGCCGTCTGTTTATTCAGCTATAACCAGACTCCATAAAATTGCCCATATGTTACACCAAAATCCAGGCACCTGGACATGGTCCGGTTGGTTCTGGAATATAATTTCTGCCTGGGGATGGAAAGTATTGTCATTTCTAGGTATTGCAGTAGCGATCATATTCAGTTGCTGCCTCTGTATACAATGTGGCCCTGCGATTTGCGGCATTTGTGCTACCTCTTGTATTCCTAGCCCCAAGTCCCGTTCTAAATCCAGTTCCAAGAAAATTCGAGACGAGCAAATGATACTGTATGAAATGATAGATGGTATCATGAATATTGATGTTTCCTGATGGAAACGTAGTGACAAGGAGGGAATGTGGAAAAGTAAATTTTGCCATGTTCTGTGTCCCTACGTGTCCCCCATCTTATGTTATGTGTGCATGATTAATATGCATATGTATTCCCCATGTTTGATTAAAGACGCAATTACAGTTGTGTCCATCTCTAGTATGCCAGTTTCCAGTTCTCGTGAAAGCTACGAGTATTAGGCCTATGTAAAGTTACGTTGCCACGTTTCACAGTGTGCACGTTAATCCAGTAAAAGTCCCCGTTTTTAGGCCTCAAAAGGGCCCGGACACCAGATTCAGCTCCTGTCTCCTGAACCCTCGCTGAGGAGCGATACAGCCCCCACCTGTATCCTCGACCTTTCACTTACTTCCTGCCTCGCAGTGCCCGGCACGGCCTGGCTCTGCCTGCTAGTCTGCCAAGAGTATGTTATGATTCTAGTTATCGGTCCAGCCCTCCTTCTCTGCATTCCTAAGCTACTGAATCGCATCAATAGTTTCCGTCATTGTCTAGCCTTTACGTCTCCATGTAAGAGAAATACTGCATTTAATGGTCATTTAATATTCTTCAACACGCACTACATGTAGAATAATGCATGCTCCAGTCTTAGAGTCTGTTAGCCTTTCCCCTCCTGACTTCTAGTTTATATCAACATGTTCTCTAAACATTAGATACTAGATAGTGTTTAGGTACATGTCGCCCTGACTCTCTAGACTTCAGTCTCTGCTCCTAGCGCAGAAGTCATAGCCCCCAGCTTCTCCTAGTAACACGTCATTGTCAGTTTACGCGCACCACTAGGTTAGAGGTCCCGGCTCCTTGGTAGCCCCCTCCATGTTTCCGCCCCATTTATGACATATTCTGTTACGTTTACATCACATGTCTATGTATACGCCTCCTATTACACCTACTTTCACCCTTATCTTTCGCGACTGCTATTGACCACACCCACTGCTCCGCCTATCATATGTATTGTAATGCAACTGTTTTAGTATATATGCTTGTGCACTGTTATTAAATGTTATTCCCTTGCGCCGATTCCCTTGATCCTGCCCCCGGCAGCGCTGCCATCCCATTCCTGTGCAGGTTGTCCTGTTCCTGTCCTTTATGCTGTATTAAAACCTGCAAACTCCTACTACCTCGAATCTTGACTCTTATTTTATTGAGCTATCTGTTATTACTATGTCCAGTCAAAAATAGATCCGGTATTATTTATTTATATACCACAATTTTAGCACCCAAACCCGCAATGTTCCATGAAATTACATTATTATGACTCTTCTTTACCCGTGTGGCTTCTATGCCTCCCAAGTCAGTCGGTGTCTCCCTACCCTGTTCCACAGAGTCCTCACGTCAATCACACGCCTCTAGGCCTGAGAGTAGGTCAAATCTATTTTGCGTCACAACATTAAACCCATTCTTACAGTAGTTATCAGGATTGTTAAGTTGTGTTACTGCAGGGGCAAGACGGTGAATAGGAGTAAATGGTCTACTTCTACTAAGATCAGGAGGCGCTTTAATGAGATGAGTGTAGAAGTAGCCGAGTGGTCTTACACATATACTATTCACATCATAGACCAGGGAGGCTGCTTTTAACAAGGCTGTTGCAACATGTTGCGGGTGTTTGAAATTAACAATAACGCAATCCCCACAACATGTCTTTCTAGACGGGCCAATCTAATTTACTCTTCTGGTGGACAATATTTGCTCAGAGTAAGTAATTGGGAAGCCACATCTCTTGTTCAGCCACGACACTGTTTTATTTTTAAGTGATTCATGAGATTCCTCATGGGGCTGAGCAGGATGATGATCAATAGGCAGGACATTGGTTAGGACGACCACATAGGGTGCACAGTCAGGGGGAAGATTAATAAAGCGGCTTTTCCTTACCTCTCTAAGACCCAATTTACCTTCTGGTACTGCTATAGCCTGTTTGTTCTGACAACCTATTAATGTTGGATCAGGCAAAGCAGTTTCAATTGCTGGTATTAGCTGGGTAGATTGATGTGGAATACTTTTACTAGTACCCTGCCCCTCACCGGCAGGACCCTTAGCGACAATCTTAGTCCTTTCAGCAGAGGCCAGATGTGATGCTATCAAACCTCCTAGTCTGTTAACTTCTAGAGCAACAGTATCCAGTTTGAGAACTAGGGGTTTAATCATCTCTTCCATCTTAGCCTCTATCTTGGCTTCTATGGCAGAAACTAGTAATTCAAATTGCTCAGGGTTTATATTTACACTGGCTGCGCTTTTTCTTTCCTGTGGGTCATTTCCACCAGAGGGGCTAATATGGGGTAATTGGGATGTTTCTACTCTTTTTTTACTACGATTCCCCCCTCGTTTAGTTTGTAATTTCCTACAAGCCCTCACTGCTCTGGGGACTGGTGGGCACTGCTCCGTTGCCTCAATAGATGTGTCCGGGATATCCTGATAAAGCTCAGAGTGAACCTGCGCTTCAGTCATTACGGGTATCCGATTACCCAGATCAAAGCTATCATCCACTGGTAGTTCCACCAGTGGCATAGGAGTGACTGGGTGTAAAGCAGGGGGCTCCCCCGTCCTAGCGAGGCTCTCCGGTCATTATTGATTTTGTTGACCACTTTCACTAAGTAATTGTCTATGGTGGCCAGCCCAGATGCTGTTTTATCAGATTTAGTTTTAGACATGATCAAATCATTCAATAGATACTTAAATATTTAAATGTTTCAATATCAAAGCAGACGTAAAATGCAAATTACCCTAATACAAGGGTTACAAACATATGTCCTAAGATACTGACTGAAAGCAGGGCCCTGCCCAAAGTCAAAAGTTAAAAGTCTCACTTAGGAAATATGAATCCATAGCTGCAAAACCAAAATCCGTGGCCCAGCCCAGCCTCGTCTGGCCCCGGACGGCCACAGATGGCCCGCCCTTTGCCCGGGCTTAGCCCGGCCCACTCCCGCGCGCTCCCGCAACGCGGGCGATGAGGGTGTAATTTATGCACCTCCTGGCGCTCCGTCGCGGTAGGCGGCATCGGGCCGCGCTGTTCACTAGGACCCGTAGTCCCCACAGCCCTGGCTCTCCTCCACACGGCGGCCACACAGATCTCAGGCGGTGCGGCGGCGGGAGGGAAGCGGCAACAGAGTCGCGGGTCAACCGAATCAACAGGGGGAGGCAAGCACAAGTTCAGGAGCCCCCGCAGGTACGCTGGTGATTTTGCAAAATGGTCCCCCGCTCCACCGACGATGAGGGTGCAATTTATGCGCCTCCTGGCGCTCCTTCGCGGTAGGCGGCTTCTGGCCGTGCTGTTCACTGGGACCTGTAGTCCCCACAGCCCTGGCTCTCCTCCACACGGCGGCCACACAGATCTCAGGCGGTGCGGCGGCGGGAGGGAAGCGGCAACAGAGTCGCGGGTCAACCGAATCAAGAGGGGGAGGCAAGCACAAGTTCAGGAGCCCCCGCAGGTACGCTGGTGATTTAGCAAAATGGTCCCCCGCTCCACCGACGATGAGGGTGTAATTTATGCGCCTCCTGGCTCTCCTTCGCGGTAGGCGGCTTCCGGCCGCGCTGTTCACTGGGACCCGTAGTCCCCACAGCCCTGGCTCTCCTCCACACGGCGGCCACACAGATCTCAGGCGGTGCAGCGGCGGGAGGGAAGCGGCAACAGAGTCGCGGGTCAACCGAATCAAGAGGGGGAGGCAAGCACAAGTTCAGGAGCCCCCGCAGGTACGCTGGTGATTTTGCAAAATGGTCCCCTGCTCCACCGACGATGAGAGTGTAATTTATGCGCCTCCTGGCGCTCCTCTGCGGTAGGCGGCTTCTGGCCGTGCTGTTCACTGGGACCTGTAGTCCCCACAGCCCTGGCTCTCCTCCACACGACGGCCACACAGATCTCAGGAGGTGCGGCGGCGGGAGGGAAGCGGCAACAGAGTCGCGGGTCAACCGAATCAAGAGGGGGAGGCAAGCACAAGTTCAGGAGCCCCCTCAGGTACGCTGGTGATTTTGTAAAATGGTCCCCCGCTCCACCGACGATGAGGGTGTAATTTATGCGCCTCCTGGCGCTCCTTCGCGGTAGGCGGCTTCCGGCCGCGCTGTTCACTGGGACCCGTAGTCCCCACAGCCCTGGCTCTCCTCCACACGGTGGCCACACAGATCTCTTCGACTTATGTGTGATGACGACGATCAAGAAGTGGTGTCCATGGGCGTCCGCAGAAATTTTTCCAGGGGGGGGCAAAATGTTAACGTCATCACCATCCTCCGACATGATGTGTGCCAGGTGGGGCACAAGAAACACTGGGGCGCAGGAGGAGCCATGGGGGGCAGGAAGCAGGCTGCATATGATCTCATACACCATAGGGTTGTTGTGCCACAGCCATCTCTTTCTTTTGTGGCATCCCAAAATCCATACCTGCCCTGGTCCCTAAAATTACCCCCTAGCACCTCAAAACCCATACCTACCCTGAACACTAAAATTACCCCACCCCAACAAACTCATACCCTCCCTGAATCCTAAAATTACGCCACTGGCCCCTCAAAACCCATACCTACCCTGAACCCTAAAATTACCCCCTAACACCCCAAAACCCATACCCGCCCGAACCTTAAAATTACCCCTGCCCCCCAAAACTCATACCTGCCCTGAACCCTTCAATTACCCCCCTGGCACCCATAACCCATACCCACCCTGACCCCTAAAATTGTCCCGCTGGCACCCCAAAACTCATACCCACTGAACCCTACAATTACCTCCCTGGCACCCCATAACCCATACCGCCCTGGCCCCTAAAATTGTCCCCCTGGCACCCCAAAACCCATACCCACCCTGAACACAAATATTTGTCCCCCCTTGCACCCCAAAAGCCGTACCCGTCCTGAACCCTAAAATTAACCCCCTGGTACCCCAAAACCCATACCCACCCTGAACCCAAAAATGTCCCCCCTTGCACCCCAAAACCCGTACCCGTCCTGAACCCTAAAATTAGCCCCCTGGTACCCCAAAACCCATACCCAACCTGAACCCTAAAATTATCCCCCTGGCACCCCAATCCCTAACCCACCGTGAACCTTAAAATGACTCCCTGGCACCTTAAAACCCACACCCACCCTGAACTCTCAAGTTACCCCCTGGCACCACAAAAGCTGAACACTACATTCTGATTGTGTATCGCACTGTCTCGCTGCTCAGGGAGGATCTGCTGGTCCGGATCAGCTTGCCCTGGTCCGGTTCTGCTCACCCTACTCTGGAGCTGTTCTGCCTGCCCTGTCTCTCTTCTGGACCCACCAAGCCTGCCTCCGTGCACACTACCTGGACCTACTCTGTCTGGCCTGGTTCTTTCTCCTTTGGACCCGCTGTCTTCACTGGCGGAGTTAGAACACAGGTCTCACTTCTCTGAAGCTGCTCTCCCTCACCCAGACCCCCCACTTGCTCTCTCATCTTCCTTCCTCCCTACTTCTCAGTCTCTCTTTCCCCACTGCTTCTCTCTCTCTTTCTCTCCCCCCTCTTCTTCCACTCTCACCCACACTGTATTCGTCTCCCCGACCCCACCAAGTTTTCCTCTGTCCCCCCTCTCTCTTCCTCCTCCTCATGTCGGTGAAAGGGAGCCCGGGGCCCTCTCTGAAAATGCGAGCTGGAGGTGACGTTAAGTGTGAAAGCACCAAGGTGTGAACCGGGAAAAGAGGCGGGGAAGGAGTGGGCGGCAGGTAGAGGGTCAAAGGGGGCACTGGCTCTCAGAGAGGTGAGACGGGGTGGGGAGCAGCACGAGGACAAAAACAACACCAGAGCAAGAGGCAGACACTACTCTTTTATTCAAATGTGACTATTCTTTCTGCTTAGTAATTTACCTAACAGCAACTGTTCTAGGCAGTCAATCACTATAATCCAATAATTATTTGAAAAGACTTTGCCTCAATCTTGTTGTGGTGTCACAGCGCGCTATAAAGTGCGAGGTCTCCTGGCGCTTCTGACTAAAATATAAGATGGAAGGGGGAAGAGGGTACTCAGAAGGATCTAGAAAAGAGCAGAGTCTCCAGGTGTTGTCTAGATGTGACGTGCGATGAGATGCACAGGAGTTCACCTAGAAGAGAGTTCCAAAGGGACGGTGCAGGTAAATGAAGCCCGCGTCTTGTCCAACTGAGCCCTGAAACGCAGGGGAGCTTCAAAATAGAACAGAGAGTGCGAGCTGGAGAGGAACCGTGGCTGGAGCACCATGTGTAATGCATAGTGGCATGGGCGTCCGCAGGGGGCAGGGCCAGCTTTAGCGCTGGTGGCACCCAGTGCGACGATGTTAGTTGGCGCCCGCAATGACCACCTCCACCATGGATTCTCTCACTAGCACCCTTTAACAGTGACCAAGACTCCATAACCACTCTCTCTCAGATGCATTGGATTCGTTATATAGCGCCACTCATACCATTAAAGTACGTCAGAGCACTTTGCATCACACACACATTACACAGACAATCAATCATACTTGTGTAAATCAGTGTATAGGAAATGTTACATAAGTCAAAGGACAAAGGGGCATATTATCAAGGCCTAGCGATATTTTTATCGCCACGTTTGCGTCCGTTTTCGGACGAAATGCGACGATAAAAATATTGCTTTATTTACAAGAGCACGCTAACGTGTGTTCAATGGGATTAGCGCTGGTTTCAACATCGCATCGCCTTGCATCGCTAATGAGATGCAAGGGAGGCGTGTCCCGTGAAACAACATGGGATATCATCACTAACCCTGATTCTCTCTATTTTCAAGTGTATCACTAACACACATAGCAATATTATAATCAGTGCAAACCGGGTTTTTTGCCGCTTTGTAACGCCTGCTATTTTCCTTACTAAGCCTGGGAGATGGATTGTAATGCTGAGTCCACGTCTCCCATTATAGATTAGGTTTTCCCTAACGCGGTTTTCTATCGCTGGAATTCCGGCGATTTCAACTCTTTCCGCCGCGTTTGCCTGGATTTCTATCGCCTGGGCGATGCGCCTTGCTGAAAGTGCGCTCACCAGGCAATAGAATCCGGCGATATGCGGCGTCAATTATTTTAATGCTACACACAGCCAGCGATAATTATCGCTGGCCGTTGATGATATGTCCCTAAAAGTGTAGGAGTCACATGCCATCCATACTGGTAGGCAGTATAGTTTAGGAGTGCTTGGTGTGGAGAAGCACAAACTCAGAGTCGAAAAAGAAACAGCATAGTTGGGAGTTTTCTTTAATAATAAGACTCCATTTCTACCCAAATTAACGCTTTTTGCAACATTAATCAATGTTCTATACTTAGCAGAGTGTATGCACTTCTATGATGAAAGTTAATACCTCAATACTCTATATTAGGACTTTAAGTTATAAATTGCAAGTAAGAAAATTATGGCTCTTTTAAAAGCAGTAACCTGCTGATCGATTTACATTAAATGCACTCTTTAATCTACTTGGTACACTTTCTTTGCAGCAGGCACATTAACCCTCTGTACTACCTTCACATACGTCAAAAACCTCAACTACACAAAACTCTGATCTCTGGCCAGGAAGAACATTAATCACAGGAGTTTTCTTGACATTTTTGTGAGGCCCTGTAATTGCAGGAGGAAAGGAACAGGTGCTTTTAAAATCATAATTTAGTTGTAAACACGGCACCCACATGAAGCCAGCACCTGGTGCGATGGCACCGATCACACCACCCTAGAGCTGGCCATGGCAGGGCGGCAAGGAGGGGTGCTCCAGGGGGGGCAAGCGCCCCTCCTTGCCCTCCCCTGCGGACGCCCATGGTGGTGTCTTCTGCTGCTGATGAACAGTCTGACGACGACCCAGTCATCTTAGACGTCACTCCAGCCCCAGCGGGCATGCAGCAGACAGACATTTTCACCCTATCCCAAATGGCTGCTGAGCGGGATGTGGACGGCGTAGCACTGGTACCACCACCAACGCTGTTAACTACAACACCAACACGACCTACAGCTTTCATATTTTCTCGTCAGAAGGGCCGGCAGGGACCTCCATCCAGCTCGACCTCCATTACCTCAAGTAGTGGTGCTGTAAGTGAACAACAGAAACGATTTCAGCCACACCCATCCTCCACTTCATCTGGCATTGAAAGTCAAAGTAGCACCTCCACCACCAGCAGACATTTCCAGTCCCCAGTTTGGGACTTCTTTACTGTTAGCCAAAGGGCGGAAAACAAGGTAATTTGTTCAAGTTGTAAAGTATCAGTTAGTCCGGATAAGCTTGGTACCAACTATGGTACCGGAGGCCAGAGAGGTCATCTCCAAAAACACCACACTATCCGGTGGGAGGCGCACCTAAGGAAGATCCGGGAAAACCAAAGTAGAACTGATCCAAATGTATCCATTCACATTGCATCTGATGCTGATGACGAGGGGCTGATTTTGCAGGGGGGAAGTCAAGAACCGACCGACATTTTTTCTGGTACACCCAGTACCCCTGCAGTGGTAGGGCCCACACCCTCTACCCCTGCAACATGTATGAGGCAGACAGACATTAGACAGAAAGACACCAATGCAAAAAACTAAATCAATGAGCCTAACTGGTATGAAGTCTGCACCATCATCATCACGTAAAACGGTCCAGCCCACCACTAGCAGCCTGTTTTGGTCGGATGAGCCATTTGAACGCAACCACCCTACGTCTGTATAACGCAAAGCTGGCTAAAATGCTAGCGCTGGACCTGCTCCCTTTCTCTTTCGTGGAAGTGGTGGGTTTTATTGAATTTGTGGCAACCGTCTGCCCTAAATGGAAGGTTCCTAGCCGGTCCTATTTTGCGAGGGTTGCTGTTCCAGATGTACTGGAGGTGATTGTCGCAGCTATTCTGAAGAGTGCTGTTCACACTATCCACATGACAACAGACATGTGGACCAGTTGCCAAGCCCTTGATTACATGTGCATCACTGCACACTGGGTCTCTTTTGCAGTGGTCAAACAACAGTTAAAAAAATCAGGTGTTGGGGCGTGGCCAAGATGGCGACGGAGTGAGACGTGTTTTTGAGTCCCTCCGGTGCCACACGACATACAGCTTTGTTTAGCACCCTCTTGGGGCTCCAGCTTTCCGTGCCTCGCACTGCATGGGATCCTGAGACTGCCTGGAGGTGCCGGGAGGTCCTGTTCTGCCCACTGGGACGTTGCGTGGTGAAGATCAGCGGTGCGGCCTGCTTGGCGGCAATTGCGGAACGGGCCTGTGCTGCGGCGGAGCCTGAGTTGGTATAGGCCCCGGCGCGGTGACTACCCGAGTCGGTGAGGACGGCGGAACCTGGGACCTGTTGCCAGAAGTAGCCTGCCTGGTGCCCTGATGGTCGGCGGCCAGATAGCCTGGAGGTGAGGCTGCAGCGACCCCGCCGCCTGGGAGGAGCTGGGGCAGCAAGCAGGCGCCGGGACCCAGCTGCCAAGACTCGGCTACACTGGCAAATCGAGGTCGGGGCTTCGGGGCCTGTGTAGGCCCACCCGGAAGCAGCGTCCGTACCTCCAGGCGACTGACGCTGGGGCCGGCGCCGGCTCTCCTGGCGGGGGGAAGAGACGTCGGTGGCCCACGGCGCTACCGGTGCGCACACAGCACCTGACCCCGGATTTGTGAGCGCTGAGCCTGCACCGCGCTCAGGAAGACATTGGAGGACTTCCCGGCCTAGTGGAGCTGGCTCCGGGAGTAAAGGGGGCTCATCTGGCCATCAGACGGACGTCTGCGGAAGGGGAGGCGGCCAATCACTTACCCTCATGCTCTGGGGGTGCGTCTAAAGGAACTGTGCAGAGCAGCCCGAGGCAGGAGCAGCCTGTAGAGCCCTGGTAGTAGGCAGTCTGGTGGTTCGCCACGTGGTTCGGCCTAGCACTGGGGTCTTATCATCTGGGGAGCACAGCAGTGGTAAACTTGACGCCCGGTGGAGACCGACCTGGACCCTGACAAGCGAAACCGGGGTGGTGAGCACGGAACACCCCTAACCAGTCGTGATGACACCTCCCGGACCGGCATTGAGGCCCCGAGTGAAGAACGGAGGGGGGCAGGGGAGCGCAAATAGCGGGCCGCATTGTCGGCGGTCGGTACAGGGCCACCCCGGGAGGAAACGGGGGCGTTGGATGGACGTAGTGGCCCTCCCCAAGAAATATCTTTGGGTTGCGTGCCGGCAATCATGGTGTCCAATAGGACGAAAAAGGATTAACCTAGGCAGGATGGGATCCCGAATGGAGCGGCGCAGCCTGCCTCGCCTATCCCTGACAAATCTCCAAAAAAGGGTGAGAATGAAGAACCCGCGACCAAGGCCTTTATGATTGAACTTTTCGTGGCCATTAAAGAAGACATATCGGAGCTGCGCTCACAACTGGCCTCGGACCTGCACGAAGTGAGGAGAGATGTGGACGGTGTGCGGAAACGGGTCGCGACGCTAGAAGAACACGACGTGGGAACAGCAGAGGACATTCCCCGTCTTCAACAAGATGTGATTCGCCTGACGGAGCCAAACAATGACCTGCAGGCCCATCCCAAGGACTTGGAGAATAGGTCACATCGCAACAATATCCGCATTCGCTCAGTGCCCTGGAAAGGAGAGGGGGCCGACTTGAGGGAGTACGTCGAGGTGCTATTCAAGCACGTCCTTGAGGAGGAAGACATCCAGACCATACAAATGGACCGAGTGCACCGTGTTGGATTGCCGCGAGTACCCCAAGCGTAACCCCCCGACATTCTGGTGTGTGTACATGATTTCCAGCTGAAGGAAAGGATCCTTAGGAAAGCTCGACATCTGGCTCCCCTCTAATTCCGGGAACATCGCCCCCTGTTGTACCAGGATTTAGAGGCTTCTACACTGCAAAAGCGCAGGGATTTTAAGCCCGTTACCACATACCTACAGGAGCAAAAAGTGCCCTGTTCCTGGGGGCACCCCTTCCGTCTCATCTTCCGTTGGCAGAACAAGTTGGTTCAGGTGCGTACGTTGGAGGTGGCAATGGATCTCATGGGCTTGGAGCGCCAGGACCCGGCGTCCAGAGACAGCGGCTCAACTGGCAGGCGACGATGGCGCTCCGCAGAGTGGCAGAGAGTGGGCAAGTCCATGCAGGTGGGAGGACCGGATCTGTCGGCAAGGATGCAAGAGCGGGGTGCAGCGGTAGCTTCTGTGGCCCAGGTCACTGACGCAGCAACAGCACACGGTGAGGCGGCCTCATGAAACCGAGAGGGCCATCTTCAGGCGCCGAAGGGGGCCACCACTATGAGGTAACACTTGTGCTTTCTCTTCATGATCGTGAGGGTGCCCGACGACACGAACTGGAAGAAAAGTGACTGGTGTAATGTCCCCCTGTCGTCCTTAAGACTTCTCCTTTTTTGTTCTGAGTACTGTGTTTTTCTTCTAGGGGTGTTGGAGGGGTGGGAGGGGTGGGTTAGGGTGGGTAGTGGTGGTAGCAGGGGCAAGCTCGTATATCGGCTTCAGGGGTGCTTACGAGCGGGGTGAGTCGGTGGAGGGGAGGAGGGGAGTTCGGGCGGGGAGGTCCTGCGAAGCGGGTTGGTCCTGACATGAGCGGGTGGTTGCATGCTACACTCGGGTCCTGGCGGGGAGCTGGGGATGGGAGAATCGTTAACACGGGCGCTCACCTTAGTGGGTTGGGACAGACAGCCTCAGCGGAGCTGTGTCGTAGGAACTTCCAATGCTGCCTCTAACCTTAGGAACATGGAATGTTAAAGGGCTGAATTCTCCCCAGAAGCGCCAAAGGATCTGGAAATATATCATTGATCATCATCTAGATATAGTGGGCCTTCAGGAGACTCATCTGACTAAATTGGAGGAATTACGCCTTAAGCACAAAAGGTTCCCATTAATCTATAGATCCTCCGCCGCCACGAAACAGAGGGGGGTGGCCCTAATGTTCCGCTCGACCCTACAATTCCAACCCCTGGGTGTACAGAGTGATAGGGAGGGTCGCTGGATCATGGTTAAGGGCCTCTTGCGGGGTAAACTCTGCACATTTCTTGTACTGAACACACCTAACACTGGGCAAAATGCCTTTCTACATACCCTGCTGAGGACCGTGGTTGATTTTGTGGAGGGGCCGCTGATCGTCATGGGGGACTTTAATTTGGTGTGACAAAAAGACCTAGATAGCACGCACTTACAGAGGTCAGACATGGGCACGCTCTCCCCTGACACGCAACAACAGATTTCTGACTTGGGCCTTTTTGATGCTTGGCGCTTCCTATATCCCCAATCCAGAGATTTCACCTTCTTCTCCCACGTCCACCGCTCCTATTCCCGAATTGACCACTTCTTCCTGAGCCAGTCCCTTCGGGGGGATCTACGGGAGGCCAAGATCTTCCCACTATCTGTTTCTGATCATAGCCTGCTCGCAGTGGGTCTCCACTGGGGTATGAAGAGTAAGGATAGTTCCAGGTGGTATTTCCCAGCTTCCCTGGTTCGGGACAAACCCTCTTGTACCAAACTGAGAGGCCTTATCACTGAGTTTTTCGCACTCAATGATCCAGAGGACACCTCGGTCTTCACCACTTGGGATGTCTTCAAAGCGTGCCTTCGTAGGCATTGCAGCGCGGTTGGGATTGAGAGCAACTAGAGGAGGAGCTCTCCTCCTTAGAAAAGGCGCATAAGGAAAACCCCTCCAGATTGGGACTAAGGAAGCTAACGGCCATCAGAGGCAAACTCCGAGCCCACTATACTAATAGGGCCGAATATACCCTGCTAAAACTGCGGCGCCTCTCTTACTCCCAGGGCAACAAGGTGGGGAGACACCTTGCCAGACAGTTATGGGACAAGAGGGAGCGGGAGTACGTAGGGGGAATTCAAGATGCACAGGGAGGAGTGATGTATCAGGACGAGGCGACGGCTGAACTCTTTGGGGCCTTCTACAAGACCCCTTATACAGGGGATCACCTAGACGCTACCGCTCAAGCCGAATACCTACAAGGACTAACACTGCCCCAGGTCTCAGCGGAATGGAATGAGGCACTCTCTGCCCCCTTCTCTAGGGAAGACGTGCTGGCTGCCATTAAAGCCCTAAAACCCCACAAGGCTCCGGGGGCTGATGGGTATACGGCCATCTTCTATAAAACTTTCGCCTCTGAACTATGCCCATACCTAGTCCAGCTGTTTAACAGCATGGCGGAAGGGGGCGAGACCTCCCGTACAATGGCAGAGGCACTTATATCCATCATTCCTAAACCCGGTAAAGACCCTAGTAAATGCACTTCCTATAGGCGATTGCCCTCCTGAATCTAGATGCGAAGCTCTACTCCTCCATCAACGCCCAGCGGCTCAATGACCTGATGCCGGCTCTCATAGATCCCGATCAGTCAGGGTTCATCAAAAGGCACGAGACCCATGATAACACAAGGCGGGTGGTACACCTAATTGAGAAAGCCAATAAGTTTAAAATTCCAGCGATTCTGGTGGGCCTGGATGCCGAGAAGGCGTTCGACACGGTGGACTGGGAATTCCTGTTCCGCACGCTGCCGCCTTTGGCTTCTCATCCAAATTTATAACCATGATTCGGGCAAATTACCTCTCCCCCCGATCCCGAGTAGCAGTGAATGGTCAGTTATCCCCCTTTTTTGAGCACTCCAGGGGCACAAGGCAGGGATGTCCTCTGTCGCCGCTGCTTTTTGCCCTTAGCATTGAACCACTGGCAATAGCGGTGGGAGCCAACCCCGACATCCGTGGACTGCCTTTCACTGGGGAGTCCCACAAGATTACTCTCTTTGCAGACGATGTACTCCTCTCCCTCTCTGAGCCGGCCCACTCTCTTCCCTATGTGCAAGCCACACTGGAGCGCTATGAAGCCGTGGCGGGGTTCAAAATTAACTACGACAAATCTTATGTCCTCAACCTCACGATTCCCCAGTCGGAACTTCCCCATCTAAAGTCGTTAACTCCTCTGTCGTGGACAGATTCTTCTATTCAATACCTGGGGATCCACCTGACCCCCAAGCTGGGGAATCTGTACTCTGCTAACTTCCCTCCACTCCTTGCTAGGATCCAGTCCGACTTGGCCCGATGGAAACCCATGTTCATTTCCTGGCTAAGGAGGATCCACGCAATTAAAATGACCCTCCTCCCCAAGCTCCTATACCTGTTCCAGGCCCTCCCTATAGATCTTGGACGGAGAATTCTTCAGGCGAGTGAAGTCCATGATGCTGCGTTTCGTCTGGCAGGGAGGCCGGGCACGCTTCTCCTTCGCCGTATTACGCAAACCGAGGAAAGAGGGAGGCGTGGGGCTACCTGACATTCATTTGCATTATAAAGCTGCACAACTCCGTATACTAGTTGAGTGGTCAGAACAAGAATCAGAAAAACACTGGCTTCATATGGATAGGAGCGTGGCTGGGAGAACGATTTCGGACTTGGTGTGGCGGCCCAAGTGCGATACACCTAAGAATGCATATGTCAGTACCCCACTAGCATCACCCTGAAGGTTTGGGAATCTGTCTCTACAGATGACAGGTGGACCACCTTCCCCTCCCCCTTCACGCCCATACACTTCAACCCCGCCTTCCCCAGCTTCACTCGAGGGCCCCTTCAGGGCTTGGAAGGAAGGAGGTTGCCTAGCACTCACACACTTATTCCACAATTTTGACCCGCTCACCTTTGAAAACTGTAGGAGGGATTACGGGGTGTTGGAGGGTGAGCGATATCATTGTGGAAAATTGAATTTTGCCATGTTATGTGTGCCTACGTGTTCCCCATCCTATAGTATATGTGCATGATCGATATGCATGTATCTCCCTATGATCCAATAAAGACGCAATTACAGTTGTGTCCAACTCTAGTATGCCAGTTACCCAGTCCCCGTGAAAGCAACGTGAATTAGGCTTCCAGGCCTATGTTGCCAACGTATTCCATTGTGCACGTTAATTCAGAATAATGTCCCCGTTTCTAGGCCTCATGAGGGCCCGGACACCAGATTCAAGCTTCTGTCTCCTGAACCCGCTCTGAGGAGCGATACAGCCCCCACCTGCATCCCTGACCCTTCACTTACTTCCTGCCGCGCAGCGCGGTGCCCAGCCTGGCTCTGCCTGCCTGTCTGCCAAGAATATGTTATGCCTCTAGTTATCAGTCCAGCTCTTCGCTTTTGCATTCCTAAGCTACTGAACCGCATAAACATCTCCTGATATAGTCTAGTCTCTCTGTCTCCATGCAAGAGAAATACTGTATTAATATTCATAGAAGATTCATAGCACACGCAATACATGAAGAATATATGCATGCACCAGCCTTAGTGTCAAGTAGCCTTTACCCTGATAACTTTTAGATTCTATCAACATGTACTACAAACACCAGATACCAGATATGCTATAGATACATGTCGTCCTGACACCGCAGACTTTAGTCTCCTCTTCTAGTGCAGAAGTCATAGCCCCCAGTTCTCCCCGGTAACACGTCATTGTCCGTTTACGCGCACCACTAGGTTAAAGGTCCCAGCTGCTCAAGTAGCCCCCTCCATGTATACACCCATTTCATGACACTTTTGTGACGTTCTCATCACATGTCTTCGTGCACGCCTACTTTTCACGCCTACTTTGTTCTTATCTTACGCTTGTCACTTGTTACGCCTACTGTATGTAATGTAATTATGATGTTATAGTATATATACTATGTACTGTTAATGTGATGTACCCCAGTCCGTCCCTGCCCCGGCAGCTGCCTTCGATGTCACTTTATTTCAGGCTGTCCCGATCCTGTCCCTTCCCTTATGCCTGATTAAAGCCTGATAACCTCAGATTCCTCGGATCTTGCCTCTTATTTATTGAGCTATCTGTTATTATTAATGTATTCAAAAATAGTACCGGTAATTAATTATTTATTTACCACAGAAATGGCGCCCGAATAGGGACGTGCCCCTTCCTCACGCGCCGGCGATCCAACGCAGGCCCCCTGACCTTTCGACAGCCGTGACGGAACTCTACCGTGCACGTGCAGATATTTCTGCTTCAAGTCTCCCTCAGGCCCACGGAGGAGACGGAAACTGCGGTCCGGTATCCAGACGAGGCGGTGTGGAATGCGGTTCGTCCCGACCAGAGCCCAAGCTGAGAGAACAAGGTCCGAGGTATCCGGAGGCCCACCTGTAACCGAAGCCCGAAGCGCGAGTAACCAGACGTCGTAGCAGTCCAGTCCAGTCCGAGGCCTTCAGTTTCTGCTTCCCGGTGAGTACCGTTGCGGGGGAAGTATCTAGACAGGATCATTAGCTTGTTCCTGGTCCGTTGGGTTTGGGTACACAGATCCAATCCGAAGTATTCACCTAGGTGGATACGGTCCGACGTGTCTCTTTAAGAGACCGGTCTGTTCTGTACTGTTTTAGCAGTGCATCCAGTAAGTTCTGTTCTCGAGAAAATTCAAGTATTATGTTTTCAATGTATCAGGTAATATTTCTGTTCGTTCTGTTATTCATGTATTTTTATGTCGTGGTATGAGTGATTTGTTTGCTATTCCATTACTGTGTTTATTGTATATTGTGTTAAAGTCGAGGTATCGATTCAAGATGCCTCTATTCTCGAAGTTACGTCAGATCAAAACTAGAAAAGGTTTACTCGAAGAAGCAGTTCCTGTCCCTCCTCGGGACAGTCCTGGTCATTTTATGTATCACAAGCATGGCTTAGATGCCATATTATATCTAGACTTGTGGTCAGATTACACGAAAAATCTTGAAGAGAAATATAGATGGCCTGTATCAGGTACATGGGATGCCGAGTGCATCATGCGAGTAGAAGAAGCATTACGGAAAAAGAAAGCCAGACAGTCCCAGAAAGATGCCATCGAGTTATGGCGCAAAGAATCTCACAGGAGATCCGAAAAAGAATTTAGAAAAGCAGAATTAAGTAGGGAATCCTCAGAGAAAGCCCAAGAAAGGGAACTTCTAGAAGAAGGTGAACGAGTTAGAGCAGAACAGTCAGACAGACAGAGAAATGCCCTTACTAAAGGTATGTATCCTCTTCTTGCCGAGGGCTTGCCGAAGGCAACCCCGGAAGCACCCTGTAACTTTCCGCCACCCCTGGTCCCGATTAAGCTACGTCATAAACCGACTGCAGCTGAAATTTTTCTGTCGTCCCATTTGGACGATACTGTCCCAGAATATGCAAATCCTATTCCGCCTGCTCAACCTCAGCCCCCTGTTAATAATGTAATTCCTGTTCCTCCAGCCACTGGTCCCGGGAACCCTGTCCATGTGCCAGTACCCCCGGACCAGTCCACGTCACGAGTTTTGCCAGTTACCTTACCAGCACATTCAGCATTAGTAGACGATTCTAGCCCAGGAGGGGCGGTAGGAGGTGCTCCTATCACCCCGCCTCAAACAAAACGAATGACGCTGAGAGAAGCAGCGTTACAACGTACGCCAAAAGTGACTACATACGCAGATCTCAAGCGAAACCTTACTGATTGTGTATATGATTCAGTACCAGGTGAAGATCACATGCTCTTGTATTCAGTACGTTTAAGACGGGTTGCCAACTTCTTGGCCACCCTGCCCGAGATGAAAGATCCTCTAGACAGAATATATCATTTTATCCGTACGGGGGAGAATCCAGCAAGTATTCACGAAGCTATGGCACACAGAAAGGTCGAGATTCAAGGCATGATTCTGCAGTTCCTAATTAACTGTTTAATAAGAGAACAAGATTATCCTGATAAAGACAAAGACGAGATGAAAGTTCTGAGAAGATGGAGTGACAATATAGCCGAGGGAAAACACAAGACACAAGGTTGTATAGAAAGTATGTATAGGAAAATCCGTAAGGAAATATTACGTATACACGAGAAGGAGAAAGCAAGTAGAGCAACCGAGAAAGAGAATGACTCTTCTAGTGAAGAGGTAGACAGCGAGAATCCCTCCAGAATAGCGTATGTAGGCAGAACTAGACTTTTCGACCGACATTCACGCCTAGATTACAAGAAAGTTTTTCCTCCTCAAGTACCAGAACAGTGTTCCCTGGAACAAGTATTCCAGGCTACAGATAAAATTCTGAAATTACGAATAGGTTATAGTGAGCCTAGTACCATGCATGAACAAGAACTAGCCCGATCAGCAGTCCGATGGACTAGTGATTCCGCCACATTTCCAGACAAAACTGTGGCCCAAATGTTTCTGAAACTGCCCCCAGCCGAGCAGCGACTGGTGGGTATGTATATGATCCAGCACCTCATCACACTGTATGAGGATCAGCATTCCGATCCAGGTCCTTTGCATGATGTCCTGAACGAGTTACTTCTAAACAGATGGAAAGGTTTAGGTACCGATTTAATTAGTGTCATTCTAGAACAGCGCCACAAATACAGAACGTTCCTGAATCCGCACTTTGTTCCTGTTCCACCCCCAGCCAGAAAGTCATTCTACATAGACAGACAGAATCCGTTACGAGAAGTACATCCAGTCAAGGGAGTGGGGGGTGATCTAGAACGAGTATTTGTTTACACCCCTATCACCAAGATAGAACTCCTAGAAATGAAAAAGTTAATACCCTGTCACGATAAAGATCCAGCAGGGTTTCACCGTGAATTAAAGGACATGCTCCGTATGGGAGAATACACGTATCCTGATATCATTAAAATGTTAAAGGTTCTGTTGCCTGCGGGCATATATGAAAAACTCAAAGAAAAAGAATGGGAGGTGGGAGAGAAAAAGATAGATTGGACAGCATTAGAAACTGAAGATAGCAGCCGAGTTCCAGGTACTGGTCTCGGGGCTAAAGCGAAAGAATTGCCCGAATTGTTAATACAAGTCTTGCCAAGATTACTAGCCACGAAAAAGGAAGACTGGGATGCTATCTCAGCCTGTAAACAGAAACAAGATGAAGACACTAGTGATTTTTATTCCAGATTTGAGAAATGTTTCATTATAAATAGTGGCCTGAAAACAAGTAGTGAGTCATATCCACATCTTTTTGTTACCAAACTAGTTGAGAATTCTTTACCACAAGTTAAAAATCGAGTACTGAAAGTCGAGAGTACCTGGCAAGCTAATACTCCGTCACAAATGCTTCAGATGCTCCAGTACCACCAGAACAGAATCAGGGAAGAGCAGGAACACGAAAGGAGACGTATGAAGGACACGAAAATGAAAGTATTAGTTGCACAGTCTGTTCCGCAAGACAGCCAGAAGAGGGGTACAAATCAAGCCAGTCATCCTGCAGCTCCCGTTAAAGGGACATGCAATTATTGTAAACAGCCAGGTCATTATATAAACGAATGTGCAGTTCTGAAACATAACATAGCTACTGGTAAGACGAAAGAGAGATCACGTCCGCCTAGACAAGAACAAGTTCCACAGAATACGCAAGTACCGCAGAATGCACAACAGACAGTTACAGTACCGCAGCCTATCGCTGCCACACAGCACGTTACACAGCAGATGTACCAGTATGCACAGTCAGAGTATCCAGAATATCAGCAGTATTCATGAAACAGCCTAGAGAGGGAGGTTGGCTTGCCTCTCATCGAGATTTCTGTAGATCAAGAGGGTCCTATGTACACAGTCAAGTATTAGGGAAAGACAGAAAGTTTCTGATTGATACAGGGGCAAGTAGGACTACCATCAGTCATGACGAGGTTCCAGGGGCTCCGCTCTCAGGCTCTAGAAATGTTTCCCTTGGATTTTCAGGAAAGCCTATTGTTAATAAAATATCGAAACCAGTTTCCCTAGAAGTTGGTCCATTGTCCCGAACTACTGACTTGTTACTTACGAAATCTTGTCCAGAAAACGTATTAGGTATTAAGACATTGAAAGAATTAGGTGCAGTTATATGCTGCTCTCCAGAAGGAGTACGATTGTTCCTGAGAGATTTTAAAGGTCATTATGTATTACGTGATTTTGATCCAAGATTATTGAATGTACCACAGCATTTATGGGCGCAAGGTCCAACTGATGTAGGTTGTATGCACATTACACCCCACCGTGTCACTCTGAAACAAGGTGTTGTATTACCACGAATCCGACAGTACAAATTGCCACCTGAGGCTGTAGCAGCCTTATCCAAAATTATTGACGAGCTTATTGCTCAAGGAGTGGTTGTAGAAACTGATTCCAATGTATGTAATTCTCCTATCATTCCGATCCTGAAACGTACTGATCCAAATACACCTCCAGTTTATCGATTAGTGATTGACCTTCGAGAACTTAATAAATGCATCATACCCCAGTACCCAGTGGTTCCAGATATTTCTTCCCTATTGACAGCCATTGATTCCGAAGCCACGTTCTTCACTGTTATTGATCTCAAGAACGCATTCTTTAGTGTCCCCATTCATCCGGACAGCCAGTTCCTTTTCGGATTCTGTTTAAATGGAAGGAGCTATAAATTTACACGAGCTCCTCAAGGTTTCACAGAAAGTCCTAGTATTTACAGTCAAGCACTTAAGAGACAACTAGACAATATTCACATGCCAACTGACACTGCCCTGATCCAGTATGTCGATGATCTATTGATCACAGCCCGTTCTGAACGTGACTGCGAACGTGCGTCCCTTACAGTCCTGTATTCCCTGGCCGAGATGGGGCACAAGGTGTCCCCTTCGAAACTACAATTCTGTGTCCAGCAAGTGGTCTACCTTGGACACTTACTGTCCAAGAGGGGTAGGCAGTTGACACCTGACCGTATTCAGTTAATAGCACATCTTCCACAGCCCAAGACTCAGAAGGAGGTACGAGCTTTTATCGGCCTCACTTCTTACTGCACACAATGGATTCCTCAGTATGCATATTTAGCCAAGCCACTGATACAGTTAATGACACAGGAGGCAGCCACATCGACTGTCCTCCCTTGGACCCAAGAACATACACTTGTTTTCAATGAGTTAAAGAAAGCCTTATGTCAAGCACCTGTTCTAGCAACACCGAACTACAGTAAGCCTTTTACACTTTTTGTCACAGAACGCGAAGGTACTGCATTATCTGTTCTCACACAAGATCAAGCAGGACAGTACAAGCCCTGTGCCTATTTTTCTAGCACATTAGATCCAGTAGCCCAGGCTTTGCCTGCGTGCCTCAAGTCAGTTGCAGCCACAGCACTAGCTATCAGACAGAGTGATTCCATAGTGTTAGGACACTCCCTGACAGTACAAGTCCCACACTCCGTGGAAGTTCTTTTAAACCGAACACAGACCCAGCACTTGACAATTGCACGTTTAACAGGTTATGAACTGACACTGTTTCAGCCACACATAGAAATCAGATGCTGCAACACTTTAAATCCTGCTACACTGTTACCCTCGACTGTTCCAAATCCTGCCACACATGACTGTGTGGAAGTTGTTAACACCATGACAAAGCCAAGACAAGACCTGACAGATATTGCATTACCTAATCCAGACCTGACACTTTATGTGGACGGTTCATGTATGAGAACAAATACAGGAGAACTAGTAGCCGCGTATGCAGTGACTACTGAAACCGAAGTTATAGAAACACATCGTATTGACACCCTGTCTGCTCAAGCAGCAGAGCTCGTCGCTCTGACCCAAGCCTGCATACGAGCTAAGAACCTGAAAGTAAACATATACACAGATTCACGTTATGCATTCGGAGTCGTACACGACTTCGGAGTACTCTGGCAAGAGAGAGGTTTCATGACTTCTCATGGAACCAAGATTCAGCATGGCCCCCTCATTCAAGCTCTGTTAGATGCAATACATTTACCGACAGCTATCGCTATCATGAAGTGCAAGGCACATACGAAAGTCACTGACATCATTTCCCAGGGTAACGATCTAGCAGATCGAATAGCCAAGCTTACAGCTCAGACTCCAGATATTCCAGTTAACACGATACAGACAGCCATTCCAGCCCGACAACTTGTATGACAGTTAAGGACCCTACACAAGATGTACTAGATATCCAGTCACATGCTACTCCCGATGAAATCAAGAAATGGTCTGAACAAGGAGGGGTCCAGACAGATTAAAGATGGTTGACGAAGGGAAAAGCCACATGGTTTCTCCCCGACTCTATGGTTCAAGTCATTATTAACACCGCACATAGTCCTGCACATTTAGGAGAAAAAGCCATGTTAGACAGTATTCAGAACCTATGGTTTAACAAGCATTTACGAGCAGCAGCCAAGCAGAAAGTCCGTACCTGCATGATCTGTTGTCAGTTCAATCCAGGTAAAGGTGTCCCGGTGGAACAAGGTGGATTCCATCCTCCTGACCACCCTTTTGAAGTCCTCCAGATGGATTATATTCAGATGGAGCGATGTCGAGGTTTCAAGTATGTCCTCGTAGTTGTATGTGCTTTGTCCAGGTGGACAGAAGCATATCCAGTCCCAGATTACACTGCCGCGACCACTGCCAGGCAGTTGGTTCGTGAGTTCTTTCCCCGCTATGGATTGCCGAGGGTCGTGTATTCAGATAACGGCCAGCCCTTCTCATCCGAGCTCATGAAACAAGTATCCCTTCTGTTAGGGTACCAGTGGAAGTTCCATTGTGTACGCCATCCCGAAGCAGCCGGTCTCGTAGAGAGACATAATCAGACTTTAAAGATCCGCATAGCCAAAGTATGCGCAGAGAAAGGCGTAGATTGGATAGTAGCACTGCCAGTTGCCCTTTTTTATATGAGAATGGTGGCACACTCCCGTTCAGGTCTGTCACCTTTTGAGGTAGTTTTTGGTCGTCCCCCAAACATGTGGGGTACTCCTAGACCCCGTAAGATAACTGATGTCGACAGTAATATGCTGACAGATTACCTTGCCTCCTTGATGTCTGCACTACAATCTTGTCGTTCACAGGTTGCCGCTGCTTTTCCAGACAACACCGAAGTAAAACCGCATGAAGTCGTTCCAGGAGACTTCGTGTTGGTTCGCAATTTTGATCGTTCAAGTCCGCTGGAGCCCCGTTGGAAGGAGCCCCGTCTTGTCCTCCTCACCACCCGGACAGCAGTGAAAGTGGAAAACCGAAAAGGCTGGCTACACTCCAGCCATGTGAAGAAGTTTCATGGACTCAAATCAAAGACTTTTCTTAAAGACTGCCCCGTTCTCAAGGACTGCCCAGACACTGAATCTAAACTTCCCTTGTTAGAGAAAACTCCGCAGCAGGAGTATAAACAGAAATTAAGGTCTAGTAAGTCAGCCAGTTTAATTGTCTAAGTCCCTCTCGGGTGAAACGGTTAGACAGGTTCCTGACATGTATGAGATAGACCGACGCAGTGAGAGAGTTAGTCAAAACTCTAAGAGATGCATCATCACTCTGTTCTTTCTATTATTTCTGAGTCTTATGGTTACCTGCATAAGTTATGCCTTACATTTATGTTTTCCCATTTCACATGTACATATGTTTTCTAATGTTACAGTAGAGCACACTTTTAGTGACCTGCCTCCTCACGAGTTATCCTATCGTCTTGCTATGCGTAATAATACTTTTATCCGTATGTTACACTATTCACACCAGACTAGCAATGCCACTAATTGTTGGGTGTGTGGTCGACTACCCCCTTTCCAGACACCGAAGGGAGTTCTGCCACTCTTTCCTTATCCGTTTTCACATAATGGTTCGTGTGGAGCATGGTCCACGTTAACGTCATCCTCCCATGATATGTCCCGCCTGAATAGAACATGTTTCCCGGACAAGGAGGGTCTTTCCCATAGAACAGGGTTAGATCTAGAAAATGAAGTATATGATCTAGGTAATTATTCCTCGAATTTCATGGTTTTGAATGTTCAGTCCGAGACTACTCCAGATCTGCCTGCTATTTCAGTTCTACCAGTTAAAGGCGAATTATGTGTCAGAAAGAATGGTTCTATACATCTAGGACATAGTGATTGTACTACTATGGTCGAGTATAGTGACAGTGGGAAATCTATTTTCAAAGCCTCACGTCATTCGTATTTTGTGTGTGGTCAGACCGCATATGTACGCCTGCCCCTTGATTGGGATGGAACATGTTATATTGCCTTCCTACTGCCACCAGTTTTTCTAGCCCCATCTGATTATCACAGAAACACACATCTAGTACACACTAGACATAGAAGGGAGATCGAGTCCCCAATTGTCGATCAAACTGAAACTACTCTAGAACAATATCAAGACTTCAATAAAGGTTTCTTTTTCTTCATAGGTCCTGTCCAGAATAGTAAGTTAATACGTAGGTTAACCAGAACCCTTGAAGCAGTAGTGAATGAGACTACTTCCGCTCTAGGTAATTTAACTGAGGAGCAATCTGCTATGAGATTTGTCGTGCTCCAAAATCGTCTCGTCCTTGACGTCATACTGGCCGATAGGGGAGGAGCTTGTAGAGTCATCGGATCTAGTTGCTGCATTTTCATTCCTAATAACGCACCGTCTGTTTATTCAGCTATAACCACACTTCATAAAATTGCCCATCAGTTACACCAGAATCCAGGCACCTGGACATGGTCCGGTTGGCTCTGGAGTATTATATCTGCCTGGGGATGGAAAGTATTGTCATTCCTAGGTATAGCAGTAATGATCGTATTCAGTTGCTGCCTCTGTTTACAATGTGGCCCTGCGATTTGCGGCTTGTGTGCTACATCCTGTATTCCTAGTCCAAAGTCCCGTTCCAGTCAAATTCGAGACGAGCAAATGATACTATATGAAATGATAGATGGTATCATGAATATTGATGTTTCCTGATGGAAACGTAGGGCACAAGGAGGGAATGTGGAAAATTGAATTTTGCCATGTTATGTGTGCCTACGTGTTCCCCATCCTATAGTATATGTGCATGATCGATATGCATGTATCTCCCTATGATCGAATAAAGACGCAATTACAGTTGTGTCCAACTCTAGTATGCCAGTTACCCAGTCCCCGTGAAAGCAACGTGAATTAGGCTTCCAGGCCTATGTTGCCAACGTATTCCATTGTGCACGTTAATTCAGAATAATTTCCCCGTTTCTAGGCCTCATGAGGGCCCGGACACCAGATTCAAGCTTCTGTCTCCTGAACCCGCTCTGAGGAGCGATACAGCCCCCACCTGCATCCCTGACCCTTCACTTACTTCCTGCCGCGCAGCGCGGTGCCCAGCCTGGCTCTGCCTGCCTGTCTGCCAAGAATATGTTATGCCTCTAGTTATCAGTCCAGCTCTTCGCTTTTGCATTCCTAAGCTACTGAACCGCATAAACATCTCCTGATATAGTCTAGTCTCTCTGTCTCCATGCAAGAGAAATACTGTATTAATATTCATAGAAGATTCATAGCACACGCAATACATGAAAAATATATGCATGCACCAGCCTTAGTGTCAAGTAGCCTTTACCCTGATAACTTTTAGATTCTATCAACATGTACTCCAAACACCAGATACCAGATATGCTATAGATACATGTCGTCCTGACACCGCAGACTTTAGTCTCCTCTTCTAGTGCAGAAGTCATAGCCCCCAGTTCTCCCCGGTAACACGTCATTGTCCGTTTACGCGCACCACTAGGTTAAAGGTCCCAGCTGCTCAAGTAGCCCCCTCCATGTATACACCCATTTCATGACACTTTTGTGACGTTCTCATCACATGTCTTCGTGCACGCCTACTTTTCACGCCTACTTTGTTCTTATCTTACGCTTGTCACTTGTTACGCCTACTGTATGTAATGTAATTATGATGTTATAGTATATATACTATGTACTGTTAATGTGATGTACCCCAGTCCGTCCCTGCCCCGGCAGCTGCCTTCGATGTCACTTTATTTCAGGCTGTCCCGATCCTGTCCCTTCCCTTATGCCTGATTAAAGCCTGATAACCTCAGATTCCTCGGATCTTGCCTCTTATTTATTGAGCTATCTGTTATTATTAATGTATTCAAAAATAGTACCGGTAATTAATTATTTATTTACCACATCATCACGCTCAACTGCTGCACTGGGCGCTCTCCCCTCAGGTGAGGGAGGCGGCAACTCGTCCCCTCACGAAGTTCGAGGCCTTCTTGACCAGGACTTCTTCTATGAAAGGGGCCATCACTTTCATCTATGGGCTCCTCCTTACCACTGCAATTTCCCCTAGGCCCCGGTATATGAATATGTGGGAAGGGATCCTCCAACAGGGCATCTCCGATGCCGAGTGGACTCACCTATGGTCCGATATTGCCAAGTTTAATCACTCGGTGGAGCTCAGGGCGGCACATATGAAGACCATGATGGACTGGTACCTACACCCCGCCAAGCTAAAACTGATTTTCCCCGGCACCTCCGATAGATGTTGGAGGGGATGTGGGCTCTTAGGGGACTTCCAGCACATTTGGTGAGATTGCCCCATTATCCGGCCGTTCTGGGAAGAAATTCTAGCCCAAATTAAGGAAATGCTGGGATACCCTATTCCTACTTCAATAGCTTCCACTCTGTTGGGTCTCCGTGATCCTGATCTCGAACACCAGACCAGGGCGGACAAGAGGATCATGTGGCTCAGCATTGGCACGGCCAAAATTACTCTGGCTGCAGCGTGGAAGAAGAAGGAGGCTCTGGCCTCCTCGCTTTGGCACTCGAGGCTTTGGAAGTTGCTCAGTATGGAAAGGATGGCGGATATCTTTCTAGATAATTTTAAGAATTTTGAATTTCGCTGAGGCTCCGCTGGTCGCATTCCTCTTCAAGGGCCTGCCATCCACGGTCTATCCACCTAGCATTCGAGCTCTCCACTTGTTTCAACTCTTAATAGCTACATGATAGGTTCCCTATCCTGGTCTTATTGCTACCACCACTGGGGAGGTGGGTGGGGGGGGGGGGCGGAGGGGGGAGAGAGGGGAGGGGGGTTACGCTCGTTTCTTTGTTCGTTATGACATCTCTCTTAATGCTCCATTATAGTAATGCATGCTAAGCCACATGCCTGCAGAAGGGTCTATTAGCACTACTGAAAGCTGTTTGTGATCCACTTTCTGGGAGGACTAGCCGTTTGAATGCATTGTTATGACTTGGCACAACCGAGACTTTTAGCTGGCCTCTTCCTCCATTGCATACCGTATGATGGTTCACATGTTGGTTGATTGGCACTTCCTAGGACACTACGCTAAGTGTAAGAGGCTTGATCACAGGGACCCTTCCCCAGTCTATCATGTTGTCTTCAGGCAACTGCTCTGGCTACCCCCTGTGTGGGATGAAGTGCGGGATTGTCGCATGTTTATTTCTACTGTTTTTATTTAACTATCAATAAAAATACTTTTGACAAAAAAAAAAGCAGGTGTTGACACAGTTTTTCAAGCTACTCGCAAACTTGCAACAGTAGGCATGTTTGCCATGGAGAAATCTCACACTGCAGCTAACCTTTTGGAGGAGTTTAACAGGAAGGTCAATGAATGGCTGCATCCAAGAAATCGCATAGTTGGTTATGTTTCCACGGATAATGGCAGTAATATAGTTAGGGCCATGACTGATGGTGAATATTTCAGAGTGCCCTGTTTGGCGCACAGTATTAACATCGTGGTGCAAGAATTCGTTTTTTTTTTGTGTTTTTAAAAAAGAGTTTTTATTGGGAAAAAAAACCAGACATACAAAAAACAAACCGAACCTCACATGGCAGAAACATAATAGTACATTATAATGGGTCCGTGCGGGCAGAGCTCAAAGGCAGATGAAGACAATGCAATCGAATAGGACGGGGACAGGGGCGGACGAGGAAACAAGCGGAATCATCGACAATAGACGGCGAGTGAATGCCAATTAGGGGGATGAAGAAACATCAATGGTTACATCCTGTGGGGGAGTACATATATTACCACGATAGGCATTCCATTGGGACCCGATTCTACCCCATTTCCTGGGCCGTCCCCGGGAAAGGTACACAGTCTTCTCCCGGAACATGCACCAGTCCATGTTTTCTTTCCATTTGGATAAGGTAGGCGGTCTATGCGAACCCCAGAGCTGGGCAATGTCCCTCTTCGCGACCATATTTCCAAGGGTCGCCCATATAATCTGTGCTGAGCTGTAGTCATTAGGCTCCCAAACCTTCAACAAACAACGCCTGGCCTTGGGCAGCAGGGACACACCTGTGACACTTTCCATGATAGCATGTACTCGAGACCAGAACCTAACCATCTCCGGGCATTCCCACACTATGTGGAGAAAGGAACCAGACATCCCACAGCCACGCTTACATAACCCATCCAAGGAAAAACCCATTAGAACCAGACAAGGCCCCTTGACATACACTCGGTGAAGTATCTTAAGTTGGACGAACCTCAAACGTGCAGGAATGGCGACTTCCTTGGGCGAGGACAAAGCAGATTGCCAGTCCTCATCGTCCAATTCCAGTCCGTCCGCACACCACACAGCCCGGAGGCGGACCAGCAAGTCAGCTCTGTTATTGATGAGTTTCTTATAAATCAATGAGATTGTGCTGTCGGGGACATAACCATCCAAAATGCGGTCCTCCAGAGGGGAAGACTCAGGAATATCATCACCCGCAGCAAACACAGACAATAGAGCATGACGGATCTGGGCGTACCTAAAGAATTAATTGTCACCAAGCTCATACTCCACTTGCAGCACATCAAAGGACTTGACAGTACCCTTCGACCACAGATCACCCACTCTGCTGATACCAATCATATCCCATTTATCAAAGCCTTTCGTTTTCCACAGATGGCCCAAGCATTCCGAATCATACAAAGGGGTGGCCCGAGTAAACCTGCCACACCAACCCAAGGCCGCATTCGCATCACGCCACACTTTCACTGCAATCTTAGTGGGACCGGTCAGTGTTCTACGGAGGCCACCAGAGTACAACGCTCTACTAAAGGTCCCCCCTGGCAAAATAAACCTATCCATGGAGAACGCCGGTGCAGGGCCCGGTGCGTAGGTCGCATGATTAATCGCACTTAACTGGGATGCCCAGTAATAACGTCTGATGTCCAGGAGGGTTATATCGCCATCATACCACGGAAGCGTGAGTTTAGAAAGAGCAATACGGGCACGCCCGTCCCAGACCAGTTGTCTCTGTAGGCTCTCCACTTCACGAAAATAGCCCGAGGCAATCGGGTCAAAGGAATTCTGAAGTGCGTACAAAAATCGAGGCAGAGACATCATTTTGAAAAGCACCGCTCTACCGAGGGGCGACAGCGGCAACCTACGCCAGCGAGCCACATCAAGCATTAGCCGCTGAAGGGGGGTAATAAATTAAGCTCATAACGCCTGGAGGGGTCCAAGGAAACATAGATCCCCAAGTACTTGAAACCGGTCTCCGTCACGTGAATCGGAAATCTACGCGGCAGTGGAGGGAGATCTCTAGCCAAAACGTAGATGCAGGATTTAGCCCAATTAATAACAAGACCGGAGTTCTTTCCGAAAGAAGTCAGAACATCGAAAAGTACATTGAGGGACTTTTTTGGGGAAGTGAGATATAGGAGGATGTCGTCCGCGTATAGCGAGACTCAATCCTCGAAGTCAGGAGACCATCGGATGCCCCGCATAGATGGTTCCCAACGGAGCCACTCCGCCAAAGGTTTGAGAGCGAGAGCAAAAAGCAAAGGGGACAGCGGACAGCCCTGTCGGGTACCCCGTCCAAGCGTAAAAACGCAAGACACTCTTCGATTAACAACTACCTGGGCCAGGGGACTCTCATAAAGAAGTTGCACCCAGGCTATGAAGCCCGGCCCAAACCCGAATTTCGAGAGGGCCGTCCCAAAGTTAAGGCCACTCGATAGTGTCGAAGGCCACGGTAGCATCAAGAGAGGCCAAAATGGCCGGTTCAGTAAGCGTCTCGGCTCTCGCGAGAACTCCGTGGAGTCTGCGCAGATTCAAAGTAGTGTTGGGGTGTGGGATGAAACCGGATTGATCTGGATGGATCAAGTCCCCGATCACAGGTACTAAGCGATTAGCCAATAGTTTAGCCAAAATTTTGGGTTCGGCATTGAGTAAAGAAATGGGTCTGTACGAAGTACAACGATCCCTGGGCTTACCCTCCTTAGGAATGACGACGATAGTAGCGAGTCGTTGGTCCACGGGGAGGGAGCCAGACTCCAGGGCCTCGAGGAGCATGTCCCGTAAATTGGGCACCATTTTGTCGGGTCGCAGCATGTACAATTCAATGGGCAAACCATTGGGGCCCATCGCCTTACCCGAGCGGAGGGAACGAATAGCCACCGCGATTTCATCTATCGTAAGCGGAGCATCCAGGAGGTCTCTGTCAGAGTCAGAGAGGCGAGGCAAAGCAATGTCCCGCAACAGCAATCGGGAGTCCTCCTCATCTCTATCACAAACGGAGGTGTACACTGTCTCAAAGTGGTCCGCAAAACACTGAATGATCCCAGCTGGGTCAGTGACACACTCACCATCAGGCTGCTCAATCACGGGGACCACACGATTCACTCTCTCTTTCTTATCCAACCACGCAAGCAATTTACCCGCTTTATCACCCACATCATACAGTCGTCCCTGCTGCTCCCTATACATCACTTTCGCAGCATCAGTTACAAGAGCCTTGTAGTCAGCTTGTTTCAAAGCAAGGGAGTGCAACTTGGTGCTGGAGACGCCCATCCGAAGATCGTCCTCCAAAGCGGCTATCTCAGATTCCAAGCGCACAACCTCCACATTTGCAGCCTTCTTAGCAGCGACAATCAAGGATAAGGACTGACCACGTATAACAGTTTTAAATGCTTCCCATAACGAAACAGTAGAAGAAACAGACCCCACATTGTTTTCAAAATAATGATCAATAGCTTTTACAAGGTCCGAGCGGGTCTTGGGGTTGCGAAAGTACCACGGATTAATAGGAGCAACTCTACCCTCATCGCCCGCCCCTACCTCATACTGGAGCCACATGGGGGAGTGATCGGAAATACCCCTAGGTAGCTGACGAATTTCTCTGATGGAGGAGGATTGGACCGCTGGCATTAAGAAATAGTCCAATCTAGAAAGGCTGCCGTGTGCCCCAGAGTGGAAAGTGTACTGCAACTGTGTAGGGTGTAGTAGCCTCCAGGCGTCTACAAGCCCTAAGGTCTCCAACAAATCACTCAACCACCTTTGCGCCCCGGGTAAATCCCTGGGAGGATGACGATCAGAGGTGCCAGAAACAACCGAATTCAAATCCCCACCCAAAATCAGAAGCCCGTCGTGAAGGTCCAAAAGGACTCTACACAGATCAGCATAGGTCAAAGCCTGCAGACCCGGGGGGACATAGACTGAAAGTATGGATAATGTCTTCCCCTCCCACCTGCCAGTGAGCACCGCATAGCGCCCCCTGTCGTCAAGTTTCACCTCGTCAACTGCAAAAGGGAGAGAGGACCGAATGAGAATACCAGCTCCCCTGGACCCAGAAGTGAACCCCGCGCGGGCCACCAACCGATAACCGCGCCTATTCATTGCCTGACAAGCGTTGCCTATTAAATGCGTCTCCTGTAGGAGGACAATATCGGGGGAATGACGCCTAAGGAATCGCAAAACAATACTTCGCTTAATTCTGTCCCCTAATCCATTGACATTCCAGGATAACAGTCTCAACTCGCCACCCCCCATCCCCGAAAAGTAGACAGCGCAGGACCCACATAGAACCCCATGATCAGTACAGATGAGAAAAACAATACAACGCCTCGTGAGTAAACAGAAACACACCCCCCCACCCCCCAACTTGAACGTGTTACTCCCCCCACCCTGCACCCCTGCGTAAGACTAATAAGCCACCCCAACTTGCAGTGTGCCCGTCACCCCATTACTAAACTAAGCTACGCAAAGAACCCAGGAGGAGGAAGAGTCCCCATTCACCCCCCACCACCCCCAGGCTGATCTAGGCCTAACAGAAGACCCAAGTCCAGACTCAGCTGAAACAGCAGAAAAGTTCAGATGCCGGGATCCACAGGCGAAGTCCTCATTCCGCCACACCCCCGTCGGCGCCTCCGGGGTGCCCAGTATGTTCATCTCTTCTAGGCAGAGAGTCGAGCCAGTCACTGACATTTTCAGGGCGATCAAAGAAGAATTCACGTTCTCGATATTCAATCCGGAGCCTGGTAGGGAACAACAAGGAGTACTTGAGCCCCAAGTCTCGCAATCGCTTCTTCACTCCCTGAAATCCAAGTCTCTGTTTTTGGACAGGCGGCGAAAAGTCAGGATAAAAAGAAACGGAGGCGTTTTCAAAGTTCACTGGGCCCTTGTCCCGTGAGGCCTGTAGAACAGCGTCCCGGTCCCTAAAGTGAAACAACCTGGCAATAATGGGCCTCGGGGGGGGGGCACCCGGCTTAGCCTTCCCGCCGGGGACACGATGAGCGCGCTCAACCGCAAAGAACTTACTGAGTCCAGTGGGAGAAAGATAGTTGGCAATCAAGTCCTCCACCAAAAGGTCAACCCCCATAATCTCGGGATTCTCCGGGACACCAATAAGGCGCACATTGTTGCGACGGGCCCTGTTTTCATAGTCCTCGAGACGACGAGCCATTAGGTCATGCCAGGAATGCAGATTGCCGATCTCAGTCTGGGCCTCTGTGATATCCGCAGCAAGACTAGAAGTCTTCAAGCCCAATGACTCAACCCTTTCGTTGGTCTTCGAGAGATCCGCTCTAATCAGCGTAATGTCAACGGCCACCGTGTCGATCTTAGAGGCTAGAGTCTCGTACTGGTGACCCATAGAGGCCTGCATGTTGGCTATGGCTCCCATGACGTCCTGCAAGGATGGTTCCAAAGACGCTGAAAAGAGGGTCTTAGAGTTATCCGAAGCACGGCCCGCAGCCCCAGGCGACCCCTTGACCTGCGAGTAGGGATCCATAATGTTAGTCTGATTTTGGCCACCACGAAGAGGTGCCTTGGTCTTGCGCTTCACAAGAGGTGGTCCGGAGGCCATTTTTGAAAAGGGACCCCAAAGGGGTCCTCGCGACCTTGTGGAAAAGTAAATTTTGCCATGTTCTGTGTCCCTACGTGTCCCCCATCTTATGTTATGTGTGCATGATTAATATGCATATGTATTCCCCATGTTTGATTAAAGACGCAATTACAGTTGTGTCCATCTCTAGTATGCCAGTTTCCAGTTCTCGTGAAAGCTACGAGTATTAGGCCTATGTAAAGTCACGTTGCCACGTTTCTCAGTGTGCACGTTATTTCATTGAAAAGTCCCCGTTTCTAGGCCTCAAAAGGGCCCGGACACCAGATTCAGCTCCTGTCTCCTGAACCCTCGCTGAGGAGCGATACAGCCCCCACCTGTATCCTCGACCCTTCACTTACTTCCTGCCTCGCAGTGCCCGGCTCGGCCTGGCTCTGCCCACGAGTCTGCCAAGAGTATGTTATGATTCTAGTTATCAGGCCAGCCCTCCTTCTCTGCATTCCTAAGCTACTGAATCGCATCAATAGTTTCCGTCATTGTCTAGCCTTTACGTCTCCATGTAAGAGAAATACTGCATTTAATGGTCATTTAATATTCTTCAACACGCACTACATGTAGAATAATGCATGCTCCAGTCTTAGAGTCTGTTAGCCTTTCCCCTCCTGACTTCTAGTTTATATCAACATGTTCTCTAAACATTAGATACTAGATAGTGTTTAGGTACATGTTGCCCTGACTCTCCAGACTTCAGTCTCTGCTCTTAGCGCAGAAGTCATAGCCCCCAGCTTCTCCTAGTAACACGTCATTGTTAGTTTGCGCGCACCATTAGGTTAGAGGTCCCGGCTCCTTAGGTAGCCCCCTCCATGTTTCCGTCCCATTTATGACATATTCTGTTACGTTTACATCACATGTCTATGTATACGCCTCCTGTTACACCTACTTTCACCCTTATCTTTCGCGACTGCTATTGACCACACCCACTGCTCCGCCTATCAATGTATTGTAATGCAACTGTTTTAGTATATATGCTTGTGCACTGTTATTAAATGTGATCCCTTGCGCCGATCCCCGATTCCGATCCTGCCCCCGGCAGCGCTGCCATCCCATTCCTGTGCAGGTTGTCCTGTTCCTGTCCTTTATGCTGTATTAAACCTGCAAACTCCTACTACCTCGAATCTTGACTCTTATTTTATTGAGCTATCTGTTATTACTATGTCCAGTCAAAAATAGATCCGGTATTATTTATTTATATACCACATATTGGCGCCCGAACAGGGACTTGCCCTTTCCCCACGCGCCGGTGAAGCCACGTATGCCCCCTGATCCTCTGCAGCCGTGACGGAACCATACCGTGCACGTGCAGATATTTCTGCTTCAAGTATCCCTCAGGCCCACGGAGGAGACGGAGGTTGCGGTCCAGCATCCAGACGAGGCGGTGGAGGAACGCGGCGAGTCCCGACCAGAGCCCAAGCCGAGAGTTCAAGGTCCGAGGTATCCGGAGGCCCACCCGTAACTGAAGTCCGAAGTTCGTCCGTCCGGCGTCGTAGCAGTCCAGTCCAGTCCGAGGCCTTCCGTTCTTGCTGCCCGGTGAGTACCGTTGCTGGGGTAGTATCTAGACAGGGTCAATTTAATTGACTCTGGTCCGTGGGTTTTGGTGGTACACAGACCCAACACGAAGTGTCCACTCCGGTGGATGCGGGTCCTGACGTGTCTCTTTATGAGACCGGTAAGTTTCGTACTGTTTCAGCAGTGCATCTAATTTCTGTTCTAGTCCGTTCTGTTCTCGAGAAAATTCATGTATTCTGTTTTCAGTATTCCAGGTAGTATTCTGTTCGAACTGTTATTTTAAATGTTCTTCATGTATTTTAATGTCGTGGTATGAAAGTGGTGTAATTATCGTGTTCATTGTGTATTGTATTGTGTCTAGATTACAGTTCAGTCATGCCTTTGTTTTCTAAATTACGTCAGTTAAAAACCAGAAAAGGTCTGTTAGAAGCAGCAGTTCCTGTCCCGCCTAGGGACAGTCCAGGTCACTTTATGTATCAAAAGCATGGCATAAGTGCCATATTGTATCTAGATTTATGGGTAGAGTACACCAAGGAATTAGAAGAAAAGTATAGATGGCCCGTATCAGGTACGTGGGATGCCGAGTGCATCATGCGAGTAGAAGAAGCATTATGGAAAAAGAAAGCCAGACAGTCACAGAAAGATGCCATCGAGTTATGGCGCAAAGAATCTCATAAAAGAACCGAAAAAGAAATCAGAAAGTCAGAATTGAGTAGAGAATCCTTAGAACGAGCCCAAGAAAGGGAATTAATCGAGATAGGTGAACGAGTTAAAACCGAACAGTCAGACAGACAGAGGAATGCCCTTATGAAGGGTATGTATCCTCTTCTTGCCGAGGGCGTGCCAAAAGCAACCCCGGAGGCATCCAGTAATTTCCCGCCACCATTAGTTCCGATCAAGCTACGTCACAAACCGACCGCAGCTGATATTTTTATTTCGTCCTATTTGGACGGCACAGTCCCAGAATATGCAAATCCTGTTCCGCCAGCTCCTGTAAATAATGTAAATCCTGCTCCTCCAGTCACCGGAGTACCTGTTACGGTACCCCCGGTCCAGCCCACATTACAATTTCCCGCCGCGCCAGCACGAAGAATGTCAGTCGATGATTCTAGTATAGGGGCCGCAGGAGGAGGTCCTCCTGGTACCCCGCCGCCACACCAACGTGTAACGTTAGTCGAGTTACATGAACATGCGTTACAGCGTACGCCCAAATATAAGTCCGTTGCAGATATCCGACGAGCTCTCACTGAATGCCGCTATGATCCAGTCACAGGCGATGATAGTACGGTTATATATTCCATACGTGTAAGACGGGTGACCGGGTATTTGGACACCCTACCGGATATGAAAGAAGATCTAGACAGAATATATCGTTTCATCCGTACAGGGGATGATCCAGAAAGTATTGGCGAAGCCATGTCCCAAAGGAAAGCTGAGATCCAGCTCATGATATTAAAGTTTCTGATTAATTGTTTGATAAGGGAACAAGATTACCCGTCCAAAGATCCGACCGAAATGAGAATCCTGACAAGGTGGAGTGATAATATAGCCGAGGGTAAGCACAGAACCATCAGTAGTATAGAGAGTATGTACAAGAAAATTCGTAAAGAAATAATAAGGTTACACGAACAACGTAAAACAGCACAAGTAAGCGAGAAAGAGAATGACTCTCCTGCAGAAGAGGTAGAGGACGAGAATCCCGCCAGAATAGCGTATGTAGGTAGATCTAGATTTCCAGACCGACATTCACGTCTGGAACACAAGAAAATCTTTCATCATCCAGCACCGGAACAAGGTTCTCTAGAACAAGTGTTTCAAGCTACCGATCATATCCTGAAATCACGAATTGGTTACAGTGAGTTAAGTACTATGCATGAACAGGAACTAGCCCGATCAGCAGTCCGATGGACTACTGATTCTACCACTTTTCCAGACGAAATAGTGGCACAAATGTTTCTGAAACTGCCCCCAGCCGAGCAACGACTGGTGGGTATGTATATGATTCAGCACCTCATTACACTGTATGAGGGTCAACATTCCGATCCAGGTCCGTTACATGATGTCCTGAACGAGTTACTCCAGTATAGATGGAAAGGTTTAGGTACCGATTTAATTAGTGTCATTCTAGAACAGCGTCACAAATATAGAACGTTCCTGAACCCGCATTTTGTTCATGTCTCACCTCCAGAAAGTAAACCGTTTTACATAGATAGACAGAATCCGTTACGAGAAGTACACCCAGTCAGGACAGCAGATGGTGAAATGCAACGAGTATTTGTTTACACCCCGATTATAAAGATGGAACTCTTAGAGATGAAGAAATTAATTCCCTGTCATGACAAAGATCCAGCAGGGTTCCACCGAGAATTAAAGGACATGCTCCGTATGGGAGAATACACGTATCCAGATATTATTAAAATGTTAAAGGTCCTGTTGCCCGCAGGGGTATACGAAAAACTCAAGGAAAAAGAATGGGAGGTGGGAGAGAAAAAGATCGATTGGGCAGTTCTAGAAGCTGAAGATAAGATACGAGTACCAGGTACTGGTCTTGGAGAGAAATGTAAAGAATTACCAGAATTATTAATACAAGTTTTGCCAAGATTGTTAGCCACTAAAAAGGAAGACTGGGATGCAATCTCAGCCTGTAAACAGAAACAAGACGAAGATACTAGTGATTTTTATTCTAGATTTGAGAAATGTTTCATTATAAACAGTGGATTGAAGACGAGTAGCGAGTCATACCCTCATCTTTTTGTTACTAAATTAGTCGAGAATTCAAGTCCACAAGTTAAGAATCGAGTTTTGAAAGTCGAAAGTACATGGCAAGCTAGTACCCCGTCCCAGATGTTACAGATGCTCCAATACCACCAGAATAGAATCAGAGAAGAGCAAGAACACGAGAGAAAACGTATGAAAGACACAAAAATGAAAGTACTAGTTGCACAATCTGTTCCACAAGACAGTCAGAAGAGGGGTCCGAATCAAGCCAGTCATCCTGCTGCTCCCGTTAAAGGAACATGTAATTATTGTAAACAGCCAGGTCATTATATAAACGAGTGTGCAGTTCTGAAACACAATATAGCTACTGGCAAAACTAAAGAAAGACCACGTCCGCCTAGACAAGAACAAGTTTCACAGACTTCTCAGCCACAGAATGCACAACAGACAGGTCCAGTACCGCAGCCTATTGCTGCAACACAGCATGTTACACAGCAGATGTACCAGTATGCTCAGACAGAGTATCCAGAGTATCAACAGTATTCATGAAACAGCCTAGAGAGGGAGGTAGGCTTGCCTCTCATCGAGATTCCTGTAGATCAAGAAGGTCCCTATGTTCATAGTCAAGTACTAGGGAAAGACAGAAAGTTTCTGATTGATACAGGGGCAAGTAGGACTACCATTAGTCACGCCGAAGTTCCAGGGGCTCCGCTCTCAGGCTCTAGAAATGTTTCCCTTGGATTTTCAGGAAAGCCTATTGTAAACGAGATATCTAAGCCAGTTGCTCTAGAAGTAGGTCCATTGTCCCGCACTACTGATCTATTACTTACAAAGTCATGTCCAGAAAATCTATTAGGCATTAAGACACTGAAAGAATTAGGTGCAGTTATTTGCTGCTCCCCAGAAGGAATACGACTGTTCTTACGTGACTTCAAGGGTCACTATGTATTACGTGATTTTGATCCAAGATTGTTAAATGTCCCCCAGCATCTATGGGCACAAGGTCCAACTGATGTTGGCTATATGCAAATCACACCCCATCGTGTGACTCTCAAGCCAGGTGTAGTCCTGCCACGGATCAGACAGTACAGATTACCACCTGAGGCTGTAGCAGCCTTATCCAGAATTATTGACGAGCTCATGGCTCAAGGAGTAGTTGTAGAAACTGACTCCAATGTATGTAATTCTCCGATCATTCCAGTCATGAAACGTACTGATCCAAATGCACCCCCAGTATATCGATTAGTGATTGACCTTCGAGAACTCAATAAATGTATTATTCCCCAGTACCCAGTTGTCCCAGATATCTCTTCCCTACTGACAGCCATTGATTCCGAAGCCTCATTTTTCACAGTCATAGACCTCAAGAACGCATTTTTCAGTGTCCCCATTCATCCAGACAGCCAGTTTCTTTTCGGATTTTGTTTAAATGGAAGGAGCTATAAGTTCACACGAGCTCCTCAAGGTTTCACAGAAAGTCCTAGTATTTACAGTCAAGCACTTAAGAGACAACTAGACAACATTCACATGCCAACTGACACTGCCCTGCTCCAATATGTCGATGATCTGCTGATCACAGCCCGTTCTGAACGTGCTTGCGAGCGAGCATCACTTACAGTCTTGTATTTCCTTGCCGAGATGGGGCACAAGGTGTCCCCTTCGAAGCTTCAATTCTGTGTCCAGCAAGTGATCTACTTAGGCCACTTACTGTCCAAGTGGGGTAGGCAGTTGACAGCAGACCGTATCCAGTTAATAGCGAGTCTTCCTCAGCCCAAGACACAGAAGGAGGTACGTGCTTTTATCGGCCTTACTTCTTACTGCAGACAATGGATTCCTCAGTATGCATTTCTAGCTAAGCCACTGATACAGTTAACGACACAGGAGGCAGCCGTATCGACTGTCCTCCCTTGGACATCTGAACATACACTTAGTTTCAATGAGTTAAAGAAAGCCTTATGCCAAGCTCCTGTTCTAGCAACACCGAACTACAGTAAGCCATTTACACTTTTCGTCACTGAACGCGAAGGTACAGCATTATCTGTTCTTACACAAGATCAAGCAGGACAATACAAGCCCTGTGCTTATTTTTCGAGCACACTAGATCCTGTAGCCCAGGCTCTGCCTGCGTGCCTTAAGTCAGTTGCAGCCACAGCACTAGCTATTAGACAAAGTGATTCCATAGTATTAGGACATTCCTTGACAGTACAAGTTCCACACTCTGTGGAAGTTCTTTTAAACCGAACACAGACTCAGCACTTGACAATTGCACGTTTAACAGGTTATGAACTGACACTGTTCCAGCCACACATAGATATCAGACGCTGCAACGTTCTAAATCCTGCTACACTGTTACCGTCAGTTAATTCGAATCCTGCCACACACGACTGTGTGGAAGTAGTTAACACTATGACTAAGCCAAGACAAGATCTGACAGATATTCCATTACCAGATCCCGACCTGACACTTTATGTGGATGGTTCATGTATGAGAACAAGTACAGGAGAACTAGTAGCCGCGTATGCAGTGACTACTGACACTGAAGTTATTGAAACACACCGTATTGACACTCTGTCCGCTCAAGCAGCAGAGCTAGTTGCTCTGACACAAGCCTGCATACACGCCAAGAACCAGAAAGTTAACATATACACAGATTCCCGCTACGCATTTGGAGTTGTACACGACTTCGGAGTGCTCTGGCAGGAGAGAGGTTTCATGACTTCTCATGGAACCAAGATTCAGCATGGTCTCCTTATTCAGGCTCTGTTAGATGCCATACATTTACCGACATCTATTGCTATCATGAAGTGCAAAGCACATACGAAAGTTACTGACACTATTTCCCAAGGTAATGATCTAGCAGATCGCACAGCCAAGCTTACAGCTCAGACTCCAGACATTCCAGTTAACAAAACACTGACATCCACTCCAGATCAGACTACTTGTATGACAGTTAAGGACCCTACTCAAGATGTCATAGATATCCAGTTACATGCTACTCCCGATGAAATCAAGAAATGGTCCGAACAAGGAGGGGTCCAGACAGATCAAGGATGGGTGACGACGGGAAAAGCCACATGGTTTCTCCCCGACTCTATGGTTCAAGTCATTATCAATACCGCACATAGTCCAGCACACTTAGGAGAAAAAGCCATGTTAGACAGTATCCAGAACATTTGGTTCAACAAGCATTTACGAGCTGCAGCCAAGCAGAAAGTCCGTACCTGTATGATATGTTGTCAGTTTAATCCAGGTAAAAGTGTCCCGGTGGAACAAGGGGGATTCCAACCCCCTGACCACCCTTTTGAAGTCCTCCAGATGGATTATATTCAGATAGAGCGATGTCGAGGTTTCAAGTATGTCCTTGTAGTTGTGTGCGCTTTGTCTAGATGGACAGAAGCATATCCAGTCCCAGATTACACAGCCGCGACCACTGCCAAGCAGTTGGTTCGTGAATTTTTCCCCCGTTACGGACTCCCTAGGGTCGTATATTCTGATAACGGCCAGCCATTCTCATCTGAGCTCATGAAACACATTTCCCTTTTGTTAGGGTACCAGTGGAAATTCCATTGTGTACGCCATCCTGAAGCAGCTGGTCTAGTAGAGAGACATAACCAGACCCTGAAAATCCGCCTTGCCAAAGTCTGTAAAGAGAAAGGTGTGGACTGGCTAGTAGCTCTGCCAGTCGCTTTGTTTTATATGCGCATGGTCGCACATTCCAGATCAGGTCTGTCCCCGTACGAGGTCGTATTCGGCCGCCCCCTAATATGTGGGGTACACCTAGACCCCGAAGTATTACAGATGTTTCAAGTAATATGCTGACAGATTACCTAGCTTCCTTGATGTCTGCCCTACACTCTTGTCGTTCACAGGTTGCCGCCGCATTTCCAGACAATACCGAGGTGGCACCGCATGAAATCGTTCCTGGAAGTTTGGTTCTTGTAAGGAACTTTGATCGTTCAAGTCCGCTGGAGCCCCGCTGGAAGGAGCCGAAGCAAGTCCTCCTGGCCACCCGTACTGCCGTCAAGCTGGAAGGCAGGAAGGGCTGGGTCCATCTGTCTCACGTAAAGAAATTTTATGGACTAAAGACTGTTTCCAAGAACATTTCCGAGGATTTTAAAGACTGCCAAAGTACTATTCTCAAGGACTGTCCCGCAAAAGACATTGATACAAATCCCTTCCTGTTAGAGAAAACTCCGCAGCAGGAGTATAAGAAGAAATTAAGGTCTAGTAAAATAAGTCAGCCAGTTTGATTGTCTAAGTCCTCCCCTAGGTGAAACGGTTAGACCGGTTTCTGACATGTATAAAATAGACCCCCACAGAGAGAGAGTTAGTGAGAACTCTAAAAGTTGCATTATTATTTTATGTTTTCTGCTATATCTCAGCCTTATGATTACCTGCACAAGTTATGCATGTTATTTGTGTTTTCCAGTTTCTCATGTAAATAAGTCTGCTGATGCTACAGTAGAGCACACGTTTAGTGATCTGCCTCCTCATGAACTCTCTTATCGTCTTGCTATGCGTAATAATTCCTTTGTCCGCATGTTACATTATTCACACCAGACCAGCAATGCCACTAATTGTTGGGTGTGTGGTCGACTCCCCCCTTTCCAGACACCGAAGGGAGTTCTGCCACTGTTTCCTTATCCATTTTCACATAATGGTTCGTGTGGAGCATGGTCCACGTTAACGTCATCCTCAACAGATATGTCTTTTCTAAACAGTACATGTTTTCCAGACAAGCAAGGTCTTCCCCACAGAACAGGGTTAGATCTAGAAAATGAAGTTTATAATTTGGGTAATTATTCTTCGAATTTTATGGTCCTGAATGTTCAGTCTGATTCTACTCCAGACTTACCCTCTATATCAGTATTACCAGTCAAAGGTGAATTATGTGTCCGAAAGAATGGTTCCGTACATGTAGGCCATAGTGATTGTACTACTATTATCAAGTATAGTGACAGTAGGAAATCTATTTTCAAAGCTTCACGTCATTCTTATTTTGTTTGTGGTCAGACCGCATATGTTCGTCTGCCCCTCGATTGGGAGGGAGCCTGTTACATTGCCTTCCTACTGCCACCAGTTTTTCTAGCCCCACCTGACTATCATAGGAATTCCCACCTAGTACATACTAGACACAAGAGAGACCTCCCGATTGTCGATTATACTGAAACTGCTCTAGAACAATACATAGATATCAATAAAGGTGTCTTTCCCTACTTAGGTACTGTCGTGAATAGTAAACTGATACGTAGATTAACCAGAACCCTTGAAGCAGTAGTGATTGAGACTACCTCTGCTCTAGGTAACTTAACCGAAGAGCAATCTTTTATGAGAATTGTCGTGCTCCAGAATCGTCTCGTCCTTGACGTCATACTGGCCGATAGAGGCGGGGCATGTAGAGTCATCGGATCCAGTTGCTGCATTTTCATTCCTAATAACGCGCCGTCTGTTTATTCAGCTATAACCAGACTTCATAAAATTGCCCATCTGTTACACCAAAATCCAGGCACCTGGACATGGTCTGGTTGGTTCTGGAATATAATTTCTGCCTGGGGATGGAAAGTATTGTCATTTCTAGGTATTGCAGTAGCTATCATATTCAGTTGCTGCCTCTGTATACAATGTGGCCCTGCGATTTGCGGCATTTGTGCTACCTCTTGTATTCCTAGTCCCATGTCCCGTTCTAAATCCAGTTCCAAGAAAATTCGAGACGAGCAAATGATACTGTATGAAATGATAGATGGTATCATGAATATTGATGTTTCCTGATGGAAACGTAGTGACAAGGAGGGAATGTGGAAAAGTAAATTTTGCCATGTTCTGTGTCCCTACGTGTCCCCCATCTTATGTTATGTGTGCATGATTAATATGCATATGTATTCCCCATGTTTGATTAAAGACGCAATTACAGTTGTGTCCATCTCTAGTATGCCAGTTTCCAGTTCTCGTGAAAGCTACGAGTATTAGGCCTATGTAAAGTCACGTTGCCACGTTTCTCAGTGTGCACGTTATTTCATTAAAAAGTCCCCGTTTCTAGGCCTCAAAAGGGCCCGGACACCAGATTCAGCTCCTGTCTCCTGAACCCTCGCTGAGGAGCGATACAGCCCCCACCTGTATCCTCGACCCTTCACTTACTTCCTGCCTCGCAGTGCCCGGCTCGGCCTGGCTCTGCCCACGAGTCTGCCAAGAGTATGTTATGATTCTAGTTATCAGTCCAGCCCTCCTTCTCTGCATTCCTAAGCTACTGAATCGCATCAATAGTTTCCGTCATTGTCTAGCCTTTACGTCTCCATGTAAGAGAAATACTGCATTTAATGGTCATTTAATATTCTTCAACACGCACTACATGTAGAATAATGCATGCTCCAGTCTTAGAGTCTGTTAGCCTTTCCCCTCCTGACTTCTAGTTTATATCAACATGTTCTCTAAACATTAGATACTAGATAGTGTTAAGTACATGTTGCCCTGACTCTCCAGACTTCAGTCTCTGCTCTTAGCGCAGAAGTCATAGCCCCCAGCTTCTCCTAGTAACACGTCATTGTTAGTTTGCGCGCACCATTAGGTTAGAGGTCCCGGCTCCTTAGGTAGCCCCCTCCATGTTTCCGTCCCATTTATGACATATTCTGTTACGTTTACATCACATGTCTATGTATACGCCTCCTGTTACACCTACTTTCACCCTTATCTTTCGCGACTGCTATTGACCACACCCACTGCTCCGCCTATCAATGTATTGTAATGCAACTGTTTTAGTATATATGCTTGTGCACTGTTATTAAATGTGATCCCTTGCGCCGATCCCCGATTCCGATCCTGCCCCCGGCAGCGCTGCCATCCCATTCCTGTGCAGGTTGTCCTGTTCCTGTCCTTTATGCTGTATTAAACCTGCAAACTCCTACTACCTCGAATCTTGACTCTTATTTTATTGAGCTATCTGTTATTACTATGTCCAGTCAAAAATAGATCCGGTATTATTTATTTATATACCACAACCTGGTGAAAATGGCCGGGCGTGGAGTGTCCAGACAGTCAACAAGGTTAGAGCCGATGATTGTAGGCAGAAAAGGGCCAGGTCGTAGGCAGTTAGTCGGGCCAGTACCAAACAGCAAGGAGACAACAGGCCAGCCGAAGGTGGATCAAAGCTTCACCTCTGCCAATCAGAGCCGGGAGCAGAAAACGAAACCGAAAGTCAGAAGGGGTCGACCAGAGGGAAGCCCTGCAGCCGTTGTTGATCAACTACTCCACGGCCAGCCCAACAACCGAGCCCCCGGTCCCCCTCGGGGTGGGCCTCAAAAAGTAGAGACGATGCAAAAGTGGACCCCAGTGTCCAAATTAGATTTTTCAAAAGGTATGAAAATCAGCAAGGATGTGCGATCAAAAGCCCGTCCTCGAAATCAGGATGTTGTCAGGATATTTGTGAAGGGCGGCGCGGGTCCGGGGAGCTCTGTGCTCACGCCACCATCTTGGATGCCCGCGAAGCTCCTCCTCCCGGTGCAAGAATTCTTGAAAAAAGAAGACACAGTCATCAAATTACTTACCATCTGCCGAAGAATCTGCACACATTTCAGCCATTCTTTTAAGGCACGAAAGCAGCTGAGGAGCATTCAACATGAACGTAAACTGCCAGTCAAAGGACTAATCCAGGAGGTGGCAACACGTTGGAACTCAACCTTTTACATGCTTGAGCGTCTGTCTGAGCAGTGGGGGGTAATAAATGAGTATGTCTATAAACTGGGTTCTACTCAGAAAGACATGAGGCTAGAGTTGGAGGAATGGAACCTAATTGCAAGCCTGACAGACATGCTTCGTCCTTTTGAGATCTTCACGCGTGAAGTCAGCAGGGAGGACTGTTCTTTGGGCAAAGCTATCCCATTGTTGGTCATGCTAGAGCACCAACAGAAGGACGTGTCTTCAACGTTCAGAGATGATGCTGAAAAGCGAGAAGCATATGATTTGGCGGAGAAGTTATTAAGGCGCCTACTTCACAATGAAAGGCTTAACAACATACATACAGAACAACATTACATTTGTGCCACTATTCTAGATCCACGGTACAAAAAGGCAGTGGCCAGCAAAGCATTCATTCCTTTTGATGAAGCAGATATTTCAAAGTACAAACATTGGCTCGCTGTGTCAGCCACTCGGTTCGAAAAAGAGCGGCAGAAATTTCAAGGAGGCAGCACAAGTACAACTGAATCAGCAGGCCATCCGGCGTCAAGTTCCACTTCTGAATCCATGGCCGAAGGAAGTCACTTTCCCTCACAGCCGTTAACAACACCAGCAACCGTGTCATCATCCTCACCTGCATCAGGCCCCCAAAAATATTGTCGGAAGCGGATTGGCTAACTCAGCAAGGGTTTGCTCGGTCCACTGCTGCAAAGGCCACAGATTGTACGCAAAGTGGAGCCACCCTGGAGAACCTTGAGTCGGTGGTGCAGGCCTATCTGGATGACCCAACAGAGGTCTGTCTTAATGAGAACCCATTGGTGTATTGGCATAGGAAAAGGTTTGTATGGCGACTGATCACCAACCTGGCTCTAAATTATTTGTCTTGCCCACTCGCAAGCGTGTCTTCTGAACGTGTTTTCAGTGCTGCTGGTGCCATTGTAACTTCAAAAAGGACCCGCCTCTCGCCCAAAAATGTGGAGAGGTTAACAATAATCAAGATGAATCAGCACTTCATACCACCCGATTACAAACTACATGAATGCACGCAGGAAGAAGAGGACACCGACTTGGTGACGCCAACGGAAGTTCTTCTCTGTTACCTGACCTACTCCCGTCTCAATTCATAGACTTTGAGGACGAGCTCTACTTCCCTGACACCGAGGCCTGAAAATTACTTCCTTTTTTTTCGTCCTTATTCACTTTTATTCCTGTGTGTCTTTCTTTGTTTTGCAACTTTTACCACAACAAAACTCTAATCACCTAATCACAACAAGTCCATCATCAGCACTGTCTTCATCTTATTTTCCTTATTGATTTGAAGGTGCCGCAGTCTGCATTCCTGATGTTCACAAGTTCACAACTCAATCATGCTCCTCTATCCTCCTCCTCCAGACTCCCCCTATCCATTTCCCTCAAGGCAGATGGATGGATTATGGAGAATAAAGAAACTTTGTCTTCGTAGACGAGTCCCCTCAAGTGGGACTGAAATTACTGACTGACTACATGCTTGCTGATTGTTGTCAGACTTACTTCTGAAATTGACAGGAGAGGCTGCCCTGTGGGCCCTCACTTTCCGAAGAAGATGCGGACAAAAAGTAGAACAGGTAATGAATAATGAGAAGATGGCATGCAGTGGACAGCAATGGCTGTCTGTCTTTGTTGAAACCAATTGCTGTTTGTTTTTTGTGAACAGCGCAATTTGCCATGTTTTGAATATACCAGTATTGCAGGTTTTTGGGGGTTTCTTTGGGGGTGTTCTAGATTTGCGGTGCTGGGTCGGGGGGTCTTTGGGCACTGCTGGGAAGGTCTAATTTTGATTGCAAGTGGTTTGAAGAAAATCCATGGTGGAAAAGGGGGGTTATGGCCTAGCTGAAGAGCGCGTTTGGACAGAATTGACGGAAGGCCGAAAATGTTCTAAGTGTGAGATTATGCATTCTTGCTTTTTGCCTGTTTGGGGGGGTTCTGCTTTTTTGTGGGTGGGTTGGCTGGTCTTGGGGCATTGCTGGGAAGGTCTAATATCGGAATCAAGTTGTTTGGACAAAATCCATGGTGACATTTTTTTCCCGTTTTTGCGCACTTGCCTGTTTTTGGGGGGCTGTTTGGGGGGGTTCTAGGTTTTTGGGGGTGGGTTTTGGGGTCTGGGAGCACTGCTGGCACATTCTACTTTTGATTGCATTTGTTTTTAAGGAAATCCATGGTGGAAAAGGGGAGTTATGGCCTAGCAGAATTGAAGGAAGGCCGAAATTTTCTGTGTGAGATTATGCATTTTTGCTTTTTGCCTGTTTGGGGGGTCTTCTACTTTTTTGCTGATGGGTTAACGGGTCTGGGGGCATTGCTGGGAAGGCAATTAATGTACAGACAATTCAACTCATATACATTGCTCACATGTATATGAGTTGAATTGTCTGTACATTATATGTAAATTGATTGAAACTTCTTAAATGTAAATATTTTATGTTTTGTATTTTTATATAGCCCTGAAGAAGTCCGGTTACGGACGAAACGCGTTGGCTATTGTTTTTTAATCATCATCTGTGAATAAAAGATTCCTTTCTGACGAAGAAAACTTGACTCGTGAATTCTTGGGAGAACATCGATAAGAACAATTGAATCTGATTATTATACACTGCTGAAATTGCATTGACTTTGTATTTACATTTGAAGAGTGCGGGATCATTTTTGTGCAAGTTTGTTCGGTAGGCCAAGTTGTTTGGCTCTCCTATATTGGGATTCAGGGGATTGTGTCCCAGATCACCAGCACCTGTACCTTTATCAACTTATATGGACTTTCTTAACAGTGCGGGCGTAGTAGCCTCAATTCCCTTCTTTGTAGTTTGATTACTGTATTTATATGGGCAGCCCTGCACGTAATAGAAACCTTGTACATTAGATTTATTTCAAAGATAATCATTATACATCCAGTCAACAATGTTTGAAGATAACAGAGAGGAACTGTTATGTGACTTATTCAACATTGATAAAAGTGTTGCCCGCCCACCAGTACCCACCATTAAGAATGACAGTTTAAAAAGTAAATTTATTCGCCTTGAGAAATTAAGCAAACAGGAACTTGCTAAATGGTGGGACGGTGCTACACTTAAAAAATACTTAGAGAACAAACGCATCCCTAGGGGATTGCGCATTCTCATTTTCCCCAATTATGAAGATCTGGAATCTGACCTCTTGGGGGAATGGGAAGAGGGACTACATACAGCATCATTTAAAATGATGGATATTCTGATCCGTAATTCAGTAAGGAGAGGCCAAAAATTAAGAGAAGAAATTTTGGCCTTAGAAAAGGAAATCAGTGAGGCAACCTTACCAGATATTACTCAAAAAAACTATGACATTTTGAAAAGGAACTAGCTGCCTATCAATTATATCTTAAAGGCAAAAAACAACAGAAAATAGAGATAGACCGTAGTGATTATGAGAGGGGACGTATATTTACGTTTGCCAAAAAATTCGATGATGCAGAAGTTAAAAGCACCTCTGCCCCAGCTCCTGCAATACGGGTAACAAGTATCTCATCGAGCATCTGTCTCGTCCATCTCCTCGATAGATACGGATCCAGGGGAGGGAACTAGCATGTCCACCCTTAGCCTCAATCCAGCATCTGATTTTTTAAAAGAGGTACAGAGGTATCGCTTAGGAAACAAGAAAAGAGGACTAAGCGAAGAACCAGGCGGGGTGGCCAGAAACACAAGATCCATCACCGAGGCAAAAATGGGAAACAACAAGTAGAACCTTGCTTTCAGAATGTGAACCAAGATATGGGCAGTGCCTTAGATTCTTGTGTGGAAAATAATGTTAATGTCATTAATTTGTCGTCAAAACAATTCACTGACCAAGAAACCTCTATTCTGTGTAAAGGCTTAAATTTTTGTGTAACGGAGAAACAATAAATGGACAATGTACATATGGACTTATTTCTATTCACTCGCAAATTGAAATTAAAGAAATATTTTGAAGAACAATCCTATGTCCGTGTCCCTGCTCACAATGCAAAGTGTGTATCTGAATTTACAATTGCCGAGATTGATACTTCACATACGATAGCTACATTGGTGGATGAGGAATGCTTGGGGAAACTGGTCACACATGCACGCAATCTTGATGTCTATGAAGACACCACGATCAATAGTGGACTAAAAAATCGCTCTAAATTTATACCACCAAGTCCTAAAACCGTTATTGATGAATTTTCAGCAAGAGTCACACAGGATTTATACAAACTAGAGGACAAGCATCTGACTAACTACAAGTGTAAACATCCTTATAACATTAGTAAGTCTGACAAACTGTTTCTTCAAGCAATTCGTGATGACCCGTCATTGGTCATCCGTGAGGCGGACAAGGGCGGGAATATCGTCATCATGGACTTTCAAGATTACTCTAATGAGATACATAGGCAGCTAAGTGACTCTATCTGTTATGCTAGGTTACGGTCCAGTCCGATTAAGGATATTGAGAGTACCATCAATGCCAGATTAGTTGAGTGGAAAGAATCAGGACTATTATCAGATCCTGAGTATAGATACTTAATGGCAGAAAACTCACGCTTTCCTTGTATCTATGCACTTCCCAAGGTGCACAAGGGCGTTACCTTTCCCCCGGGTAGGCCCATTATATTGGGCAACGGTGGGCCAACTGAACACTTAGCTGAATATGTAGACTCTTTCCTTCAACCAATTGTACGAAATTTGCCCTCTTACTTGCAGGATAGTAAGGAGCTCCTTTGCAAGCTAGAAGATGTGGTATGGGAAGAGGAACTCTTCACATTCGTGACTATGGACGTGGAAAGTTTATACACCTGTATTGAACTGAGTAATGGGATGAGATCTTTGAAGCATTTTCTCTACAAAAGCAATGCATGTCATCTTGAACACACCCAGATGCTTCTGACTATGTCAGAGCTGATACTAACACAGAATGTCTTCTTGCATGAAGACAATTGGTATCTACAAAAACAGGGCACTGCCATGGGCTCCAGGTTTGCTCCATCTTATGCAAACCTATTTATGGGTCTGTATGAGATGGAGCATGCCTGGGGCCGTGGCGCTGAAAAATGGGTGGACGAAATAATGTTCTACGTCCGCTATATTGATGACATCTTCCTTATTTGGAAGGGCAATGTTGATGGATTAACTGATTACTTTCACTACCTGAACCAAAATGATCGCAATATCAGATTGACCATCAGCCACTCCAAAAGGGAGATTGTCTTCTTAGACCTAAAGCTGTACATAAAGGAGGGTGTTATTCAGAGTGATATGTATAAAAAACCCACTTCTTGTAATAGCGTATTGCATGCGACTAGTTGCCACCCCAGAAATACCGTAGCAGCCATACCATATGGCGAAATGATACGTGCACGTCGCAATTGTAGTGAAGATGTCAATTTTGATAAAACCATTGAAAGGATGAAAAATGATTTCTCAATAAGGGGCTATGCTAAAGGTGATATCGTGAGAGCTGAGTGTAAGATCAGAAAGAAGAAAAGATGTGACACAATGGTGAAACAACCCAAAAAAGTCGCCAATGGTCCTGCTAATCAATGTACCTTTATAACAGAATATGGTATGGATAGCAACCATATTTATAACATCTTAAGGAAACACTGGCACCTATTATAATCTGACACACTACCAGCGGATATCATCCCAGATAAACCCAAAGTAGTCTATAAAAAGGGTACAGCGATTAAAAACATGCTATGTCCTAGCTATGTGAAACCACCAAAACAACGAGTTCCTATTTGGTTTCCAGTGAAACCAAAGGGATTCTTCGTATGTGGCAATTGCTCAGTATGCAAGTATGGCATTAACAAGACAGAAGGCTTCAGGTATAATAGCCCCAAGAAATATGTGATTAACTCCTTCATAAACTGTAACACAACTTTGGTTGTATATCTGATTGCCTGTCATTGTAATATGATTTATGTGGGCAGTAGCATCAGATGCCTAAAAATAAGAATTCAGGAACATCTGAGAGACATAAAAAACAATGACATACGCAGTCCGGTGGCTCAACATATTGTGGAATGCCATCCTCTGGACAAGGATATCAGGTTTCATGCTATCGATAGTGTCTCTTCGAACACCGAGGTGGTGATAGGACAACATATTTGAGACAACTAGAAGCACGCTGGATTTGAAGATTGAGATCGGTTAATCTTGGTCTTAATGTAAACAATGAGTTTCATCACTTGTTGTAAAATGATGAGTCTTATGATTTATGTAGTTGGTAAATGTCTCCATTTCCTATAACCATCTTGTTTTAATATTCGATTCTTTGGAGACGCCTTACTACTATATTTCTTGCCTATGGCTAAATGTGCACGGTTAAATGTTTTGTAATGATCGCCATTATGAGATTTCTATCTGTAAACACCATTTAAAGATGGTGGATGGCCTTTCTGAAAATAACAGACGTTTTATACTCGGACATGATGAGTAGGAATAGACTGTGAGAACTGTCCTATATTAATGTATTTGCTTTTTTGGCATTTATATTATTTGCCTTTTTCCTTTCCATAATTACATTCTTTAATCTTAAGGTCGATTCAAGCCGGTGGTCTGCGCTCTCTTGTTAGACCATTCCAAGATGGCGGCCTATTTTAGCTCTAAATGAGATTCTCGAAAAAAGCTATCTAAATTTACTTTGATTATTTGTCTTTAGTGAGTAGTTAATGTAACACTGTCAATTTTTGTTATGAGGAAAGCATTGGAATCACTTAGCTTGTTTTTCGTATTTCGTTTATGTTTTTGACTACTTAAAGATGGCGGACCCGATCCCACACACCACATGCGTCATCATAGATTGACTAATATCGGGGTGAGATTGACTAATTAATGTGATAATTGGTCATTAGTAAACTGCTCGATAGGGTATATAAACACCTGACTTAGAACATCTTTTTGAACCTGAAGACCAGACGTTTCTTTCACACGCCGACACTTTCGGAGGTAAGCCGACATCGCTAACGGATCGTCACTTTTTGCTAAGGTAGCTTTTGTTAGTTATAAATTTAATAGTCTGACCACTAATGAGACTTTGGTATTTTATGGTCACTCTTTCGAATATAGAAAAAATAGGAGTGTTAAAACTCATAAACTATGATATTACATGACGGCGCGTATGCATAATATAAGATGGCTGCCCTTGTTGTGAGTTCTGGTTTCTATTTGATTACTATGACTGCCTACGGCTATATCTCTCTATATTACTATAACCTTCCAGGTTGCGAGATATTCTTGGATACATGTTATCTGTTATACCGTATTATCTGTGTGTGGAAAAGTAAATTTTGCCATGTTCTGTGTCCCTACGTGTTCCCCATCCTATGTTATATGTGCATGATTAATATGCATATGTATTCCCTTATGATCGATTAAAGACGCAATTCCAGTTGTGTCCAACTCTAGTATGCCAGTTTCCAGTTCTCGTGAAAGCTACGAGTATTAGGCCTATGTAAACTTATGTTGCCGCGTTTCACAGTGTGCACGTTAATTCAGAAAAAGTCCCCGTTTCTAGGCCTCAAAAGGGCCTGGACATCAGATTCAGCTCCTGTCTCCTGAAACCTCTCCGAGGAGCGATACAGCCCCCACCTGCATCCCTGACCCTTCACTTACTTCCTGCCTCACAGTGCCCGGCTCGGCCTGGCTCTGCCTCCCAGTCTGCCAAGAGTATGTTATGATTCTAGTTATCAGTCCAGCTCTCCTTCTCTGCATTCCTAAGCTACTGAATCGCATCAATAGTTTCAGTCATAGTCTAGCCTTTATGTCTCCATGTAAGAGAAATACTGTATTAATGGTCATCGAATATTCCTCAAAACGCACTACATGTAGAATAATGCATGCACCAGTCTTAGAGTCTGTTAGCCTTTGCCCTGATAACTTTTGGATTCTATCAACATGTTCTCTAAACATCAGATACTAGATAGTGTTTAGGTACATGTCGCTCTGACACTCCAGACTTTAGTCTCCTCTTCTAGCGCAGAAGTCATAGCCCCCAGCTCCTCCTGGTAACACGTCATTGCCAGCTTGCGCGCACCACTAGGTTAGAGGTCCCGGCTCCTCAGGTAGCCCCCTCCATGTTTCCGCCCCATTTATGACATATTCTGTTACGTTTACATCACATGTCTATGTACACACCTCTTGTTACACCTACTTTATGCCTTATCTTTCGCGACTGTTACAAACCCCGCCTACTGCTATGCCTACTGTATTGCATGTAATGTATTTTGTTTAGCTATAAATATTGTGCACTGTTATTAAAGTTAGCGCTCATCCCATTCCTGCCCCCTGGCAGCTGCCGTGCCATCCTTTTCCCGTGCAGGTTGTCCTGTTGCTGTCCTTTATGCTTTATTAAAACCTGCAAACTCAAGATACCTCGAATCCTGACTCTTATTTATTGAGCTATCTGATTATTGATTATTTCCGAAAAATAGAACAGGTATTTAATTATTTATTTACCACATAATGGCGCCCGAATAGGGACTTGCCCTTTCCCCACGCGCCGGCGAAGCCACGCAAGCCCCCTGACCCTCTGCAGCCGTGACGGAACCATCCTGCGCAGCGGCAGATATTTCTGCTTCAAGTATCCCTCAGGTCCACGGAGGAGACGGAGGTTGCGGTCCAGCATCCAGACGAGGCGGTGGAGGAACGCGGCGAGTCCCGACCAGAGCCCAAGCCGAGAGTTCAAGGTCCGAGGTATCCGGAGGCCCACCTGTAACTGAAGTCCGAAGTTTGTAGTCCGTCGTCGTAGCAGTCCAGTCCAGTCCGAGGCCTTCCGTTCTTGCTGCCCGGTGAGTACCGTTGCTGGGGTAGTATCTAGACAGGGTCAATTAATTTGTCTCTGGTCCGTGGGTTTGGGTACACAGATCCAACACGAAGTGTCCACCTAGGTGGATGCGGGTCCTGACGTGTCTCTTTAAGAGACCGGTAAGTTTCATACTGTTTTAGCAGTGCATCTAGTAATTCTAGTAAGTTTCTGTTCCAGTAAGTTCTGTTCTCGAGAAATTCATGTGTTTCTGTTCTCAGTATTCCAGGTAGTATCTTTGTCCGAACTGTTATTTTAAATGTTATTTCATGTGTATTCAATGTCGTGGTATGAGTGATTTGTTTCTTCAAGTTATTATTGTGTTTTATCGTGTATTGTATTGTGTCTAGATTCCAGTCTAAGTCATGCCTTTGTTCTCCAAGTTACGTCAGTTAAAAACCAGAAAAGGGCTGCTCGAGGAAGCAGTCCCTGTGCCGCCTAGGGACAGTCCAGGTCATTTTATGTATCATAAGCATGGCATAAGTGCCATATTATATCTAGACTTATGGGTAGAGTACACCAAGGAATTAGAAGAGAAATATAGATGGCCTGTATCAGGCACATGGGATGCCGAGAGCATCATGCGAGTAGAAGAAGCATTATGGAAAAAGAAAGCCAGACAGTCACAGAAAGATGCCATCGAGTTGTGGCGCAAAGAATCTCATAAAAGAACCGAAAAAGAAATCAGAAAGTCAGAATTAAGTAGAGAATCCTTAGAAAGAGCCCAAGAAAGGGAATTAATCGAAATAGGTGAACAAGTTAAAGCCGAACAGTCAGACAGACAGAGGAATGCCCTCATTAAGGGTATGTACCCTCTTCTTGCCGAGGGCTTGCCAAAAGCAGCCCCGGAGGCATCCAGTAGTTTCCCGCCACCATTAGTTCCGACCAAGCTACGTCACAAACCGACCGCAGCTGATATTTTTCTCTCGTCCTATTTGGACGACACAGTCCCAGAATATGCAAATCCTGCTCCGCCAGCTCCTGTAAATAATGTAATTTCTGTTCCTCCAGCCACCGGGGCACCTGTTACAGCACCTGTTACGGTACCCCCGGTCCAGCCCACAGTACGAGTACCCGCTACATCAGTCACTCTGCCCGCCCGTACAGTACCCACCGACGATTCCAGTTTAGGAGCCGCGGGGGGGGGAGATACTCCTCGTACCCCGCCCCAACACAAACGTGTGACACTACTTGAGTTACATGAACGTGCGTTACAGCGTACGCCTAAATCTCAGTCCGTAGCAGATATTAAGCGAGCTCTTACCGAATGCCGTTATGACTCAGTCCCAGGCGATGATAATATGGTCATATATTCGTTGCGTGTGAGACGGTTGACCGAGTATTTGGACACCCTACCGAATATGAAAGAAGATCTAGACAGAATATATCGTTTCATTCGTACAGGAACAGACCCAGAAAGTATTGGCGAGGCCATGTCTCAAAGGAAAGCTGAGACCCAGCTCATGCTTTTAAAGTTTCTAATTAATTGTCTAATAAGGGAACAAGATTATCCGACTAAAGATCCGACCGAAATGAGAGTTCTGACAAAATGGAGTGATCATATAGCCGAGGGAAGACACAAGACACTCAGTAGTATAGAGAGTATGTACAAGAAAATTCGTAAGGAAATAATAAGGTTACACGAGAAACGCAAAGCAGCACAAGTAAGCGAGAAAGAAGACGACTCTCCTACCGAAGAGGTAGACGACGAGAATCCCACTAGAATAGCGTATGTAGGTAGAACTAGACTTCCCGACCGACATTCACGTCTAGAACACAAGAAAGATTTCTCTCTTCCAGCACCAGAACAAGGTTCTCTAGAGCAAGTATTTCAAGCTACCGATCACATTCTGAAATCACGAATCGGTTATAGTGAACTTAGTACTATGCATGAACAAGAACTAGCCCGATCAGCAGTCCGATGGGCTACCGATTCTACCACTTTTCCAGACGAGATAGTGGCACAATCGTTTCTGAAACTGCCCCCAGCCGAGCAGCGACTGGTGGGTATGTACATGATCCAGCACCTCATTACACTGTATGAGGGTCAACATTCTGATCCAGGTCCGTTACATGACGTATTAAACGAGTTACTACAGTACAGATGGAAAGGTCTAGGTACCGATTTAATTAGTATCATTCTAGAACAGCGCCACAAATACCGAACGTTTCTGAATCCGCATTTTGTTCACGTCTCACCCCCAGACAGTAAACCATTCTATATAGACAGACAGCATCCGTTACGAGAAGTACACCCAGTTAGGACAACGGGTGGTGATCTAGAACGAGTATTTGTTTACACCCCGATTACAAAGATGGAACTCTTAGAGATGAAGAAGTTAATTCCCTGTCACGATAAAGATCCAGCAGGGTTCCACCGTGAATTAAAAGACATGCTCCGTATGGGAGAATACACATATCCAGATATCATTAAAATGTTAAAGGTCCTGTTGCCCGCAGGGGTATATGAAAAACTCAAGGAAAAAGAATGGGAGGTGGGAGAGAAAAAGATAGATTGGACAGCTCTAGAAGCTGAAGATAATACACGTGTACCAGGTACCGGTCTAGGAGACAAATGTAAAGAATTGCCCGAACTGTTAATACAAGTTTTGCCAAGATTACTAGCCACGAAAAAGGAAGACTGGGATGCAATCTCAGCCTGTAAACAGAAACCAGACGAAGATACTAGTGATTTTTATTCTAGATTTGAAAAATGTTTTATTATTAACAGTGGTTTGAAGACAAGTAGCGAGTCATACCCTCATCTTTTTGTTACTAAACTAGTCGAGAATTCAAGTCCACAAGTTAAAAATAGAGTTCTGAAAGTCGAAAGTACCTGGCAAGCTAATACTCCGTCACAAATGCTTCAAATGCTTCAGTATCACCAGAATAGAATCAGAGAAGAGCAAGAACACGAAAGGAAACGTATGAAAGACACGAAAATGAAAGTATTAGTTGCACAATCTGTTCCTCAAGACAGTCAGAAGAGGGGTACGAATCAAGCCAGTCATCCTGCAGCTCCCGTTAAAGGGACCTGCAATTATTGTAAACAGCCAGGTCATTTTATAAACGAGTGTGCAGTTCTGAAACACAACATAGCTACCGGTAAGACTAAAAAAAGACCACGTCCGCCTAGACAAGAACAAGTTTCACAGACTCCTCAGTCACTACAGAATGCACAACAGACAGTTCCAGCATCGCAGCCTATTGCTGCAACACAGCATGTTACACAGCAAATGTACCAGTATGCACAGTCCGAGTATCCAGATTACCAGCAGTATTCATGAAACAGCCTAGAGAGGGAGGTAGGCTTGCCTCTCATCGAGATACCTGTAGATCAAGAGGGTCCCTATGTTCACAGTCAAGTATTAGGGAAAGACAGAAAGTTTCTGATTGATACAGGGGCAAGTAGGACTACAATCAGTCATGACGAGGTTCCAGGGGCTCCGCTCTCAGGCTCAAGAAATGTTTCCCTTGGATTTTCAGGAAAGCCAATTGTTAACGAGATTTCGAAACCAGTTTCTCTAGAAGTAGGTCCATTGTCCCGAACTACTGATTTATTACTTACGGAGTCATGTCCAGAAAATTTGTTAGGCATCAAGACATTAAAAGAATTAGGTGCAATTATGTGTTGCTCCCCAGAAGGAATCCGTTTGTTTTTGAGAGACTTCAAGGGTCATTATGTATTACGTGATTTTGATCGAAGATTATTGAATGTCCCGCAGCATCTATGGGCGCAAGGTCCAACTGATGTTGGTTGTATGCAGATCACACCCCACCGTGTGACTCTGAAACCAGGTATAGTGTTACCACGAATCAGACAGTACAGATTGCCACCTGAGGCTGTAGCAGCCTTATCCAAAATTATTGACGAGCTCATTGCTCAAGGAGTGGTTGTAGAAACTGACTCCAATGTATGTTATTCTCCTATCATTCCAGTCATGAAACGTACTGATCCAAATGCACCTCCAGTATATCGATTAGTGATTGACCTTCGAGAGCTTAATAAATGTATCATACCCCAGTACCCAGTAGTCCCAGATATCTCATCCCTATTGACAGCTATTGATTCTGAAGCCACGTTTTTCACTGTCATAGACCTCAAGAATGCATTTTTCAGTGTCCCGATTCATCCAGACAGCCAGTTCCTTTTCGGATTCTGTTTAAATGGAAGGAGCTATAAATTTACACGAGCTCCTCAAGGTTTCACGGAAAGTCCTAGTATTTACAGTCAAGCACTCAAGAGACAACTAGACAATATTCACATGCCAACTGACACTGCCCTGCTCCAGTATGTCGATGATCTACTGATCACAGCCCGTTCTGAACGTGACTGCGAACGAGCGTCACTTACAGTCCTGTATTTTCTAGCCGAGATGGGGGACAAGGTGTCCCCTTCGAAGCTTCAATTCTGTGTCCAGCAAGTGGTCTACTTAGGACACTTACTGTCCAAGAGGGGTAGGCAGTTGACACCTGACCGTATCCAGTTAATAGCGAGTCTTCCTCAGCCCAAGACCCAGAAGGAGGTACGAGCTTTTATCGGCCTCACTTCCTATTGTAGACAATGGATTCCTCAGTATGCATTTCTAGCCAAGCCACTGATACAGTTAACGACACAGGAGGCAGCCGTATCGACTGTCCTCCCTTGGATATCCGAACATACACTTGCTTTTAATGAATTAAAGAAAGCTTTATGCCAAGCACCTGTTCTAGCTACACCGAACTACAGTAAGCCTTTTACACTTTTTGTCACAGAACGTGATGGTACAGCATTATCTGTTCTCACACAAGACCAAGCAGGACAATACAAGCCCTGTGCTTATTTTTCAAGCACATTAGATCCAGTAGCCCAGGCTCTGCCTGCGTGCCTCAAGTCAGTTGCAGCCACAGCACTAGCTATCAGACAAAGTGATTCCATAGTGTTAGGACATTCCCTGACAGTACAAGTTCCACACTCCGTGGAAGTTCTTTTAAACCGAACACAGACTCAGCACTTGACTATTGCACGTTTAACAGGTTATGAATTGACACTGTTCCAGCCACACATAGAAATCAGACGCTGCAACGTTCTGAATCCTGCTACACTGTTACCGTCAGTTACTTCAAATCCGGCCACACATGACTGTGTGGAAGTAGTTAACACCATGACAAAACCAAGACAAGACTTGACAGATATTCCGTTACCTGATCCCGACCTGACACTTTATGTGGATGGTTCATGTATGAGAACAAGTACAGGAGAACTAGTAGCCGCGTATGCAGTGACTACTGAAACTGAAGTTATAGAGACACATCGTATTGACACCCTGTCCGCTCAAGCAGCAGAGCTAGTCGCTCTGACCCAAGCCTGCATACGTGCCAAGAACCTGAAAGTTAATATATACACAGATTCACGTTATGCATTCGGAGTCGTACACGACTTTGGAGTGCTCTGGCAAGAAAGAGGTTTTATGACTTCTCATGGAACCAAGATTCAGCATGGTCTTCTCATTCAAGCTCTGTTAGATGCAATACATTTACCGACAGCTATCGCTATCATGAAGTGCAAGGCACATACGAAAGTCACTGATATTATTTCCCAAGGTAACGATCTAGCAGACCGAACAGCCAAGCTCACAGCTCAGACTCCAGACATTCCAGTTAACATGACACTGACACACACTCCAGATCCGACTACATGTATGACAGTTAAGGACCCCACACAAGATGTCATAGATATCCAGTCACATGCTACTCCCGATGAAATCAAGAAATGGTCCGAACAAGGAGGGGTCCAGACAGATCAGGGATGGTTGACGAAGGGAAAAGCCACATGGTTTCTCCCCGACTCAATGGTTCAAGTCATTATTAATACCGCACATAGTCCTGCACATTTAGGAGAAAAAGCTATGTTAGACAGTATCCAGAACATTTGGTTCAACAAGCATTTACGAGCTGCAGCCAAGCAGAAAGTCCGTACCTGTATGATATGTTGTCAGTTCAATCCAGGTAAAAGTGTCCCGGTGGAACAAGGGGGTTTCCAACCTCCTGACCACCCTTTTGAGGTCCTCCAGATGGATTATATTCAGATGGAGCGATGTCGAGGTTTCAAGTATGTCCTCGTAGTTGTATGCGCTTTGTCCAGGTGGACAGAGGCATATCCAGTCTCAGATTACACAGCCGCGACCACTGCCAAGCAGCTGGTTCGTGAATTTTTCCCCCGTTATGGACTCCCTAGGGTCGTGTATTCAGACAACGGCCAGCCATTCTCATCTGAACTAATGAAGCATGTTTCCCTTCTGTTAGGGTACCAGTGGAAGTTTCATTGTGTACGCCATCCTGAAGCAGCCGGTCTCGTAGAGAGACATAACCAGACATTAAAAATCCGCATTGCCAAAGTTTGTAAAGAGAAAGGTGTAGATTGGCTAGTTGCCCTGCCAGTCGCTTTATTTTATATGCGCATGGTCGCACATTCCAGATCAGGTCTGTCCCCTTACGAGGTCGTATTCGGCCGCCCCCCAAATATGTGGGGTACACCTAGACCCCGAAGTATTACAGATGTTTCCAGTAATATGCTGACAGATTACCTAGCTTCCTTGATGTCTGCCCTACACTCTTGTCGTTCACAGGTTGCCGCTGCATTTCCAGACAATACTGAGGTGAAACCGCATGAAATCGTTCCAGGAAACCTTGTCCTTGTAAGGAACTTTGATCGTTCAAGTCCGCTGGAGCCTCGTTGGAGGGAGCCACGACTTGTCCTTCTGACCACCCGCACGGCCGTGAAGTTGGAAGGCCGCAAGGGGTGGGTCCACCTGTCCCACGTCAAGAAATTCCATGGAGTTCGTGAAAAAACATTTGCCAAGAACATTTCTAAGGACTGCCAAAATTTTAAAGACTGCCTAAAAATTGACTCTGAATCCAAGTCTTCCCTGTTAGAGGAAACTCCGCAGCAGGAGTATAAAAATAAACTCAGGTCTAGTAAAATAAGTCAGCCAGTTTAATTGTCTAAGTCCCCCTCGGGTGAAACGGTTAGACAGGTTTCTGACATGTATGAGATAGACCCCCATAGTGAGAGAGTTAGTCAAAACTCTATCAGATGTATCGTTATTCTATGTTTTTTTTATGTTTTTGAGTTTGATGGTTACCTGCACAAGTTATGCATTATATTTATGTTTTCCAATTTCTCATGTAAATAAGTTTTCTAATGCTACAGTAGAGCACACATTTAGTGATCTGCCTCCTCACGAGCTATCCTATCGTCTTGCTATGAGAAATAATACATTTATTAGAATGTTACACTATTCACACCAGACCAGCAATGCCACTAATTGTTGGGTGTGTGGTCGACTCCCCCCTTTTCAGACACCGAAGGGAGTTCTGCCACTCTTTCCTTATCCGTTTTCACATAATGGTTTGTGTGGAGCATGGTCCACGTTAACGTCATCCTCAACTGATATGTCCCTTCTGAATAGAACATGTTTTCCAGACAAGCAAGGTCTCACCCATAGAACAGGGTTAGATCTAGAAAATGAAGTTTATAATTTAGGTAATTATTCTTCGAATTTTATGGTCCTGAATGTTCAGTCTGATACTACTCCAGATCTGCCTGCTATTTCAGTACTACCAGTCAAAGGCGAATTATGTGTCAGAAAGAATGGTTCCGCACATGTAGGACATAGTGATTGTACTACTATTGTCAAGTATAGTGACAGTGGGAAATCTATTTTCAAAGCCTCACGTCATTCTTATTTTGTTTGTGGTCAGACCGCATATGTTCGTCTGCCCCTCGATTGGGATGGAACATGTTATATTGCCTTCCTACTGCCACCAGTTTTTCTAGCCCCATCTGATTATCATAGAAATACATATCTAGTACACATTAGACATAGAAGGGAGATCGAGTCCCCGATTGTCGATCAAACTGAAACTACTCTAGAACAGTATCAAGATTTCAATAAAGGTTTCCTTTTCTTTATAGGACCTATCCAGAATAGTAAGTTAATCCGTAGGTTAACCAGAACCCTTGAAGCAGTAGTGAATGAGACTACTTCCGCCCTAGGTAACTTAACCGAAGAGCAATCTGCTATGAGATTTGTCGTGCTCCAAAATCGTCTCGTTCTTGACGTCATACTGGCCGATAGAGGAGGAGCATGTAGAGTCATCGGATCTAGTTGCTGCATTTTCATTCCTAATAACGCGCCGTCTGTTTATTCAGCTATAACCAGACTTCATAAAATTGCCCATCAGATACACCAGAATCCAGGCACCTGGACATGGTCCGGTTGGCTCTGGAGTATAATTTCTGCCTGGGGATGGAAAGTATTGTCATTCCAAGGTATAGCAGTAATGATCATATTCAGTTGCTGCCTCTGTTTACAATGTGGCCCTGCGATTTGCGGCATTTGTGCTACATCCTGTATTCCAAGTCCTAGTCCTAAGTCCCGTTCCAAGCCAATTCGAGACGAGCAAATGATGCTATATGAAATGATAGATGGTATCATGAATATTGATGTTTCCTGATGGAAACGTAGTGACAAGGAGGGAATGTGGAAAAGTAAATTTTGCCATGTTCTGTGTCCCTACGTGTTCCCCATCCTATGTTATATGTGCATGATTAATATGCATATGTATTCCCTTATGATCGATTAAAGACGCAATTCCAGTTGTGTCCAACTCTAGTATGCCAGTTTCCAGTTCTCGTGAAAGCTACGAGTATTAGGCCTATGTAAACTTATGTTGCCGCGTTTCACAGTGTGCACGTTAATTCAGAAAAAGTCCCCGTTTCTAGGCCTCAAAAGGGCCTGGACATCAGATTCAGCTCCTGTCTCCTGAAACCTCTCCGAGGAGCGATACAGCCCCCACCTGCATCCCTGACCCTTCACTTACTTCCTGCCTCACAGTGCCCAGCTCGGCCTGGCTCTGCCTCCCAGTCTGCCAAGAGTATGTTATGATTCTAGTTATCAGTCCAGCTCTCCTTCTCTGCATTCCTAAGCTACTGAATCGCATCAATAGTTTCAGTCATAGTCTAGCCTTTATGTCTCCATGTAAGAGAAATACTGTATTAATGGTCATCGAATATTCCTCAACACGCACTACATGTAGAATAATGCATGCACCAGTCTTAGAGTCTGTTAGCCTTTGCCCTGATAACTTTTGGATTCTATCAACATGTTCTCTAAACATCAGATACTAGATAGTGTTTAGGTACATGTCGCTCTGACACTCCAGACTTTAGTCTCCTCTTCTAGCGCAGAAGTCATAGCCCCCAGCTCCTCCTGGTAACACGTCATTGCCAGCTTGCGCGCACCACTAGGTTAGAGGTCCCGGCTCCTCAGGTAGCCCCCTCCATGTTTCCGCCCCATTTATGACATATTCTGTTACGTTTACATCACATGTCTATGTACACACCTCTTGTTACACCTACTTTATGCCTTATCTTTCGCGACTGTTACAAACCCCGCCTACTGCTACGCCTACTGTATTGCATGTAATGTATTTTGTTTAACTATAAATATTGTGCACTGTTATTAAAGTTAGCGCTCATCCCATTCCTGCCCCCTGGCAGCTGCCGTGCCATCCTTTTCCCGTGCAGGTTGTCCTGTTGCTGTCCTTTATGCTTTATTAAAACCTGCAAACTCAAGATACCTCGAATCCTGACTCTTATTTATTGAGCTATCTGATTATTGATTATTTCCGAAAAATAGAACAGGTATTTAATTATTTATTTACCACATGTGAACAACTCGTCAATCCCGTCGCAAAACTTAACTCGTTTTAGATACAGGGTAAACAGTACGGGGTGATGAATTGATCCATGATTAGCAAATACACATATAGATGGTCATATATATTAAGGTATGAAGGAGTGGAATCTATTTTAAGACATATTGACCAGACTAAGATGGCTGACAATTAATCTTGACTTGACTAATAGAGCGTCTTGATTATTGTCCCCTGATAAACATGGTGTTTATTCGATTGTTTTAAGGGAAAATGAAGTTGGCTAACACCTCTTATATAGACTATGTCACTATTTAACAATCGAATAGAATACGTATAACATAGGCTCCTGACCTTATTTCCTTCTCTTTTTACTTATTTTTTTCCGTTTAGGCCTTTACTTCCTATCAATTACTAAAGTCTGAACTCTTTGTATTATGGAACCATAACGATTTCTTCGTTCCAAGAAGTAAGTAAAAATGATATCTTTTGACCCATAGACTAAAACTATATGGGACGGATTTACTCAAATAAAAGACTAAATCGGTGTAAACAGAATATTGAACCCCATATCTTGCCACTCCTTTTCACGGTTTTTCAACTGTTTTGAATAACAATATACCTCTGAGAACTTAGTTCAGAATCTTTCAGGATCTGTTATTGTGGACGCAATGGTCTTGTACCCCCCTTCCACCATATCCTCTAAATTAAGTGTCAAATTTTGGTTGTCTATCCACAGATTACCTGAATTCCCTGTGTTAAGACAGACAAGACGCTTTATAAAGAACTTTGCCTAAGGTATACTCTTAGTATATATATAAAAAATACTCCATTTGTTTCTGGGTTAGCATGTTTGTGCTCGTACAAGAATCATGTCTACATTGATTTGAAGCATACAAAAAGTATAAAACTATATGGGAGTAGCTTCGATTGGTTCTGGTGTTCTATAGAACTATTCTTGATACAATTAGAAATATGACAATGTTGAATATTGGCTGTTGCCACTGAATAGGTATTTAAATGATGACCGTATTAGCCTTTTTTCAGTTCGTTCTCCCTTGAATAGGTAAAAAATACCTCTTACTGATTTGGAGAAAATGTAAATTAAAATGGTTCTTCTGGTTTTTCTATTGCTCATATGTATATGAGTTGAATTGTCTGTACATTATATGTAAATTGATTGAAAGTTCTTAAATGTAAATATTTTATGTTTTGTATTTTTATATAGCCCTGAAGAAGTCCGGTTACGGACAAAACGCGTTGGCTATTGTTTTTTAATCATCATCTGTGAATAAAAGATTCCTTTCTGACGAAGAAAACTTGACTCATGAATTCTTGGGAGAACATCGATAAGAACAATTGAATCTGATTATTATACACTGCTGAAATTACACTGACTTTGTATTTACATTTGAAGAGTGCGGGATCATTTTTGTGCAAGTGCACTTCCTTTATGTCCCGTAAAAGATTTATGGATATCTTTGAATCCAAAAATGTGTTTCTCTTCATTTGTTGTTTGCCATGCAGTGTTTTTTTTCTTCTCTCCACAAAACTTTTCCCAAAAAACCCCATTCCCATCCAATCTTCAAAAACCCTAACCCTCTTCCCCCGGGCTGAGTGGTTTTTCATTGAGGTATGACTATGACAAGAAATTCCACACACTTGTAGGGGAGGATAAGGTCTAAGCAGCACCAGAAACATGATGGAAAATAGAATTTCATGTGCGACATCGTGAATTGAGCATCAAACATCATGCTCGTACACATGACGAATCAAATGGTTAATTCTTATGTTTAAGTATCCTTTGCCTTCATAATATTTCTTATAGTAGCCATAGTCCACGAAGCTAGTAAAGTTATATTTAGAATACTTTAGCACTACTTAGGCTACAATTTATGGCACTGTTCTGTAGCGTACTATCTATCGTACTGTTTCTAATGCTACGCTCAGGCCACTCAATGTTTAATTTCCTTTTTTTTCATATGCTGCTACCACCAGCACAACAATGATATTTCATCCGTCTAGGACACATGTCAACAACCAACCGTAATCAATATTTGCCATGCAGGCAGCCCTGTGGCTACCCCTATTCTGAAACATGAATCACAGGTAAGATAAGCATTTTGGAAAGTTAGAATAATGGGCTAGGACTGGGAGGAGAGCAGAGACTGGCAGTACTACTAGTAAAGTACTAGTAGGGCTACTGATTTCACTAACTCGGTTACTGGCACATTGGTACATTTCAGGACTAGATGTTTCATTCATGCTGGTAAGTTGGAAGAAACCAAACGTCCAGTTACCACCGCCCACCCCCCACACAAAATAATATGAACGCATATACTATGTTTTGGTATGAAAAATAATTATTAAGAAATATATCTATGTAGTCATACAATAAAATAAATTAACCCAACTCACCCCCTCCCTAACCCCAACCAATGTCCAAAAGTCCAAAAGTCCCCTTTCCCAAAACACCCAATTCCCACTACCCCAACAGTCTTTAAAAAAGGGGCAAGGGACAGTCACTTCCTCCGGTGGTGTAGTGTGGACAGCTGTTGCTGCACGTCCCGCAGCTCTTTGCGGAGGTCCCGGAGCTGGCGCTGATGTTTTTCGGCCATCCACTCCAGGTACTCCACTCTCTTACGGAGGCGCGCTGACGTACCATCCAGGATCTGGGGGGGGGGGAGCTGATCGTGTTGCTAATGTGCAGCGGCGGCGGGAGGCTGTCGGGTCACGGCTCCGTTTGGCAGGAGGCTTCTGGCTGGTAGACACGGGGGCACTGGAGGAGGATGCAGTGGTTGCTGTCTCCTCCTCCTGCTCCCGAGCCCACAGCCGCCGATACTCGGCACAAATAGCCTCCAGCTTACGGGCCCTGGCCCGGACAGCCATCTCCTTTCTGGTGAGCTTTGTTGGAGTATCATCTATATGAAGAAAGAAAGAAAAATACTGTAGCCATTAGTCTTTAACATAAAGTCAAAATAGTTTTACTGAAAGTTGACTCTCAATAACACCAGCAAGTAGCAAACACAGTATAACATTTTGCCATGTATCTTTCCGCCGTCTTTGTAGGCCTGTGACATTACTGGGAGTTTCAGGAATTCCACTAGCAGGACTATGGATGGACTCACTAATACATTACATACATAGTCAGAGAGTACTAAAAAAAGTCTTCTGTTTTGTTCTCTTGTTTTGCAAAAGAAATTAGTGGTACGTGAACTTGTGGTAGATGGCATGGCAGCTCACTCAGCTTGCACCCAAGAAAAACAGACACAAGCCATAATGACGCAGACTCGCAGTACTTTAAGCAGTACATGCAGGTGGGGATAGGAAGCTCTTACTTTTCTATAGGGGTGGCTCTGCTACTGGCCACACTCGGTTACATCAAGGGCTACTGCTCAATGTAATGATATTTTTCGCACTGCCCCCCGGGCCTTTACTACAACAAAAGAAGAATGAAGATTATTCAATTCTGATCATACATCATTATCCTGCCGATCACATGATCTTTGGTCATATGAGTGAACTACAGCGATAGTCCACCCATGACACAGCTGAAATGAAATTATTACATAGGGAGTGAGTGTGGAACCCATAATTGGCGGTGGAAGGGACTTGACTTGATATAATGTTGTCAACTATACAATCCATACACAATAGATGCTGCGCTTGCAAAGTAAAGTACAGTACTGTTAGTCAAGGCAGGGAGTATTTGTGATCAATCACAAATTCTAGCATTTGGATTTCCTCAGCTTTGCTACTCTGGCACGGACATGCTGTCCACTCAGCATCTGCTCTACTACATCATACACCTCTGCTATCGATGAGGAAAAAGAAGATAACATCCAGGCTTCCAAAGTACGTCTATCATTCTTCTTAATGTCTCAAATGTCGCAAGTTTTCTTTTTCTCAACAACCAACTAACACCCTTTTCATTATATTTTGGAAACCACTGTCTTCTTCTCTTGACTTGCATTCAAAAACACCATTCTTTACAGTCATAAATGTTAAGACTCGCTCGTCCTTCGTTTCACCCTTCTTTCACTTTTCGTTCTTCACATCCCTAAAGTACATCTGATATGACTTGGCTTCACGATAAATGTTTGTCAGCTGAGTTAAAGTCAAATAGAGGGGGCCATTGCTTACCCGAGAAGTACCGCCGCTAATGCTATTACAAGTCAAGGTTGACTGTCTTCTCCGTGATAGCCAAAAAAGTAGTTCTACATTAGTAACTGTTCTTAACAGTACAGTGTACTTGTACTAGTGTACTGTATAGTACATCATACACTCCTTTGCGAGCCTACTCAAAAATGTCAATAAGTAAGGAGTATAATAACTTACCACCGTCCGCCGCCGCTGAGCCTTCCCCCCATCTCCTCCTGGTGACGCCGTCGCATCCGCCCCTAGATTGGAGCCCTCCGCAGTGGTCAGCTGTGCCGCATCAGATGTTGTGACGTCTAGAAAAAACATGTCATATTTTCAGATGCCATACACAACCCCCTATTTCGTCTCGTAATGGAAGGAAATGTTAAATAACACATTTTTTATTACTGGGATTGAAAAATAGTAACGGTTTAGGGGAGGGTGTTAACTTTTTATATGCTTATTCCAATAAATGCTACACTTCTTAGGACAACTGATGAATGCTTGCTTAACGTGCACCATTTTTCTAATTACAGAAAGAAGATTACATTGCCCTTCTCCCAACAGGACGATTCACCAACTACTAGTAAGTCATCACCAGCAGTACTTTAAGTACTTTAAAGAAGGTGGTGGCTCCCGCACAGTTTTTCTAATAATTTCATGTGTCTGTTAACTATTACGTTAAAGTAATTTGATTCATGGGAATGTTGTTTAAACTTTAACGTCATCTATCAGCAGTGCTCGCTCCGAATACTACGCTAATTAAAATAATTTTTTTTTTTTTCCATTTCTTAATTGAAAATAAAACTTTAAAACTAACAAACACTGTGTGGTTTTTGTTCACGAGTGAGTGAGCGGAAGGGTTTGAACTACTGCACTTGGCAGTCATGTTTCTGTGACTCAGATAGGCTGAGACTCGGCGGTAGTCTTCTTCTGTTCTCCTGGGTCGTAAAATCATTGGTCAGACACACTAGATAGTCGGTCAGGGGATTGGGGGTTCAACTTCTGTTCGGACTGAGGTATGTCGAAAGTCGAACTGCACCTATCATCAATAATGTCCTATTTCTCTTGTCCATACTTCTTTATGTGCAGACTAACCCTGAAACACTAGCAGTATGGTATGTGCTCCTAGCAAATCAAAAAGGCAACTGCTACCTTTTTCCTGGTCTAAACATTGACATTTTGTTGTTGGAAATTGTCAAAGCACTTACATTAAGAAGACTGGAATAGACAGCAAGGGCAACCCAGATGACTGCACTCGGTGCCTAGAGCTATTGCTGGATCAGAGTTTTGTTTAACACCGTTTGCCGACTGGGCAAGCTTAGCTACCTACACAGACCAACTCATAATCGTAAATAGTAGTAGCACAGAGAGTGATGGTAGAGGCAGGATAAGAATGTAGAAAGTAGTCTAGATTAGAAGAAGATCAAAGAATATTTTGTAAAATAATAGAATTAGGAAACAGTTGGTAATGAATAGGAGCTGTAAAAGTTAGGGAAGTATAAGTATTAATATAACAATAGAACAACTTACTGAGGCCAGCAGAAGAGCCTGCAAGGGACTGCTGTGACTGTCCACCTTCTTCCACCGGAGTCTCAATGGTGCTGCTAGTCGCCTTGCCCCTGGGAGGTGCGGATGATCATGAAATAAAGAAACACAACATGGATGATTGTTTTTTTGAAATATTTGATTTCTTTGACCGCAATCTAAAATTATCTCGGGGAAACAAATTAGCAACAATTGCACTATATGTATTAACCTATCTGATCTGGTCAACTAGGAGGATACTACTAGTACAGTATTGCTGGATTCGCAGACTGTCTACTTGGAAAGTTATGTAAATCACCAACTAAACCAACAACAAAAAGGTTCTACTACGACTGCCAGCACTCAGCAGCACGCGACGTGACAGACACAGTCCGTCATCATGATTGCAGAGCACTAAAAAAAGTCCTACTACTACTAGTAACAAGTCATAATATACTCAACCTATCAATCCATCACTATCTCTTCTTCTTAGTGGCAGCAGGAGTACAAAGGAAGGACTAGGCTTGAGTCTCTAGTCTCTCTAGCATTACCCAGTTCTGAAAAGTACTACACTCATACATATTCAGGCCAAATGAGCACAAAGTTGCAAACAAGTAAGCATAGTTGCAACGCCACTGAGGAGGCGAGCACCTGCAATCGCAGAAGCTATTTAAACATTATTTTACCTGTAATGTAATCGAATCTGAAGCATTCTTGCTCTTTGGGAAAAACATATATTAGCAATATAACACAGAGCAGAAGAAAACAAAGTAGTTATTAAATAGCTACTCACCAAGGCCAGGGATCTACACGCCTAGCAGGTCTACCAGGTCCCGCTCCCGGTCGAGGAGGTCAGCTCACCGGTGCGTCGCCTGGTCATAGGTGCGCCGGACCCCCGACTCCCTCCGCATGGCCCGGCACACCTTATCCCACCGCTGCCGATGCTCCCGGAGGCCATACCCTTGACCGGGCCTGCCCCCTGCTGCCACGGTCTTAGGGAGGTGGCACAGAACAAAAAAAATCAGGGCGGCCACCTCCACCTCGGAAAAAAACTCCCTGGCCACTACATCAACTCCCCTCAATTGCCTGCAAGGGAGCCGGCTACGGGGTGCGGGACCATTCCCCTTTGATTTGCCAGCTCCCTTTGCCATGCTCCTGGCCGAAAGAAGAAAAGAATAGGTGGAAGAAAGAAAAAAAAAATGAAAGAGAGCGAAACCAAAAAAGGAGTTATAAAGTAACAAAAAGTTGAAAAAAACACAAAATATAGATCTAGACAAATAGAGAGATAGATAATGAGCAAAAAATAGCAAACAAAAGTTCAAAGAAAGAAAGGATGGCAAAGATTCAAGCAGGATTCAAAAAGCATGCACAGGACCATAGCAATGAATGAAAAACAAGATGGCCGCGCTCATTGAGGACCGAGTGGGTAAGTTTGCGCGATATTCCCCCAGCGAGCACGCAAAAACACGCGCGAACTTGTAATAGCGCGCCGCACACAACACGACATTGCAAATAGCGCCCGGAAACAGAAATCCGCAACGCGCACAAGATGGCCGCGCCCATGTACGACCGCATGGGCAACCTCGCGGTCGGTGCGCTGCAAGCGGTCCGTGAATAAGCAAAAAAACCCTGCGAAGACGCAAAGAACAAGTTACTTACCTTCGGTAACGATATATCTGTAAGAAACAGTAGTTAGTATTAGATTCCTTACCTTAGAATATCCCCAGGCGTCAGTCTGGATCCGGAAACTTTTGCGTAGCAGTACCCCTGCGCGTCGGTAGGCGTCGTCTGCAGGCGTCCCCTGCGGCTCCGCGTCGTCGGCGTCGTACGCCGTGATGACGTCGCTGGAGTATATAGACGCCGCCTCCGCGCGCTGACGTCAGTTCTTTGCACACAGCTTTTCCGCGCCAGAACACGCAGAGCCATGTGAGAACCAACACTGGTGCCATTTGAAAACTAGGGCCCTGAAAGGGATGTCCTTAACCCTAGGTATCAGTTCGCAGAACGGGGAGGATGGGAGGGGCGGTAAGGAATCTAATACTAACTACTGTTTCTTACAGATATATCGTTACCGAAGGTAAGTAACTTGTTCATCTGAAAGAAACAGGTTAGTATTAGATTCCTTACCTTAGAATAGATACCCCAGCAATACCAACCCCGGTGGTGGGTCTGCGAACCAATACAACCTACACCAGAAAGTCCTGGAGGACCGAACGGCCAAAGAAGCCATCCCTCCGGACTTGACTGTCCAGGCAGTAGTGCCTCGCAAAGGTGTGCAGCGAGGCCCACGTGGCCGCCTGGCAAATGTCCTGCAAGGGGACTCCCCGGCCCAGGGCAGTAGTAGCCGCCGTGGCCCGAGTGGAATGGGCCCTCAGCCCAACAGGAGGCTCCTTCCGAGCCAAAGAGTAGCATGCTTTGATGCACAGGACGACCCACCGAGAGATGGTCCGTTTCTGTACCGCCCTTCCCTTCTTCTCACCCACGTAGCCAACAAACAGTTGGTCATCCACCCGGAACTGGCGTGTGCGATCCATATAGAATGAAAGCGCACGTTTTGGGTCCAGACGATGGAGCCGCTCTTCATCCTTTGAAGGATGCGGAGGCGGGAAGAAGGAGGGCAAGGTGATGGACTGCCCAATGTGAAAAGCAGAGACTACCTTGGGCAGGAAAGAAGGTCTAGTCCGAAGAACCACCTTATCAGGATGAACAGACAAGAAAGGAGGTTGAATAGAAAGAGCCTGGAGCTCACTCACTCTCCTGGCAGAGGTGATGGCTACCAGGAAGGCCGTCTTTAAGGTGAGAAGACGGAGAGGACAGGAATGAAGGGGCTCAAAGGGAGCGCACATCAGGAAAGTCAAAACCAAGTTCAAGTCCCACTGAGGCATCACGAACGGAGTTGGAGGATACATGTGCGTGATGCCCTTCAAGAATCTTAACACAATAGGGGACTTGAACAAAGATGGCTGATCAGGTAGCCTCAAGAAGGCGGAAAGGGCAGAAAGATAGCCCTTGATAGTGCCCAGAGCAGAGCCCTGCTGGGCAAGGGAAAGGAGGAAGAGGAGAACCTCAGACAGAGGGGCAGAAAGGGGATCCACAGCCTTTGCTGTGCACCATGCCACAAATCTGTTCCACCGGCAGGCGTATACCGACTTTGTGGAGGGACGCCTGGCTGCCAGAATAACATCACAGACTTCAGGAGGCAAGTCAAATGGCCTCAACTGTCGCCGCTCAATCTCCACGCATGGAGGTGGAGACTGGACAGGTTCGGGTGGAGGACCGTCCCCTGCTGCTGCGACAGAAGGTCCTCCTGAAGGGGCAGGCGGATCGAGGGACCGACTGTCATGCTGAGTAGCTCGGGATACCAGTACCTTCGAGCCCAGTCCGGAGCCACAAGGATAACTTGGGCCCGGTCGCGCCTGATCTTCTTCAGCACTCTGGGCAGAAGTGGTATAGGCGGAAAGGCGTACAACAGACCGCAACTCCACTCGCGCCGAAAGGCGTCGCCGAGCGAGTGCCGTCTTGGAAACTCCAACGCGCAGAACTGATGACATTGCGCGTTCTCTTCTGTGGCGAATAGATCTAACCAAGGCTCTCCCCATTGCTGAAAGAGGCCTCTCGCCACATCCGAGTTCAGACGCCATTCGTGATCCACCGAGCACCGACGGCTGAGTTCGTCCGCCCTGGCGTTCAGAGAACCTGCCAGGTGTTGAACCGCCAGAGTCACGCCCTGACGTTCCAGCCATTGCCAGAGGCGCAGAGCCTCCTGGCAAAGGGTCCACGACCCCACACCGCCCTGTTTGTTGCAGTACCACATGGCGGTGGTGTTGTCCGTGAACACCTGCACCACACTCCCGTTGACAAAGGGGAGGAATGCCTTCAGTGCTAGGCGAATCGCCCGCAGCTCCAACATGTTGATATGGCGCCGGGATTCCGCCGGAGACCAGAGGCCTCTGATCTCCGCCTCTCCCAAGTGGCCACCCCAGCCTTGGAGGGACGCGTCCGTCACAACCACGTGCTCCGGTTGGGGAAGGGAGAGGGATCTGCCCCTGACCCAATCGCGGTCCGTAAGCCACCACTGCAACTGTCTCGCAGTGCCCTCCGAGATCAGGACATGGTCGGATAGGTTGCCCTGATGCTGGGCCCACTGAAACTTCAGGTCCCACTGCAGAGCCCGCATCCGCCACCTGGCGTGATGCACCAGAAGGATGCAGGAGGCCATCAGCCCCAGAAGCCGCAGCGTCAACCTGACCGAAACCCGGGATAACGGCTGAAAGATGGGAATCAGAGCCTGAATATCCCGGACCCGCCGTTCCGGAGGATAAACCCGAAACTGCGCCGAGTCGAGAACTGCTCCGATGAAAAGGAGCTTTTGAGAGGGACACAGGTGTGATTTCGGCACATTGATGGAAAACCCCAGCTCGTGCAGGAGGTCTGCCGTCATCTGAAGGTGGTGGACGACTGTCTGGGGCGAGCCCGCCTTCAACAGCCAGTCGTCGAGGTAGGGGAAGACTGAAACCCCTAACCGGCGCAGATGAGCTGCGACCACCGCCATCACTTTCGTGAACACCCGTGGGGCGCTGGTAAGGCCGAATGGGAGCACGATAAACTGAAAGTGCTCGTGGCCTACCGTGAACCGCAGGTAACGCCGGTGGGCCGGCAGGACGGGGATGTGAAAATACGCATCCTGCAAGTCCAACGCTACCATCCAGTCTTGTGGGTCTAGAGCAGCCAAGACCTGAGCCAAAGTCAGCATCTTGAACTTCTCCTTCCGGAGGAAGCCGTTGACGTTCCGTAGATCCAAGATAGGACGCAGGCCTCCCTTGTCCTTCTTGGGTACCAGAAAGTAGTGGGAGTAGCAACCACACCCTACTTCTGGCCCAGGAACGCGCTCGATGGCCCCCTTGGCCAAGAGGGCCGTAACTTCCTCCTGCAGAAGTGCCAAGTGGTCCCCCGACACACGGCGGTTCTGCGGTGGCATGGCTGGAGGAGTGGACTCGAAGGGGAGGGCATAGCCCCTTCGGACAAGCTGCAGCACCCACCTGTCCGACGTTATCGCGCGCCAGCGGGAGTGGTGATGGCGAACCCTGCCACCCACTGGCGTCACGTGAGCCCGAAAGCTCGGACTAGGAAGGCTTGGATGCAGCAGCGGAGGGGGGCGTGGACTGACCACGACGCTGGCCTCTACCGCCACCACGGCGGAAACCACGGGCGCCACCGCGCTGGGGAGCGCTCTGCGTCGCGTGGCTGGCAGCACGTGTGGGACCTCCCCTCCCTTGGCCACGAAAGGGCCGAAACGAACCCGTCTGCTGGCGCTGGGTCGAGAGACCCAAGGACTTGGTCGTGACCCTAGAGTCCTTGAAGCGCTCCAGCGCGTGGTCCGCTTTGTCACCAAACAGGCGACTGCCATCAAATGGCATGTCCATGAGCGTATTTTGGACGTCTGGCGAGAAGTTTCTCAGCCAGGCATGGCGACGAATCGCCACCGTAGTGGACATGGCCCGTCCCAGTGAGTCTGTTGTGTCCAGACCACAACGGATCGAGTACCGCGCCGCATCCCGGCCTTCAACCAAGGCCCGGGTGAGCTTGTCCCGCACTTCCTGGGGGCATTGCGGCAAACACTCTTCGACCGTATCCCACAGGGAGTGGGTGTAGCGACCCAAGAGGCACGCGGTGTTACAAGACCGCAGCCCAGCGCTCAAAGAGGAAAACACTTTTTTACCAAATTGGTCGTACCTCTTCGATTCCCGATCGGGCGGAGCCGACGGGAATGCGGACTGTGAAGTGGAGGCCTGGATCACCAGACTCTCCGGGGAGGGATGGGTGGATAGGAAGGCAGGGTCGTCCGAGCATGGACGGTGGCGCCTGGCAACGTTCCGGTCAACCGGCGCACCAGAAGCGGGCCTGGACCAGGTGCCCAGAAGGACATCCGTCAGGGCCTCATTAAACGGCAGCAGAGGCTCCTGGGGGCATGACTGCGGTTTAAACACTTCCGTCAGAATATTCGGCTTGACCTTCGCGACGGGGAGCTCAAGGTGTAAGGCCTTGGCAGCCCTCATCAGGACCACCGAATAGGCAGCACCTGCCTCAGACGCCACAGGGGACGGAGAGACAAACCCAGGGTTGGGCGACTCGTCCAGGCCACTGGCATCACCCAGATCACCTACCCAGTCCACATCGTACTGGCAGGCACGGGATAGAGGGTCCTCAGACCCCTCCCAACCCTCTCCATACTCCTCCTCGTCATACCCATATTCTGGGTCGACGATATAGACATCGGGGTCAACGGGCCCCATCGGCGTCGGATCCGGCGCCGATCGACGCCGGTCCGGCTCCGCGTCCGGAGTCGGGGAGGAAAGGGGGGTGGCGCCGCGCGGCGTCGGCGCAGGTGACCCGACGCCGGCCGGAGCCGACGGCGGAGTCGCTGCACCACGCGGGGGCGGTACCACGGGCTGTCCCACAGGAACCGACGCCGGAGAGGCCGGGAGACCAGCCGGCGACGAACCAGAGGGAACCAGCGGCGCCGGGGCCGGAGCCACCGGTGGCGCCGGGGCAGGAGCACCCGAACCGCTCGGGCCCCCAGACGGGACCGACGGGCCCGCAGGCGCCGAAGGCCCCGCCGGAGAAGACCTCGCCCTCATAGCAATGAGGAAGGCCTCGATCTCCTCACGCGACGCGCCTTCCCCAGGGACCGACAGGTGTGGGGCAGACGGCGTCGGCGACCCATGCGGGACCGCGGGGGTGGGGTCACCCGAGCCCCCGGCCGCAGCACGCGGGCGTCGGGGGGAGTCGGGGGTGCGATGGCGACGCCCCGACTTCTTGTGCTTACCTGACGAGCCGGAGGAATGGTGGCGACTCCCGGAGCGCCCATGGCGGCTCCGCGATCGTTCCCTCGACCGCTCCCTCGACCTCCGACCGGACCGGGACCGCTCTCGACGCGGGGCCGACACCCGGAGCTCGAGAAGCTTGCGGGACCGCTCCCGCCTAGCTTTTCCAGTCAAGGCCCGACAGTCGACGCAGGACTCCACGTCGTGGTCCGTGCCCAGACACCGGAGGCAGAGTCGATGGTGGTCGGTGACCGACATCATGCGGTCGCACTCGTCGCAGCTCTTAAACCCAGGCATCCTACCGGCACCGTAGAAGATTAAGTTTTATAAACACTTGGTCAAAAGACCGGAGTACTGCTCTTCGGATCTGCGCTAACTGGCGCGGAAAAAAGAAGAACTGACGTCAGCGCGCGGAGGCGGCGTCTATATACTCCAGCGACGTCATCACGGCGCACGACGCCGACGACGCGGAGCCGCAGGGGACGCCTGCAGACGACGCCTACCGACGCGCAGGGGTACTGCTACGCAAAAGTTTCCGGATCCAGACTGACGCCTGGGGATATTCTAAGGTAAGGAATCTAATACTAACCTGTTTCTTTCAGATAAAAAATAATAATTCTGTGGATCGCGAATTCGCTTTCATGCGATTTCGCGGACCGCAAATTCACAAATTTCGCCCATACTTAGGCTGAGTAATTCTGTTCCACTGTTTGCGCCGTGTTAGGCGTCAGGGATATGCCCAAGTAGGGCACCGGCATGCTGGAGGAGAGCCCCCCTAGGTTGTGGGGAAGTCTGCTAGGCGCCCGGGCATTACACCTAAGCGGTAGGATCAGAGACTTTCCAACGTTTATTTTAAACCCCGATACTTTCCCGAATGTCTCCATTTCCGACAAAAAGGCTGGGATCGAATTAATAGGGTCCTCCACTGCTGCGAGGATATCATCAGCGTAGAGGCTTATGGTCTGTGCTTCCCCCCCAAACTTGACTCCGGGAATCGCTGGGTTGTCCCTGACCTTTTGTGCGAACGGTTCGATGTAGAGAGTGAAGAGCAATGGAGAGAGGGGGCACTCCTGTCTCGTCCCTCTTTGGATGTCAAATGGTTTGGAACACACCCCATTAACCCTAATTACCGCTTGTGGGGCAGCATAACAACTAGCGACCCAGGTACGGAAGCGCTCTCCCATCCTGAAGCGCGCCAGGGTGGCATCTAGGTACCCCCAGTCGACCCGGTCAAACGCCTTCTCAGCGTAGACCGATACAAGGGCCGCATCTGAATCATTGAAGTGGGCCTTATCTATGACATGCAGCAGACGTTTCGTGTTGTCCGCACATTGTCTATTGGGGATAAATCCCGCTCGATCAGGTTCAATGATGCCGGGAAGGCATGGGACCAATCTCGCGGCCAGTATGCCGGTAAATAGCTTGAGGTCTATGTTGAGCAGTGATATGGGCCTATAGGCTGCACAGTTGGTAGTGTCTTTCCTCGGTTTCGGCAGGACGATTATATCGGCCTCTAGCATGTCACGTGGGATGGAGCCTGGGCCCCCAAAAGAGTTAAACAGTCTAGCCAGTATCGGGGCTATCAGAGGGCAAAACGTTTTATAAAAGCCCGCAGAGAATCCGTCCGGTCCCGGCGGTTTGAGCGGCTTGAGGCGCGCTATTGCGGAAATTACCTCGTCGTCCTTATCGGTGCCTCAAGAGAGCGCGCGTTCGCCTCATTGAGGGCCGTGACTGCCGCCGTGTTAAGATAAGAGTCTGCACTCCCTTCATCCCGGCTAGGCTCCGCGGTGTATAGCGACGCGTAAAAGGCCCGAAACGATCGGCGATCTGCTCGTCGACCTGCTGCTCCTGCCCGCTACTATCCCGGATGGATGTGATTTTCAAGCGAAGGACCTTGGCTTTGAGTTTGCTGGCTAGCAGGCGGCCCGTCTTATCGCCGCCCACGTAATAGGTGTGGCACAGGTGTAGTGCCGCAAATTCTGCGCGGTCCAAGTCAAGGCTCGCCAATTGGGCCCTGGCTGCTTTAAGCTTGCGCCATATTCTTGGGGCCCCTGTCCTTCTATGGACCCGCTCGAGCTCAAGCACTTGATCGGACTACGCCTGCCTTTTATCTCGACGTTCCCGGGCTTCAGCCGCTGCTACCGCAATAAGCTGCCCGCGTACCACCGCCTTCAATGCCCCCCATAAAGCTGTCAAGGAAATGTCTCCTGTATCGTTTGTAGCTAAATATTCAGTGATGCGCGCATGGATTTGTTGTGGGACCCCTTTACGGTGCAAGAGAGTTTCTTTAAGGCGCCATTTACCTTTACGTAACTTGGTTCTGGGAATTTGTATGTGTAGCGCTAGTGCGTCATGGTCAGAGAGTGCTGCAGGGATGACCTCAGTGTCCGTGATCAGAGACGCCACTTCCGAGGAACCCAGGAAATGGTCTATTCGGGCGTATGTGTGATGTACGTGTGAGTAGAAAGTATATCCCGGGCCGTCTGGGTGTATCATCCTCCAAATGTCCACAAACCCTCTACTCGCTAACCATTGCTCCCCCTCTCTGGATATCGCCCCGTGGAACCGAATCTCTGACCCGACCTGTCCTTGTGGGAGTCCATCACTAGGTTAATGTCGCCCCCAACGAGCGTGAAGTTGATGTTGTGAGTGAGCGTGTCTGCTAGAGCCCCTGTGAGAAAGGATTCCTGCTTGGTGTTGGGTGCATATATCGATCCGACCATGGCTGAACACCCTCCCAGTTGAATTTTGTAAGCTAGAAGTCTACCTTTAATGTCTGCGACTTTGTCCCCAACCAAACCCTTGAAATGACGAGCAAACAGAATGGCTACACCAGCTTTTTTCTCTGTGGTGGAGGAATAGTATTGTGTTGGAAACACCCTAGAACGCATGCGGTGCCAGTCCTTGGATAGCAGATGCGTTTCTTGTAGTAGGCATATCTCGGCCCTGGAGTTTTCCAGGAAGGATAGGACGGCCCTACGCTTGATGGGTTATTAAGCCCCTTGACATTGAGGGAAATAATCAGCACAGTGGAGTCAGTCGCTTGGGAGTTGCGGGTGAGTGTCCCTTCACTTCTAGGCATCTTTAGCTGTGCTACCCTTCCTGCTCTGTCTGCAGTGCGCCACACCGGAGCCCTCCCTCCCCCCCAACCTGGTCCCCATCCCCAACTGTGTCCCCCGTACCTGAACCCCCAAACCCGCCACCCGCCTACCCCCAACCTTGTTCCCCCACACCTCACCTCCCTCCTCCCCCCCTCCCTGACGCCAACTGAGAACCCCATAATGCAAACCATAGTCCCAGGCCTATCGAAACCAGTTCAGGCCTGTGGTAGAGTCTTGTGGAGGGTAGTGTGGCAGTGGCGACCTCGCTGGCACCCCAACCTGTCCCCCCGCCCGAGTGGACGTAGAGCGATGAATGCAAATCCCGTGTCGGTGCTGCCTCAATGTTCGGCCATGGTGTCCTCGACCACCTCCTGTATGGCCGCCGCTTGTTCCTGAGCCATGGTCGTCGGGTCCGGTTTGAGTTCCGCCCTGGGTGAGCGTTGGCGCCCCACTCGTTGCCATTCACCTCTAGATTATTGCTTGGGCACTCCCTGTGAACGCCGCGGTGATGTGTTGCCCTCGTGCTCGTTCTCCTCCGGGTCGATTCCTAGTAGTGTGCACGTGTGCCTAAGGGAGCGGAGTTGGTGTAAGGCTCCTTTCCCTTTACAGACGAGCCGGAAGGGATGACCCCAAGAGTAGGGTATCCCATTGTCCCGTAGGAACGTTGTGGCCACCCGGAAGGCCTTCCGCTTTTTCAGGGTGATGACAGAAAGGTCCTGGTACAGGGCCACCGGGTGGCCCTTAAAGTGAAGGGGTTGTTGTAGGAGAGTAGGGTCTGCTTCCTATGGTCACCCCCACTTTTTGCTTTGCTTTACTGGTTTTCGACTTAGATGTGGCCGTGGGCCTGCTAATCAGACCCACAGCCCAGATGCACTCTCTCTAAATTCACACCATGTACTCTAGGTACAACCACAATTGGGAATTGGTTCACCATATCAGCCCCTGTAGAAGTGTACCCTAGATACTAAGGGCATAGGTGTAACCAAGGTCTACCAGGGGCTGCAGCATGTATTATGCCACCCCTGGCTGGCCACTCAAACTGACACAACTGGCTGATCACTCAGCTGGGGAAAGGTCGTGTAATCATCCCTTGCTTAGGTATAGTATTCCTATATCTACCCTTAAATATAGACACACAGTAACCTATAAGTCACTCCTATGGCAGGCCTTAACAATCCTGGAGGCAGAGTGCTTGGTTATGTGTGACATGGTGCTCTAGCATGAGCTGAGCCTGGCTGCAGCTTTCGGAACCATGTCCTTATAGCTGTTCTATGATATTGCCATACCATATACTCTTAAGTGCATTATGAACCTCGCGGTTAAATGCTAACTTTGGTTTTGCTTTATCTAAACATGTCGTGTAAGGTGTCATACGCTTTGGAATACTACCCCCTCGCCAATTCTGGCGATGGGGGTAGCATTCCACCCTTCTAGAGGGAGAAGACATGTTGTTGCTGACTATCCCGGTTAAAGATAACCAGAGCCCCAGCGTCACAAAATGGATGCTGCTGCCACAGACACAAGTCTGACCTCCTGCTGCTGGGAGTCCTTCCAGCGAGGGAGGCTGGACAATAGGTTTCCTGCCTGGAGAGGTGCGAGCACCACCCCAGACAGGATTTTGTGTATTGGGACAGGGAGGGCTGAATAGAATGAGACATGCCTGGGGCACACTAGGTGCTCCATGCATACCCCATTTCAAACCGGTTGCTGGGGCACTCCAGCCCGAGCTCTGGCGCGAAACTGCACAAAGGAAAAGGGGTGTAACTACCCCCCTTCCTGGTCCCACCCATAGGAGGGACCTAGTGAGTAAACCAGCCCCCTTTAGTTGTATAAAGGTAGGAGCTGACCCAGGAGACTTTAGATTAATCCTGGAATCGAACTGAAGACGAAACTCTGGACCCTTCGACATTCAATTGAAGCTGAAGACTGAAGAATCTCCCTTGTTGCCAAGGAGTGACCACCCTGGGCAACCAGGCACCATCCAGCAAATCGACGGCTTGCTTTGTCCCCGTTCCCGCCGGAACCCGAGAACAGAGCCTGACAAGACCTCGACTCCCGGACTCCTCTGATCCCACTGCACGACTCCAGCACCGCTGAGCTCCGTGGAAGGCGTCGGAATTCGTGGAAGCAGGCAACTTGGAAAGTCTTCAACTTGCTAACAGCGCAGCTCCTGAGGCATCCTTGAAGCTGTGCCCTGGGGACTGAGACACCCCGACACCGAGCTCCACCTGCACCGAAGACCAGCCCTCCACACTCCACAGGATCTGCGTGGGGCCCTTCTGCTTGTGTTCTGCTCGATGCGTTGTCCGGTTGCTGGCCCGTTGGCTAGTAGCCCTCTGACGACGATCCTTGAGAAAATCCATCGCTGGTCCGGTTGCTCCAGACTGGCCCTCGCTTCCCTGGAAAGGTGAAGTACCTCAGACCCTCCTGGTCTGCACCAGAAGCCTTTTGTGTATCCTGCGTGGGTTGCCTTTGCTTAGGCTTGTTGGCTCCGATCTTGAAGCCGATCCCTCCATCTGCGAGAACCTTCATGGGACAGCACCTGGTCGTCCTCGACGCCTCCTGGTCCGCGTGGCTGCAACGACAAGCTTCACATCTGCACCTGATTGCTCCTCGACGACATCTGGTTCCTTCCTGGTTCCACCCGGTCACTGGCTAGTGACCTAGACTCTGTCCCCTCTGCTTTCAGGTCTTCTTCAACTCCGATCCATCCTTGGATCCACCCGGACATCTTCCTCCCGGTCGCCTGCAGCATCTTCTTCCAAGGCCCCACAGGAAACGACGAGAAAACCCGACACACTTTGACACCAATGCACCCGCAGCCCGTGGGTGAGGTAACGCGAGTACTTCGGTGCTCCTGTAGGGATTGACTATCCTGGTGTCCAGTTTTGTTAGTTGTGTAATCCTAGTTAGACCGGAAGTGTCCTAAAACTTCATTACTTACCTTTTTACGTTCCTATTGACTTTCTATTGACTTTCGCGTGAGAGTACTGACTCTGCACACGCTGCTTGTGGGCCTCCTACTCCTAACCTAAGGGTCAGATAGTGTAGCCCCAGCGATCCTCTAGGCCCTAGGCCTTTCCTTCACCCGAGTCATGGTTCTTCTACCATTTACTTGGTATATGGTTTTACGCGCCCCTAGGGCCTAACTGTAAATTGTGCTATTTAAAGTATTTCTAAGTGTATCTTGTTGTGTGCTTTGGCCTCTGACCTCATAAAGAGTTCAAAGGAGTGTGTTAGTAAATAAATACATATATATTTTATATATATCCTGTGTGGTGTCCTTTCATTTGATATTCAAGGGGTTACATATGGTAAAACAGCTTGTTTTACACTCCCTCAAGAGTCTTTTAGCCTAAGACTGTTCTGTCCACGCTACCACTAGGATAGCTAGTCTATAAGGTTGACTTACAACCATCACCATAAGGGTTTTTTGGACTGGTGCAAGGTGCTCACTAGAATAGTGAAAATCATATACCAGGCCAACTTCTCACAGTTGTTTCGACCGGGCCTCTTTCCGTATCCTTTCCTTCAGGGGGAAATCAGGCAGAAAGGCTGCTCATTAGGGCCCGCCGGCTACGGGTCGGGTCTCAGGCCCCGGACGAGATGGCGCTCTGTGGGTGCTCCTGGTCTGTCAGTCCGCCCCAAAAGTGGGCTAGTCGGGCCTGTCGGCCGGCTGTGGCAATCGCCGACTTTACTGGGGATCCACAAGCAGGTATTTAGTCCGGGCCAGAGGAGCCTCACGCTTCAGCGTCCTCTCAGGTCGCCATCTTCCCGCTTCATTTTTTTAAGTACTCGAGGAATGAGGGGAAATGGAGGGAAGGCGTAGGCAATCTTCCCTGTCCGTGAGAACAGGAAAGCGTCTCCCCACAACTCTGGCTGAGGGGTTCTACTTGCGTAAAAAGTGCACTTTTGTTGAGGTACGTAGCGAACGGATCCAATGTTGGTCATTCAGCTCCCATTCATGGCATTGCTTGGACACTCTAATGAGAGAGTCGGCCAACTGGTTGTGGACTCCTGGCACGTGTTCCACTCGTAAGGAGATTAGGTTGACAAGAAGCCACTCCCAAATCTGTTGAGCTTTGAGGGAAAGTGCTTGAGATCTCGTGCCGCCTTGCTTCTGAAGATAGAACATGGAGGTAATGCTGTCCGTCCGGGCAAGAACTGAAGATCTCCGGATCCGAGGCAAGATTTTGACTCCTGTTTGGACCACTTGCCTTGAAGTACAAGTTACTACTTGTGTTACGATATATTTGTAAGAGACATTAGTTAGTGATGGATTCCATATCCTTAAAATATCCCCAGGCGTCAGACTGGATCCGCAAAGTTTTGCTTAGCAGTACCCCTGCACGTCAGTAGGTGGCGTCCTGCGGCTCCGCATCCGTCTCTGGCGTCGTCAGCGCCGAGATGATGTCACGGAGAGCACTCAGACGCCACCCATGCGCACTGAGGTCTGTTCTGTACACAACTTTCCACGCCAGGAATGCAGAGCCATGCAAGATACTGACCAATGGTGCCTAAAACTAGGGCCCTGAAAGGGATGACCTTAACCCTAGTAATCAGTTTGCAGAACGGGGAGAATGGGAGGGGCGGTAAGGAATGTATCACTAACTAATGTCTCTTACAGATACATTGTTACACAAGTAGTAACTTGTGCATCTGAAAGAGACACATTAGTGATAGATTCCTTACCTTAGAATAGATACCCCAGCAATACCAACCCAAGAGGTGGGTTTGTAGGAGAGTAGGATCTGCCTACTGTGGTTACCACCACTTTTTTTCCTGGTGTGGTTCACTGTTTTCCGACTTTAGTCTGGCTGGGGCCCTGCTTTTCAGGACCCCAGCCTAGCTGCTTTGTCTCTAAATTGATTGCATGTACTTTAGATACACCAGATTGCTTACTGGGTTACCCTTGTGAGTCCCTAGTATATGGTACCTTATGTACCAAGGGCATAGGTACCGCAGAGACCTACCAGGGGCTGAAGCATGTATTATGCACCACAGGTCTACTACTGCAGCCTGGGTAAGGTGGTGCTTGCACCCCTTACTAAGATATAGGTTACCTATATCAACCTTTAATGACAGACACATATCCTGAAGGCAGAGTGCTTGGTTTTGTGTGAGAGGGTGCCCAAATATGAACTGAGACCCTCTGCAGCATTTGGAATCTATTCTCTGAGGCTGTTCTGTGATACAGCTGTACCATATACTCCTAAGTGCATTATAACCTTGAAGTAAATGCTAACTTTGGAATGGCTGCATCAAAACATGTCGTGTTTGGTGTCAAACACTTTGGAATCCTACCCCTCACCAGTCCTGGTGGTGGGGGTAGAATTCCAGCCATCTAGAGGGAGAAGACATGTACACACTTACCTGACTGGTAATAGTTTATAAGAGCCCCAGTATTACAAAATGGATGCTGCAGCCACAGACACGAGTCTGACCTCCTGCTGCTGGATGAAACTCCAGCAGGGGAGGCCTGGACCATAGGTTTCCTGTCACAGGGAGGTGTTACCACCTCCCCAGACAGGCTTTAGTGTATTGGGGCTGGGTGGGTGCATTCAGTGAATGCTTTTCAGACAGTGCTGGGGGCACACTTGAAGTCCCTGTGTATACCCCAGTTCAAACCGGTTGCAGGGGCACTCTGCCCCTGCTCTGGTGCGCAACTGGACAAAGGGGAAGGGATGGACTTACTCTAGGTGGGACCCTGGAGTAAGTCCAACCCCTAAACTTAGTATAAGTATAGGAACGCAGTCCTTAGGACTTTAGATTATACCTGGACGAAACTCTGCAACATATATCCTGGAACTTTGACATTCTATTTTGACTAGAAGACGGAAGAATCTCCCTTGGGGTCAAGGAGTGACTCCCCTGTTCAAACAGGCACCAAAGAAGCATCTTGCCGGTCTGCATTTCCAAGGCTCCCTCCGGAACCTGAAGGTTTTGCGACACAGGACACGGACTTACAGACATCTCCGAGGCCGACCCGAGATCCCAGCAAAGCTGAGACCCGCAGCCATCACGAGAGAAGTGGAACCGGAACTCCTGGACAACGTGCATTTTTGCTAGTGCACCTACTTCCTGAGCTTTCCCGAAGTTGTGCATTGGGCTACTCGTCGTCCAAGCCCTGTGCATAATCTGCACAGAAGATTGAGGGCCTACACTCCACGAGTGGTCCGTGGGCCCGCTTCTAGCATTTTTGCTCGAGGCCCCTTCACGATCCCTGGTCCGTCGACTGGTGGGTCCCCATGAAGGTAACTCTTTTGTTTCTTGAGCTCCCCTGGTTGCTCCAGATGTGCCCTGAGTCCCCTCCAAAGGGTGAGTCCCTCAGACCTTGCTGGTCTACTCCGAAGCCAGTCTTTGCATTCTGTGTGGGTTGCTGTTGCCAAGGCTTGTTGGGTCCAATCTGGATACCGACACCACAGCACTCGACATCCGACATGGGACAGCTCAAATCTAGCTCCTGGTTGTCATCGACGGAAATCACCCGATATCAGTGGGCATCCGCTCATCGCCTTCATGGTCATTGGCTAGTGACCCAGACTCTTTCCCCTATGCTTTCAGGTTCTTCAGATCTCCGATCCACCCTTGGATCCATCCGGACTCTTTCCACTAGGTCGCCTGCAGCACTTCTTCACAGCTCGCCTTAGGACACGACAACGAAACCAGACACGAAAAGACACCTATGCACCCGGCTTCCCTGGGTTGAGGTAACACGAGGACTCCGGTGCTCCCGTGGGTCTTGACTCTCGAACTGTCTAGTTCTAAAGGGGTTTCCTCCTCATCCACTCCTAAGTGTTCGTAATCTTTAAAAATGTAATCGCAACTTTCTCCATAGAAGTCAATGATGATTCGCGGCTGTGTTTAGATACTGCATGCGTCCCCTGTGGGTCTCCTGCATCACTACCTTGGGTGGTTCCTGGTTGCCCCAGCGGTTCTACAGGCCCTAGGCATTGTCTCTATGTCTGTCGTGGTTCTTATACCACTCACTTTGTATATGGTTTGTGACGCCCCTAGGGCTAATCATATATTGTGCTAATTTGCTGTGTACTAAATAAGTTTACTGTATGTACTTTTGCTTCTAGCCTCATAAAGAGACTAGAGGGATGTGTTTAGATTAAATACATATATTTTATATATATATACCTGGTGTGGTTCTCCTTTCATTTGGTCATTCACAAGATTATAGACTGGTAAAACAAGCTACTTTACATTCCTTCAAGACTTAGCCTGAAGGCTGCTCTCCACAGCTACCACTAGGATAGCTTTCTATATAGGTTGTCTTTAAACCTACCATCAATAAGGGTAGTTTGGACTAATGCAAGGTGCGCACTAGAATACGGGACAGCATATGCCAGGCCAACTTCTCACATTGGTGTGCAGCGTGTGGGATTCCAGCTTACCATTGTTTTACCAGATAATCTCAAGTGTGTGAACATTTGAAAACCACTAAAGGTACCAGAGGTACATATCATACAAGCTTAAATACAGTAAGTTCTACTGAACTTAGAGTTGTGTGTCAAGGGCTTAAGCACTCCCTTTATACAACTCGAGAGGTTTAGTAGGAAAACAAACAGTCTAGGTAGTGCATACACTACACCAGACTAGTCATGTCTTCAAGGCCAGGACCTAGCGGGTCTCTGCCAGATGTCAGTCAAGTACAGGCATCCCAATATGACACATTCCTTTTTCAAGAGTTAAGGGCTCTGTGTGCTATGAGGAAATTGAAGCCAGGACAGAATCCCAATACCCGGTGCCTCATAGAGGCATTGCTGCTTGATGACTTTAGACAGGCCTCAGAGCCTGAAAGGGTAGGCAGTGGGGTGGGGACAGCAGAGCAGGAAGGGACCAGTGAGTTACTGTAGGAGAGTAGGGTCTGATTCCTATGGTCACCCACACTTTTTGCTGTGATTTTCTGGTTTTTCGACTTTAGTGAGGCTGTGGGCCTGCTAATCAGACCCACAGCCCAGCTGTTCTCTCTCTGAATTGATACCATGTACTTTAGGCACATACCTGATTGGGTATTAGGTCACCTTTGTGAGCCCCTGTATAATGTACCATAGGCACCCAAGGCATAGGTGCATCCAAGGCCTACCAGGGGCTGCAGCATGTATTATGCCACCCCTGGCTGGCCTTCCAAACCGACACCACAGGCTGATCACTCAGCTTGGGCAAGGTGGTGTAATCACCCCTTGCTTAGATATAGTATACCTATATCTACCCTTTTATATAGACACATATATACCTATAAGTCACTCCTATGGCAGGCCTTAACAATCCTGGATGCAGAGTGCTTGGTTTTATGCGAGAGGTTGTCCTAGCATGAGCTGAGCCCCTCTGCAGCTTTCGGAACCATGTCCTTATAGCTGATCTATGATATAGCCATACCATATACTCTTAAGTGCATTATAATCCATGCGGTTAATGCTAACCTTGGTTTGGCTTTATCAAAACATGTTGTGTAAGGTGTCAAACACTTTGGAATACTACCCCCCCCGCCCCCACCAATTCTGGCGCGAGGGGTAGCATTCCACTCTTCTAGAGGGAGAAGACATGTAGTTACTGCTTTACCCGGTTAAAGTTAAACAGAGCCTCAGCATCACAAAATGGATGCTGCTGCCACAGACATGGGTCTGACCTTCTGCTGCTGGACGAAACTCTGGCAGGGGAGGCCTGGACAATAGGTTTCTTGCCCTGGGAGGTGCTAGCACCTCCCTAGACAGGCTTTTAGTGTATTGGGACAGGGAGGGCTGCAACATGAGACACTGCCTGGGGCACACAAGGTGCTCCATGCATAGCCCGGTTCAAACCAGTTGCTGGGGCACTCCAGCCCCAGCTCTGGCGCGAAACTGGACAAAGAGAAAGGGGTGTAACCACCCCCTTCCCAGGGCCCACCCATAGGAGGGACCTAGCAGGTAATCCAGCCCCTTAGTTTGGTATAAAGTTAGGAGATGTGTCTGTAGACATCAGATTACCCTGGAAAGAAACTACGAAACCGAACTCTTGGACGTCGACATTCTATGCTGACTAGAAGACTGAAGAAGTTCTCCCTTGTGGTCGAGGAGTGACCACCCTGTTCAAACAGGCACCGCCAGTTGTTGTAAACGTATCTAGGACCCTATTTAAATATTCCCCGATTTATGCCCTTATGTGGTTATATCAAATCATATCCTTATAAAGGCATAAGAATCATCCCCATAATAAGTCATAGCCAATGCAGTCCAAATACGGCAAGGCTACTCTCATAGACTCCTAGAAAGCACAACGCGTTCTTAAACAAACCAAGCCTCCAGCAGCCCGGGAATTCCCCCTGCTTCTGTATTGATTTGTCCTAGAACTCCTGGAGTCCTGAAAGAACTGCGAGTTCTTAGTGACGTCTTATGTCCAACCTTAAGTCAAACTCGGCACCTTCCAGGTATAAATATACCAGCATCTGCCCTAGCAAAACACACGGTGGTTTGGAGCAGATCGGCTATCTACTTGCCCAACTCCCTGCTGAAGCGAGTGCCCAAGGAAGCCGACCCTCCCATTGACTCACTGAGAGAGACGCTGTCTTTTCTCTTGTCGAGAAATCCAGCTCCAGTGTTTCCCTGTCACCCTTGCGGGTTGCTGGGAGATCGAGTCCTGAGAGAGAGATACAAGACCTCCTTCATTCTATAACCAAGGTATGGAGCTGATTAGACCCTTAGAGAATTCTTGATTCAGATTCTTGGCAAAAACTATCTTAACTCATTTACTCCTTCCCATGTACTAGGCTTAGGTTAGGTACACCGGGGTAGGTGTATTTTAGAAGCACCAGTTGAGTACGTTTAGTCAACTTTTATCATTGTATGTATTTGTATCCGTTTTAAGTATCTTATGGCTTAGAAACCATATAAATGCTTTTACAGTATTATTTCATATTACTCCTTTTACTGTACGCACTTTACTTCATGACAAGTATAGCAATTGTGGCAATTCACTTCTCTTGCATGAGAAAGAAGACTGCTCAATGAATAACCACTTTTATTGAAAACGCCCATCTCTCTATTTCTCTGCACTCCTGGTGAAACTAAGCATGCACGACTGACTGAGTGAAATAGCTAAACAAAAAGAGAGAGGCCAAATCAGTCTCAAAAATGCCACTAGATTGGAGCGAGATAACTAAGGATCACACACTCACTTAGGGTGAAAAGGAAAGCCCTCACACACCGACCTAGTCAGTGTCATGCTTCATCATCGGGCCCCACCAAAGAGGCCGAGTGCCTCTTTGGTGTGCTACAACGCCAGAAAGACTGCGGAGCTGGTTGTGTGAAGGAGGACGTGTTGTGAGGGTGAGTTAAATTAAAAGTGTCTAAACGAGTATCAAAAAATTTTTTTTATTAAATGATCCCTAAGACACGATTTAACAGGTATTATGTGTCTGAATTTGGTTGCCAAGGATTAGGAATGGTAAAATTCAGATAAATACAGTAGATAAATTAGTCAGTCAACATGTTTCTGCCATTTTGGAGGCTTAAATTTACCAAGGCATTCATCAGGACTATACCCCGGCGGTATGGACTCTCTAATCGTCCACCCTAACCAAGGGACGTGAAAGTGAAAAAAGGTAGGTGAAAAAAGTGCATAAAAAGGGAGAGCAAATGCTCAATCCCAAAAAAACTCCAAATTCGGGAGTGTTTCTGCACCTGTAAAGTGAAAGTACACATACAAACACAAACACAAACACACAATAATTAATAAATGCCCTTGCGTTTGGTTGTCGTGCTCCTTATGGTGTGGCAAAATTCGTGTGCCCAAAGTAACATGTAGGTTTAACACCATCCACATAACCCTGAAGGGATGATATCGGTAACTCTGGGACGTGGGGTGATAAAGGTGTTTTAAAATACACTCAATTGGGAAGAAAATGGGTTAAAAACACACTCTATGTACTCCTTCTGAAGGGATCAATTGACCAAAAGGTCGGTGACCCCCTAGTTTGGTAATAACATACATAAATCTCACTTTAAAATTTGGCGCTACTTGCACCATGGGTCTCGGGAGGGGGGTTGGAGCGAAATTGGCACATCCTATAAATGAAAAAGAGGTATTAGCCATTCGGTCCCGAAATACGGGCAGTACTTAGCTCTGTATCCAAGCCGATCAGCGTTCAGGGACACTCACGCCCTCGTTGCTCACAGCCCGCTTAGACACCTAGGATCTCCCTCGTAACCGGACCCCGTCGATGGAGAGCGGGGCCGGTGAGTGAGTATAAGAGCAAGGGAGCAGGGCGTTGCGTTCTTCCTGGTGGGCGTGCCCGACCAGGAAGAGGCCAGGAGCGCGCCCGCCCCCCGCCGCAAGGAGGCCCGACACGCACCGGTCCCGGGCAGGGCGTCGCGTCCTTCCTGGTGGGCGTGTCAGGCCAAAGAGCCTCACAACACGTCCTCCTTCACACAACCAGCTCCGCAGTCTTTCAGGCGTTGTAGCACACCAAAGAGGCACTCGGCCTCTTTGGTGGGGCCCGATGATGAAGCATGACACTGACTAGGTCGGTGTGTGAGGGCTTTCCTTTTCACCCTAAGTGAGTGTGTGATCCTTAGTTATCTCGCTCCAATCTAGTGGCATTTTTGAGACTGATTTGGCCTCTCTCTTTTTGTTTATCTACATTGAACCGGGGATTGAGAGAAGCCTTCTTGATTCTCCCTACCTCTCCCATTGTTGTTTTTTGTATCATAGCAGCGCACAGCTGTGAGAGCTTTGTTTTATTCCAAACAATATAGTAATCTATTATTGTTTGTTTTAGCCACACACTCTCACTCCCTTCTATTACCATCTCACCATGGCGAACTTTGGCCTTACATTCTCTGAATCTGAAATAGAGGCCCTAATGACGGATCCTACAGTTTTTGCAGATCCACATATATCACAAGCAATAGCAAACACTACAGAGTGGGAAAACCTTACTGAAAAGAAAAGAGAGCACATACGTACAATACTTCATGGCACCATTCTCAAACAGTACCTTGTCTCTAATTCTGCACCAAAAGGCCTGTTGGTTACGAATGCCCCCCGTATCTTTCTAAACGATGCAGCCTTTAGAAAGGACTGGGCAATGATCGCGTGGCATTGCACGCGTGACTGGTTGGTCCTGATAATAAAGACAGCCCTGAGACTCTCCGAAGCTTTAATGGTAGAGATCAGGGAAACTGAGTCTCACTTTAAAGCAACAATCACAGGGTATAAAAAACGGCTGGATGAAATTAACAAAGACTTAACTGAATACAAAGACAACCTCATGCAGTCTAAAGTCACCAAACTTCAAAAAGATCAGAAGAAGTTTGACTTTGAGAAAGTGTACCCGTATTCTGCGGCTACCTTTACCCCTCAAGCACGAAATGAGAGTAAATCCGATTATACGGATGATGACTCTTCAAATAGCAGTGGGTCTAGCAATAACTCATTCAAACAGACAAAGAGAAGAGGTAACCGCGGCAATAGGAATAACAGGGGTAGACAAGGGAACTAGGACAACCAGCGCCAATGGTATCCCCCCCAAATGGGAATGGGTCCAAACCCTTATGCATTCCAACAGCCACAATTTCCATTCATGGGATGGAACCCTGGCTTTATGCCCCCAGCACAATTCCAGAACCAATACCGACAGCCTTTTTTAGAGAACGGCCGGAGGGGCAGAGGCAAAAGAAGAGGCAACAACAGAGTGACCTGGGAAGAGGAGGATCCAGTAGCGAATCACACCCGCAGCAACCAACAGCCAGGAACGAGCGGGATTTGAGTTTGGTGACGAACTTATCGGATAGGTCCCTTACAACCACTGAAATCCAAGTACTGGAGAAAGGCTTAGGTTTTGTCCCGTTGGCTAGGCCGGACAAATTCAAATTACATTGTGAACTTGCAAGCTTTTTTCGAAAATTAAAACTCAAGGCATTTTTTGAAGGTAAGACAGACCCAAATGAGGCTGCCAGGAAAGGAGACACGGGACTCAGACTAAGTTCCACTTTCACCCCTCCTAACCACACTGTCCCGGCGGCTATCACCGCTTTTGAGCAGGCCGTATCGAAGGATCTGGAGATACATCAAACTCCTAAGACCTTTGGTAACTTTAGCACAGCCGAACATCAAGCGTTACGGACGTTACAGAATGATACCTCCATAACCATAAAACCGGCAGACAAGGGCGGAGGGATAGTTATCCAGAATACCAGTGACTACGAGAAAACCTGTAATGACCTGCTGGGGGACACCAGAAACTACACCCCACTTACTATCGATCCTACAGCAGATCTCACCAAAAGGATTACAAACCTGGTCCGCCATGCTGAGGAATGCGAACATCTGTCTAAAAACGAAGCAGACTTCCTAAACAATCCAAGCAAGGTGATTCCATATTTTTACACCCTGCCCAAGATGCACAAGAATCGATTGCCGCCACCAGGACGCCCCATCGTGTCAGGGATCGGTTCACTTCTGGAGCCCTTGTCACAATTTTGTGACTATTTTTTGAAACCTCTAGTACAATCCACTCCCACGTACCTCAAAGACACCAAGAGCCTCTTACAACTTTTATCAGAAATAACGTTCACTGAGAATTCAGTTACCCTAGTGACCCTCGATGTAGAAAGCCTTTACACGAGTATTCCACAGGACGATACCATCAATGTCCTGAGGAAATCTCTAGATTCCATTGAATGGAACTATCAGACACCAAAAACCTTCATCATTGAATGTGCCACCATAGCCCTCAAAGAGAATTTTTTCTCTTTCAAAGACAGGCTGTACCTTCAATGCTCAGGGACCTCGATGGGTAGTGTCTTTGCTCCCAGCGTGGCAGGATTATACGTTGCGGATTTTGAGGCCAAATTCATATTACCCCCCACTGCAGCGTTTTCAACTCACATGCTTCTTTGGAAGCGTTATATTGATGACATTCTGCTTCTCTGGACAGGGAGTGATGGCGAACTGGACACATTCCTGATCTGGATCAACACGCTAGATCATAACCTGAGATTCACAAACAACACTAGCAAAACAGATATTGTCTTCCTTGATGTGGTCATCTCTGCTGTTGGTACTGGGCTCACGACTAAGACCCACCATAAGCCTACAGCCAAAAACAATCTTCTTGACTTCAGAAGTTTTCATCCTCGCCCTCTCAAAGAGAATCTCCCTTATGGGCAATATTTGAGACTTAGAAGAAACTGTAGTGCCCTTTCTGATTTCAAGGAACAGTCAACCATTCTTACAGAGAAATTGAGAGACAGGGGTTACCCAGCTCCAATTTTGAATAAGGGCCTAAAAAGAGCGAGAAACCAACCTAGAGAGGCACTCCTGGCTGAAAAAGAAAAGAACCCGGATTCAATCCCACTGACGTGTGTAACAACATACAATAGTCTGTCCAATGTGATGAAAAAGACAATTAACAAACATTGGAATATCATCACATCCTGTAAAGAAAACTGGGAGAAACCACTTTTTTCTTTCAAAAAAGGTCGAAGCTTAAAAGATGTATTAGTCCACACCAGGCCAAAAGAGAAACTTAACATCAATGCGCCATCTATAACCGCAGCGTGGGGCCTACCAAAAATTATTGGGCACTACCCTTGTTCGGACTGCGCGGTCTGCCACTTGACAGAACCAACTAAAACCTTAGCATTGGAACCAGGGAAGGTCTGGGTACAGAGAGAACACACTAACTGTAACACAACGAATGTCGTGTATATGATCACCTGCACTTGCCAGCTTCGTTACATTGGCATGACTACCCGCAGGGTGAAACAACGTATATGCGAACACCGAAGCAACATAAGGTGTAAGAAACTAACCACCAAGCTGAGCCGCCATTTCCTAGACAGTAATCACACACCCAATGATATGAGGTGGACTGTAATTGAAGCACTCCAAGGGACCACCAATATCACAAGCAGACTCTTTGAGAAAGAACAACGCTGGGTGTATCGCCTGGGGACTAATACCACCGGCCTTAACGATGATATCCCATGGAACACTGTATTATCCTGAGTATCAATATGATAATCTGATCCATCACCCTGCATTTTCTGCATTTTTTCTTGACAAGGACAATTCTAAGCCAATTGCCTGTTCTGTGCTATTTGTTTTTTTGCCGTGTGTGTCTCTCTCTTCTCCTCCTCCCCATCCTGGGAGTTAATGTTTTTGCCATGTGCCTTTGATGTGCATAGAATCTTATCACACTAATTCTACAGCACAGTATTACTGTTACTGTAGTGCACAACTAGGGCGCTATCTACTGACCTCATTAGTCGCCCGATTTCCCAATTTCTTAACTATTGGCTAAATACTGCATTGCTTATTGTTTACTGACATTGAACATCTAGCGCCGGTATTCAATAGAGTACTGCCCATAAAACACGGTGTAATTAATTTTCCCCACCGACCCGGGCCGGTGCGTGTCAAGCCTCCTATGCAGGCGGGGGGCGGGCGTGTTCCTGGCCTCTCTTTGGCCTGACACGCCCACCAGGAAGGACGCGACGCCCTGCCCGGGACCGGTGCGTGTCGGGCCTCCTTGCGGCGGGGGGCGGGCGCGCTCCTGGCCTCTTCCTGGTCGGGCACGCCCACCAGGAAGAACGCAACGCCCTGCTCCCTTGCTCTTATACTCACTCACCGGCCCTGCTCTCCATCGACGGGGTCCGGTTACGAGGGAGATCCTAGGTGTCTAAGCGGGCTGTGAGCAACGAGGGCGTGAGTGTCCCTGAACGCTGATCGGCTTGGATACAGAGCTAAGTACTGCCCGTATTTCGGGACCGAATGGCTAATACCTCTTTTTCATTTATAGGATGTGCCAATTTCGCTCCAACCCCCCTCCCGAGACCCATGGTGCAAGTAGCGCCAAATTTTAAAGTGAGATTTATGTATGTTATTACCAAACTAGGGGGTCACCGACCTTTTGGTCAATTGATCCCTTCAGAAGGAGTACATAGAGTGTGTTTTTAACCCATTTTCTTCCCAATTGAGTGTATTTTAAAACACCTTTATCACCCCACGTCCCAGAGTTACCGATATCATCCCTTCAGGGTTATGTGGATGGTGTTAAACCTACATGTTACTTTGGGCACACGAATTTTGCCACACCATAAGGAGCACGACAACCAAACGCAAGGGCATTTATTAATTATTGTGTGTTTGTGTTTGTGTTTGTATGTGTACTTTCACTTTACAGGTGCAGAAACACTCCCGAATTTGGAGTTTTTTTGGGATTGAGCATTTGCTCTCCCTTTTTATGCACTTTTTTCACCTACCTTTTTTCACTTTCACGTCCCTTGGTTAGGGTGGACGATTAGAGAGTCCATACCGCCGGGGTATAGTCCTGATGAATGCCTTGGTAAATTTAAGCCTCCAAAATGGCAGAAACATGTTGACTGACTAATTTATCTACTGTATTTATCTGAATTTTACCATTCCTAATCCTTGGCAACCAAATTCAGACACATAATACCTGTTAAATCGTGTCTTAGGGATCATTTAATAAAATTTTTTTTTTTTTTGATACTCGTTTAGACACTTTTAATTTAACTCACCCTCACAACACGTCCTCCTTCACACAACCAGCTCCGCAGTCTTTCTGGCGTTGTAGCACACCAAAGAGGCACTCGGCCTCTTTGGTGGGGCCCGATGATGAAGCATGACACTGACTAGGTCGGTGTGTGAGGGCTTTCCTTTTCACCCTAAGTGAGTGTGTGATCCTTAGTTATCTCGCTCCAATCTAGTGGCATTTTTGAGACTGATTTGGCCTCTCTCTTTTTGTTTATCTACATTGAACCGGGGATTGAGAGAAGCCTTCTTGATTCTCCCTACCTCTCCCATTGTTGTTTTTTGAGTGAAATAGCTATCTATTGTTTCCGCGACTCTGGAGATATACTCCTTGTTCTAGGGGAGCAAAGTTGTCATGTTTATGCTGATGTTTAACTAATCCCTTCTTGTGTACTCGAGAAAGTTTCTAGTGACCTCTGAGCTAGCTGGCATTCATAATTCAGTCTAACATATTCAATAGAGACCTAGTCGACCTCAGTCCTACGTCTAAACTATCGTTTATGTTATTCCAATGCGCAGAGCCTATTGGGAATATAGGAACTACACTACATGGCGCCCAACGTTTGGTAAGGCGATAATCTAACGCTAGATACTAGAGTAACTCAGTCGTGCTTTTCACACAGACCCCTTTTCCCGTAAAAACTCCAATAGACGTCTGGAGTGGGTAAAAGGTTAATATCTGCCAGAACTTAGTAGGAAGAGATTCCTATGTATTAGTTTTTGGTATAGTCAATGTTGAAGGATACAGTGTTCCAAAATATTGTGCACCTAATCTTTGTTTCCTTGAAACTTGCTCTGAAAACTTTGTCAGCAAAAATGACGGGAAGCGAAGACGAAAGAGATGCTTTGGCAGCTCAACTTTTAGCGGAAGACACAAGTCTCCAGCAAAATGAACCGGATATAATACTCATCCCGGTAAATGTAAGAAAAACCATAACTATAAAACTTATAGAAAATGGAGTATCATCAAAAGGTGGTACAGTCATATTTGTAGTCGATGCACATGAATATCGGCAGACAGAGGTATTCTATTCATGGATACATTTTCCAGCAGCAAATGCTGTGACACGCGAGTTCCACTACTACAAAATAGAGGAATCTCCAGAGGAATGCGTTCCTTTCGAGGGGATGTTGAAATTCCACTAAACTTACCAAGAGCATGAGCTCTGGTTTAATGATGCCCTAAAACATCAAAATCACATTACCAGGCTCGGTCCACTAAGTAGACCAGGAGCCACATGGCCAGTTCTAGCCAGCTATACACCAAATCCTGACATTGAAGAAATGTCAGACCAAGAACTTTTAGTTCAGCTAAAAAAATTAACAAAAGCATATAGACAATTAGTTCAATTGACAATTGACGGTACAACGATCCGCCCAAAGTTGAAAGAGACAGATATAGCAGAACAACCTTTTGAACTTGCCAGAATAATTGAAAAATCATATGAAGAACTAGGTAGAGATAGTTTGGGTGGAAAACCACTAAAACCACAACTAACTGAAAATCCTGAAAAAACCTTTATTAAGAATAATCTCATTACTCCAAAAAAGAAGTGGGAGGGTAATAAACAAACTACCCCCAGAGAAAAACAGTTTCAGACCAGAGGAAGGTCTCCCCAACGGAAAAATAGATCTCCAGAACGTGGGGACAGGTCTCCACAAATGGAGCCCTCTGAAAAAAGATACAACCTTAGAAATAGGGACAATTTGAGAAAACCTGACATATATAAAGATATTGATACACGTCCCTCTTGATCTTTTCAGACTTCCTCACAGAAATCGGAAAGAAGAGGACGGTCAGAACATAAAGAAGAGCGCGTCAAGTCCAAAGACAAGGAACCTGCTCAACAAAGTAAAAAATTACAATTTCCCAAAAAGAAGGTAGCTAGTATTAAAATAAAACATGCCGAGGAATCTGAGGACACAACTCAAGAACGGAGAATGGGCCCAGACAATGCTAGACAGCGCAGCAGAAGTGACCATAGCTCGCAAGATCCTGATGAATCTTCTGGAGACAGTGGACAGGAATGAATACATTCAAGTGGAAACTGCAGACACCAGAGTTAGCGTACCCCATAAATTATATGAAATAACATTACGTATAGAGGGGGATAAAACTAGGAAAATAAAAGGTCTCTTTTGGGAGAACCTATCTAAAGGCTATGATATCCTGCTAGCAGAGAAAGACTGGCCACCAGAGTTTGTCAGGGAGTGCCCACATGGCGGAGAAATGATTATGCCTGCCTTCTCAAATCACATTCCAATTCATAAAAAATACACATATGCAAGAAAATGGGCAGTGGCCCAAGCCCCTGGATTATATAAAAATCATGTAGGATGGGATGAGGATTCTCCTCACCATAAAATTCAGTTAAAAATCAACCTACTGACAAAGGGCAAGAAGCTAAAAAACAAGTCAGGGAGATCTTAGATCAACTTGAATACCAGGGGGTGATTGAAACATGCACCTCACAAATGAACAATCCTTTGTTTCCTGTCTCCAAACCAGACGATTCATACCGTCTAGTTTTGGATTACAGACACCTAAACTCTTGTTGCAAAACATTTGCAGTACAAAATTCACACAGTGCAGCACTAATGAATAACATCGTGCTCAAAAAATATAAAACGACATTAGATATTTCAAATGGTTTCTTCTGTCAAAACATTGCACCAGAAAGCAGGTATTTGACCGCTTTCTCCAGCATGGGGGCCCAGAGGCAATTTTGTCGTCTCCCCCAGGGATTCAAGGACAGTCCAGGATTATTTTCAGCCAGGGTAACAGAGTTACTACAAATGTATGATGATGAGGCATTATCTTATGTCGATGATATCTATCTTACAGACGATGACCTGGAGACACACTTGAAAAGAGTGAACACCATTATACTTGGGTTCGCATCTGAAGGGTACAAATTCAACTTTAAAAAAATCACGAGTTGCCCACCTAACTGTCCTATGTTTAGGATATGAACGATCAAGTGAGGGCAAAAGCCTAGCAGACAACTTCTTAGAGAAGTGTGCAGTACTCCAAGCTCCAAAAACGCTAAAAAACTTACAATCAATTCTAGGTTTCCTGAATTTCGGAAGAACTTACATTCTAAACTATGCAGAGAAGGTTAAACCTCTCTACGAATTTATAAAACCTGATTTCAAACCAATTAATTGGACACAGAAACACACAAAAATGTTACGATCAATACAAACAGACATGTTAACTAAAACAAAACTGCGAACACGCGCAAACGAACGCAACCTTGTAATTAAATTAAATTAAACTATAGGTAGTTTTGTAGCGCGCTCTGCTACTGGGGAGTATCCTGGTGCGTTGCGGAGGTGACCAAACATAACACAGAGAGACAGCCTAGGCCTGACAAACAAACAGATGGGTCTTAAGGAAGATCCCAGGAAGATGCAGATTACGGTACCAATATCTTATAAATCACACTTGTACACACAAGCTGAAATGAAATTTAGTTCTACTGAAAAAATTCTGACTGCGGTCCAAACTGCTGTAGCAAAAGAAAGAGCCCTCACCCAAGGTAAACGTATAATAATCGTTACACCAGTACCTGCCCTAGAGGCAGTAACAAGAGCCAGCATTCCGTATGCTAAAGCCTTACATCCGAGGTGGATACAATGGGTTAATTCTCTTGCTGCATCAGACGTAGTATACGAATTTGATCCTAACTTAAAAACGCAAGAATATCTCCAATACGAATATGAATGTCCTCTGCCGACTGAGATCCTGCCTCTGGAACATTACGGCTGTATAATATATACAGACGGTTCAGCACAACCCGTGTTGGGGGTAAACAAGCGTATATTGATGTGTGCGCGATTGTTAAAGGTCGTTGGCACGAAGGAATATTTAGACCACTGGTCACTAAAACTGAATCACTCAGAAACTGTACAGCTCAGCGAGCTGAACTACGCGCTTTGAAGATGGCCCTCGAAAATGCCGATCGCGAATTCCCCACACTAATGGTGTGCGATTCGTTGTACTGCGTCCATTCTTACAATAATTTCATGCAAACCTGGATTGAAAACGGTTACAAAGATGAAAAAGGTGTCACAATCAAGCATAAAAAAGTATGGGAACAAGTAGTTCTTTTACAGAAAGAACTACGAAAGACTCACGTGATACATACGCAGAGTCTTCAACGTGATGGCGTTCACGTTGCAGGGAATTCATTGGCTAACAGAGCCACAGCGGCAGCTGTTAAACCGGCTTCCATAGCTACAAAAAAGCGTTCTAAAAAACAAATAGATGGATAAACCATGCTGGCAGTAAAAGCCTCATTAAAAGGCGACTATGCGGCATTACCTCTAAATTATCCACTCAATAATACATACATAATTGATGTGAACTCCGTTCCTTTTGCTCGAATCCCTGCCGTGGGGGACAGAGTAGTTCCAAACACGAACCGGAGGGCTTACTTGATTCAAGAAGCACACATGGGAATAGGTCTGAGGCACCAAGAGATCTTAAGATCTCTAATAGAATTGCAATCACAATACTGGTGGCCAGGGATGAGCGTGCAAATTTATAAATTTGCAATGGACTGTCAGGACTGCAACAGAGATCGCAGTTTTGAACCGGACGAGATACCAGCCCAAACACCTCTATTAGACAGCATTAGGCTATCTACACGCAGACGTCCACACGGAAAAATGCGATCCCATAAATATTAAGACGAGATTCATTTGGATGTGGCCCCAACGCTCGGCTGACGCCAGAACTGCTATAAAAGATTTGCGAGTCTTTATCGGCACATACGCAATTGGCATGCTACATTCTGACCAGGGTCCTGCGTTTAGCTCTCGAGCTTACAAGGAGGCCATGGCCAGCTTGGGCATTGCATTGCGGTACTCTAGTCCATTCCATCCTGAAGGAAATGCGGTAGTGGAGAGAAAAAACCGTGACATAAAGCAATATATAACAGCGAGGGTATTAGGTTCGGGTGATGGGTGGGTCAAACATCCAATAAGTGTCCAACGTAGTCTTAATAATCTGCCAAGAAATTCTCTGGGTGGAATCACTCCGTATAAACTTTTGTTTGGTACAAGAATGATAATCGAAGATCTTGATTGTCAGACTTCAGTGGTGGAACAAAAAACCTTTAATATCAAAGATCGTTTGGTTGTTTTACAGGACTTAAATGAAACAAGAAGAAGTCTAAGTAACACAAAGCTAAAGACAACGGCCACTGAAGAAAAACCACCTGTCCCAGCAAGACCTGTCTGGATTCCAAAGATTGGGGATCTGGTCAGAGAAAAGATCGCGGTGAAGAAGGAATTTGGGCCTTCTTACAGAAAAACAGTACCTGTCTTAGCAATCAGCGGAACAAGATCAGTAGTACTACCGCCCCTTGCTGGTAAAAAGGAGAACAGAGTTGTGTCAATCGACCTGGTAAAACCACAATCATGTGGCTAATAATAAGCATTAGAACATTGGAATGTTGGGAGCACCATTAAAAAACAATGGAGTACTCTGGGCTTATAATGGCTGGTATAAGCCCGGAGCTCCAACATTCCAATGTTTCTTTGTTCACAGCTCTGGCTGTGAACAAAGGCTTCAGGGAGCCTGAGGGGATTCCAATCCCCTCACACTTCCAAAAGGCTTTGTTTTTTGTGTTAGAACATTCTGTCCTCTAGTGACAGAATGTTCTAATAGCCTTATAGGCCTTCGTAGATGGGCTATACCGCTATTAAAATCCCTCTCCCTTGTTAAAGGCCCTCGCCTTCGGCTCGGGGCCTTTAACGCTGGAGAGGGCCTTTAATAGCCGGTATAGCCCTCTACGGCGGGCTATAAGGCTATAGTAGGCCCAGTGGACTCCCAAGAAGTAGCAGAAGACCGAACCTTGCTACAATCCAAGAGGTTCAAACGGAGAGACTAATCACATTTGATAAACCTGCAGTAAATAAAAAAAAGGACTATGCAACAAAGCCATGGAACTTGTACCTCTTGAAACCCAAATTGCAACAGTTCGTCAAGAAACACCTGTCTACAATGTTGTAGCCTCTGACCATACAAATCCAAAGATTAATGAAAATCCGGAAGCTATTCCAACAATTGACAGAACTGCATCTGGCTACTTCATCAATTTCAATGACTTTTCCGATGATCTAAGTGAACATGAGGACAAGCCATGCAAACAAGACTTTCAAAGACAAAATTACTGAACTCTTTCATCAACTTGGAGAAACATATCTGATTTCACCATGGATTGCATTGTGGATTGTGTTAGGTGTACTTTTCCTCCTGCTCTGGCTCATTTTGGTTTTAAGCTTGGGAACAATGATTGAGGGAAAATACAGTACAATGGACACAGCAAGTCAGAACATCAACTTAGTTCTAAAACCTCACAGATCTTCTCACATCGAAAAAAGAGAACTGTCATCAGTGAACATCACAGCCATTCCTATACCTGGTCGTGTAGCATGGGACACAACTGATTACGACATCTATGGCCCAGTTTAACTCTTGAAATATCCACATCAGTTCAAGGTTTCTTTAAGTGACTTTGTATCACCTAGCACTTTCTCTGATGATTGGGACTTTGAAAATATTAACAATATGATGTCAGATTTAGAAATGTCAGCAAAATTTACAGAACATGATTATTTACAAGGTTCATCAGATTATGAAGAAATGTATTGCTTTAATCATTATAGGCATCACTATTTGCATAAATCTGCTAATCCTAGAAATGTTTTTACTTATAATCAATGGGAGCATTGTCCAACCCGACAAAAGGCAGTTCGAAAACATTTTATGGAAAATTCCCATACTTTTCAGGGTTTAATAACACTGATCCAGAAACGTTTTATTTTAAAATTATGAATAAGACAGGAATGAAAAACATGCTGACAAATACTAAACGGATTTATTCTGAAAAATGTTATGAAAAAATGTCTACATTTGGTTTTTGTGTTGAAATTTTTTATTAGAACATTTTGAGAATGTATAAATGTAAATATACATACAGAGGGAAGAATAAAACATGACATAAGTTGGGAAATGATCCATAAAATATAACAAATGAGGCAAAATGTAACAACAAATTTTCCAAAATGCATAGAAAAAGATAAGAGAAGAGAAAGAAAATAAAGAAAGAAGGGGGGACTAGGAAAAAGTAAAGAACCCCAGAGTAACAAGACTGATTGTGAAAGGAAATGAAAGCAAAAGGGTTAAGAATAATCGTAGAAAGAGAAAAGAAGCATGAAAAGAAAAGAGTAAAATTAAGAAGGAAGAACAGCCGCAGAAGGGGAAGAGTTAGAGACATAGTTATCATCCACTGTGGTATCCAGGAATGGAGACCAAACCTGAAGAAAAATGGAAGCTTGATCCTGCAGATTATAGATTATACGTTCAAAAGAAGCTGTTTGTATCATTGCCACTAGCCATTCCTCCTGAGAGGGAGATGAAGAGGACTTCCAATGACGCAAGATACAAATTTTTGCCGTAGCCAAAGCAGTATGAAGGAGACGAATTTGTGGTTTAGTAAACTTTGGTAAGCCACGAAAATCATGCAATATTATATTAGCAGAGGTAAAAGGTAAGGGCAATGAAATAGAAGAAGCCAGGGTGCTTCGTACAAAAAGCCAAAATGATCTAGTACAAGAGCATTCACAAATAATGTGTGTTATATCACAACCGGGGGCAGAACATCTCCAGCATAAAGAATGAGAGATTAATTTAGCACGATGTAATTTGACCGGGGACCAGTGCCATTCGTGGATAATTTTAAAAATACAGAATTTAAGGCGAGCTTCTCAAACACCCTTATGCAAACCTTCCAAGATGAAATCCCATTGAGCATCTGAACATGCCACAGAAAGGCGTGATTGCCATTTCAATTGAAGAGCTTTCGAAAGGGGTTGCGAAAATAGAGGATGTAAGAAAGTCTTATAGAGACCAGAGGTGACACCCTTAAAAATTCCCCATAAATTTAGATTGGATAGGATAGGAGAAGTGGGCAACAACTCTGGTAAGGAACCCAAATGTTTGGCTATAGCTTGTTGAAGGTGGGAAAATGCACTGGATTGTGAGGGCGGCAAGTGGAATTCCTCACTAAGTTGGGGAAAGGATTTAAAAGTATCACCATGAAACAATTGTTCCAGAGAATGAATACCAGCCTCCCGCCACAAAGGCCAGGACACAGTACGGCCACAAACCCGAATAGCCGAGTTAGACCATATAGGAGCATTAAAATGAAGCCGTGGTTTAGATTTCAGGATACGATGACTTCTTTGCCAAGATTTATACATAGCAGATAATATAGGGTTCTTGGGGTCAAGAGAACTGGAACCCTTGCCGTATAAAAGAGACAAACCAGGACCAGAAGCCAATATGTGGCGTTCCAATGGAACCCATTGAGGAATGTCTTTAGACTTAGGTAAAAAGAAAGAAAGATGGGAAAGATGAAGAGCAAGAGAGTAATGCTCGATAGAGGGAAGACCCAAGCCACCGTGTAATTGGTGGGATTTCAATTTTGTGAGGGTGAGACGCGGTTTAGCTGTACCCCATATAAAAAGTTTAATTTTTGCATCGATGGACCGAAGAGTAGTCAGAGGAATGGTCAAAGGAAGCATACCCAAAACATAAAGAAAGCGTGGAAGGGTAACCATCTTAATCGCCTGAACCCGTCCCCAAAGGGATAAACCTAGGGCTTGCCATTTATCGAAATCTCTTTGCATTTGCGCAATTAAAGGAGTTAAATTGTCCGTGACAACATTATCCAAACCCCTGTTAAGAAGAATCCCTAAGTATTTAAGCCGAGAAGGTTGCCAATGGAATGGAAAACCAAAAATTGCATCTTTTGTAGTACCAATGGACATAGGCAATCCTTCACTCTTATCCCAGTTAATCTTATATCCAGAAAAAGAAGAGAAATCATTAATGATGTGAAGGAGAGCGGGGAGAGATCGTGGAAGATTAGTAAGAGTGAGTAGAATATCATCCGCATATAAGTATATTTGAGAGTGACCAATTGGAAGAGGGACGCCCACCACATCAGCCGACTGACGAATTGCAGCAGCCAAAGGTTCCATAGCCAAAAGGAAAAGAAGAGGGGAAAGTGGACAACCCTGACAGGTACCCCGTCGGATAGGAAATGGGGTAGAAAGAAAACCACCGCAGTTAACTTGGGCAGATGGGCTGTCATAAAGGAGACGTACCTTAACTATGAACTGATCCCCTAACCCAAATCTTTGCATAACGGTAAAAAGGTATTCCCATTCGATGCGATCAAATGCTTTTTCAGCATCCAAAGAGAGAAGTACAGCATCATCATTAAAATGCTTAGCTGACCAAAGGGCATGCGAGAGAGTACGTAAGTGATTCCGAGAGGAACGGCCAGGAACAAAACCTACTTGGGAATTATGGATCAGAGAAGGTAGAACCTTGCGAAGTCGTGATGCTAGACTGCTACCAAGAATCTTTACATCAAAATTTAAAAGAGATATAGGGCGATAGCTACCACACAATAGAGGATCCTTGCCAGGTTTGGGAAAAACCGCTATGATGGCTTTGTTAGAGATAGCACCAAGAGAAGAGTTCTCCACGGCTTCCCCAAAGGCATCATGAAGGAGATCAATTATACTTTGACCAGTCCATTTAAAGAATTCAGGGGGAAAACCATCATCCCCCAGAGCTTTATGGTACGGTAAGGCAGACACAGCAGAGGTAATTTCATCCAACGTGATAGGTCCCTCCAGAAGACCCCTACCATCATCGGAGAGCTGCGGAAGCTGTACATTATCTAAAAATTTAAACATCGCTAACTTATCTATCTGAGTACTTGGGGAGTAAAGAGATTTATAAAATGAGGCAAATTCCTCAACTATCTCTTGTGGCCGAGTAAGAATAGCGCCATGACTTGATTTAATCGCTGGAATCGCCATAGAGGCCTCTCTTTGACGCAACTGTGCAGCCAATAACCGACCAGCCTTCTCCCCCTGTTCATAGTGACGACCTTTCATCTTTAGTAAAGCATATTCCGCCTTAGAAGTAAAAAGAGTATTGAGGGACATACGTGCTTGTTCCAATAATTTACGGTTTTGAAGAGTTGGTGTCGAGATATATAGTTGAGAGAGTCGGCGGATATCTTTTTCTAGATCAAATTGTTTAGTAGCATTCTGTTTATTGTGAAGGGCAGCATCCCACATAAGTTGACCCCTGATGGTTGCCTTAGCAGCTGCCCAGAGCATTCTTTTAGAAGAGACTGAATCTTTATTATTGAGAAGATAATCACGTAAATGGGACTGTAAAAGAAGTTTACCCGCTGGTGTATATTTGTTGATATTCAAGCGCCATGATTTGCGCCCCGGACTCATAAGACCCAAGTCAAGAGATAAAAGAACAGGGGAGTGGTCAGATATAGCCGCTTCTAAAATCTTGGAGTCAGTAACCAATCGGACTGAATGTTGCGAAAGAAGAAAATAGTCGAAGCGGGAAAACGTGCCGTTAGAAGAGGAGAAAAAAGTGTACTCTTTCTCTTGTGGATGGCTTAGTCTCCAATGATCAACAAGACCAGTGTCTCCAAGAATATCACAGAAGATAGCTCTATCCGAAGCGTTGATAGTGTCAATGCAACCCGTTCTATCTAGAGCAGGATCCAGTGCCATATTCCAGTCGCCACCAATAAGAAATTGAGAGGCATTTATTTCTGTAAGAAGACGATTAAGCCGAAGGAAAAATTGCTTTTTGGAACCTAGCGGAGCATACACGGATCCCAAACAAATGAAGGAGTTACCGAGCTTCAATTTAACAAACACATACCGACCATCCGGGTCAGACCACGATTTTACAATTGTGAAAGGGAGTGATTTCCGAAAGAGGATGGCTACCCCGCATTTGCGAGTAGGGTTAGGATTGGTGGGATCAGTTTTAGAGACTGAACTGTGTATAACTTTACCGACCCAATCCCTGCTGAGTTTACTGGACTCAATATCGTCCAAATGAGTCTCCTGCAAAAGAGCAACGTCCACATGCTTGGAATGCAAATAGGAAAGAACTTTCTTACGTTTGATGTAATGGGTAAGGCCATGAACATTCCAAGAGATCACAGACAATGGATGAGTAGACGGCATGATAGGAGAAGTAAGAGAACAAGAAGTGAGGAGAAGCAGAGGCAGTAAAGAATAGAAATGCTACTCTGGGAAACCAAACAGAAAGAAAATTAAAGAGAGAAGAAGAAAAAAAAATAGGGGGGGGGGAAGAAGAGAGAAAGAGGGAAGAGGAGAAGGGAAAAGAAAAATCAATAAGGAAGAAAAGAGATAAGCAACCTAAACTGTTAACTACGGGTCTGGGCGAACTTAGAGCAGCGCCAAGGGAGACCGGACCCCCCTCGAGTAAAGAAGAATGGGGATCTAGGAGACAAATGATAACATAAAATATGTGAGTCTCAATAGGACCAAATGACAACATCAAGATTGCACAATTGTAGCATTGTAAAACTGTAAACTGTAAAATCCCCCTCCCATAGTAAATTGTCATGAAATGTAGTGAGAAAAGTAGAAAGAGCAATAAAAACTTCTTAAACTGAGAAACATACGATAAGAGCATGTTACACAATAGAAAAGGTATGGAATATAGAGTTAAGTAAATATGAAATTCCATACAAAATCAGAATAGCGATGAAAGGAAGTATATAATATCAAACTTAACAACAGTAACAACACCATAATGAAAACGATGAGTAACAGAGAGAAAGTGGAGAAAGAAGAGAAAACAACAAAACTCAATCTAAACATATTAAACAATAAAACGAAATAAATATCAAGCAGGAACAGAATAGCTAATGAATGAAACATATAGTGACAAACATAACAACAAAAACCTTATCAGAGGAAGGGGAATGAAGAAGGAGAACAATTCCTCACGGAATAGTATATAACAAACAGAATCTGAAAATGAATAAATAGCGTCAGAACTGGAAGTAATACACAAAAAGAACACATAAAATAACAGTGAGGCAAAGAGCACTATGGTAAACAAATAGTAGAAGTAACCATGTTACCCAGCACACTGGGATCTTAGCTGACACATCTGGTATCAAGAGCATTACCAACAAGAAGAATTGCTATAAACTTTAGAATGAGAAAAAGAAAATAAATAGTAGAAAATATAGAGGAACAGGAAGGCGGAGAACACAATATAAAACATGAAATAGGAATAACTAGATTATGCAATGCATTAAATCTCAACTAACAAATTTAAACAGTAAAAGCATCCTCAACAGTAAGAACTGCTATAAGTTGATAAGATAAGAAAAAGAAATATTAGAGTACAAAAAAGAGGGGGGATTCAGTTAACACCAGCAGAGGTCTTAAGAGGTGATCTAGACTTGTCTCTTTGCTGAGTATTAGTGAGAGAAGAGACAGAATGTAAAGCTAAATCCCTATCTTCCTGAGAACGAGGCAGACGAGTAATGTCCCTGCCACGCTGCCTGGAGTCAATACAAGAGTTGGAATGAGGCATTGGCACATTTGTAGATGAGGTCTTAGAGGAAGGAAATTGAGCAGAGGATGGAGATTGAGTTTCCATATCATTGGACTTAATATCATCCAGAAATTGTTGGAGAAGTGCAGGATCGTAGAAGTCTTTAGAATCGGCATTTCTAGTAATGCAAAAACGTGCAGGCTCAAATAATCCGTGTTTAATGTCCATTTGACGGAGTTGGGGTCGTAGGGAAAGAAACGCCTTCCGCCGTTCATTTGTTTCCTTGGAGAAGTCAGCAGCCATATGAATGGTATGACCTTGAAATAGAAATGAGCCACGTGAACGAGCCAGTGATAAGATCTGTCGGGTGTGTTCATGCCGAAGGAAACATGCAATAATTGGTCTGGGTCGTGCAGAGGCACCAGAGCGTGGGGGACCCAGTCTATGAGATCGTTGGATCTCAAGAGAAGGAGCAAAAGAAATACCAGTTAAGGTGGGCAAGACATCACAGAGAAAGGACTTCATATCCTGCTTTTCAATATTCTCCGGAAATCCAAAGAAACGGATATTATCTCTACGACTGCGATCTTCCAAATCGATAATCTTACTGTGTAAAAAGAGTAAATCTTGATCTGAGCCCTGAACAGAATCCAGTCGATTTTCCATATCCGTTATTTTAGAGTCAATGGCATCAATCCGTGTATGAAAAGTAGTGAGCTCTGCCCTAATAGACTTAGTTTCTGCATTCAATGAGGTCATGGTGATATCCAGACCCTCCAGTCGTCGGTTAAACCCAGAAAGCTCCTGCAAAATACGTTGCATAGTATCTGATAAGGACTTGTCATTCTGGAGTGGCGTAATTTGCGATGAAGGGGGCGACGCAGAGCCATTGCCTTTAGTTGTTGGAGTTGAGGGTTGTTTGACTGCATCAGAGAAAAGCGTCTGCTTAGGGCCACGACCACCAATTCTATTGCTAGACATTGTAATGCAATGTTGTAGTGGTGGTCTGCAATAGCGAATTGATAAAGTATTGTAATGGGAAGTAATGATGAAAGCAAAAATGTATCAAGCGTACAATTAATGTTTGAAGATGGAAAAACAATACAAAATTGTCACATACACAAATATCTGTTCACATATCCAATGCAATACTTTAGTAATAAATTGTGCGTACCAAAACTACCACAGAAACAAAGCATGCAAGTGCAGTGGAGGAGAGTGACAATAGACCAGCAATATTATAAGATTAAATCGTAAGAGAGCATTAGGGTCTGTGCATCTTGAGAAAGTAAGGCAGTACATGAAAGTAAAACCCCAATTTGCGCACAGGTAGGCAGGTATCATAAAACGTGAATATTGGCATGAAATACAGTTTCCCAATGGTACATAGTATAAAACTGCTCTTGGAATAGCAAAAAGACAACGTGTAAATTCAATTAGAGGGTTAAGGAAATTCATCAGCTAACTTAGGAGGTAGCACAGTTAAGTATTTAAAGTTCATGTGAGTAAAAATGAGGCAAAACAAAATTTCCCCTGTGGAAAATACCTCAAATGACCTCCATGCTGTGAAAGATGTCGTATAAAGTTTAAATTTTTCAAAGGACTCTGTTACTATGCTTCATAGAAATCCCCTGGTAAATGTCTTAAAGGTGGGCGCCATGTAATAAAGATGCACGCAATTGCAAACAGAATTATACATAAATCATTCCATTTGAAAAGACACAAAGGAAAAACTGTTCCTAAATGCAGCTGGAGAGGGCGCCGAATACTAATAATAGGAGCCCGCAATGTCAGGGGAAGAGCATTTCTCAGCCGCGATGGAATACGCTCACCGTCTGGGGAGGTGCGGCCTAAATTCCTTAGAGGCGCGGCCCTGTATTAGCGAGGGCGCCGCCTATGCTGATCTGAGGCGCGGCCTCGAATGCGCACGAACGCCGAGTCGTGCGACCAAGGAGCCGGCTCTCACATCGACATGCCGGGGAACAGGAGCAAGCGCCGTCAGCCACAAATGAAGACCACCGCTACGTTCCTCATGGTTTCCGGCGTCCTTGAAGCATCAAATAGACAACCCTAGTATACAGGTGAGCCAGGGAAGCTCGTCAGGGGTCCGTCCCTCGGCGGAGCTCCTCTAACAGGCGGCCATTGTCCTGCGTGGCCAGACCACGCCCCCTACATTTGGTTTTAAATTTTGGAAAAACAACATTGAGACTAAGACAGTCTGGGGTACAAAAGACTGGCAGGTACAAGGTTTAGAATCATTATTCAGAGACTGCATGATCCCAGAACAAATAATGTTCCTGAATGACACCATTCAACAAACAACCTGTCTTGGCCTAGCCAAGATAAAAGACTTAAACAAACCGTCTATTCCAAAGCCCATACCTGATAGTAATAGCACTACAGATGTGGAGATAGACGTATCCCATATTTTACACCAAAATAGAACAAATCCTGATTGGAAAAAATGGTTGATCTGGCCCACAGACACTAATAAATGTCAAGATAGATTCCTGAACAAAACACAGGGGTTCAAACAGAATAGGCCAGACCCAAGATATTCCCAAAGACAACATCCAGGCATAATAACAACATACAGTGTAGGAAAACTATGCCTCGAATGGCTACAGAAATCCACACTTCCTTAAAATTAAGCAACACTTGACTTTACTTAAAGAAGGTGCTGACTTGCGAGATTTCTTAAAGGGACCTCGCAAACAGCGTCAAAACCGTTTCAGATACGCCGGTATATATGCTGCTTACAACGAAGCTTGGAAAGTAACGCAAATTGAAACTGCTGAAAAAATACGAGAAATTGATCGTATTCATTTGGAAAAATCACTGTCTGTAGTGGACAATGGGTTAACGACTCTGTCCTCCAGAATTTATTCACTGGACAGCATTGTATTATCTGCTATTGATATAATAGAACAGGATATGCTAATGTTATAACATGGCCAGTCCCAATTACGTTCTATTGTACAGTTAGGCTGGACGTTACAAAATCTCCGTTCAGGCTACGTGCCATGGCGTCTAATCAACACAACGTCATTATTTTCTATCTTTAACCTTACAGATAAACAAATCTCTTTGGCACAAAAAGGAGCAGACTATACGGTGCTGAGCATTGAAAAACTAGAAAGATTGCTATTGAAAATCTCAGAAAGACCTGTCATTGAATGGATAATACATGGCACCATTACAATTCCAATAACGACTTTTCAGTTTCAATATTGCCATAAGTATATACCAGCAGGCCTGTATGAAAGGTTGGGTAAAGGGTACATCAAGTCAACCTGGAATTTACCTTATACACATAGATGTTATAGTGAAGGGGAAAAAAAAGTATTTCTTAGTGGTAACAACTGTAAAAATTCACTAAGCGGTACACTTCTGTGTCAAGGTATTAACTTGCATGGAGCCTGCGAAGGTTCATCAAATAACCTTTCATGTCACCTGCACGGCACCCCTGTTACACAGATAGAGCCTTTTTTCAGACAACTTTCCAACGGCAGTTACGTTATAATAAGTGACCACAGCTGTTGTGGCATGGTGCCAGGAGCGGCCTATCTCGTGAGTGTTACTTCCAGGGTCACTTGCTGTATGCAAGTATTGTATCCAAACAGCAAGCCAGACATGGAGGCAGCAATATGGCCTTCTCTGAATATCTGTTCAATTCAAATTGATACTTTAAGCAGAATGAAGTCTATTCTTTTACAAACAACTGTGCCTTTAACCTCGTCTAGAGAAACGTATGATCTGCAAGTTGCAAGGACAGCAGCAGAGATACATGCATTATTATCAACAAATTGCCCCGTGCATTTCGTAGAAATGTTAAGTCAAATCCTAAATATGTCAGATACCAGTGGCATCGCACATGTATTTAAGACAATTTTTTCAGGACTGTTAGCACCCTTTGAAGCAGTCCTGAGCATCTTCCCTAATTTTGTGCACTCTGTATTCGGCGGCCTGCCTCTCATCTTGGGACTCGTAGCAGGAATCTTATTTTTGTTCCTTCTGCTCCGATATGGCAAGTCAAGTCACAGACAAAACTCAGGCAACAATGGAAGACACGATCCTAGCAATTCGATACAGAAAGCGGATTACTAAAGTCCTCGGCTTGGCTCGGCTAAGAGATCTGAATACTACCTAGTTTCTTTCATTCAGACCAATCTGGCAAGATTGCATCCTACCTGTTCTACGATGCCTGATCTGCGTAGAAGAATGCGTGTTAGACGTCAGTCTCACACTCCCATCAGCAGTATCTATGGATATCGATACTTTGCTTGGTTCGGTAACGGCTCATGCAACGTGTTGTCCTTAGCGGCTACCTATTTTGATGACGGCATTCGTTGGGACCTCACCATTACGATTAGGTGGCGGTGAGGTACGAGATGAAAGCGGCACACAGGTACAACCTTCTGTGACCATTGCTGATCTAGACACCGATGACGGCAATCCTTCTCACATATGCACTATTTCTACTTTTCGGACTTGGTCCAATTTTCACCTACTGTTGTAGACAACTTTTTTACCAGCCTATCTGAGTTAATGTTCTCCCCTAACAACGAGAATAATTTTTGAAAACACGAGCACACAGCATTCCCTGGACTCTGAATTCGGCCTTCAGTTTTTGATAAACAGAACTTCTAAAAAACATTGGAACTATTTTTCTTCCCTGAAAGCGAAATTATTTTTCCGTTCCCAAAATATTTACCTTTTTGGCACATTTTTCTGTTCCCAAAATATTTACCTTTTTGGCACTCTGCTTAAAGTAGAACTATTCTTAGAGAACAAGATTTCTATTTTTAGAATCTCTAGAGACAATATTTTGACTTAGCCTCTAGCACATGTACAGTCTTGTATAAATATGTGATGAAATGGTCTCGACCTTCTCTTCTGTATTAAGAGCCCTTTCATAAATGTAAATTTCGTGATTCATTCAGTCAAGATTACAATGCACTAAAATTATATTATCTGAATGATACCACTGCTTGAAAACGTACAGTATAATACTCATTTTTCGTGTATATACCATTTCAAATGCATTTTATGTATTTTGGGGTGGGATGGAAAACACATGCATAGTTATATGTTTAAAATTGCTTAGTGTTTAGTAATGATGGACATTATACGTGGAGTGGGTGTTGTAAACGTATCTAGGACCCTATTTAAATATTTCCTGATTTATGCCCTTATGTGGTTATATCAAATCATATCCTTATAAAGGCATAATAATCAAACCCATATTAAGTCATAGCCAATGCAGTCCAAATACGGCAAGGCTACTCCCATAGACTCCTAGAAAGCACAACGCGTTCTTAAACAAACCAAGCCTCCAGCAGCCTGGGAATTCCCCCTGCTTCTGTATTGATTTGTCCTAGAACTCCTGGAGTCCTGAAAGAACTGCGAGTTCTTAGTGACGTCTTATGTCCAACCTTACATCAAACTCGGCACCTTCCAGGTATAAATATACCAGCATCTGCCCTAGCAAAACACACGGTGGTTTGGAGCAGATTGGCTATCTACTTGCCCGACGCCCTGCTGAAGCGAGTGCCGAAGGAAGCCGACCCTCCCATTGACGCACTGAGAGAGACGCTGTCTTTTCTCCTGCCGAGAAATCCAGCTCCAGTGTTTCCCTGTCACCCTTGCGGGTTGCTGGGAGATCGAGTCCCGAGAGAGAGATACAAGACCTCCTTCATTCTATAACCAAGGTATGGAGCTGATTAGACCCTTAGAGAATTCTTGATTCAGATTCTTGGCAAAAACTATCTTAACTCATTTACTCCTTCCCATGTACTAGGCTTAGGTTAGGTACACCGGGGTAGGCGTATTTTAGAAGCACCAGTTGAGTACGTTTAGTCAACTTTTATCATTGTTGTGAGAAGTTGGCCTGATATATGATGTTCACTAGTTCTAGTGACCACCTTGTATGAGTCCAAACAACGCTTATGGTGATTGGTTGTAAGTCAACCTTATAGACCAGCTATCCTAATGGTAGCGTGGACAAAGCAGTCTTAGGCTAAACTCTTTTGGCATGTGAAGCCCTTACCATATGTAACCCCTTGAACACCAAGTGAAAGGACACCACACAGGATATATATTCAAAATATATCTGTATTTATTACTACAAGTAGTCCCCTGAACTCTTTATGAGCACAAGAGCAAACACGGTAAAACAATTCTATTGATAAGTATACAAAAGTTGCACAATTATGGATAGTCCCTGGTGGCCCTTAAAACGATATACTAAAGAAGTGGTATAAGTACCACGAGTCAAAAGGAAGTAAGGCCTAGGGCCTTGGGAATCGCTGGGGCTATGCTGTACTAATGCCAGTTAGGAGCTAGGAGGCCCACGGGATCTGGTTTGCAGTGCGCAAAGTTAGAAGCAATTTACATTGAAGTCAATGGATGCGTAAAAGTTAAAAAGGTGAAGGTAGGAAGTCTTCTGGTCAGTCTAGAACTTAACCCTTTGGAATCTGGACACTAGGAGTGTTAAACTACTCGGGGGCACCGGAGTGCCAGCGTTACCTCACCCACAGGAAGCGGGTGCAGTGGTGCCAAAGTGTGTCGGGATTCTGCAGGAGTTCAGATGGAGCCTTGGAGTGTTGATGCTGCAGGCGACCTGATGTGAAGAGTTCCAGTGGATCCAAGGGTGGATCTGAAGTGATGAAGACCTGAAAGCAGAGGGGACAATGTTCAAAGTCACTAGCCAGTGACCAGCGTGGAACCAGGCGTTGTCGGGTGCCAACAGGTGAAGTCGTGAAGCTTGTCTCTTCAGCAGCGTGGTCTAGGCGACGATGACGACGACCAGGAGTCACTCACGACTGTCCCACGTAGGCTCTAGTTGAAGGCGGAGTCGGCTTCTTGATCGGAGCAAACAGGCCTTGGCTAATGCAAGCCACGCAGGAAACAAAGAAGGCTTCTCACTCTATGTAAACAATGGGATTCTATCAATGTGTACAAGTGAGTTAACTTAATGAGTGATGGTGGGTCTAAAAGTGAGGTATGGCCCTTTCTTGTGATGACAAGATGAGGGCACTATGTGCTTTTAAAATACCCCTCACACACTAAGAAGCCCCTTAGTGTCATGCTTCATCATCGGGGTCTTCCCGTCCCTCTACGGGACGGGGCGTGCTATGACCTACGAGCTACGTGGGAGCACTGGTATTTGTGACAATAGGCTATGTGTGGTGCAGTGAAAATGATATCAGTGAAGTGTAGGGACCTATATATGTGATAGAAAAAATAAAAAATTCCCTGGCTGGTAGAAAAATAGAATTTATTAGGTTCTCTAGCTGGGAACGTTAAAAAGGGGGTTTGGTGTAGGTAGAGCAAGTTGCTTGCTACCCGGTCGACATGTTTCGTAAGTAGTCCCCTACTACTTACTCATCAGGACCTCTGATGGTCCCTACAAAGAAAAATAAACTTGATTCTGTAATCTAAAGAATATATGCCTATAGTCTTATAACTAAGTAGCAAAAATCGGCTACCTAGTTTGGCTTCCGGGCTCGAGTGGGCCCCGGGGAAGCGATGAAAAATCTGACCTGATGTGGTCTCTGTAATGAGAAAGGAAAAAGGGGGGAGAGAAAAAGCACATAAAATATGTAAAACAGTGTTACATTTATCCATTTAATTGATACTCGATGTCTATTTCCACAAAGATCAAATTATCATTGCGTGGCTGATTAATTGAATGTGTACTCGGCACAAAAATGCTTGTGTCCACAAAAATGGTAAATTCGTCATATGGTTTATATATTTATAGATTCTAAGCCACAGGTTCTGTGGTTTATGCATATCCAATCTCACAAAACACATACACTCACGTCTCAATGCACCCGTATATATACACCAGACAAGGGAAAACAAGGGATTCAACTGCCGACGACAGTAATAATAATGTGATGGCTATTGAAAAAAAGGGGGGTTGACAGTGACAAACATTCACTCCCTTTCAATCGCTAGCTTCGGTGTTTTTCTTAGACACATAAGCAGACGCGATTATTTAAGTGCGGCAGAATCGGATAGTTTTATACATACTGATTAGACACTTTTAGCGTGCCTCATGAGCTGGCAAAACGAAGGGTGTTCTCCGCGGTATACTGAAACGAGAAACCGCATCTTACAGTCACTCTCCGGTATTGGTGAGTTTTTTGCCTTGGTTTTCAATAGCCATCACATTATTTTTACTGTCGTCGGCAGTTGAATCCCTTGTTTTCCCTTGAGTTTTTTGCATTGGTTAAGTGCGCGACCAGTGCATTTAAAGACTCGTGGTCAGAGTCTATTACTTACATAGCCGCTTCATGGAGCAATGCCTCATTCCTACCCTTGTGCCACTCCAAGGAATGGTGTGGCCGTATCTCTGCCGTCTTTTCACTGAGCGGTGAAAGTGATTAGTCATTCCTGACTTGTTGCTGGAACCAAAACGACTAGAACGCTAACCCAAGATGGCCGCCGCAGGTGGCACAGCAGTGTGAAAAGTGACTCGTTTTTAGTCTTTCTACTGTTTTTTTCAAAAACTTTTGTGGTGGCAAAAAAATAGTATTCTGGTGGTGTGACATCCATTCAGGATTATAAAAATTATTTGGGAGTCACAACTGATGTATCTAATAAAAAACAAGGGTATATTCAAAAGGGCAGTTGCATAATTTAAGTATGCTCAGTATATTTTTGTCAGTATCGGTCACACTCATAGTTTCTAAATCATAGTGCTCTATGGAGGGGTATACCCTTTTAGACCGAACGAATGCATGGATGAGCAAAAGTTAGGGTTGTCCCCATGGAATGTCATCGTTCAGGCCAGTTCTGTTTGAGTTGATGCGGAAAACCCATCTCTGTTCCTTCTCTAAAAGGTGTCTTTCGTGGGCTACTGACTCAATGATTGTCCAAGAAATATCCTCAGGTTTGTGACCGCTCCCCAGGAAGTGGGTGGTCAGCTTGGTACTGGTTTTTTTGCACCTTATTGTGCTCTTGTGTTCTCCAATTCTGGTTTTTATGGCCCTGCTGGTCATGCCCACATATTCCAATTTGCAGGGACAGGTGATGAGGTATACCACTTTGGCACTGTTACAATTAGTGAAGGCTCTTTGCTCCCAGGTGGCCCCATTTTGAAAAAACAGTTCTGTGCTCTTTTTGGTTAGACAGCAAACCTTACAGTTTCCACATGGATGATGTCCTTGTACAAAATTTGGGTTTTTGTCATTTCTTACAGCTTTTTGTCTTGTATGGACTAATATGTCCCTTATGCTGCGCCCTTTCCTATATGAGAATAGGTTTAGGTATCTGGAGACCTCCACGGTTGAGGATTTTCCTATTTTTGTTCAGGATTTTGGTGACCTCATTGGAACTGGTGTTGTAAGTGGTTATACAGATAGGTCTCCGTTCCTCCTCTTTTGGTACCTTCTCTTCCAGGAGGCTTTCTCTGCAGTTGTTTCTCGCCTTTTATAAGCCTGGTTGATGATTCTCTCAGGATATTGGTGGATTTCCAATTTTTTCTTAAGTTCTTTTGACTGGAGTTTGAAGTTCTCAATTTCTGTGCAGTTTCTACGCAGGCGCAGAAATTGGCCATACGGTAAATTGTCTCGCAGGTGTTTAGGGTGGAAGCTTTGGTACATTAAGAGGCAGTTCTTTGAAGTGTTTTTAAAATGGGTGGTGGTCATCAGTTTGCCATTTTTGGAGAAGATGTTCAGGTCAAGGAATACCAGGTTACTGTTTGAGCTGGTACTGGAGAAGTTTAGGAAATCGTCCTGTAGGATCAGCCAGGTTAGAAATTGTTGGGCACTTCTTTCATCACCATCCCAGATGATGAGAATGTCATCGATGTACCTCTTCCAGGTCCTGATGTTATCTCTGAAGGGATTCCTGGGGTGTAGTATTATCGTAACCTCTAAATGATGCACATAGAGGCCCGCTATGCTAGGAGCAAACGTGCTTCCCATGCTGGTCCCATGCTGTTGCAAGTATAGAGTGCCATTGTACTAAAAAAAAAATTCTTTTAGAGCCAGTGAGCAATATTCCATAATCACATTTCTTGGTGTCTGATAATCCCAGTCGTCTTCAAACAGGACATCTTCAATGATGTTGAGTGTTGCATCGCGCGGGAGGCTGGTATATAAACTCTCCACGTCACAGCTCATTAAGAGCTGAGTTTCAGGGTCAAAAGTCAGGTTCTCTAGAAGGTTCAGTACATCTTTTGTATCCCTGTGGTAAGTTGATGTCCGTTGGACTAATGGTCTTAGGAACGCATCAGCGAACTTTGATACCGGTTCCAGGACAGAGCCAATCCTGGACACAATGGGACGTCCTGGAGGGTTGTCCAAGCGTTTATGTATCTTGGGTAAAGTATACATATAAGGAATTCTAGGATCTTTTTGACGTAGGAATTCACCTTCTTTCTTGGTTATCCAGTTGTGCGCCAGTGCCTCTTCTACCATTGTGTTTATCTTTACCTTGATGCTTTCAGTGGGATCAGTTTAGAGAATCTTGTAGTTCTGTTGGTCCTGTAAGAGTCGCATAAATTAATTATCATATTGTGTTTTTGTCTGTATTACCGTCGCCCCGCCTTTATCCGCTGGTTTTATCACTATCAGTCAGTCAGTCAGAATATCTTTATTCGACTTTTTCCAAGTCATACAAAGAAACAAACACACAAAAACATCACGTAAAATACATGTTCCATAAGTATCTTAAAAGCGACAGACATGCTGCACAATTAGAAAAGCTATATACATGGTTAAAATGTATTAACATTTCTTATCAAAAGGAACGTTGTAAAACCATTACTTTTGAAGCGAAATTTGGCCGGCAGCTTTCGCCCTTGCTGCGGCCACCAAAAAATTAGCAGTGCAGAAGGAAATGCGAGGGTTTGACAGGAGTTGTAAAAAGAGCAGCGCCGGGCGCACCTGTGTGAAGCCGGCTTCTTTCAGGATTGGCAACAGATATTTTTTCCTCTGCTCATGATACAGACTGCAAAACATTATGAAATGCATTGTGTCCTGCACTGAGAAATGATCGCAGCTACAAGGGGGGGCTAAGTCTGGTTTCTGCCAGCTCTTAAAAGAACCTAAACAAAGACGTAACAGATTAAATCTGAACTTAATTAATAAAAACCTGTGGTAAGGGAAAGTAACGAAACTAAGGTAAGGTGCAAGCGAGGATGTGCTAACCAGGAGGCTATGAGCCCTCACTGTTGGTTTCATCAATTCGTAAGCCTCACGGCGCACTTCCTTCCTTTCCTTAAAGGACTTTTTTATGTAGTCTATGTCCTGGGCCCTAATTTTCTCAGGGGATGAAAAAAGATCAGGGCGACCCAGATCTGAGAAAGATTTGGCCAAATACGACAGCCAAGGAATGCTGCTGTGTTTATCAAGCGCTAGGACGTCATGTAAAATTCTATGGTTTAAAGGAAGGTCTTCGTTCAACCACATTTTCAACCACAGGGTCAAAGGGGCTAGGCTCAATATGTCTGACAGATAGGGTAAGCCCACCTCTTTGTGGATGGAGAACGTTGGGGTTGACTGCGGTACAGAGAGCAGGGATCTAATAAATCTATTTTCTGCTCTCTGGATAGGGTCAAGATTTACATACCCCCACAAGGGGGACCCATACAGTGCAATAGCCACCGGCTTACTCTTGTAGATTTTTAAAAGAGCCTCCATGGGCCTAGCTCCTAGCTTGCCAGCGAAGCCCAAGAGCGCTGAGGAAGATCTGATTACAGCCAACCTTTTTGCTCTTATCTGTGGGCCCCATGATCCTTTCTGATCGAACAAAACGCCCAAATAGGGGAATGTGGTTACCTTAGAGACAGGGACCCCTCTGCAGAAAAATGTTTTGTGTCTTTTTTTAGTGCACTCGCGCCCCATTACCATCGTGTGTGACTTAGAGACGTTAATCTTAAGGTCCAGATTATCCATATAAGAACCAAAGGCATCCAAAAGGAGCTGAAGGCCAACGCCAGTTCGAGCGATCAACACGGCGTCGTCCGCATACAGGAGTGCCGGTATTTGGACACCTCCTGCACGCGGAACATCCGCTACCTGGGACCGCAGATGTTCTCCCAAGCCATTAATGTAGATGGTAAAGAGCAAGGGGGCTAAAATACAGCCTTGCCGTACCCCCTTTAAAGATTTAAACAATGGGGTGCATCTGCCATGATTTGACACTCTAACAGCTGCAAAAAGCTCCTGGTGCATAGTCGCCATGAACATAACCAGGGCTTCATCAATACCCATCTCCAGCAAGATCAACCATAGTTTTGTTCTGTTGACCAGGTCGAAGGCCAAGGAGAGGTCCATGAAAGCGAGGAACACGGAACCCTCCTTGGCCACAGTATATTTAGAGATAAGTAAATGCAGATTAATACATTGTTCAATGGTCCCTTTTCTCTCTCTCTAAAGCCATATTGTAATTCAGACAACCCGCCACAGCCCTCGACATTCTCCCTCAATCTGGATAAAAGTACTCTGCCCAAGATTTTAATGGTTGAGTCCAGAAGAGATATGGGCCTATAACACGCGGGATCATCCCGCTGACCTTTGTTTTTAAAAATAGGGACGATGGTAGATATGGCCCACGAGGCGGGGGCATGGTTGCCATTGACTGCATTAAACACATTTGACATGACCTCCGCCCACAAATTTGGAGAGTACATATAAAAGTCAGCGGGGACTCCGTCAGGGCCAGGAGCCTTGTGTTTTGTAGTTGCCAAAATAGCTTTTTTCACTTCTTCGGGGTTAAAGATGATGGGTTGAACCTCCACGGTGGGCAGTGGGACCTCTTTAGTTTCTTCATCCACGCCTCCATAGACGTTTTTAAAGTGAGACAGCCATTTTTCGTCAGTAATCACGCAGTCCATGGGTGCATTATTGTCATCAGAGAAAAAGGGCTGTTTGATGATATCCCAAAATCTCCTACTATCCTTCAATACTGCCGCTGAAAGAAGATTGTCCCAGGCCTCGCGTTTGATGGTATCCTTGCGATTCTTTATGGCTGCCTTATAATTTTTCCTTAATCTGGAAATATCATCTTTAACCCTGGGAACATTTTTTAATGCTACCAACAATTCTCTATGGGCGTTCGAACATGCGGAGTCAAACCAACGCTTAGTTCCTGGGCATCCCTTTATAGGTTTTGCTAGAAGGTCCTTTGCCACCTGGACACATATTGCCTCATATGCTGATACTATTTCTTTCCCTAGAGCGCCAGGTTTTTTACAGAGCTCTACATTATCTTTAATTTTTGGGAAGTTTAATGCATAAAAGTTTTCCGGGATCACTTTGGCCCATTTCACTCGTCTGTCCTTATCAGTGGTCCTCAGGGGTTGTGCAGATATTGCTGAGATTGGGGATACCCCCATCTGGGCTCCCCAGGCCACTTCGAGTAATACGGGGTTATGGTCGCTATGATGACTTAACACAGTGCGATAGTCCGTGGTCCGGCCTAAGATGCCGTGTGAGACGAAGATGTAGTCTATCACTGTTCCATATTGGATACCAAAAAAGGTTGGCATTCTTTGGCCCCATTCGGGTTCGTACAGGTCATAGTTAGCGAGTAGTTCTTCAAGCTCCTGCCCCTCTACAGAATGTTCAAAGTGAGGACCCTTTAAGGCTGCATCGTCGTCCTCATTGACGCTACTTCCCTTACATGCTAGGTTACATAAATGAATATTAAAATCGCCTAGTAAAATGAACTCATAAGTAAACTAGATATTCTGAGATACTGAGTATAAAATGCTATCTAGGTTAGCAATATTGCGACCTCCATAGTCGCTATTCCCCGAGTTATAAAAATTGACATATAGGGTCCTGCTAGTATTATTAATCACCCTTTCAACCATTAAGATGTTATCAGAGTCGGTACTGATCTGCCTATAGCTGCCTTTTAGGTCTAAAGAGAACAAGATAACCAAGCCGCCTTTGGCTCTACCCGCTCTACTGGGAACTGCAGGTTTGGTGAAACTGGTGAACCCATCCCACCAAAGATTGGCGGATGTGTCCCAAGTTTCTTGCAGGGCAATGATGTGATGGTTTGAGATAAAACTCAACCAGGCGTTATCCTGACGTTTCGCATTTAACCCTGCTATGTTCCAGCTTATGATCTTACAGGAGTCGGTGGATAACCTAGGTTCTTTTATCCCCTCCAAGTCCCCTTCTGCTATACATAGCGTTAATGGTCCCTCATTGAGTTCCCCTTGAAGGGGGCTCTGTACGTTCTCACAATTTGGAGTCGTTGCGGCACAAACCTCCATCCGATTTAAAGACGGGGGCTGGTCGAATTTTAGCGGCTCTTGAGACCCCGAAGCTTCCTTGAGGTTAGGGTTACTATGGGGTTCGATGATGTTATATCGACCGCTTTTTGTTAATGGCGTAATCAGTGCCTCATTTACTAGATCCGCTCCTACATTGAGTCAATCACAGGTGTTTAGGTCAGATAGAGGGCCATGCCTATTTCTCATGCCAAATCCCCACCCAAGAGGGGTAGCTACCTGGCCCTGGCCAAAAGCTGGCATATTCCACATGGGTTGAGGTGTATTTGGGCGTATCCTAAACTGATCATTTCTCATCGGATATATAAACCTATTACCCTGTCCCCGATGATCATAACCCGGGAGACTAGTGCCCCAGCCAATTATACTAGGTTCGTGTAGTATGGTGGGCCTGGTGTATGGCTCATTCGGGTAGTTAGATCTGACTAAATCTGGGTTAGTTGTGGACTGGAAATGATCGTTAGAATATCGAGGTCTAATATCCCCTCCCCAGCTAGTGATGTTAGAGGGTCTCTTAAAGTTGGGGATATTGTGAATAGTTGCAGACTGCGATTTGCTATAGAAAAATTTAAGGGTGAGCGGGATTATGGAGCCACTACGGCGTTGGGGTGGAAAGATATTAGTCAGAATATCTGGAAGGACCTCTCCGTTGGCGAAATTTAAAATAACACAATCCCCCTTAAACTTTTTTGGGTTGCTCCCAATCCAGGGTACCCTCCTCGTCATAATAATATCCCCAGCCAGTTTGTCGATCCCATGCTGTGCCATATGCATGTTATTAGTGAGCCAATGTAGTGCTTTGTCTTTCAGGCCCTGGTTGGACTCTATTTTATCTTGTGTTAAAACAGGAACGTTTGCTAGTACAAGTACCACTGGTGAGGCTTCCAAGATGAATTGGGCTGAGACGTCCTCTGGTTGCAGATCCACTTTAGCAGCAGTTATGCTAATGGGTAGATCTACAGCTTCTGCTTCCTGTCTGGGTACAGGTAGAGATGGGGATAATGGCGACAGCTCTTGTAAGATGGGCAGTGGGTTGCTTTCAATTGGGGTAACCGCCAAATCCACAGCCGCCATGTTTGTGACACAAGAAGATAAGTTCTCCACCTCTTCAACCAACTTGCTGTGTACACCACCCAACTTTTTAACCTCGGAAGTTAGTTTGTCCAGTTTCCCAATCAGGGGTTTAATTATGGTCCTGATTTTAATGTCTATCATGTCTTGGATCCTGTTGAATAGGTCGTCATCAACCATACGCCTTGACTCTACATCAATGTCGAGTTCGTCGTTTTTCCCATCACGACGTGGCGGGGGGGGTGGCGGGCTTTTTCCTGCCTTGTTGTTTCCCTCCCCGCTTTGCTGGATTTTTTCTACAGGCTCTAACCGCCCGTTTTGCGGGCTGTGGGGGTGATAGAACTTCATCCGCTATAACTGCCTGGTGGTCTTGTTCAGCAACGGGGTTATCTGAGAGATCTATTAGATCAATTTGTGGGTCCGAGTCGTCAACCTCATTGTCATTAACTTGAGGGGTAGAGTCTGCAAGATTTATAGGGGAATTTTCAGGCGCAATGTCCGCTGATGCTGTACTTAAAACACTTGTGGAAGGGCTTTCTGGGGGCAAAATAGGGGACTGGCTCAGGCCTAAGGATTGCCTTCTCTCGGTGTTGATTTTGCTGACCACTTGTACCAGATATGAGTCTAAGGTGTTGAGTGACTCAGTGGGGACAGGTGCCAGTTTCTTCCCCATATTTGCTGCCGTCTCTTGAAGGCTGTCTGAGGCTATACGGACTAGCAAAATTTAGCTCAGCGGCAACAAATTAACAGACTAAACTCGTCGGCGCGATAATATATGCTAGAATATCAGGCTATACACAGTACCTTATCGACGCCAAACGGTGGATGACAGAAGGGTGGCCTAGCCTGGCCTTTTCGTGCCTCTGAGGGCCACAGAGGGCCCGCCCTTTGCCCGGGCTTAGCCCGGCGTCCCGCTTAGCGTCAGGGGTGTGTCTTAATAGGAGGAGCAGGGGGCGGGAAGAGACTCCAGGTGCGCTCCGGTGATCCTGCGCAGAACCCTGGGTCTCGCAGTCCCGGCCCCTGTTAGAACAGCCTCACTCACGGTCCAAATGCAATCTTTCGCCCTCAGGGAACAGCAGGCAAGGAGACAAAAACCAAAGTCACGGCTTTAGAATGGAGCTGCGAGCGGCTCCCGCGAAGCGGGGGCCGTGAGCTGTTAAACGGTCAAGCAGCCAATCAGGGAGGAGCAGGGGCGGGAAGAGACTCCAGGTGCGCTCCGGTGATCCTGCGCAGAACCCTGGGTCTCGCAGTCCCGGCCCCTGTTAGAACAGCCTCACTCACGGTCCAAATGCAATCTTTCGCCCTCAGGGAACAGCAGGCAAGGAGACAAAAACCAAAGTCACGGCTTTAGAATGGAGCTGCGAGCGGCCAAAAAAAAAATTCTTTTAGAGCCAGTGAGCAACATTCCATAATCACATTTCTTGGTGTCTGATAATCCCAGTCGTCTTCAAACAGGACATCTTCAATGATGTTGAGTGTTGCATCGCGCGGGAGGCTGGTATATAAACTCTCCACGTCACAGCTCATTAAGAGCTGAGTTTCAGGGTCAAAAGTCAGGTTCTCTAGAAGGTTCAGTACATCTTTTGTATCCCTGTGGTAAGTTGATGTCCGTTGGACTAATGGTCTTAGGAACGCATCAGCGAACTTTGATACCGGTTCCAGGACAGAGCCAATCCTGGACACAATGGGACGTCCTGGAGGGTTGTCCAAGCGTTTATGTATCTTGGGTAAAGTATACATATAAGGAATTCTAGGATCTTTTTGACATAGGAATTCACCTTCTTTCTTGGTTATCCAGTTGTGCGCCAGTGCCTCTTCTACCATTGTGTTTATCTTTACCTTGATGCTTTCAGTGGGATCAGTTTAGAGAATCTTGTAGTTCTGTTGGTGCTGTAAGAGTCGCATAAATTAATTATCATATTGTGTTTTTGTTTGTATTACCGTCGCCCCGCCTTTATCCGCTGGTTTTATCACTATCTTGTTGTTGCTACTCATCTCCTGTAATGCTTTCCGCTCTTCGCTTGAAACATTTTGAAACACTCGTTTGTTCAATGGATCGAGTTCCTCAAGATCTCTCATTAACGCTTTTTCAAAGGCAAGGAGTTCAATGGGTAGTGTGTTATCCATTGGGTGAATTTTTATTTAGGTTTTAATCCAGTGTCTCCTTGGTCGGTGGTGATTTCCTTGTCTTTAAAGAAAATTTGGAGTTTTAGGCGTCTCATGAAATCCTGCACCTCTTTACAGAGCAGGAATTTATCCATGTTGGCAGTGGGAACATATCCTAAGCCCTTCTCTAAGACTTTTTTCTGGGCTTCAGACAATTCAATATCGGTTAGGTTAACCACCAGGCTCATTTCTGGTTCTTTGACGCTCCCGTCATGCTTCGTGTGGACACTCTTGGAGGTTCTTCCTCTTCGGTGTTCCAATGTACATTAGCTCCCCTTCGGTTTCTTCCTCTGTTACGTCCTTGGCGTGTGCCTAAAAAAGGCAGTTGATCGAAAAAGCCATAGTCCTGTTGTTGGTAACCCCATGGTGGGTATGGCCCTTGTGGATGTTGGAATGGCATTGGGCCATACTGTTGTTGTGGATACATCATTTGTGGTGGATAGTTGTTCCATCCCCTTGTACTACGATAATTAGGGCCTCGGAAGTTCCGTCTTGTGCTTTGGTATCTAGGACTTCTACCCCTGCTGGAGTCCGAGCGTGATGATCTGTAATCATCCTTGATGTATGGGTACATTTTTTCTTTCATCCAGCGGCTTGTGTCTTTTTTTAGTTTTTCATACTTGCTGTTTTTCAGTGATGTCTCAAATTCAATGAGTGTTTTGTTTAGTTCGTCTAGATGTTTTTTGAGGTTGGTTGGTGATTCATAGCTCTTTAGCCGTACTTCAATGGCTTGTATCTCAACTTTAAGTTCAGAAGCTATTCTGCTGGCAGTTTTTATTATAAGTACAATCCAGTCTCGTGTACATCGCCAAGATATCTGTGACCAGTCTATTTTGAAGGTTTTGTCGTCTAAGAATATGAATGGTTCATTTCGAACGATTAGACCTGAAGGAGCTGTGTTCACTCTCTGATACTCGGACATGAGCAAACCGTGAATGGCACTCTTTATCTGGGTTCTTCTAAGTTCTTCTAGCTCATCCCAATCAGTATTGCTGGCCGAAGGGCCACCTGAATTTAAACCTTCAAAAGACCCAAAGATGCCATCAGGTTGGAGATTTCTTCTTCAGTGAATGCTAGGCCCAGGTCGGCCATTGTTTACAGAAAAGTTTTTCTTCTAGTTGCACTTGTCAGGCGTTTGATTAGGTGCAGATCCACAAGGTGTGTTTGAGATGGAGGGTTCAGTTAACTTCCGCAGCTGTGCGCTGCCAGTCACTCCAAAAACAACAATAAGGGAAGTGTAGAGGTAATGATAGAATCACCCTCCTAACTGATCTATGTAAACAATGGGATTCTATCAATGTGTACAAGTGAGTTAACTTAATGTTAGTGATGGTGGGTCTAGAAGTGAGGTATGGCCCTTTCTTGTGATGACAAGATGAGGGCACTATGTGCTTTTAAAATACCCCTCACACACTAAGAAGCCCCTTAGTGTCATGCTTCATCATCGGGGTCTTCCCGTCCCTCTACGAGACGGGGCGTGCTACGACCTACGAGCTACGTGGGAGCACTGGTATTTGTGACAAATAGGCTATGTGTGGTGCAGTGAAAATGATATCAGTGAAGTGTAGGGACCGATATATGTGATAGAAAAAATTAAAAATTCCCTGGCTGGTAGAAAAATAGAATTTATTAGCTTCTCTAGCTGGGAACGTTAAAAAGGGGGTTTGGTGTAGGTAGAGAAAGTTGATTGCTACCCGGTCGACATGTTTCGTAAGTAGTCCCCTACTACTTACTCATCAGGACCTCTGATGGTCCCTACAAAGAAAAATAAACTCGATTCTGTAATCTAAAGAATATATGCCTATAGTCCTATAACTAAGTAGCAAAAATCGGCTACCTAGTTTGGCTTCCGGGCTCGAGTGGGCCCCGGGGAAGCGATGAAAAATCTGACCTGATGTGGTCTCTGTAATGAGAAAGGAAAAAGGGGGGATAGAAAAAGCACATAAAATATGTAAAACAGTGTTACATTTATCCATTCAATTGATACTCGATGTCTATTATCACAAAGATCAAATTATCATTGCGTGGCTGATTAATTGAATGTGTACTCGGCACAAAAATGCTTGTGTCCACAAAAATGGTAAATTCGTCCTATGGTTCATATATATTTATAGATTCTAAGCCACAGGTTCTGTGGTTTATGCATATCCAATCTCACAAAACACGTACACTCACGTCTCAATGCACCCGTATATATACACCAGACAAGGGAAAACAAGGTATTCAACTGCCGACGACAGTAATAATAATGTGATGGCTATTGAAAAAAAGGGGGGTTGACAGTGACAAACATTCACTCCCTTTCAATCGCTAGCTTCGGCGTTTTTCTTAGACACATAAGCAGACACGATTATTTAAGTGCGGCAGAATCGGATAGTTTTATACATACTGATTAGACACTTCTAGCGTGCCTCATGAGCTGGCAAAACGAAGGGTGTTCTCCGCGGTATACTGAAACGAGAAACCGCATCTTACAGTCACTCTCCGGTATTGGTGAGTTTTTTGCCTTGGTTTTCAATAGCCATCACATTATTTTTACTGTCGTCGGCAGTTGAATCCCTTGTTTTCCCTTGTCTGGTGTATATATACGGGTGCATTGAGACGTGAGTGTACGTGTTTTGTGAGATTGGATATGCATAAACCACAGAACCTGTGGCTTAGAATCCATAAATATATATGAACCATATGACGAATTTACCATTTTTGTGGACACAAGCATTTTTGTGCCGAGTACACATTCACTTAATCAGCCACGCAATGATAATTTGATCTTTGTGGTAAAGACATCGAGTATCAATTGAATGGATAAATGTAACACTGTTTTACATATTTTATGTGCTTTTTCTCTCCCCCCTTTTTCCTTTCTCATTACAGAGACCACATCAGGTCAGATTTTTCATCGCTTCCCCGGGCCCCACTCGAGCCCGGAAGACAAACTAGGTAGCCGATTTTTGCTACTTAGTTATAGGACTATAGGCATATATTCTTTAGATTACAGAATCTAGTTTATTTTTCTTTGTAGGGACCATCAGAGGTGCTGATGAGTAAGTAGTAGGGGACTACTTACGAAACATGTCGACCGGGTAGCAAGCAACTTGCTCTACCTACACCAAACGCACAAGTTACTACTTGTGTAATGATATATCTGTAAGAGACATTAGTTAGTGATAGATTCCTTACCTTAGAATATCCCCAGGCGTCAGACTGGATCCGGAATTTTTTTGCGTAGCAATACCCCTGCGCGTCGGTAGGCGTCGTCTGTGGCTCCGCGTCCGTCGTCGGCGTCGTTAGCGCCGGAATGACGTCGTCGGAGTACTTAGACGCCGCCCATGCGCGCTGACGTCAGTTCTGATACACAGCTTTTCCGCGCCAGATACGCAGAGCCATGATAGAACCAACACTGGTGCCAAGAAACTAGGGCCCTGAAAGGGGATGACCTTAACCCTAGATATCGGTTCGCAAAACGGGGAGGATGGGTGGGTCGGTAAGGAATCTATCACTAACTAATGTCTCTTACAGATATATCGTTACACAAGTAGTAACTTGTGCATCTGAAAGAGACACGTTAGTGATAGATTCCTTACCTTAGAATAGATACCCCAGCAATACCAACCCCGGTGGTGGGTCTGCGAACCAATAATCACACCAGAAAGTCCTGGAGGACGGAACGGCCAAAGAAGACATCCCTCCGGACTTGGCTGTCCAGGCAGTAGTGTCGTGCGAACGTGTGCAGCGAGGCCCACGTAGCTGCCTGGCAAATGTCCCGTAAGGGCACTCCCCGGCCCAGGGCAGTTGTAGTCGCCGTGGCCCGAGTGGAATGAGCCCTTAATCCAACAGGGGGCTCCTTCTTAGCCATGGAGTAACATGCCTGGATACACAAGAGGATCCACCGGGAGATGGTCCGCTTGTGTACCGCCTTCCCCTTCTTATCACCCACGTAGCCAACAAAGAGTTGGTCATCCACCCGGAACTGGCATGTGCGATCCAAATAGAATGAGAGCGCACGTTTTGGGTCCAGACGGTGGAGCCGCTCTTCCTCTTTAGAGGGATGCAGAGGCGGAAAGAAGGTTGGCAAGGTGATGGACTGCCCAATGTGGAAGGCTGAGACAACCTTGGGCAGGAAAGATGGCTTGGTACGCAACACAACCTTGTCCGGATGGACAGAAAGGAAAGGTGGAGTACAAGAAAGGGCCTGGAGCTCACTCACTCTCCTGGCAGAGGTGATGGCAACCAGGAAAGCAGTCTTTAGAGTCAGAAGATGAAGAGGACAGTTGTGAAGTGGCTCAAAGGGAGCGCACATCAGGAAGGTAAGAACAAGGTTCAAGTCCCACTGGGGCATCACGAAGGGAACAGGAGGGAACATGTGTGTGATGCCCTTAAGAAAACGATTTACAATAGGGGACTTTAACAAAGAAGGCTGATCAGGTAGCCTTAAGAAGGCAGAAAGGGCAGAAAGGTAGCCCTTGACAGTGCCCAGAGCAGAGCCCTGCTGGGCAAAAGAAAGAAGGAAGAGGAGAACCTCAGAAAGGGGGGCAGAGAGTGGATCCACAGCCTTTGCTGTGCACCATGCCACAAATCTGTTCCACCTGCAGGCGTATACCGACTTCGTGGAGGGACGCCTGGCTGCCAGAATGACATTACAGACTTCGGGAGGCAAGTCAAATGGCCTCAACTGTCGCCGCTCAATCTCCAAGCTTGTAGGTGGAGACTGGACAGGTTCGGGTGGAGGACCGTCCCCTGCTGCTGCGACGGAAGGTCCTCCCGAAGGGGCAGACGAATCGGGGGATCTACTGACATGCTGAGTAGCTCGGGATACCAGTATCTTCGTGCCCAGTCCGGAGCCACAAGGATGACTTGGGCCCGGTCGCGCCTGATCTTCTACAGCACTCTGGGCAGGAGTGGTATAGGCGGAAAGGCGTACAACAGACCGCAGCTCCACTCGCGACGAAAAGCGTCTCCAAACGAGTGCCGCCTTGGAAATTCCAACGCGCAGAATTGATGACATTGCGCGTTCTCTTCGGTGGCGAATAGATCTAACCAAGGCTCTCCCCATTGCTGAAAGAGGCCTTGCGCCACGTCCGAGTTCAGACGCCATTCGTGATCCATCATGCACCGACGGCTGAGTTCGTCCGCCCTGGCATTCAGAGAACCTGCCAGGTGTTGAACCACCAGGGTCACACCCTGATTTTCCAGCCACTGCCAGAGGCGCAGAGCCTCCTGGCAGAGGGTCCACGACCCCACCCCGCCCTGTTTGTTGCAGTACCACATGGCGGTGGTGTTGTCCGTGAACACCTGCACTACACTCCCCCGGACAGAGGGGAGGAATGCCTTCAGCGCTAGACGAATCGTCCGTAACTCCAACAGGTTGATGTGGAGCCGGGCCTCCGCCGGAGACCAGAGTCCTCTGATCTCCGCCTCTCCCATGTGGCCCCCCCAGCCCTGGAGGGACGCGTCCGTCACAACTACGTGCTCCGGGTGGGGTAGGGAGAGGGACCTGCCACTGACCCAATCGCGGTCCGTGAGCCACCACTGCAACTGTCTTGCAGTGCCCTCCGAGATCAAGACGTGATCGGACAAGTTGCCCTGATGCTGGGCCCACTGAAACTTCAGGTCCCACTGCAGAGCCCGCATCCGCCACCGGACGTGACGCACCAGAAGGATGCAGGAGGCCATCAGCCCCAGAAGCCGCAGCGTCAACCTGACCGAGACTCGGAATAAAGGCTGAAAGATGGGAATCAGAGCCTGAATATCCCGAACCCGCTGTTCGGGAGGGTAAACCCGAAACTGCGCCGAGTCTAGAACCGCTCCGATGAAGAGGAGCTTCTGAGAGGGACACAGGTGTGACTTCGGCACATTGATGGAGAACCCCAGCAAATGCAGTAGGTCGGCCGTAGTCTGGAGGTGGCTACGACTGTTTGGGGCGAGCCCGCCTTCAACAACCAGTCGTCGAGGTAGGGGAAAGACTGACACCCCTAAACTGCGCAGATGAGCTGCGACCACCGCCATCACCTTCGTGAACACCCGTGGGGCGCTGGTAAGGCCAAAGGGGAGCACGGTAAACTGAAAGTGCTCGTGGCCTACCGTGAACCGCAGGTAACGCTGGTGGGCCGGCAGGACGGGGATGTGAAAATAAGCGTCCTGCAAGTCCAACGCTACCATCCAGTCTCCGGGGTCCAGGGCAGCTAAGACCTGAGCCAAAGTCAGCATCTTGAACTTCTCTTGACGGAGGCCACCCTTGCCCTTCTTGGGCACCAGAAAGTAGTGGGAGTAACATCCACACCCTACTTCTGGCCCAGGAACGCGCTCGATGGCCCCCTTGGCCAAGAGGGCCGTGACTTCCTCTTGCAGAAGTTGCAAGTGATCCCCCGACGCGCGGTGGAATTGCGGTGGCATGGCTGGAGGGGTCGCCTCGAAGGGGAGGGAGTAGCCCCTTCGGACGATTTGCAGCACCCACTTGTCCGATGTGACAGCGCGCCAGTGGAAGTGGTGATGGCGAACCCTGCCTCCCACAGGCGTCACATGGGCCTGAAAGCTCGGACTAGGAAGGTTTGGAGGCAGGTGCTGCGGAGGGAGGTGTGGACTGGCCTCGCCGCTGACCCCGACCGCCGCTGCCACGGCGGTTTCCACAGCCGCCACCGCGCTGCTGTGTATTCTGCGGTACGTGGCTGGCAGCACGTGTGGGGACGCCCCTTCCGTGGCCACGAAAGGAGCAAAAGGCACCCGATTGCTGGCGCGTGGTCGAGAGACCTAAGGACTTGGCCGTAGCCCTGGAGTCCTTAAAGCGCTCCAGCGCATGGTCTGCCTTGTCGCCAAAAAGGCGATGGCCATCAAACGGCATATCCAGGAGGGTGGCCTGGACATCGGCCGAGAAATTGGCGGACCTCAACCAGGCGTGGCGTCGAACCGCCACCGTCGTTGCCATCGCCCTGCCCAGTGAGTCCGTGGTATCCAGTCCACACCGGATAGAGTATCGTGCCGCATCTCAAACCTCCACAAGGGCTTGGGCGAGTTTAGCCCGGACCTCCTCCGGGCATTGTGGCAGCACGTCCGCGACCGTGTCCCACAGGGTGTGGGTGTAGCGGCCCAAGAGACACGCGGTGTTGACAGACCGCAGTCCCAAACTCAGGGACGAGAACACTTTCTTTCCGAACTGTTCGTATCTCTTGGATTCCCGATCGGGCGGGGCCGTCGGGAATGCGGTCTGGGAAGTGGAGGCCTGGATAACCAGGCTCTCGGGGGTGGGGTGGGTGGACAAAAAGCAAGGGTCGCCCGGGGCCGGGCGGTAGCGTCTGGCCACGTTCCTATTCACAGGCGGACCTGTGGCGGGCTTGGACCAAGTGCCCACAAGAACGTCACATAGGGCTTCATTAAACGGCAGCAGAGGCTCGCTGGAGCTTGCCTGCGGTTTAAGAACCTCAGTGAGGAAGTTAGTCCTCACGGCCGCGACGGGGAGATCCAGGCCCAAGGCCTTGGCTGCCCTCATCAACACTACGCTGTAAGCAGCCCCCTCCTCCGTAGCCACGGTGGGAGGGGAGACAAATCCAGTGTCTGGCGAGGTGTCAATACCACTGGCCTCCCCAAGCTCATATGTCCAGTCCTCTTGTGACTGGCAATCCTGTGCCAGAGGGTCCTCAGACCCCTCCCAATCACCTCCGTCATCAGTCTCCTGTAACCCAGGGTCAACAGACTGGACCTCCTCATGGAATTAGAAATCTCCAAAGGCCGTCGGAAGCGGCGCCCAACGGCGCCGTTCCGGCGCCAGAGTCGGACCGAAGGGAAGATTGGGGATGGCGTCCACAACGGGCGCCGGGGGCGACACCCTCGGGGCCGGCGCCGGTGATGTCGTGAGGTCGACCGGCGACGACCCGGATCCGGAAGCGGGTCCGGTGAGGTCCCGCGGCGCCGGGACCGAAGTCGCCGGCGGCGCCGGGGCTGAAGCACCCGGCGGCGTCGGGGCCGAAGCGCCCTACCTGCTAGGGCCTCCAGCCGGGACCGCTGGGCCCGGAGGCGCCATGGGGTCCGGCCGAGGAGGGAGGGACTTCATGGCCATGAGGTACCGCTCGACCTCCTCCGGCGTCGCGCCGTGCCCAGGGACCCGAAGGTGTGGGGCAGGCGGCGACGCTTGCGACTCTCGCGGAGCCGCGTGGGCGGTGTCGCCCGAACCCCCGGCCGCATCGTGCGAGCGCCGGGGTGGGTCGGAGGAGCGATGATGCCGCTCTGACCTCTCATGCCTCTTACCTGAGGACTTGGATCCCGACGACCGATGTCCACTCCCGGAGCTGCGAGGACTCCGACCCCGCGACCGGTCCCTCGACCTCACGTGGGACCGGGACCTGGAACGGCGCGGGGCCGACTGCCGGAGCTCGAGTCGCTTGCGGGACCGCTCCCGCCTAGCCTTCGACGTCAGGGCCCGGCAGTCGGAGCAGGTGTGGTCGTCATGGTCGAGGCCTAAGCACTTCAGGCACCGGCGATGGGGTCCGTAACCGACATCAGTCGGTCGCACTTCGAACAGGGCTTGAACCCGGTCATTCCTACCAGCACTGATAGAGTCGAGGACTCAAGAAAGAAAGGATCGAAAAAGATCAAAAAGTTTAGTCAAAAAATGACTAGGGGTAGAGCTTCTCCGGATCTGCGCTAGCTGGCGCGGAAAAAAGAAGAACTGACGTCAGCGCGCATGGGCGGCGTCTAAGTACTCCGACGACGTCATTCCGGCGCTAACGACGACGGACGCGGAGCCGCAGACGACGCCTACCGATGCGCAGGGGTATTGCTACGCAAAAAATGTCCGGATCCAGTCTGACGCCTGGGGATATTCTAAGGTAAGGAATCTATCACTAACGTGTCTCTTTCAGATCCCCTTTTTAACGTTCCCAGCTAGAGAACCTAATAAATTCTATTTTTCTACCAGCCAGGGAATTTTTAATTTTTTCTATCACATATATAGGTCCCTACACTTCACTGATATCATTTTCACTGCACCACACATAGCCTATTGTCACAAATACCAGTGCTCCCACGTAGTTCGTAGCTCGTAGCACGCCCCGTCCCGTAGAGGGACGGGAAGACCCCGATGATGAAGCATGACACTAAGGGGCTTCTTAGTGTGTGAGGGGTATTTTAAAAGCACATAGTGCCCTCATCTTGTCATCACAAAAAAGGGCCATACCTCACTTCTAGACCCACCATCACTAACATTAGGTTAACTCACTTGTACACATTGATAGAATCCCATTGTTTACATTGATCAGTTAGGAGGGTGATTCTATCATTACCTCTACACTTCCTTTATTGTTGTTTTTGGGGCTTCTCACTCTAACCAGCAAGGTCAGAGGGGTTGCTGCTTTTGGGAGCAGCAAGGGCCAGTCTGGAGCAACCAGACCAGCGGTGTAAAGTTGTCGTTTGGTCGCAAAGATGGCCACTAGCCAACGGACTAGTAACCGGATAGGCCCGTCGAGTGGAACAAAGCAAAAGGGCCCCACGCAGATCTCGTGAGAGCTGGAGGGCTGATCCTTGGTGCAAATGTAGCTCGGTGGTGGGGCTTCTCAAGACCCCAAGCACAGCGGTGAGGGTGCCTCAGGTGCTGCGCAGTCAGCTTCTCGTGGAAGTTTCAAGAGGTCCGGTCCCACGTCTCAGGTCGCCTCCACTCGTCTCAGCTTTGCAGGGACTGTGGATCGGACTGTTAGATGTCTGGGAGTCTGGTTCTTGTCAGGCTCTGGGCTCGGGCTCCGGCGGCGGCAAAACAGTCGTTGATCGCTGGATGGTGCCTGTGTTCACAGGGTGGCCACTCCTTGGCCACAAGGGAGATTCTTCAGTCTTCTGAGCAGCAGAACGTCGAAGGTCCAGAGTTTCTTCTTATGTAGTCGAATTTCAGGGTAATCTGCAGTCTTGGGACTAAGCTCCTACTTTTAAACCAATTCTAGGGTCTGGACTACCTACTATGTCCCTCCTATGGGTGGAACCAGGAAGGGGGGCGGTTACACCCCCTTTCGTTTGTCCAGTTTCGCGCCAGAGCTGGGGCTGGAGTGCCCCAGCACCGGTTTGAACTGGCCTATGCACGGGGACACCTTGTGTGCCCCGGGCATGTCTGATTATATTCAGCCCTACCTAACCAGATACACAAAATCCTGTCTGGGGTGGTGCTAGCACCTCCCAAGGCAGGAAACCCTTTGTCCAAGCCTCCCTCGGTGGAAGGACTCCCAGCAGCAGGAGGTCAGACTTGTGTCTGTGGTGGCAGCATCCATTTTGTGATGCTGAGGCTCCGTTTAACTTTAACTGGGGTTCAGGTTCTGTACATGTTGTGTCCCTCTAGAAGGGTGGAATGCTACCCCCGTCACCTGAATTGGCGAGGGGGTAGTATTCCAATTCGTATGACTCCTTACTCAACATGTTTTGATAATGCGAGTTAGCATTTAACCGCGAGGTTCATAATGCACTTAAGAGTATATGGTATGACGCTATCAGGAAACAGCTAAAGGACATGGTTCCGAAAGCTGCCGACAGGCTCAACTCATGCTAGAGCACCATCTCACACATAACCAAGCATTCTGCCTCCAGGATCGATAAGGCCTGCCATAGGAGTGACTTATAGGTTACTGTGTGTCCTTGTATGTGTTAGATTTAGAGATACTATACCTAAAGCAAAGGGTGATTACACCACCTTGCCCCAGCTGAGTGATCAGCCAGTTGTGTCAAATAGCAAGGCCAGGCCAGGGGTGGCACAATACGTGATGCAGCCCCTGGTAGGCTTTGGATGCACCTATGCCCTGGGTACCTAGGGTACACTGTACAGGGGTTCACAAGGTGATCCATGTTCCAATCTTCTTAATAACTCTCTGTTGTCAGGCATTGTTTCTAACTGCTTCAAGATGGCAGAAGTACGACCCATTCTGAAAAAACCAGGAGCAGACCCTTCCGTGCCCAGTAATTTTCGGCCAATCTCACTCCTACCGTTTCTGGCAAAGATCCTGGAGGCTTATGTCACAAGCTGCCTCAGCACCTTCGTTGAAAACTCACACTACCTGGACCCCCACCAGGCAGGTTTTAGATCTGAGCACTCCACAGAATCCATCTTACTAGCCGTCCACGACGAGCTAAGATTAGGCGCGGACCATAACATCATATCGCAGGCTCTTGTCCTCCTGGATCTGTCGGCTGCTTTCGACACTGTCGACCACGAACTTTTGGTCGAACGTGTCGAAAGCGCCAGCATTCAGGGTACCCCCCTCAAATGGATATCCTCCTTTCTTTGCGATCGTCACCAAGCTGTCCACCTATCCGACTTTACGTCCAAAGGGAAAGAACTTACCTGTGGGGTCCCCCAGGGCTCCTCCCTCTCCCTGCTTCTATTCAACCTTTACATCCGTCCTCTAATATCAGACCTGCGGAAGAGGGATGTAGCCATCTTCAACTATGCTGATGATATCCAGCTTGTCTTTACCATCGACACCTCTCCCCCTGCAATCGAATCTTTTCAGTCCACCCTAACTTTCATTCAATCATGGATGAACACAAATCAACTCAAATTAAACCCAGACAAGACTGAGCTAGTTCTCACCAGGCCCACATCCAATCCCTGGAACCCTAACTTCTGGCCACCCACTCTCGGTCCCTCACCAATTCCTGCCGGAGCAGTCAAAAGCCTCGGAGTTTTTATTAGTAGCGACCTCACCCTTAAAACCCAAGTTAACTCTGTGGTCTCCTCCTGCTTCTTTCACTTGCGCAGAATTCGAAAAATTAGCAAATTCCTCTCCATTTAAGCCCTGGTTCAGGTCACATTGGCCTTGGTAATGTCACGAATTGACTATTCCAACTCTCTGTACGCCGGGATTCCGGCTTACCAGCTACAGAGGCTTCAGCTGGTCCAGAACCAGGCAGCCAGACTGGTTCATGGCCTACCCAAATCACACCGAGTTAAACCTCTCCTTAAGGGCCTCCACTGGCTCCCCGTGGCGCAACGCTGCCTCTTTAAGATCGGTTGCTTAACCCACAGAGTTCTTTCCTCCCATGGACCAATCTTCATCGCAGATAGAATCCAGCGTTACACCCCCCGCCGGACTCTCCGTTCTGCTTACGCTAATCTGTTGACTCCCCTTGCCTTCAAGCGCAAGAAACTCGGGGGATTGAGATTTGCGTCCATCGCCCTCCAGTTCTGGAATTCCCTACCCTCGACGTTACGTCAAACGGAGTCCTACTCCATGTTCAGGAAATCTCTTAAAACTTGGCTGTTTTCCCAGGCTTATGACCAATAACTCGCACCCCCTCTCATCTGCTATGCCTCCTTACCCCTGCGCCAAGAAACCGTTGGTGTACGAGCGCTATATAAATCCTTTTTATCATATCATATCATCATTATCATATCCAATTGGTAATGCACTTAAGTGCACTGTCATAAATTTAGAGAGAGAACAGCAGGCTGTGGGTCTGTTTGGCAGGCCCACAGTGCCCACATCCTCCTCCCAGGGACTTACAGGACTTCTTGTCCCTAGGAATTCCGTGTAATATCACAGGTAAACATTTTTGTTGAAAAGGCTATTCCCTTTCCTATCCCTTGTCTAAACTACTTCACCTACTAATGTAAATTCTTTTATATTTCTTATGTCTTTCAGAACATGATAATGAGCCATATACATATTAAAGTTGTGAATCCAACCCTTTCTAATATTTAGGAATCCTACAAATCCTTGTCCTCATTGAGTCATAAGTTTATAGTAAGTTGTCATTATTCATTGGCCGCACTTTTTAGCGTCAGGGCACCCTAGGCCTCTTCTTCACCTTATAAAGTTATAGAGACTGATTTCGTTTCTCCTTCTCTTTTGTTTCTGGAGGTTCAACCATGACTGTACCAAATTGGATGAAATAATATCAATACCAGCTTGCACTAAGGGCTATTGAATCTGGGAAGACGCTTTCCGGACTCTTTGCTTTCTGTACATTTGCTTTAAAAGTGACAGACCACGTTAATAAAAGGTAATTATGATATCTACTGGTTTTTATGGAATGTAGGGTTTCGAATATTGCCTCCCCTTTATCCAGGGGCGCAGCCAGTTGCATTGTCCCTCCCACCTTCAAAACAGTTAAATCCAATCTTAGAGCAGTTCCCAACATTAGTACACTTTGGAAACACCATCAGGCTAACCGCCCATAACATAAGATGTCTTACTCCTGGCCTTACCCCTTGTCTTACTCCTGGTCGGTTTCTTGTTATGCCCTCACATCTTCGCCTTGTGAATCCCTCACACACAAATAACTGGTTTAAGCAGATATAGCTTAGGTTATGTTAGCGCATTGTTAATGAATTGCTAGCGATATACTTAGTATCCACTTGGTGTCTTCTTTTTGTATAAAATGTTCAGTATCTAATGTAAATATTGTATATATAAATATCTGTATATATTCCCCCATGTACATATAGGCCCTGAACGTTTATATGTTCTTTGGGCCTATTTTGTTTGTTTTGTACAAAGCTCAAATGTCTATCTTTTTAACAATTTTAAACCGTTTGTAATTGGTCGCGTTGTCTTAGTGTTTGTAAATCTATGTTTGTAATAGAAAAATTGATTGCCTGTATGTTTTTACCGACAGCCCTGAAGAAGTCCCAGCTTGGGACGAAACGCGTCCCAACATCTCTTTGAAAAAATTTCTTTTTAAAAAACTTTTTTCGTCAATATCATTTGAACCTATTTCTTGTTTCTTGTGGTGCACCTGTGCGGTTGTTTGACTTGTATTTGGATTCCCTATGGAATAGGCACAGTAACGATGGGTGCTAGTCAGTGTGCACACAATTCCCTTTAGTTACTTAAGGGCCAATCAATATTTTGGGGAGAAAGGTAGTCAGGTGCTGACACTAAGAAGGGTCCATCGTTATACCTCTGTTGTTGACCACAGTCACATTAAGTCAAAAACCAGTAAAGCAAAAAGCAAAAATTGGGGTGACCATAGGATAGCAGACCCTACTCTCCTACAATTGTATGTATTTTTATCCGTTTTAAGTATCTTATGGCTTAGAAACCATATAAATGCTTTTACAGTATTATTTCATAATACTCCTTTTACTGTACGCACTTTACTTCATGGCAAGTATAGCAATTGTGGCAATTCACTTCTCTTGCATGAGAAAGAAGACTGCTCAATAAATAACCACTTTTATTGAAAACGCCCGTCTCTCTATTTCTCTGCACTCCTGGTGAAACTAAGCATGCACGACTGACTGAGTGAAATAGCTATCTTTTGTTTCCGCGACTCTGGAGATATACTCCTTGTTCTAGGGGAGCAAAGTTGTCATGTTTATGCGGTTGTCAGAAACTAATCCCTTCTTGTGTACTCGAGAAAGTTTCTAGTGACCTCTGAGCTAGCTGGCATTCATAATTAAGTCTAACATATTCAATAGAGACCTAGTCGACCTCAGTCCTACGTCTAAACTATCGTTTATGTTATTCCAATTCGCACAGCCTATTGGGAATATAGGAACTACACTACACAGTAACTTGCCGGTTTGCTTTATCGACGCTCCCGACGGAACCCAATGACTCAGCTACACAGGACTGGACTTCCAGACTTATTGGACTCCGACCCACATCCACAGCAAAGCTGAGACCCTTGGCAGACATGAGAGACGTGGGACCAGACTCCCAGGACATCCTGCAAATTGCTAATTGCATCGACTCCTGATGTAACTCGCAGTTGTGCATTGGGGCACGAGAAGCCCCAGATCCGAGCAACATCTGCACCAGAGCTCAGCCCTCCACACTCCACGAGTGCCGCGTGGGGCCCACTCCTGCTTTTCAGCTCGACGTATCTTCCCGGTTGATAGCCCGTTGGCTAGTGAGCCCCCTGAAGACGATCCTTTTGATTTTCAACGCTTGCCTGGTTGCTCTGGGCTTGCTCCAGCTTCCTTCCAAAAGAGAAGCTCCTCAGACGTTGCTGGTCTGAACTGAAGCGAATCTTCACTTCCTGCGTGGGGTGCAGTTACCAAGGCTTGTTGGGTCCAATCCGGATACCGACACCGCAGTCAACTAGAGCATTTGTGGGACAGCTCGACTCCAGCTCCTGGTCATCATCTATGCCTCCTGGTCCTTGTGGCTGCAGAGACAAGCTTCACCTCTTCACCTGTTTGCATCGCGACATCACCTGGTTCTATCCTGGTCACTGGCTAGTGACCCAGACTCAGTCCCCTCTGCTTTCAGGTTCTTCAGCTTCTTGATCCACCCCGACAATCTTCCTCCGGCCGCCTGCAGCACTTCTTTTGCAGGTCTCCATTGAAAGCATCGACGAAACCCGACACGAAAAGGCACCTATGCACCCGGCTTCCCTGGGTGAGGTAACTCGAGTACTCCGGTGCTCCCCTGGTTATTGACTATCCAAGTGTCCTAGTTTAAAGGCGTTTCACCTTAGTCCACCCGGAAGTGACCTTAATCAGTAACTTTGTGACTTCTTCGTTCTCCATTGTAAGTCAATAGTAACTTGCGTCTGTGTTCCCACACTGCACACGTCTCCCGTGGGTCTCCTACTTCCAAACCTTTGGTCCTGTAGTGTAGCCCCAGCGATTCCCTAGGCCCTAGGCCTATTCACTATTCCTGAAGTGGTTCTTATACCACTTACTTAGTATATGGTTCGTGAGGCCCTTAGGGCAGAATTGTATTTGTGCAACTTATAGTATGCTTAATGAGTAACTTGTAAAGTATCTCGAATTCTGACCTCATAAAGAGTGCAGAGGGGTTGTGTTAGTAATAAATACATATATATTTGATATATACCTTGTGTGGTGTCCTTTCATTTGGTATTCAAGGGATTATATATGGTAAAACAGCTGGCTTCACATGCTCTCTTAAGTTTTAATCTAAGACTGCTTGTCCATGCTACCACTAAGATAGCTGGTCTATAAGGTTGACTTTACAACCATCACCATAAGGGTCGTTTAGACTGGTGCAAGGTGCCCACTAGAATAGTGGACAACATATGCCAGGCTAACTTCTCACAGTTACCCCACCAGGACTCAGACTCTGAAGCTGGCCAGGAAGGTGACAATGACCAAGACCTGGACAATCCAGCACCAACTGGAGATGAAGAAGGCCAAAGAGGCCCTCTCTTTGTCCCCCAGGGAAGAGTTGGTGGTGTGCCTAGAAGACCCAGATCACCTTCAGTAGAATCTGATCATTCTGACACATATGTAGGGACTTCTGTCTCTTCTCACAGGAGGGACACCTCCTCAGAGAAGAGAGAGACAGCTGAGGCTTGAAGAAGCTCAACTGAGAATAAGGAGACACAAGGTAGCCTTAGAAAGGGAGTCCCTAGAGCTTGAAAAAGCTAGAAAAAAGATGGTGCTAGAGCCCCATGGTGGCAGCAACTTCCCAAGTGGTAGGGAAAGGTCTTTTGACCATAGAAACTTAAACAAGATTGTCCCTCCCTACCAGAATGGGGATGACATCCACAAATGGATACCTGCACTGGAAAGGGCCTGCAAAGTACAGAAGGTCCCCCAGGAGCAGTGGGCAGCAATCAGACAAAGGTAGAAACAAGCTCCTCACTGTCAGAGAAGAGAATGCTGATGATTACAAAGTCCTGAAGAGTGCTCTAATAGATGGGTTTGGCCTAACCACTAAGCAGTATTGAATACAGTTCAGAGATACCCAGAAGACACAGACTCAGGACTGGGTTGCCTTTGTAGAATGTGCTACTAAGGCTCTGGAGGGCTGGTTATTGGGCAGTAAAGTGTGTGATTATACAGGATTGTACAGCTTGATCATGAGGGAGCAGATCCTTAATAACTGTCAAAATCAGCTGTTGCATCAGCACCTGGTAGACTCTGATCTGACCTCTCCCCAAGAATTGGGAAAGAAGGCAGACAAATGGGTCAGAACATGGATGAAGCAGAAGGTACAGAACCAAGGTGGTGACCAAAAGAAGCAAGATCATAAACGTGGGTAGAAGGGTAAAGACCAGACGTCTTCACAAGGCCCCCAAAAAGCTTCTAATGGTGGGGATTCCAAATCTTCTAAGAAAGGGGAAGGCCAAAAGAAATCATGGTGTAAAGTCTGTAAACAGAATGGCCATTGGACAAGTGGCTGCACCAAGAAGGATGCAGCTCCAGCCACCATTGCCCCTAAGGCAACGGTTCCCCTAGTTCAGCTTCAAATGGTGGTTCTCAGCAGAAGTGTGTAGTAGGGTTAACCCTGGGTACTGAGATGGGCTCTGGCCTAGTCAGAGTTCCAACTCAGGCTGTGTTAGTCTGTGATGGAGGCATAGATCTGTCCTACTCTGTGAGTCCCAGTAACCTGAGCAAGTACAGACTACAGCCTTTGATAAACGGAAAAGAGGCTTTGGCCTACAGGAGCAAGTGCCACTATGGTGGCACACGACTATGTTGACCCTGGACAGATAATACTTGGTGAACTTTACCAAGTGACCAATGCTAGCAATGTCAGGACCAACCATGCCCTGGCTATTTTTAATTTCTTCTGGGGAGGGATAACTGGCCTTAAGAAGGTTTTGGTAAGTGCAGACCTCCCTGTTGAATGCTTGCTTGGCAATGATTTAGAAACTTCAGCCTGGTCTGAAGTAGAGATCAGGACCCATGCGGAAATGTTAGGGATCTCTGCACATGTACTTGCTGTGACTAGGTCACAGGTCAGAAAGTCAAACACTGAACAGGCCTTGGATTCTGGAATAATGGACCAGATGCCTTCAAAGTAAAGGAGCAGTAGGGTTAAGGCAGTGCCTTCCCCCCTGACTCAGAGTGATGATCAGTCTCTTGAGGGAGATGACTGTGCTCCTGAAGAAGGAACTGTCCCAGAGGAGCTTGAGCCTGATCAGGGTGAGTTCCTGGGAACAGGGGGCCCTTCCAGGGCAGATCTGAGCCAGGAGCAGCTGAGCTGCCCTTATCTTAAACCCCTCAGACAGCAGACTGCTGCTGAGACTGCTGGGAATGCTAGTGGCACCCATAATAAGTATTGGGATGATGGACTCCTGTACCCAGAGAGTAGAGACCCCCAACCCTGGTACAGCCAGAAGGTTGGTTATACCTCTAAAGTTCAGGGGCTTCCTACAGACACTAGCCCATGATATTCCTTTAGCAGGACACCTGGGCCAGAACAAGACTTGGGACAGAATCGTCCCTCACTTTCACTGGCCCCACATGCCACATGTCTGAAGACACCAAGGAGTTGTGTCACTCCTGTGTCACCTGTCAAGCCAGTGGCAAAGCAGGTGGCACCACAAAGGCCACCCTGATACCACTACCTATGGTGGGGTTTCCCTTTGAGAGAGTGGGGGTAGACATTGTTGGACCAATGGATCCTCAGATAGCATCTGGGCACAGGTTTATCCTAGTGGTGGTGGACCATGCCACTAGGTACCCAGAAGCTATACCCCTTAGGACCACTACAACACATGTTGTGGCAAGAGCCCTCTTAGGAGTGTTCTCAAGAGTGGGTTTCCCTAAGAAGGTAGTATCTGACAGAGGTGCAAACTTTATGTCCAGTTACTTGACTGCAACGTGGAAGGAGTGTGGAGTAAAATACAAATTCACCACACCCTATCACCCACAATGCAATGGTTTAGTTGAAAGGTTCAACAAAACCTTAAAGGTTATGATCAAGAGTCTCCAAGAAAAGCTCAGGCGGAGATGGGACATTGTTTGCATACAGGGAGGTTCCTCAGAAGGGGGTTGGCTATAACCCTTTTGAACTTCTGTTTGGGAATCCTGTAAGAGGACCATTACGTCTGGTGAAGGAGGGATGGGAGTTACCTCTCAAACCCCCTAACCAGGACATTGTGGACTATGCACTTGGCCTCTGCTCCAGGATGGCTGAGAACATGAAAACGGCAACTAAAAACCTTGAGGCGAGCCAGGAATTACAGAAATCCTGGCATGACCAAAAGGCTATACTGACTGTTTACCAGCCATGACAGAAAGTGTGGGTGTTGGAGCCTGTGGCCCCAGCAGCTCTCCAAGACAAGTGGAGTGGACCCCACACTATTGTTGAACAGAAGGGATAGGGTACCTATTTGGTAGATCTTGGAACTCCCAGGAGCTCCCATAGGGTGCTTCATGTCAACAGACTGAAACCATATGTTGACATGGCAGATATGGGTTTGCTCATGGCTACTGTTGAAGGACAGGAGGAAGAGAGTGACCCTCTCCCAGACCTGCTCTCTCAGAACCCTGATTATGGATCAGTAGATGGAGTAGCCTTGGCAGGCAGCCTCGCTGATCAGTAGCAAACTGATTGCAGACAAGTTCTCCAACAGTTCAGACATATGTTTTCCCTGATTCCAAGTCAGACCACCTGGTGCACTCATGAAGTGGACACTGGGGACAGTCTGCCTGCTAAAAATAAGATTTACAGGCAATCTGATCATGTCAGGGACTGTATCAGGACTGAAGTTCAGAAAATGTTGGATTTGAGAGTGATTGAACCCTCAGATAGCCCTTGGGCTAGTCCAGTAGTCTTGGTACCCAAACCTCACACCCAGGGTGGGAAGAGAGAGATGAGGTTTTGTGTTAACTACAGAGGTCTAAATGCAGTCGCTAGGACTGATGCCCATTCAATCCCAAGAGCAGGTGAGCTCATAGATATGTTGGCCTCAGCCAAATTTCTGAGCAGAATTTGATCTTACAGCTGGCTACTGATGATGCAAAGCCAAAGACAGCATTCTCAAACCCTAGTGGACATTATCAATTTGTGGTAATGCCCTTTGGTCTGAAGAATGCACCTGCCACTTTTCAAAGTTTGGTGAACAAAGTCCTAAAAGGCCTGGAAGACTATAGTGCAGCATATCTAGAAGATATTGCTGTATTTAGCTCCAGCTGTGAGTATCACCTGGTCCATCCAAGAAATGTTTAGGAGGTTCTGCAGGAGGCAGGCCTAACTATCAAGGCTACTAAGTGCCAGATAGGGCAGAGTCAGGTTGCGTACTTGGCCCACCTTGTAGGTGGAGGCCATGTTCAACCATGGCAGAGCAAAATCCAAACCATCATGGAATGGGTTGATCCAACTACCCAGACTCATGTCAGAGCTTTCTTGGGCCTGGCTGGTTACTACAGAAGATTTGTCAAGGGGTATGCATCCATTTTGACACCCCTGAATGACTTAACTTCTAAAAGAATGCCTAAGAAAGTTCAGTGGACAGTCAGCTGTCAAAATGCATTTGATGACATGAAGCAGGCCATGTGCACTGCACCAATTCTGCAAAGTCCTAACTACTCCAAAGAATTCATTGTCCAAACAGATGCATCTGAGTTAGGCGTAGGGGCCGTGCTGTCACAATTTAATGATGAAGGTCAAGACCAACCAGTAGCTTTTATTACCAGAAGGCTGACCCCTAGAGAGTAATGTTGGTCAGCTATTGAGATGGAGGCCGTTGCTGTGGTTTGGGCTCTGAAGAAGCTGATGCCATACTTGTTTGGCACTCACTTCACTGTTCAGACTGACAATAAGCCCCTCTTATGGCTAAAACAGATGAAGGGGGAAAACCCCAAACTTTTGAGGTGGTCCATTTCCCTACAGGGGATGGACTATACAGTGGAACATAGACCTGGGAGTAACCATGCCAATGCAGACCGACTCTACAGATGTTTCCACTTAGAACATGAAGACTCAACTGGTCAAGGTTAGTTTAATGTCCCTGCGTTTGGAGGGGGGGGGGTTGTGTAGGAGAGTAGGATCGGCTTACTATAGTTATCCCCACTTGTTGCTGGTGTTTCACTGTTTTTCGACTTTTGTCTGTCTGAGGCCCTGTAATTCAGGACCCCAGCCTAGCTGCTTCCTCTATAAATTGATTGCATGTACTTTAGGTACACTCCAGATTGGTTACTGGGTTAACCTTGTGAGTCCCTAGTATATGGTACCTTAGGTACCAAGGGCATAGGTGCCCCAAGGGCCTACCAGGGGCTGAAGTATGTATTATGCCACCCCTGGGAAGCCTTCCAAAATGGCACCACAGGTCTGCTACTGCAGCCTGGGTAAGGTGGTGCTTGCAAACACTTTGGAATCCTACCCCCCCCCCCACCAGTCATGGCGGCGGGGGTAGAATTCCACCCTTCTAGAGGGAGAAGATATGTACACACTTACCTGACCGGTAATAGTTTAAAGGAGCCCCAGCATCACAAAATGGATGCTGCAGCCACAGACACAAGTCTGACCTCCTGCTGCTGGACGAAATTCCAGCAGGGGAGGACTGGACAATAGGTTTCCTGTCACAGGGAGGTGTAACCACCTCCCCAGACAGGCTTTAGTGTATTGGGGCTGGGTGGGTGCATTCAGTGAATGCTTTTCAGACAGTGCTGGGGGCACACTTGGTGTCCCTGGGCATACCCAAGTTCAAACCGGTTGCAGGGGCACTCAGCCCCTGCTCTGGCGCGAAACTGGACAAATCGGAAGGGGTGTAACCATCCCCACCTTGGGTCCTCCCATAGGTGGGACCCTGGAGTAAGTGCAACCCCTAAACTTAGTATAAGTATAGTAACCCAGTCCTTAGGACGTTAGATTATACCTGTTTAAAAAGCTGCAACATATATCCTGGAACTTCGACATTCTATTTCGACTAGAAGACAGAAGAATCTAAAATGGGGTCAAGGAGTGACTCTTCTGTTCAAAAAGCACCAAAGAAGCATCTTGCCGGTCTGCATTTTCAAGGCTCCCGCCGGAACCTGAAGGTTTTGCGACACAGGACACAGACTTCCAGACATCTCCGTTGCCACCACGAGATCCCAGCAAAGCTGAGACCCGCAGCCATCACGAGAGATGTGAAACTGGAACTCCTGGACACCGTGCACATTTGCTAGCGCTCGTACTTCCTGAGCTTTCCCGAAGTTGTGCATTGGGCTACTCGTAGTCCAAGCCCTGAGCACCATCTGCACTGAAGATTGTGGGCCTACACTCCACGAGGGTTCTGTGGGCCCGTGTGAGAAGTTGGCCTGATATGTGATGTCCACTATTCTAGTGGGCACCCTGTATCAGTCCAAACAACCGTTATGTTGATGGTCAACAGTATAGACCAGCTATCCTAGTGGTAGCATGGACAAAGCAGTCTTAGGCTAAACCTTCAGGGAGCATGTGAAGCCAGTTGTTTTACCATTTGTAACCCCTTGAATACCAAATTAAAGGACACTACACAGGTTATATATAAAATATATATGTATTTATTACTAACACAACCCCTCTGAACTCTTTATGAGGTCAGAGGCCAAAGCACATAACAAGATACTTAATTAGCATACAATAAGTTGCACAAAATACAGTCGATCCCTAGGGGCATTGCAAACCATATACTAAAATAGTGGTATAAGAACCACGTCACGAACAGGGAGTAGGCCTAGGGCATCGCTGGGGCTACACTGGACTACCAAAGGTTAGGAAGCAGGAGGCCCACGGGATGCATGTGCAGTGTCTAAACACACACGCGAGTTACCATAGGGATACAATGGGAAACTAAAAGATAGAAACTAGTTGATTTAGGGCACTTCCGGATGGACTAGGAGAAAGCTACTGAAAACTAGGACACTTGGATAGTCAATACACACGGGAGCTTTGCCGGAGACCTGCTGACAAATAATCCTACCTGCTGCCCAGGACACGGAGCCCTTACTTGGTGCATTGACTGCTGGAGTCCCCCAGTGAGCCTGCCTCCCGCTGCCGCAACCCTTCCATCTGTTCGCGGCCGCCGTGTGGTGAGCGGGCACAGGGACTTCAATCTCCATCAATCAACGCGGCCGGAAGCCGCGAATTACGAACACGCGCCAGGAGGCGCATAAAGTCCTGCCTCATCCCCTGCTGAGTGGGGAGCTTTGCCGGAGACATGCTGACAAATAATCCTACCTGCTGCCCAGGACACGGAGCCCTTACTTGGTGCATTGACTGCTGGAGTCCCCCAGTGAGCCTGCCCCCCTCTGCCGCAACCCTTCCATCTGTTCGCGGCCGCCGTGTGGTGAGCGGGCACAGGGACTTCAATCTCCATCAATCAACGCGGCCGGAAGCCGCGAATTACGAACACGCGCCAGGAGGCGCATAAAGTCCTGCCTCATCCCCGCTTCGCGGGACCGCACGTGGGACCAGCCGGGCTAAGCCCGAGCAAAGGACAGGCCGTCTGTGGCAGTCTGGGGCTGATTAGGCTGAGCTGAGCCATCCCCCTTGGCGCCACATTTCACTTGAACCACAAAGTAAGCCCATTTGACATTTGACAATTTATTTAGGGTATTTGTGGAGGGTTTCTGCACTTACATTATGTCGGATTTATTGAATTTGGGACGGGGCTTACTAACTGGGGGTTCCGTACAAGGGTCACTGGATTCATTCATCACAAGAGCAAGCTCAGTACTAGAGAAAGAGATTATGCTAACTGAACGGCGTATATCGCTAGAGCTACAGAGAAACCGTTCATCCCTAGGGGTCATTCAGTCAGCTAAGACCCCATCGCATGTTAGTACCTGTTCTGATTCAACTAGTGTCATAGGTATCCCTCCTCAGCTACAGGACCTCCAAGCTATCCCACCAACCATACGTGACTCATTTGGCAGTGACATTAGTCTGGGCGCCGTATCCCTCTCTTCGCCTGAAGACTCATTGTTGTTAATTCCCAGTAGCCAGGTCCGGGATAAACTTACGAGTATTCAAAAATCAGGGACGTTGGCCCAAGGAAAAGAAAGAGGGTCGGGCCAATCCAAAAGGGAACTCGAGCCAAGGCCTGCAGAGCTGATAAGACACCTATTAAATCCAAAAGTGCAGAAAAAGGCACTGATACAACTGAAACCACCCAGGCTCAATTTACAACGTATTTTGAACAAGTCCTAATGAAAAAGTTTGAACACCTAATTAAATCGTTGCTTTTGCCTCTAATCGAGAGGGTAAAACGCATGTCTTTTTTTTTCAAATAATTTTTTATTGCAGATACACAAGGAGACGTTATACAGTCTGTCGGGGAACCCCAGTATGCATCAGCTGTTGTTACACTTCGCTTTAGATAGATACACGGCCATTTAGCCCACACCCCAGAGGTCGGGCGGCGAGCATGATCGATGTAGTATGTACACCCACAATTACCAGCTGCAATCAGTCATAGGCCATCCAAGTTTCAGTTTTTTTACTTGTAAAACGTACCCCCCCCCCCCACCTCCCCCCTTCCTCTCCCCTTGGTGAGTGAAAGGAAAAAACTCAAGTTAGGATCCTTCAGTACATAAATATACGAGAAGAAAATCATCAGCTCCACATTCTAACCCCTCCCTTTCCCCCCCGCCATAGCAATCAAGGACACTCTTCCGTTCAGGGCCCGCCTTACCAGGGGACCCACTATTCCTTATGCGGTCACCATTATGTCTGCACGGTCCAGCCTATACACCCACCGTCTAAGAGTTGTGTCGCACCCCCCCTTCCATCCCTCACCCTGCTACAGCCCCCATCCAACCCATGGTATTGTCTCCATTTAGACCAAACTTTCCGAAATTTTTTGGGGCAACCCCTTGCCTTATATGTGACCCTTTCCGCCGCCATATATAGGTCTAGGCCTCTTCTCCACTCCTCTAAGTCTGGGGGTGCTGGTGCTCCCCAATGTTTTGCAATATCTCGTTTGGCAACAACCAATGCCAGGACCAGGAAAATGAGTAGTGGGCGGGTCAGGTCTACTTCGGTTGTCATTCCAAGCAGCGCTAACTTGGGGTCAATGGGGGTGGGAGCCCCGAGGATCTCCTCCAGTTCCCGGAAGATCTGTGCCCAGTACCTCTGTATTACTGCACATGTTCATACAGTATGAAAGAAATCTCCCTCCTCATGCAGGCATCTAAGGCATCCTGATTCCTCTATTTTCCCCTGTGAGAAGTTGGCCTGATGTGCAGTGCTCACTATTCTAGTGATCACTATATATCAGTCCAAACAACCCTTATTGATGATTGGTTGTAAGTCAACCTTATAGACCAGCAATCCTAGTAGCATGGATACGAGCAGTCTAAGGCTAAGACTCTAGAGGGCGTGTTAAGCCAGCTGTTTTACCATCACATTACCCCTTGAACACCCAGTGAAAGGACACCACACAAGTTGTTATGAAAATAAACAGTGTATTTATTTATAACAAGACTACCCTGGCTCTTTATGAGACAGGGAGCTAAGCACACAACAAAACTCTTACGAAAATACTTTAAGTTGCACAATTTACACAAATGCCCGAGGGGCACGAAAAACCATATACTCTAAAAGTGGAATGCGAATTACTAGCAGGTAAGTAACGATTCTCAGAGGCTTTAGAAACGCTAGGCCTACAATACTGAACACTCAGGTTAGGAGCAGGAGGCCTAGGGACACCACGTGCAGAGTGGGAACTCTCACGCGTAAGGCGGGAAAAAGCCTATGGAAGCTAGAATTCACAAAGTTAGTGTTCTCGGGCGAACCCGACTAGGTAGGTCAAAAAAGAAAGTGGATCTGGACCCTTGGATAGTGAGGCTATGCTGAGGCACCGAAATGCCGAGTTTATCTAGCCCAGGGGCTGCGGCTGCATAGGTCTGAAAAGACGTCGGGATTCTTCGTTGACGAACCAGGAGCCCTGAAGGAGAAGTTGCTGGCAGGCGGCCAGTGAAGAAAAGTTCGAAGAGATCCAAGCCTGGATCAGGAAAGAGGAAAACCTGAAAGCAGAGGGGACCAAGTTCTTGAATCACTAGCCAGTGATTAAGTGGGCACCAGGATGGCACCGGGCGAAGTCACCGCAGTCAGGTGAGTGGGCGCTGCTGGGCTCTGCAGTCTCTCGGACCAGGAGGCGTTGCCGGTGACCAGGATGGAGGTGCGAGCTGTCCCACGAAGGTTCTTGCTGTCGACGTCGCTGGACCCAGGATTGGGGCAACAAGTCTTGGCAAATGCAAGGCCCACGCGGTGGACCTAAAATGGCGTCTTGAGTGGACCATGGGGGTCCAGGGTGCTTCTCTGAAGAAGGGAAGCAAGGGCCAGTCTGGAGCAACCAGACCAGCAGCAGTGATGTCGTCGGGCGTCGTTAAGAAGGCCACAAGCCAGCGGGCTAGTAGCCAAACAACGCGATGAGCAGCAAAAAGCAGAAGGGCCCCACGCAGATCGTGGAGATGCTGGGAGGCTGAACTTCGGAGCTGGGGCTGCTCAGGGTCGGGGCTTCTCGGACCCCAAAGCACTCACCAGAGGATTCCTCGGCGGTCGTGCTGGAAAGAAGTCGTGCAGTCTTGAAGATGGCCGGTCCCTCGAGGTCTCGTCGCACCCACAGTTCTCAGCTTGGCTGTAGAGGTGGGTAGAGGTCAGAGGTGCCAGGGAAGCCGGTTCTCGTCGAGCTGGGCAGTCGGATTCCGGAGGAAGGACTTGCAGCAGACCGCAGTGTTCTGAAGATGGTGCCTGCGGATGCAGGGTGACTACTCCTTAGTCACAAGGGAGAATCTTGAAGAAGAAATCTTGAAGTCCTTTCGTAGAAAGTCGTGTCTTGATTCCAAAGATGATCTGATTTGGAAGGGGGCCAGTCTCTACCTTTATCTTGGAAAAGGGGGCTGGCACGCGACTAAGTCCTGCCCTATGGGTGGGACCAGGAGGGGGGTGGTTACACCCACTTCCTTGGCGGGCTTTTCCCCAGCACAGGGTCTGGAGTGTCCCTGGAACTGGTTTGAGCCAGCCTATGCACAGTGAGCACCGGGGTGCCACGTGCAGTCACCTTCCTCCGAAGCCCTGCCTACCTACAATACACAAAACCCTGTCTGGGACGGTGCTGGCACCGCCCCTGGCAGGAAACCCTTTGTCCTTATCTCCTGCTCTGGGAGGACTCCCAGCAGCAGGAGGGCAGACTTGTGTCTCGGTGGCAGCATCCATTTTGTGGATGCTAAGGCTCTGTCTGACTTTTAACCGGGTTATAGGTTACACACATGTCGTGTCCCTCTAGAAGGGTGGAATGCTAACCCCGTCGCCAGAATTGGCGAGGGGTTAGTATTCCAATTCGTATGACACCTTACTCGACATGTTTTGATAAAGCGATACCAGAGTTGGCATATAACCGCGAGGATTATAATGCACTTAAGAGTATATGGTATGCGATATCATGGAAACGGCTAAGGGATGGATCCCGAAAGCCGCAGACAGGCTCAGCTCATGCCAGAGCACCATCTCACACGATTCCAAGCACTCTGCCTTCAGGATCGTTAAGGCCTGCCATAGGAGTGACTGATAGGAGATCTGTGTGCCCATTTAGGTTTAGATATAGGAATACTATATCTACAGCAAAGGGTGATTACACCACCTTGCCCCAGCTGTCGTACAGCCAGTTGTGTCAGTTTAGTTAGCCAGCCCAGGGGTGGCATAATACATGCTTCAGCCCCTGGGAGACTTCTGGGTGCACCTCAGCCCTGGGTACAGGGACTTGGAGAGGGCCCAGTGCCAATTCAGTACCTGAGTACAATTTGGATAGAGAGAACAGCTAGGCTGTGGGTCTGATTAGCAGGCCCACAGCCAGGGAAAGTCGTAAACCAGTGCAGCAAAAAGCAAAAATCTGGGTGATCATAGGATTGCAGACCCTACTCTCCTACATCCCCATTTTGCAGAGAAGCACCCTGTCGAAGTATGTCCTATGAAGAAAGTTAAATTGAATCAGTCGCAGCCTAGACTTGACAGCCACTTCCCGGGGATGCATCAGGACTATCTCCCAGTCCAGGTCCTCCATCTCCCCCACCTCTGCCTCCCATGTGCGCCTAAGTTTTGTTAGGTCACCTAGCATGTGATTAGTCAGTGTTTTGTAAGTAAGGGAGACCGCCTTTCCTACCATGTGCTCTTGAAGAAGCCTCCCCTCTAATGGTGCATACTCAGGAATATCAGTAAGCGTGATATTTTGTGCCATCCAGGCATGGCGCAGCTGGACATATTTGAAATGTTGCGTAGTGTGTAGCCCAAACTCTGCTTGGAGAACCCGGAACGACTTCAACTCCCCCCTGGCTATTACATCATATATGTTGGAAATGCCGATGTCATCCCATATCTTGAATCCGCGTAGTTTGTACAGTTCGTGTAGCCAGTGGCAGTGCCACAGCGGTGTCTGCCGCGTGGGTTTCTTTTCCCAGCCCATGCGTTGCGTAGCTTTCGTCCATGCCCTTAGCGTAATGGATGTAGCAGGGAGAAGGTGGATCCCCCTAACATTCCCATATAGATATTGCAGTATGTTTTGTGGTGCCAGCTTAGTTCTTTCTAACACATACGTCGGGTGCTCCGCCGGCGCATGGAGCCAATCGTTAATTGGAGTCAGGTGTTCAACCCAGTAGTAGGCCTCCAAATTGGGGAGCGAGATTCCCCCACTATATTGGTGCCTCTGTAGTGTGGTCAGGGCCACCCTCGCCTGCTTGCCCAGCCAAAGGAAAGATCTTAAGTCTGCGTGAATCCTGTTGAAGACCGCCGCCGGTAGTGGATAGTATTCATTTTGTAGGGCTTATAAGAATTTCGGTAAAATAACCATTTTGTACATGGCCGCCCTACCCAGAAGTGTTAAAGGAAGCTGTCTCCAGCGGTCCATATCCGCCACCGCGTTCGTGATGATTCGCTCCAGGTTTCTTCGGAACGAAAGAGTGGCATTCGTCGTAATATAAACCCCGAGGTATTGGAATCCTTCGGTAGTTGTCATCAGTTCCCCTGTTAATCTCCCCCACTGATTGCGTCCCCTCGGGTCGTAGAGTACTGATTTGTGCCAATTTATATTGTGGCCCGACATCCCCCCATAGCGCTCCAGCTCCCGGAAGAGCTCCGGCACAGTGGTCTCTGGCTCCGTAATATAGAGCAAGACGTCGTCTGTGTAGAGCGAGATCTTTTCAGGGTGCAGTGCCGTCTCCCCAGCGGTAAAGCCATGAATGTTTGTATTGTGCCGGATTCTGGCTGCGAGCACCTCAACAACGAGCGTAAAGAGAAGTGGGGACAGGGGGTAGCCCTGTCTAGTACCTCTTTGGATGAGGAACTCGCGTGAAAGTATCCCGTTGACCCTCACCCTGGCCCCTGGGCCAGTATAAAGTAGTCGGATCCATGCCGTGAACTTTGGTCCGAAACCAAACCTCTGAAGCACTGTAAACAAAAAGGGCCAATGAACCGCGTTGAACGCCTTTTCGGCGTCCAAGGAGAGGAACCAGTGTGGGTCTTCTCTCTCCTTCACCTCTTGGAGCCAGTTGTGGGTTCTCCTGAGATTTAGCTTCGTTGCCCGATCAGGCAAGAAGCCCGATTGGTCCATATGCACCAGGCCCGTGATGACCGCCCTCAAGCGGGAAGCCAAGATGGTCGCCAACACTTTCACTTCCGTGTTGAGTAAAGATATCGGCTGATAGGAGGCACAGTCACTCCGTGGCTTGCCCTCCTTATATAGTGGTTTTATTGTGGCCATGGTGAGATCCGGTGGGAGTTCTCCCTCCTCAAAGGCACCAAGGAGGAGGCCCCTAAGATGACGGGTCAGTAGGTCCGCCGCGCGTTTGAAGAGTTCTGCAGGGAAGCCATTTGGGCCTGGGGTTTTGCCGGGTCGGAGCCTGGTTATGGCATTCGCGATATCGTCAGTCGTTATGTCCGCTTCCAGTGCCTCCATGTCTTCCGGGGAGAGGACCGGCAAGGTAGTACCTTCCAGGTATTGAAGGGCCTCCTCGTGTGTCGCCAGGTCTCGAGCTGCGTAAAAAGTTTCATAGTGGGTAGCGAAGGCCTCTGCTATCTCCGCATCGGTGCTAACAGCAGTGCCCCCTGCCGCGTCAATACTGTCTATCCATCTTTCAGCTCTCTCTTTTTTGCTGAGCCATGCCAATAATTTCCCCGACTTGTCTCCCACGTCATATAGTCTATGCAGGGTGGCTAATGATTGGGTCTTGGACTCGTTGGTTACCAGTTCCCGATATTGCTTCTGGACGTCTAGTAACCGCCGTAGAGTGTCTTCGGACCTATGGGTTAAGTATTCCCCCTCCCATTTTAGAATCGCCTGTTCCAGGGCTGGTACCTCAGCCTGAAGTCTCCGCCTGTCCTCACCTAGTCTGAGTCTAATCCTATCGCGGAGGACCGGTTTCATGGCCTCCCATAGAGTGATATTCGAATCCACCGAGCCTTCATTGTCAGCAAAATATACCTTTATGTCTGCCCTCACGTTTCTCAGTATTGTTGCATTCTGAAGATCCCAGGCTGCGAGGCGCCAGGATGCGTGTCCCTAGCTCTGTCTCGCCCCACTCTCACGTACAACGGTGAGTGATCAGATATGCCTCTGGCCCTGTAGTCCGCGGTGTCCCCAGTCCTCAGATACTGTCTGGACATGAAAACATAGTCAAGGCGCGAGAACGTCCTATGTGCCCCGGAATAGTAGGAGTAGGCGCGCTGCGTCGGGTGGAGCCACCGCCATACGTCCGTCAACCCCAAGGTGGACTTCTGGTCAAATAATGCAGTCCTGTGTTCGCCCCCAACTGTGCTATCTGATCTATCAAGGTTGACATTCATCACATCATTGAAGTCACCCCCTACCACCTGTGTTGTGTCCGCTGTGCCCAAAAGGATGTTCGCAATCGTGGTATTCGTGCGTGTTTGTAGTTTGGGCGGTGCGTAGACGGAAAGCAGGGTATATGTGTGTCTGTTCCAGCGACCCTGCACTCCAGCGTACGTGCCCTGTGGGTCAATCCATGTACGGGTAATAGAGAAGGGTTGGGATTTTCTTACCAGGACTGCCACTCCCCTGGAGTCAGAAGTGTATCCCGCATGAACCAATACCCTGTATCTGCCTCTAGCAATGAAGGCACACTGAGTACCTGTGAGAAGTTGGCCTGATGTGCAGTGCTCACTATTCTAGTGATCACTATATATCAGTCCAAACAACCCTTATTGATGATTGGTTGTAAGTCAACCTTATAGACCAGCTATCCTAGTAGCGTGGATACGAGCAGTCTAAGGCTAAGACTCTAGAGGGCGTGTTAAGCCAGCTGTTTTACCATCACATTACCCCTTGAACACCAAGTGAAAGGACACCACACAAGTTGTTATGAAAATAAACAGTATATTTATTTATAACAAGACTACCCTGGCTCTTTATGAGACAGGGAGCTAAGCACACAACAAAACTCTTATAAAAATACTTCAAGTTGCACAATTTACACAAATGCCCGAGGGGCACGAAAAAACCATATACTACAAAAGTGGAATGCGAATTACTAGCAGGTAAGTAACGATTCTCAGGGGCTTTAGAACGCTAGGCCTACAATACTGAACACTCAGGTTAGAAGCAGGAGGCCTAGGGAAGCCACGTGCAGAGTGGGAACTCTCACGCGTAAGGCGGGAAAAAGCCTATGGAAGCTAGAATTCACAAAGTTACTGTTCTCGGGCGAACCCGACTAGCTGGGACGAAAACGGGAGTGGATCCAAACACTTGGAGTGTTGGACTATGCTGGGGCACCGGAGTGCTGGATTTACCTAGCCCAGGGGCTGCAGCTGCATAGGGTTCAAGTTGCGTCGGAAACCCACGTTGACGGACCAGGAGCCTGAAGAAGAAGTTGCTGGCAGGCGGCCAGTGAAGAAAAGTTCGAAGAGATCCAAGCCTGGATCAGGGAAGAAGAAAACCTGAAAGCAGAGGGGACCAAGTTCTGAATCACTAGCCAGTGATTAAGTGGGCACCAGGATGGCACCGGGCGAAGTCACCGCAGTCAGGTGAGTGGGCGCTGCTGGGCTCTGCAGTCTCTCGGACCAGGAGGCGTTGTCGGCGACCAGGATGGAGGTGCGAGCTGTCCCACGAAGGTTCTTTCTGTCGACGTCGCTGGACCCAGGATTGGGGCAACAAGTCTTGGCAAATGCAAGGCCCACGCGGTGGACCTAAAATGGCGTCTTGAGGGGACCAGGAGGGTCCAAGGTGCTTCTCTGAAGAAGGGAAGCAAGGGCCAGTCTGGAGCAACCAGACCAGCAGTGTTGATTGTCGTGGAGCGTCGTGAAGGGGCCACTAGCCAACGGGCAAGCGACCTGGACAACGCGGTGGGCAGCAACAAGCAGAAGGGCCCCACGCAGATCTCGTGGATGCAAGGGGGCTGGACTTCAGTGCTGGAGCTGCTCAGGGTCGGGGCTTCTCTTACCCCAAAGCACTCGGTCGAGGGTCACTCGGGTGTCGTGCTGGACAAGCGTCGTGCAGTTCAGAAGATGGCCGGTCCCTTGAGGTCTCGTCGCACCCACGGATCACAGCTGGGCTGATGATGTAGGTTGAGGTCAGAGGTGCCAGGGAAGCCGGTTCTCGTCGTGATGAAGCAGTCTTGATCCGATGGAGAGACTGGCAACAAACCGCGAAGCTTGGTTGGTGCCTGCTGCTGCAGGGTGACTACTCCTTAGTCACAAGGGAGAATCTTGGGAAGAAGTCTTGAGTTCCTTTCGTGGAAAGTAGTTTCAGGATTCAAAGATGATCTGATTTGGAAGGGGGCCTGCTCCTACCTTTATCCTGAAAAAGGGGGCTGGCACGCGACTAAGTCCTGCCCTATGGGTGGGACTAGGAGGGGGGTGGTTACACCCCTCTCCTTTGGCGGGCTTTTCCCCAGCTCAGGGTCTGGTGTGCCCCTGGAACTGGTTCAAGCCGGCCTATGCACAGTGAGCACCGGGGTGCCACTTGCAGTCACCTTCCTCTAAAGCCCTGCCTACCTAGAATACACAAAACCCTGTCTGGGACGGTGCTGGCACCGCCCCTGGCAGGAAACCCTTTGTCCTTGCCTCCTGCTCTGGGAGGACTCCCAGCAGCAGGAGGGCAGACTTGTGTCTCGGTGGCAGCATCCATTTTGTGGAGCTAAGGCTCTGTTTGACTTTAACTGGGGTTATAGGTTACATAGATGTCGTGTCCCTCTAGAAGGGTGGAATGCTAACCCCGTTGCCAGAATTGGCGAGGGGTTAGTATTCCAATTCGTATGACACCTTATTCGACATGTTTTGATAAAGCGATACCAGAGTTGGCATATAACCGCGAGGATTATAATGCACTTAAGAGTATATGGTATGCGATATCATGGAAACGGCTAAGGGATATATCCCGAAAGCCGCAGACAGGCTCAGCTCATGCCAGGGCACCATCTCACACGATTCCAAGCACTCTGCCTTCAGGATTGTCAAGGCCTGCCATAGGAGTGACTGATAGGAGATCTGTGTGCCCATTTAGGTTTAGATATAGGTATACTATATCTAAAGCAAAGGGTGATTACACCACCTTGCCCCAGCTGTCGTGCAGCCAGTTGTGTCAGATTTGGATGGCCAGCCAGGGGTGGCATAATACATGCTGCAGCCCCTGGTAGGCCCTGGGTACACCTATGCCCTGGGTACCTAAGGTACACTGTACAGGGACTGATAAGGTGACTCAGTATCCAATTAGATATGTACCTAAGGTACATGGAATCCATTTTACAGAGAGAGCAGTAGGCCTGGGGCCCTGAATAGCAGGGTCCCAGGTCAACTAAGTCAGAAAACCAGCAAAACACCAGGCAAAAAGTTGGGGGCAACCATAGTCAGGGATCTACCTTCCTACAGTACCCCTAAGGTGGGTTTCCTGCAGGAAAATAATGTCGGGGTCCATCTTTTTAATGTACGCGTTCACTAGGCCTCTCTTGATCTTTGAGCCCAGACCATTTACATTCCACGTTAGGATATTCAATCTCCTGCCTGCCCCTTGCGATGTGTCTACGGTACCTGCCATTGGAGAGTGCTGCGACTATAAGTGACCCAACCCTTGCAGTTGGAGGTGATACGAAAGCACCGCCTGCTTAATTGACCCTTTACCTGAGTCTTCAGTGTCCCCCACCAATTCCCTCCCGATCCCCTGCCCCAACAAACTTGAAAATCCCCCTCCCTCCCCTTACAGATGCGCCCTTAAACAGGGCATAGCTTTCCGAAGGAGTAGGCCTGTCGCCCACCCACCGAACCGTCCCTAGTAAACACCAAACAACCCTAGAAACGTGTCAAACAAAACACAAGAAAGGGGGTGTGTCAACTTGCGTGCTTCCTTGTATCGGGCTGCCACTCCAGTCCTGCAAGTCCATCCAATCACTGCTCCTCCATCTGTTACCCCAAGCCTCTATACGCATAATGCGTTTCGCGGTCTAGGCCCTTATCCGTTAGGATTTGGAGTCTTGAGTTTCGGATTCGGGCGCACTGTGCTGTCCTGACAGGTCGTGTTCAAGCACCCGGATCTCTTGTACCAGCGGATGGTCTGACTGTCCCTCTTCCTCTTCTCCCTCTCCACCTGATGTGTGGCTATCGAGTGTCTCTTCCTCATCGCCTTCCGAACGTGCCGTGTTGCGCACCACTGCAAATCTCGACCCCGGTGCGGCTGCACCTCTTGGAGAGGCGGAACGCCCTTTTCTTGCCTTCCCGGTGTCACGGCCTCTATATGGCGTTGCTGGGGTTTGTCTCTTAGATCACCTGGATTTCAGCCTCTGAGGCTTCAGAAGTTCCCAGTGAGTCGCATTCTTCAGTGACCTATCTAGCAAGTCACGTCTCGCAATCTCTCTACTATTGAGGATCGGTCGCTCTTCCAGCCATTGCCAGGCGTCTTCCGGGTGCGTGAAAAAGAGTGTCTGCTCATTGAATATCACCTTAAGTTTCGCCGGGAACAGTAGCATGTACGAAATTTTTAGGTCTCTAAGCTTAGCCTTCACCGTGTCAAAGGACCGTCTCTGCTTTTGCACCTCCTGACTGTAGCCTGGGAATATCATGACGTGCGAGTTTTCCAGCCGAATCTCACCCAACTTCCTCGCCTCTTTCAGTATCAAGTCTCTGTCTGCAAAGTTCAAAAAGCGGGCAATGACCGGACGTGGTCTTGCCCTCTCAGGCGGCTTCGCGAGGAGAGCTCTGTGCGCCCTCTCAATTACGAAACACGGTGAAAATTGTACCTGTGGGAATGTTTCTCGCAGCCACGCATGCAGGAAGGAAACCATATCGTTCTTCTCAATTCCCTCTCTAAAGCCGACAAAGCGTAGGTTGTTACGCCGGGCCCTATTTTCGGCGTCGTCCACTTTCCAGAGGAGCTGGCGATGTGAGGCCTGCAGCTCCGCCATGTCTTTTCGCAGGGTCGTGATCGAGTCTTCAGCCTCACCCATCCGTGTCTCCGCCGAGGTGACCCTGTCGGATAGATTTCGGAAGTCCTGTCGTAGGAGTGTCACTTCCGATCCCACCTCGCCAATTTTGACCTCCAAGGCCGCTCTGGACTCCTGAATATCCGTACGGGAGGCCTGGATAGCCGCCATCAGTAGATCGGTGTCGGAACGCATGCTCGGGCCGCAGGGGGGGCCTTCCGCCACTTGGCGCGGCGCAGCAAAGTTGTCCATTGGGCCTTGTTTGGGTCCTTTCGGCAGGGTCTCCTTTTTCCCCATGGTTCTTTGGGTGGACACAGCCTGGGTGCTCCGCTGCCAAGTTGCTTTCCACCACCCGGACGTTGGATGAGCCATCCAGGCGCTCTCACACTACCCAAGGCCTCCTCGGTCCCGACCTTCTATAGTTGCCCGTTAGGGTTCCAGCTGGTAGGGCCCTCTCACTGGTCTTCTCTTTCCACGCGCCGGGTCCCGGACTCCCCCGTTGTATCCCGCGCCGGCTGTGGCCTCACCCGCGCCTCCCAACCTCTCAAGGATCACTCTGGCCTGCCTCGGGCGTTGTACCTGGCCACGGGTCAGTAATCCCCGTCAGGAGCGACTTCTGGTCCACTGCTTACCGGGACGGATATTCCAGGCCTCTCGCTCTCTCCCGATCACGCACCACCATCTGCTGCGTTCGTGCCTCTGCGTCTCTATCCCCTTGTGTAGGCGCTGTATGGCAACGTATCTTGGTGGTCACCTCCGCCACTCCGGCCTGTGGCGGCGTTGTGGTTGTGAATGGTCAGTTGTGCTTAGTTGCGCCTTCAGGTGCCCCCAGACTCGGTCGCTGTTGCCGTCGCAACACCGGTGTGTTCTTGTCCCCTCAGTTTGCATCGTGCGCACCTCAGCACCTGCCTCAGTGCCCAAGCCCCCAGGGTGATGCTGGGTAGGGCGCCGTGTTGTCTGACAGGGCCCGGGGCCCTCACGGTTGCCCCCTCCGTCTCCCCCGGAGCCGCCCGCCGAGACCGTTTGTCTCCCTGTGGACCTCCTGGGGACAAGCCAGTGCCGGGACTCAGCCGCGGCCCCCGCTCGTTGCGCCGTGGTCTGGGCGGGTCAGGTCCGTGTCTGCAAAACGTCTCGTCGGGGCTGGCTGAGTGGCTGTCCACCTCTGAAGCGCCCGCCGCAGTACTCCGCTGAACTCACCGCCACCGCCAGGCTCCTTGCTCCAGTCAGCCGGGGGCCGGGGTCTGTGTTTGAAGTTGTGGGCGGGTTCAGACTATCACCTCCCGGGGGCACCGCAAGCAGTAGAAGCAGTATGTCCCGCGCCCGCAGCGGCGTTCCGCTCGCTCCGCCGTTACCACCAGTCCCCCTGCGCCAGTCAAGCGGGGGCCCGATTCTCGCCTCTCAGAGCCGAAGGCTCTCCCTCGTAGCTTCGGGCGCCATCTTAGCGTAGTTCTCCCATGGTGACCGATCTCCAAGAGAATAGGGGGGGAGCCGATGCAAAGGCCCGCTCGGAGTGTGCTTGTCTTTGATTGTGTCTCCCACCTCGGCAACTTTGATCTGGGGGAAGGCAGGGAGCCAGAGCTCACGGCGCTCGGAGCACCCGGGTGCCGACAACCGCCATCTTGGTGCAGTCGGGTACACGAGCAGGGTACTCCGGAGCGCTGTCCCTGTCAGGGACGCCGGAAAACTTCTTGTTCTCGCCTCTATCCGGTGCAGGACACCTTCAGCCTCAGTTTAGTCGGTTTTGGAGGTTCAGGGTGGGTTTTTTCGTCGGATCACGAGGCAGCCTCACAGGAGCTCCGCAGTTGCACGTCCTAACCGGCCATGCTGTTGGCCACGCCCCCGGTAAAACGCATGTCTGAACAATTAGGGTCTATCTCAGACATGGGGAACGCCAATTCAAAATTGCTGAAAGAAATGGCAAATAAAGTACACGTCCCCATGGCTATGGAGATGGTAACAGCACCCTCCATCCCCGAGAGTGCAGCAGATGATAAGCAGCAGCATAAAACTTATGCCAACACCACCACGGCTGCACATACAAGGCACTCTGCTTCCGACTCTGTAATTATCCCCGGGGAACAATAAAAAAAAAGGCTACCTGAAAAGGAAAATCAGGAAATACAAGGCAAGACCCAGAAGTACACATATAAGGACAGACAGGTTAAAGGGCTGCTTCAGCATATAGACCTTCCACCTGAGGCTGAACCCTATGTCATCATTCTAACTGGGGTTCCAGAGCTTACGGCAGGATCCTTTGAAAGCCATCAAAACCTTAAAAACAAGGTCATATATTGGCTAAAAGCAAATAGGCCCCTACCACCCAACTTAGACGGCACATGTAAGAAGGTTGTGCTGGATAGGAAAAAGATCAAAGGATATAGCGGGGGATATAGGGCCAGATGTAGCAAAATCAGAAATACTGACTCTTAATTACCGAATTTTACCGATTCGGTAATTAAGAGTAGGTATTTCTAATGTAGGTACCAATTCGGTAAATTTTACAGAATCGGTAGAAATCGGTATTTACCGATTCGAATCGGTATTTGCTATTGAATCCTATGGGCCTTGAAGCCCATAGGATTCAATATCAAATACCGATTCGGTATTTACCGAATCGGTAAATACCGAATTTTGCAAGGGTGCAGGGGGTGTCACTTTGACACCCTCTGGCACCCCTGTTTTAGGCTTGTGTGCCATGTGGCACACATACATGCCCTAAGGGCATGTGCATGTACACCTGAATCGGTATTTTACCATGCAATTGTATTGCATGGCAAAATACCGATTTTCAAAGTCCTGTGTCAATGTTAAATTTGGCACCTACATACCAAACATGCATTTTCGGTAATTTTACCGACCGGTATATTTACCGAATCGGTAAAATATACAGAATCGGTAATTTTACCGATTCTGTAATTTTACCGAATCGGTAAAATTACCGAAAATGCATGTTTTTTATCCCCCTACATCTCCATGGCCATTTACCGGTCGGTAACGGCCGAATTCGGCCGTTACCGGCCGGTAAATGGCCAAAATCTCCCACCTACATCTGGCCCATAGTCGTAATAAATTTTAAGGACAGAAGGGTAACAAACCACATTCGAGATTGGTTCCCAGGAGGTTACGAGGGAGGCATCTCCACTAGAGATCGGAGTTATTTCTACCCGAAAACCCTGGCGGAAAACACCAGAAACATTGGAAAACGATATATTCACATGGACATGCCCCCCTTGTTTTATATTGCTACCTCAAATCTCTTTTCCTCACTGATGGGACTGGAGGGGGTTGATTGACTGCCATCAGGAAATGATAACTTTGTGAGGGATTGTGGATTCTGCCCAATCTCAGGTGATAGTAACCCAAGCATGAAAGTAAAGCAAACAAATGCAAATAACATGGTGGAAAGGGAAATTAACATTGCAAATAACACATATAAGTCACAACTAATTATATCCTGGAATATAGCGGGACTGAGGAATAAAATAGAAGATAGAGAATGGCAAGATACAATATCTAAATACAACATTCTATGTCTCCAAGAAACGTGGCAGGTGGATGAGTCACATCTGATGGGATACCGAACTTTCAACACCCCAGCAACCCCAAGTAAAAATGGTATTTATGGTAGAAACAAAGGGGGGTTGTGTACCTACATTTTAAATACCTCCAATATAACGGTCCGTAAATTCTTCTCGGAAGATCATTACCAAATTACACTGGTAAACTGTCCGGGATTAGAAAAGTTAGCTATTATAAATTTTTATAATAACGCCCATGCTTCTTTAAGGGACAGTATCATTTTTAAATTATTAAGGCACATAAAGTCACTTGAACAACTTGGAGGCGGAGAATTGAGTCTTTTGTGGGTAGGTGACTTCAATAGTTCCATCTGTACCAGTAATAACACAGGCAAATGCCCCTTGAAGGACAGCAGAGAAGAAACACCGACGCACTTTATTCACTCAGGGGTAGGGGACACTTTAAACACCTTGATCTATGAGTTTGACATGGGTTTTATTAACAAACTTTGTACCCCAATGGTGGACTTTGCACCAACTTTCAATGGAAGAGGGGTAAATTCTACGATTGACTTTACCCTGCTTTCCCGGAGGAATAGGCCACTAGTGCAATCCTGGGAGACATTAGATTTAGCACACAGTGATCATTATCCGATCACTGTCTCATTGACATCCCGGGCACAGGAACAAACTAATAAGATGACATATTATACGCCCATATCATTAGGCACCACGAATGGCTATACCATTAAGTGGGGGAGAGTTGACCCAAAAATCTGTCTAGAAAAATTGGTTACTAAAGTCCTGGAGCATCTGTTGATCTGCTTGTCAGAAACTGTAAATCACCAACAGGTTCTTGCTTCCTTTGGGGAGATCACTGCCATTGGAACTAGTTAGATATGCTAGAAAATCATATCGAGAAGCCATAACGCACAGGAAGTTAGAATTAAAGCAAGAACTCTGGAAGGGCCTCCACGAAGCTTGTCTAAAAAACGACAATGTTGCATTTTGGAGAGTTGTAAACACCCCCTTCCTGTCAGAAAGAGACACCGACATCATTGACGTAGTAGTCCCAGGAGATGTCTGGGTAACTCATTTCTCTAACTTATATCAGAGATCTGATACAAGGCCGCATAGCAGCCCCACTGTCAATGGAGAGAACATAGAGGTTTTTCCTTTAGGGATTGCTTTTGATCACAAGGAGGTAATAAGGGCCATGAAAGAAAGCGCCTCAGGGAAGGCACCGGGCCCAGACGGCGTCCCGATTGATATATATAAATCGGAAATAGCATTGTGGTCACCTATCATTACTAACGTTTTAAACAGTGTCAACGCCTCAGGCTTTATTTCAACTTGATGAATGCGTGTGAAAGTCGCACTCAGTAATCTTTTCTTAAACACTTAGTGTGATATGTGTGCAATGTCAGATTGATGTCTGCTAACATACATGAGAATATCTGAAAGTGGCCTAGCCCCTGTGAGCAGCTAGGGCTCTGACATGCAGCAACTCTGAGAAGTATTCCATTACTTATTTTAATCAATAGTATACAATTACAGTCTGAAACAGATTCAATATGTTCATTTCTAACAGTTCATAACCACTGTTCTCTCACAAATACTGATTATACAATCAAAATATACATATATGTACAATACACTTTAAAACATAACCCAATGCATTTCGGAACTATGTGTTCCTTCGTCCGGGGTTCTGTTGGAATACAAAGATGAAAGGAAACGTATTACTTATGATGCCTTATTTTGTATCACTTTAACAACATAATTTTGTGTGATGAGGTCTGTACACTTAAGGACATATTATGGAAAAAATTGCATGTCCTTACCGAGTTGTGAAGTGTGTGGAATTCTATAATACGCGTAATGCCACTGTTCATTGCTAGGCTCTACATGTGAAAAACAAAAATGTGATTTTTTGTGGACCAAAGAAGGACCTGCGTTTCATTTTAACGTCCAGTATGCTACCGGAGTATTCAAGCTTACCTGTTTCCACAGGTGATATGATGGTGGCAATGGCAACCTAAAAAATGTGAATAAAGTCTATTCAAAATCAAAAGGTGTAGCGTTCTGATGTGTTCGTCTTTTTAAAAAAAAATGGGATATCACATAATTTTATACAATGTATGACTGACCTGCGTATAATGTGAAGTAATCGAGAAATACGAAAAAATGAGGCTCAGTCCGAGCGGAATACTGTTGGTAAAAAACGATTACCAAATTACTATAGTCAAGAGATCTGTGACATTCAACATAGGAAAAAATGCTCTACGGCATAAGCACTTACCCGCCAGAGCGGGAGAGTCAAACAAACCACGCGGCGTTCACGAGAATCTTTTCGACCGTTGAAAACTACAAATAAAACTAAAAGCGTATTCAATGATACGTTCTATTCATGATTATAAGCTGAAAGCCATTCAGGATCTACCGATTTATTTATCTTACCGGCACCTTCTCGAGACTTCACCAAAAGGTACGCTCCTCGCCGTGGCGATGCCTGGGTGGAGAGTCCATTTACAGTGTCAATACATGCTGGATTCACCGACCTCGAGAGAGGACTATCAGAAAATCACTCGAACGATAGACTGCCGCCATGTTGTAATGGTGTGTTTAAATAAAAAATTGCCTGATGAGAAACGAATTGAATAAAAACAAATTGAATAAAAAACGGAAAGTTCCTTCTGGGATAACCCATGTATTGTCAAAAATGTAGAATGGAAAGAAGGGTGAGGGGGCCGCACAGAAGAAAAAAATAAAAACTTGGGTATTTCAAGTTTGTCTAAAAAACATGAAAAACGAACACGGGTCTATTTTCTACACACTCAAATATTGCGTGAGGGACCACTGATAAAATGAATGAATAAGGATTTGATTGTTCCAAATTGCATCCTAATAACATGAAAAACAAACGTGGGTCCAGTCTCCTTACATTTGAACATTACCTTCGGTTATGGACATTACTCTCTGCGTGTTTACACTCCAATATTGAAAACATATTTGTTTATGTTAATAGAAGCATATAAATAAGCATATCTTAATTATCAAAACGTAACATATTGTGCACAATCGGTTCAAAAACATTCTCTATACTGTGTGTATGAATGTTCAATGGTGTTATGCAGTGGGTGCATCTGACTTGAGCCTAACTTAGAGAAAGCATGCCATCTCTAATTTGTCATTGAGACCAAAGGGGGCTAGAGTTTGCAGTTTTTTTATCCAAAAGACTTCTCTTTGTAATAAAATCTTCGAATTGTCTTGGCCAGGTTTTTGTGGTACCATTTCAATTATTTGAAATTTAATCTGAGCTATCGTATGTCGGTGTTCAATCCAGTGAAGAGCTAACGTGATGTTGTGTTTTTGTTCCTTATCCTGCTCTTATGCTCTGATAGCCTGATCTTCATTTTACGTTCAGTTTTGCCCACGTACAGAAGTCCACATGGGCACTTTATCATGTAAATTAGATGTTCTGAATCACAAAGATGTATGCCTTAGCTGAATTTTCTCCCCCATCCTCGAGTGTGAAAGAATGTTTCCAACTATGGCATTGTTGCAGTTCTTGCAGTTCCAGCATTTGTGCGTGCCTTTATGTATCTTTTGACTTGCAACAACTTGTGTTGTAGTATGTTTTGTCAACAATTCTTTTAAGTTCTGTGCACGTTTATAAGCAAAAATGTTTTTTTCTTTGAACAAAGAACCAAAGTCTTCTTCTGTTTCCAGTATTTCCCAACGTTTTAGAATGATTATCTTAATGTCAAGTGAGGCTGAAGAATATTTTGACACAAAAACCTTACGCTTGGGTGGTTGCTTGATTTTTTTCTGTAAAAGAACTGGTCTTGACATTTCATTGATCTTACTGATTTGTGCATTCAAGAGTTCCGAATGATATCCTCTTTCTATGTATCTTTGTTTTCGCTCTATAAGTGCTTTGTTGCAAGCAGTTGGATCTGAAGAAATTCTTTTAATCCTCATGAACTGAGATACAGGCAGGTTGTTAATCAAGGGCATCGGATGAAAACTCTGATGTAATAATGCTGTGTTTCTATCTGTTAGTTTTCTGTATACAGCCGTATGAATTGTGTTGTTTTTTAGCGAAACCATAACATCCAGAAACGGCAACTCTTGTGTATCCATATGATAAGTAAACTGAATTCTGGGGTCTACTTGGTTTAAGGTATTGATGTACCCAATCAGTGACGTCTCTGTTTTATTCCAAATAAGAAATACGTCATCAATATACCTTTTGTAGTAAATTAGGCCTTCTTGCCATGTTTGGTCATTCATGATGTAATCATGCTCGAACTTTGCCATAAAAATATTGGCATATACACATGCTCTTGGGAAACCCCATGGCTGTGCCATTCAACTGAAGGAAAAAATCATTCTGCCACATGAAGTAGCTATTCTCAAGACAAAATTCCAATAATTGTAAGATCAAATATTTTAAATTTGTTGGTTTATCCTCTTGCAACAAGGCCCACTCTATTGCTTCTAATCCTAGAGCGTGAGGAATTGACACACAAGTTACTACTTGTGTAACGATATATCTGTAAGAGACATTAGTTAGTATTAGATTCCTTACCTTACAATATCCCCAGGCGTCAGACTGGATCCGGAAACTTTTGTGTAGCAGTACCCTTGCACGTCGGTAGCGGTCGTCTGCGGCTCCGCGTCCGTCGTCGTGGGCGCCGTGATGACGTCGTCGGAGTACTTAGACGCCGCCTCCGCGTGCTGACGTCAGTTCTTAGACACAGCTTTTCTGCGCCAGAAACGCAGAGCCATGTTAAAAACCACCACTGGTGCCATTGAAACTAGGGCCCTGAAAGGGGACAACCCTAACCCTAGATATTGGTTCGCAGAACGGGGAGGATGGGTGAGTCGGTAAGGAATCTAATACTAACTAATGTCTCTTACAGATATATCGTTACACAAGTAGTAACTTGTGCATCTGAAAGAGACACGTTAGTATTAGATTCCTTACCTTAGAATAGATACCCCAGCAATACCAACCCTGGTGGAGGGTCTGCAAACCAATATTCACACCAGAAAGTCCTGGAGGACGCAACGGCCAAAGAAGCCATCTCTCCGGACTTGGCTGTCCAGGCAGTAGTGTCTTGCAAACGTGTGCAGCGATGCCCACGTAGCTGCCTGACAGATGTCTTGTAAGGGCACACCCCTGCCCAGGGCAGTGGTAGCCGCCGTGGCTCGGGTAGAATGAGCCCGCAATCCAACAGGGGGCTCCTTCCTAGCCAAGGAGTAGTATGCCTGGATACACAAGATGATCCACCAGGAGATGGTCCTCTTGTGCACCGCTTTTCCCTTCTTAGCGCCCACGTAACCAACAAAGAGTTGGTCATCCACCCGGAACTGGCGTGTGCGATCCAAATAAAATAAGAGCGCACGTTTTGGGTCCAGACGGTGGAGCCGCTCTTCCTCTTTAGAGGGATGCGGTGGCGGGAAGAAGGTTGGCAAGGTGATAGACTGCCCGATGTGGAAGGCCGTGACAACCTTGGGCAGGAAAGAAGGTTTGGTACGCAGCACCACTTTGTCCGGATGGACAGAAAGGAAAGGTGGAGTACAAGAACGGGCCTGGATCTCACTCACTCTCCTGGCAGAGGTGATGGCAACTAGGAAAGCAGTCTTCAAAGTCAGAAGGCGAAGAGGACAGTTGTGAAGTGGCTCAAAGGGAGCGCACATCAGAAACGTAAGAACCAAGTTCAAGTCCCACTGAGGCATCACAAACGGAACAGGAGGAAACGTGTGTGTGATGCCCTTAAGAAATCTATTTACAATAGGGGACTTGAACAAAGAAGGTTGATCAGGCAGCCTGAGAAAGGCTGAAAGGGCAGAAAGGTAACCCTTGATAGTGCCCAGAGCAGAGCCCTGCTGGGCAAGGGAAAGAAGAAAGAAAAGAACCTCAGAAAGAGGGGCAGCAAGAGGATCCACAGCCTTTGCTGTGCACCATGCCACAAATCTGTTCCACCTGCAGGCGTATACTGACTTTGTGGAGGGACGCCTGGCTGCCAGAATGACGTTGCAGACTTCAGGAGGCAAGTGAAATGGCCTCAACTGTTGCCGCTCAATCTCCAAGCATGGAGGTGGAGACTGGACAGGTTCGGGTGGAGGACCATCCCCTGCTGCTGCGACAGAAGGTCCTCCTGAAGAGGCAGACGAACCGGGGGATCGACTGACATACTGAGTAGCTCTGGATACCAGTACCTTCTCGCCCAGTCCGGAGCCACAAGGATGACTTGGGCCCGGTCGCGCTTGTTCTTCTTCAGCACTCTGGGCAGAAGTGGTATAGGCGGAAAGGCGTACAACAGACCGCAACTCCACTCGCGACGAAAAGCGTCTCCGAGCAAGTGCGCCTTGGAAATTCCAACGCGCAGAACTGATGACATTGCGCGTTCTCTTCGGTGGCGAATAGATCTAACCAAGGCTCTCCCCATCGCTGAAAGAGGCCTTGCGCCACGTCCGAGTTTAGACACCATTCGTGATCCATCATGCACCGACGGCTGAGCTCTTCCGCCCTGGCGTTCAGAGAACCTGCCAGGTGTTGAGCTACCAGGGTCACGCCCTGACGTTCCAGCCATTGCCAAAGGCGCAGAGCCTCCTGGCAAAGGGTCCACGACCCCACCCCGCCCTGTTTGTTGCAGTACCACATGGCGGTGGTGTTGTCCGTGAACACCTGCACTACACTCCCCCGGACAGAGGAAGGAATGCCTTCAGTGCTAGACGAATCGCCCGTAGCTCCAACAGGTTGATGTGGAGCCGGGCCTCCGCCGGAGACCAGAGGCCTCTGATCTCCACCTCTCCCATGTGGCCTCCCCAGCCCTGGAGGGACGCGTCCGTCACAACTACGTGCTCCGGTTGGGGAAGGGAGAGGGATCTGCCGCTGACCCATTCGCGGTTCGTGAGCCACCACTGCAGCTGTCTCGCAGTGCCCTCCGAGATTAGGACGTGGTCGGACAGGTTGCCCTGATGCTGGGCCCACTGAAACTTCAGGTCCCACTGCAGAGCCCGCATCCGCCACCTGGCGCGATGCACCAGAAGGATGCAGGAGGCCATCAGCCCAAGAAGCCGCAGCGTCAACCTGACCGAGACCCGGGACAACGGCTGAAAGATGGGAATCAGAGCCTGAATATCCCGGACCCGCTGTTCGGGTGGATAAACCCAAAACCGCGCCGAGTCGAGAACCGCTCCGATGAAAAGGAGCTTCTGAGAGGGGCACAGGTGTGACTTCGGCACATTGATGGAGAACCCCAGCCGGTGCAGGAGATCTGCCGTAGTCTGGAGGTGGCTGACGACTGTCTGGGGTGAGTCCGCCTTCAACAACCAGTCGTCGAGGTAGGGGAAGACTGAAACCCCTAACCTGCGCAGATGAGCTGCGACCACCGCCATCACCTTTATGAACACCCGTGGGGCGCTGGTAAGGCCGAAGGGGAGCACGGTAAATTGAAAGTGCTCGTTGCCAACCGTGAACCGCAGGTAGCGCCGGTGGGCCGGCAGGACGGGGATGTGGAAATAAGCGTCCTGCAGGTCCAACGCTACCATCCAGTCTCCTGGGTCCAGGGCAGCTAAGACCTGAGCCAGTGTCAGCATCTTGAACTTCTCCTTTCGGAGGAAGCCGTAGACGTTCCGTAGATCCAAGATAGGGCGTAGGCCCCCTTTGCCCTTCTTGGGTACCAGAAAGTAGTGGGAGTAGCAACCACACCCTACTTCTGGCCCAGGAACGCGCTCGATGGCCCCCTTGGCCAAGAGGGCCGTAACTTCCTCCTGCAGAAGTCGCAAATGATCCCCCGATACACAGTGGTTCTGCGGTGGCATGGCTGGAGGAGTCGCCTCGAAGGGGAGGGAGTAGCCCCTTCGGACGATTTGCAGCACCCACCTGTCCGAAGTGACAGTGCACCAGTAGAGGTGGTGATGGCGAACCCTGCCCCCCACTGGCGTCACATGGGCCTGAAAGCACGGACTAGGAGGGTTTTGAGGCGGATGCTGCGGGGGAAGGTGTGGACTGACCTCGCCGTTGACCCCTACCGCCCGGACGGCGGTTACCACGGCAGCCACTGCGTTGGGTATTGCCCTGCGGAGCGTGGCTAGCGGCACGTGTGGGTGCACCCCTTCCGTGGCCACGAAAGGAGTGAAAAGCAGCCGATTGCTGGCGCGGGGCCGAGAGGCCCAAGGACTTGGCCGTAGCCTTGGAGTCCTTAAAGCGCTCGAGCGCATGGTCTGCTTTGTCGCCAAAGAGGCGACGGCCATCGAACGGCATGTCCATGAGTGTGTTCTGGACATCTGCCGAAAAGTTGGCAGACCTCAGCCAGGCGTGGCGTCTGACCGCCACCGTCGTTGCCATCGCTCTACCTAGCGAGTCTGTGGTATCCAGCCCACACCGGATGGAATACTTGGCTGCATCCCGGCCCTCCACAAGGGCTTGGACCAGTTTGGCCCGTACCTCCAACGGACACTCTGGCAGCACTTCCGCGACCGTATCCCACAGAGAGTGGGTGTAACGGCCCAAGAGGCATGCGGTGTTGGAAGACCGCAGACCCAGACTAAGGGATGAGAAGATCTTTTTACCATACTGCTCATACCTCTTGGATTCCCTGTCCGGCGGGGCCGACGGGAACGCGGTCTGGGAATTGGAGGCCTGGATGACCAGGCTCTCGGGGGTGGGTGGACAGGAAACATGGGTTGCCCGGGGCTGGGCGGTGGCGTCTGGCCACGTTCCTATCTACGGGCGAACCCATAGCGGGCTTGGACCAAGTGCCCAGAAGAACGTCGGTCAAGGCCTCATTAAAGGGCAGCAGAGGCTCGGCCGAGCTTGACTGCGGTTTAAGGACCTCAGTGAGGAGATTAGTCCTCACGGCCGCGACGGGGAGCTCAAGGACCAAGGCCTTGGCAGCCCTCATCAGTACCACACTGTAGGTTGCCCCCTCCTCCGAAGCCACGGTAGGATGGGAGACAAAACCAGTGTCTGGAGAGGTGTCCAGGCCACTGGCCTCCCGAAGGTCTCCTGCCCAGTCCTCATGAGACTGACACTCTCTGGTCAGAGGGTCCTCAGACCCCTCCCAGTCCTCTTCATCACCCATCTCCTGAAACTCAGGGTTCTCAACTAATGGGGCCTGTTCATAGAAGTGAAACTCTCCAAACGACGTCTGGAGCGGCGCCCATCGGGGCCGTCCCGGCGCTGGAACAGGAACGAAGGTGGGACAGGGGACGGCGCCGCCCAAGGACGGCGCCGGAGGCGACACCTGAGGGTCCGACGCCGGGGAGGTCGTAAGGTCCACCGGCGACGAACCAGATCCCGAAGGAGGTCCAGCGGGCCCTTGGCGCCGGGGGCGTCGAGATAGCGGGAACCTGCGGCGCCGGGCCCAAAGGCGTCGGCGTCGTCGGGGCTGCAGCACCCAGACCCAGATGGGTCCGCTGGGCCTGAAGGCGCAGCGGAGCCCGTCGGAGGAGAGAGTTTCCTCATGGCCACGAGGAAGCGCTCGATCTCTTCCTGCGACGCGTTAAGCCCAGGGACCCGTAGGGTATGGGGCTGGACGCGGCACCCGTGACTCTGTCGGAGCCGCGTGGGTGGTGTCACCCGAACCCCCGGCCGCATCGCGCGAGCGTCGGGGGGGAGTCTGAAGAGCTATGACGCCGCTTGGACTTCTTGTGCCTCTTACCTGACGACGACTTCGACCCGGAGGAGTGCGGCCTACTCTCGGAGCTGTGGTGGCTCCGAGCCCGCGACCTGTCCCTCGACCTCCCATGGGACCGAGACCTCTCGCGGTGCGGGACCTACTGCCGGAGTTCGAGTCGCCTGCGGGACCGCTCCCGCCTGGCTTTCGAAGAGAGGGCCCGGCAGTCGGAGCAGGCCTTGTCGTCGTGATCGACGCCTAGACAAGTTAAACACCGGCGGTGAGGATCCGTGACCAACATCAGGTGGTCGCAATCCTTGCAGTGCTTAAAGCCGGGCATCCCTACGGCACCGTCGGAGTCAAAAGACTTCGAGAAATGATCCAAAAGCAATCAAAAAGTTAGTCAAAAAATGACTAGGATTACTGCTTTTTCCAGATCTGTGCTTGCTGGCACGGAAAAAAAGAAGAACTGACGTCAGCACGTGGAGGCGGCGTCTAAGTACTCCGACGACGTCATCATGGCGCCCACGACGCCGACGACGGACGCGGAGCCGCAGACGACGCCTACCGACGCGCAAGGGTACTGCTACGCAAAAGTTTCCGGATCCAGTCTGACGCCTGGGGATATTCTAAGGTAAGGAATCTAATACTAACGTGTCTCTTTCAGATGTATATAATGCAACCACGTCAATGGTGCATAAGATCAGGTTGTCTGTAGGTTCAAGATTGACAGTCATGAGGTTTCTTAGAAAATCAGATGTGTCTTCAATATAACTTGAAATCAACAACGTGGGCACACGGCTTGTGTGCACATCCCAGCGGTGGGCACTCCCTCTGGTTCGTCATATAAGACAGACTCCTCTTGATTTATGAATTAATTTATTCATGTTTCATTTGTATTTTAATGAATATAGATTCAGTTCATCACATTCATATCAAGTTTCATATGATTCAAATCTTTTCAACAACTATGCGCTGTTGGCAATGGTGCTCCAATGCATTTCGGGCTGGGGTCGCCCTTTCTCAAGGAGCTCTGAAAATAAGAACGGTAATCATTTGCATCATAGTTCATCAAAATAACAACTCACATAGTAAATTCAATATTTACACAGGGATAGTACACTCTAAATAAACCAATGTCAATACATTGGAATGTGTTTTATAATTGTCCATAAACCGTGATGAAAAGCTGTTTGGGATGTGCACACAAGACGTGTGCCCACGTTGCTGATTTCACTTTATCGGCGGAAACGGACGGTTACGCCACCAGCAGGAGCACCCTTACAGAAAGAACCTAAACCACACTTTCTACAAACTATTTTATTAACTTGCTGTGCACCGCACTTACTGTTCTTTTTTCAATATAACTTGGCCATCGCTGAATGAAAGACTAAGTGAAAATCAATAAATCTTCCAATATTTTCAAAGATAGACTGGCATCCAGACACAATTGGTCTGAAGGGAGGGTTGTTGAAATCTTTGTGACCTTTCGGAAGAAAGTATAGCTTTGGTCGTCTCGGGAACGTTTGCCATAAGTATCGTTTAGTCGAGATGTTGATCCAATCTGACTCCCCTGCCTGATCTTTGTATTCCAACAGAACCCCCGACGAAGGAACACATAGTTCCGAAATGCATTGGGTTTTGTTTTGAAGTGTATTGTACATATATGTATATTTTGATTGTATAATCAGTATTTGTGGGAGAACAGTGGTTATGAACTGTTAGAAATTAACATATTGAATCTGTTTCAGACTGTAATTGTATACTATTGATTAAAGTAAGTAATGGAATACTTCTCAGAGTTGCTTTATTTCAACTTGGCCTGAGGCGATAGTGGTGCCAATCTTCAAGAAGGGGAATAGGAACGATCCTGCCTGCTACCGACCAATATCTCTTTTAGATGGATTAATGAAGGTGGCAGGCAGGATCGTTCCTAATAGACTACAGGAATGGGCCGTCGAGAACCAAATAATCTCTAACCTACAATATGGTTTTCGCCCAGGCAAAGGGACAATAGAACAGAGACTCAATTTAGCACTGTTGACTGCCAAATATACACAAGCAAAAAGTGAAGCCCTATTCATAACGTTCGTGGACCTTAGCTCCGCGTTCGACTGTGTAGATAACTCCATGCTAGGGGAGACATTAGTGGATATAGGCATGGAGACACAGATCATAATATTCATTAAAGAACTTTAGAGGGACGCAGGGGCTAGGGTAAGATATGGGAGGGATGGTGAATGCTCTAGTAAATTCGACATTAAAAGGGGAGTTAGGCAGGGGTGCATTTTGGCACCCTTCCTATTTATCCTCTACATTAATAGTGTAGGCCACTACTTTAAATACTTCCAATACGATTATCCAGCGGTGGGAGGGATTTCCATCCCAATCCTCCTTTACGCGGAAGACGCTGCAATCATTTCACGAACATATATTGGTCTCCAACGGGCAGTGGTTAGATTTTCCGACTACATGAATATGCGGGGTGAAATATCAATGTCTCTAAGACGTATTCCATGAGGTGTGGCACCTCTTTTAAAACTAATAAGGCAATATTCCTGAATGGGAGAAAAATTGAAAATAGCAGGGGTAACTGGAATAAGGCAGTACAGGCTAGAAACCTAGCGATGAGCAGAGCAAAGGGAGCGCTTATAAACTTCGCAAGGAAGTTAGGGGGTCGCCCGGTCAGGGAACTGATACAAATATATAAAGCCAAGTGCATCCCCACTGGCACCTACGGAGCGGGCATCTGGGGTTCTGTTAAAACCGACCAGATACAACTAACAGAAAACGAATTTATTTGTTACCTGCTCGCAACACCAAAATCCACGTCTACTTTCTTCAGCCATAGGGAACTGGGTATTCCACATATAGAGGACATAATTAAATCTTCCCCACTCCTATTGTGGCACAAGATTTGGGTTACCCCAGAAACAGCGTTTAACAGAGAGGTTATTACAGACTGCTTACAGCTAGATGGAGCCAGAAACATCAAATAGTTACAACATGTAAAAAGGATGGCAATAGACATTGGCCACACAGAATATTTTGAGAACCCTATGTGTTTGGAATTAGTCCCAAGACGGGTTTTGAAAAAGATGATCATGGATTTTTTAGATAACAGAAGATGGTTGACTGTAAGAGAGAAAATGACTGTTAAATTGGGCCGGGATTTTATCTTTCATACTGGCATACAACCATATTTATTGCTGGATCCCAGTCCTTACGCCAGAATGCTATTGACCAGGTTTCGGGCTGATACTTTTTACCGCCTAATAACATTCCCCAACAGTAATGATTGGTCAAAAAAGTTGGGAAAATGCCCTTGTGACGGGCAGTCACAGCAATCAAATATGCACTCGATTCTTTTTTGTAAATTTTTCGAGGTGCCAAGGAAACTTTTTCTAAAACCAACTTTTATAAAGTGGGTCATAAGGCGACGTCGTGCCGCATACTACAAACTAAAACAGTTGGAAACATCCTTGGAGGTTAAAGCAGTGGCTTCTTACCTAAGAGTCCTGATTGCCCTAAGAAAGACTATGTAACCTGTAAGAACTGTTGAGCAAACCGCTGACCTGTATTGTGAGCTTTCTTTTAACATATTCATTTAAAAAAAATCTCTTTTATGAAACATAATGAATTTTATCTGTTCTTAAAATTTGTGATACCGGACCGATTTTATTTCTGTAATACCAGCTTATTTAGCGTAAAATAATGCTGTGAATACGTAAATATGTATACTTTGGGGTTTTTACCATAATTGTGTGATGGTACTGATATGACTTGATTTTATTGTATGTATTATATGTTTGTGCTTTTATGATTTTGTCTAAAAATCGAACAAAGCTTAATAAACTGAAACTGAAACACAGGAGCACCGGAGTACTCGCGTTACCTCACCCACAGGAGCCGGGTGCATAGGTGTCAAGTTGAGTCGGGTTTCGTCGCTAAATCCTATGGAGACCTGTAAAAAGATGTTGCAGGCGACCAGGAGGAAGATGTCCGGGTGGATCCAAGGGTGGATCGAGGATGAAGAGTACCTGAAAGCAGAGGGGACAGAGTCTGGGTCACTAGCCAGTGACCAGGAAGGAACCAGGCGATGTCGCGGAGCAATCAGGTGATGTTGTGAAGCTTGTCTCTGCAGCCACGTGGACCAGGAGGCGTCGGCGACGACCAGGAGCTGGATACAGACTGTCCCACGAAGGATCTCGCTGTTGGCAGTGTCGGTTTCCGGATCGGAGTCAACAAGCCTTGGCAAAGGCAACCCACGCAGTAATCGAAGATGGGCTTCTGTTCAGACCAGCAAGATCTTGGGCGCTTCACCTTTTCAAAGAAGCAGGGGCAAGCCTGGAGCAACCAGGCACGCAGTGTAAGTTCAAAGGTTCAACTTCACAGAGGCCACTAGCCAACGGGCAAGTGACCGGAAAGGCGCGTCAAGCACAAAAACACAAGCAGGCCCCACGCCGCACTCGGTGAGTGTGGAGGGCTGTGCGTCGGTGTAAATGGTGCTGGGGGCTTCTCAATCCCCAATGCACAACTTTGAGGGTGCCTCAGAAGCTGCACAAGTAGCAATAAGCAGGTTTTCCAAGATGTCCGGTCCCACGTCTCTCGTCGCCTCCACGGATCTCAGCTTTGCTGTGGATATGGATCGGGGTCAGAGAAGTCTGGAAGTCCAGTTCCTGTCTAGCTCTGTGCTCGGGCTCCGGCGGGAGCGCGACAAAGCAATTTGGCAAGTCGCTGTTGGTGCCTGTTTGCACAGGGTGGTCACTCCTTGGCCACAAGGGAGATTCTTCAGTCTTCTAGTTGCAGTAGAATGTCGAAGGTCCAGAGTTTCGTTTCAAGTTTCAGTTCAGGATAAATCTAAAGTCTCTAGACTCAACTCCTACCTTTATACTAATCAAAGGGGCTGGATTTCCTGCTAGGTCCCTCCTATGGGTGGGGCCAGGGGAGGGGGCGGTTACACCCCTTTCCCTTTGTCCAGTTTCGCGCTGGGGCTGGAGTGCCCCAGCAACTGGTTTGAACCGGGCTATGCATGGAGCACCTTGTGTGCCCCAGGCAGTGTCTCATTTCATTCAGCCCTCCCTGCCTCAATACACTATGGCCTGTCTGGGGTGGTGCTAGCACCTCCCAAGACAGGAAACCTATTGTCCAAGCCTCCCTCGCTGGAAGGACTCCCAGCAGTAGGAGGTCAGACTTGTGTCTGGGCAGCAGCATCCATTTTGTGATGCTGAAGCTCTGGTTAACTTTAACCGGGATTAACAGGAACAACATGTCTTCTCCCTCTAGAAGGGTGGATTGCTACCCCCGTCGCCAGAACTGGCGAGGGGGTAGTATTCCAAAGTGTTTGACACCTTACACGACATGTTTTGATAAAGCCACACCAAAGCTAGCATTTAACCGCGAGGATTATAATGCACTTAAGAGTATATGGTATGGCTATATCATAGAACAGCTATAAGGACATGGTTCCGAAAGCTGCAGACTGGTTCAGCTCATGCTAGAGCCTCATCTCACATAAAACCAAGCACTCTGCCCTCAGGATTGTTAAGGCCTGCCATAGGAGTGACTTATAGGTGTATATGTGTCTAGATATAAGGTTAGATATAGGTATACTATATCTAAAGCAAAGGGTGATTACACCACCTTGCCCCAGCTGAGTGATCAACCAGTGATGTCAGTTTAGATGGCCAGCCAGGGGTGGCATAATATATGCTGCAGCCCCTGGTAGGCCTTGGATGCACCTATGCCCTGGGTACCTAAGGTACACTATACAGGGGCTCACACGGGTGACCCAATTCCCAATTGGTTATGTACGTAAAGTACATGGTATGAATTTAGAGAGAGAACAGCTGGGCTGTGGGTCTGATCAGCAGGCCCACAGCCACACTAAAGTCGTAAAACCAGTAAAGCAAAGCAAAAAGTGGGGGTGACCATAGGAAGCAGACCCTACTCTCCTACAGCCCGCTTCTAGGATTTCTGCTCGAGGCCCCTTCGCGATCCCTGGTCCGTCAACTGGTGGGTCCCCACGAAGGTAATTCTTTTGTTTCTTGGGCTTCCCTGGTTGCTCCAGATGTGCCCTGATGCTCCTCCAAAGGGTGAGTCCCTCAGACCTTGCTGGTCTGCTCCAAAGCCAATCTTTGCATTCTGCGTGGGTTGCTGTTGCCAAGGCTTGTTAGGTCCAATCCGGATTCCGACACCGCAGCACTCGACATCCGACATGGGACAGTTTGAATCCAGCTCCTGGCTGTCGTCGACGCCTCCTGATCCTCGTGGCACAAGAGTCAAGCTTTACCTCCTGCACTTGAAATCATCCGACATCGGTGGGCATCCGCTCATCGCCTGCCTGGTCATTGGCTAGTGAGCCAGACTCTGTCCCCTATGTTTTCAGGTTCTTTAGATCTCTGATCCGCCCTTAAATCCATCCGGACACTTTCCACTTGGTCGCCTGCAGCACTTCTTTGCAGCTCGCCATAGGAAACGATGACAAAACCCGACACGAAAAGACAATAATGCCCACGGCTTCCCTGGGTGAGGTAACACGAGTACTCCGGTGCTCCCGTGGTCTTGACTCTCGAACTGTCTAGTTCTAAAGGGGTTTGCTCCTAGTCCACTCCTAAGTGTCCCTAATCTTTAAAAATCTAATCGTAACTTTCTCAATAGAAGTCAATGGTGATTCGCAGCTGTGTTTAGACACTGCACGCGTCCCCCGTGGGTCTTCTGCGTCACTACCTTGGGTGGTTCCTGGTTGCCCCAGCGGTTTTACAGGCCCTACGCATTGTCTCTATGTCTGTCGTGGTTCTTATACCACTTACTTAGTATATGGCTTGTGACGCCCCTAGGGATAATCATATATTGTGCTAATTTGCTGTATCCACCGGGAACTGCTGTGTAAGCTGCAAATAGAAAGCGAGCACACATTTTGGGTCCAGACTGTGAGAAGTTGGCCTGATATATGATGTTCACTAGTTCTAGTGACCACCTTGTATCAGTCCAAACAACCCTTATGGTGATTGGTTGTAAGTCAACCTTATAGACCAGCTATCCTAATGGTAGCATGGACAAAGCAGTCTTAGGCTAAACTCTTTTGGCATGTGAAGCCAGCTGTTTCACCACAATATAACCACTTGAATACCAGATGAAAGGACACCACACAGATTGTTATGAAAATAAACAGTCTATTTATTAATAACAACACCTCTGAACTCTTTATGAGGTCAGAGGGCTAAGCACATGACAATACTGGGAACGAAATACGAGTATGCACAATATTTACACGTGTGCCTTAGGGGCACGACAAACCATATACTAAGAACAATGGAATGCGAGGAAGGAAAATACTGTAAGGAGATCCAGAGGCTGGAGGATCGCTGGGACTACGCTACAAACTAGGTAAGTAAGGAGCAGGAGTCCCACGGGACTCACGTGCAGAGTGGAAACTCTCACGCGGGATGCGTACCAACGTCTATGGATGCTACAGTTTACAAAGTTACGGATTCCGGACGAACCCGGCTGGATGGAGGGAAAACAACAGTGGACCTGAACACTAGGATAGTGCACACAGACTTCAGCACCTAGGAGCTTTAGTTACCTAACCCACAGGCTGCGGGTGCATAGGGCTGAAGTTGCGTCGGGTTTGCTGCGTTGATCCCGGTGATGCCTGAAACAAGGAGTTGCTGGCAGGCAGCCAGATGGAGGAGTCCGGTGGTTTCAAGGATGGAACTGGAAGGAAGAAGTCCTGAAAGGGAAGGGGACAGAGTCTTGGTCACTAGCCAGTGACGGTGCTGGAACCAGGTGCTGTCGCCGCAGTCAGGTGAAGGAAGGGTCGCTTCTCTCTGTAGCTGCGTAGACCAGGAGCTGCTCTTCACGACCAGGCTGGAGGCACGAGCTGTCCCACGTAGTCTGCTGCTGTCGGCGGTGTCGGATCGTCGATCTGGACAACAGGCCTTGGCTAATGCAAGCCACGCGGTGGAACAAGGATGGCGTCTTGTGTGGACCAGGAGGGTCCGGGGTGCTTCTCTTTCACAAGGAAGCAAGGGCCAGTCTGGGGGACCAGACTAGCAGTGTCGAAATCTTCGGGTCGTCGTCTCTGAGGTCACTAGCCAGCCGGCAAGTGACCAGACAACAGGAAAGGCAGCAACCAGGCAAAAGGGCCCCATGCAGATCATGGGGATGCTGGGAGGCTGGTCTTTGGTGCAGGAGCTGCGTCGGTGTGGGGCTTCTCAGTCCCCAAAGCACTCACTCGAGGAACCCTCGGGGGTCGTGCTGGAAGCGCTGTGCAGGTTTCTTCAAGATGGCCGTCTCCACGTTGCTCGTCGCACCCACGGGTCCCAGCTGTGCTGTGGATGTGGGTAGAGGTCAGAGAGGTCTGGAGGTCCGGGTCTCGTCGAGCTGGATCGTCGGATTCCGGGATGGAAGGACTTTGCAGCAAACCGCACAGGAGCTTGATGGTGCCTGCGAAGCAGGATGGTCACTCCCTGACCATAGGGGAGATTCTTCAGTCTTCTGGTGTTCAGGAGGTCGAAGGTCAAGAGTTCTTCGTGGGAGTTGTCAAGATTAATCTAACTGGGAATGGGACCAGGTCCTACCTTTATTCAGCTAAAGGGGGCTGCACTACGACTAGGTCCCTCCCCTGGGTGGGACCAGGAAGGGGGGTGGTTACACCCCCTATCCTTTGTCCGGTTTCCCGCCAGAGCTGGGGCTGGAGTGCCCCAGCAACTGGTTGGAACCGGTGTATGCACAGGGCACCTTGTGTGCCCCAGGCATGTCTCATTCCTTTCAGCCTGGGCCTACCTAATACACAAAATCCTGTCTGGGGGGGTGCTAGCACCTCCCAAGGCAGGAAACCCTTTGTCTGAGCCTCCCTTGCTGGAAGGACTCCCAGCAGCAGGAGGTCAGACTTGTGTCTGTGGTGGCAGCATCCATCTTGTGATGCTGAGGCTCGAGTTAACTTTAACCGGGGTTTACAGTTACATACATGTCGTGTCCCTCTAGAAGGGTGGAATGCTACCCCCGTCGCCAGAATTGGCGAGGGGGTAGTATTCCAATTTGTATGACACCTTACTCGACATGTTTTGATAATGTTATACCGGAGTTAGCATTTAACCGCGAGGATTATAATGCACTTAAGAGTATATGGTATAGCGTTATCATGGAACATCTATTAGGACTTGGTTCCGCAAGCTGCAAACGGGCTCAGCTCATGCCAGAGCACCATCTCACATAATTCCAAGCACTCTGCCTTCAGGATTGATAAGGCCTTCTCTAGGAGTGACTGATAGGAATATATGTGTCCATTTTAGGGTTAGATATAGGGAACTATATCTAAAGCAAAGGGTGATTACACCACCTTGCCCCAGCTGTCGTGCAACCAGTTGTGTCTGTTTTGGATGGCCAGCCAGGGGTGGCATAATACATGCTGCAGCCCCTGGTAGGCCCTGGGTACACCTATGCCCTGGATACCTAAGGTATACTGTACAGGGACTAATAAGGTGGCCCAGTACCAATTGGTAAATGCACCTAGGGTACATGGTTGTCAATTTAGAGAGAGAACAGCTAGGCTGTGGGTCTGATTAGCAGGCCCACAGCCAGGGAAAGTCGTAAACCAGTGAAGCAAAAAGCAAAAATCTGGGGTGGCCATGGGATGGCAGACCCCACTCTCCTACATAACCCCCCCCCCCCAAACTTAGGGACATCAAACTAACCTTGACCAGGTGAGTCTTCTTGTTCTAAGTGGAAGTACCTGGAGAGACCATCTGCATTACCATGGTCAGTCCCTGGGCGGTGCTCCACTGTAAAGTCCATCCCCTGTAGGGAAATGGACCACCTAAGAAGTTTGGGGTTTTCACCCTTCATTTGATTTAGCCATAAGAGGGGCTTATGGTTGGTCTGAATCTTGAAGTGAGTACCAAACAAGTATGGCCTCAACTTCTTCAGGGCCCAAACCACAGCAAAGGCCTCCCTCTCAATAGCTGACCAACGTTTCTCTCTAGGGGTCAGCCTTCTACTTATAAAAGCAATGGACTGGTCATGTCCATCAATATTCAGCTGAGATAGAACAGCTCCCACACCCAACTCAGAAGCATCTGTTTGGACAATGAAAGGTTTGGAGTAGTCTGGACTCTTGAGAATAGGTGCAGTGCACATGGCCTGCTTTAGGTCATCGAATGCCTTCTGACAGCTAACTGTCCACTGAACTTTCTTTGGCATTTTTTTACTTGTCAGGTCATTAAGTGGAGTCACAATGGTTCCATAATTTCTGACACATTTTCTATAGTAACCAGACAGGCCCACGAAAGCTCTGACCTGTGTCTGGGTGGTTGGAGGAGCCCAGTCCTTTATGGCCTGTATCTTGCTCTCCAAAGGTTGAACTTGGCCTCCACCTACAAGGTGGCCCAAGTATACAACTTGACTCTGCCCTATCTGGCACTTAGAAGCCTTGATAGTGAGGCTTGCCTTTTGCAGGGCCTCTAAAACTTTCCTTAGGTGGATCAGGTGATCCTCCCAGGTGGAGCTAAAGACAGCAATATCATCTAGATATGCTGCACAAAAGTCATCCAACCCAGTGAGAACTTGGTTCACCAACCTTTGAAAAGTGGCAGGTGCATTTTTCAAACCAAAGGGCATCACCACAAATTGGTAATGACCTCCTGGGGTAGAAAATGCTGTCTTGGCCTTGGCATCCTCAGCTAACCTGATTTGCCAATAACCAGCTGTTAGGTCAAATGTACTTAAGAAAGTTGCAGAAGCCAACTTGTCTATCAGTTCATCTGCCCTAGGTATTGGATGGGCATCTGTCTTAGTGACAGCATTGAGACCCCTGTAGTCTACGCAAAACCTCATCTCTCTCTTACCATCCTGGGTGTGAGGTTTAGGCACTAGAACTACAGGACTAGCCCAAGGGCTCTCTGAGGGTTCAATGACTCCCAATTCCAACATCGTTTGTACTTCTTGTTTTATGCAGTCCCTGACGTGGTCAGGTTGCCTGTAGATTTTACTCTTTATAGGCAGACTGTCTCCAGTGTCCACCTCATGTGTGCACCAGTTTGTCTGACTGGGGGTCAGAGAAAACATTTGTCTGAAGGATTGAAGGACTTGCTTACAATCCTTTTGTTGATGCTCAGAGAGGCTGTGAGAAAAGACTACACCATCTACTGACCCATCATCAGGGTTCTGAGTGAGCAGGTCTGGGAGAGGGTCACTCTCTTCCTCCTGTCCCTCATTTATTATTTATTTATTTTATTTTATTTATGCATTTTTATATAGCGCGGACTTTACCCGAGGGTGTCAGAGCGCTTCACAAAAGGAACAGAAATGAAACATAATGAGAAACATTACAAAAGAACAGATTACAAAAGCATACGTTACGTTACATAAGGTAATAGTGACATTTGTGAGCAAACAAAATACATGAGGTAGTAAAAATTGTGAGCAACCAAAAATACATGAGGTAGTAAAGGTAATAGTGACAATTGTGAGCAAACAAAATACATGAGGTAGTAAAAATTGTGAGTAGCCAAAAATACATGAGGTAGTAAAAAGTGCACAGGAGGAAAAAGTGACAAGTGTGCAGTTACAAGAGAAAACAAAGTATCATTTGAGGTATAATACTGCAAAAGGTGCTAGACACTCAGGCACAAGAACAAGCGTTATGTAGGTAAAGGTGGCACTTGTGCCAGTATCAAAGGTAAAAACATGTGAGAGGTAGCAAACCGTGTGTTACAAGGGCAAAGTGGTGTGTGCATGTTACACAAGGGCACCAAACACAAGTACATGGACAATACTCCAAAGAGGCAGACACTCCAACCCCAGGAATACCCTGGGAAGGCACTTCCATGGTCGTGGAAATTATCAGTAGTGGGAAGTCTTCCTCCAAATAACAAGAGGACGTGAATTACTTTTGAAGGTGTCTCTGGAGGAGGAGAACTTTGAGGTCCCTTTTGAAGGCCTGGGAGGAGGCGGTGGTCCGGAGCTGAGGCGGAAGGGAGTTCCAGATTCTCACTGCGTTGCCTGAAAAGGATTGGGCCATTGTTCTCTCCTTCTTGAAAGTGGGAGGTTCAAGTAGAAGATTCTCCGCATTGCGTGAGGGTCTAGAGCCTCCAGAGAGTTTCAGTTTATTCGCCAGGTAGCGAGGAGAGGAGGAGTGCAAGGCTTTGTGGGTGATACAAGCGGTCTTGTAGATAGCTCTAGCCTCGAAGGGAAGCCAGCGAAGGGTGGATAACATCGGTGTGATGTGATCGCTTCTTTTGGCCCCATAAATGAAGCGAGCTGCTGAATGGAAAACAGACTTAAGTGGGGACAGGTGAGATTTGGGGAGGCCAGTAAGAAGAGAATTGCAGTAGTCTAGTCTGGAGAGGACCAGCGATTGCACCAGGGTTATAAGGTCCTGCTCCGGGAAGAAGCGTCGGATTCCCCAAAGAAGGCGCAGTTGGTAACGAGCAGATTTTGCAATAGAATTGATGTGGGGAGTTAGATTGAGTTTTTTGTCTAGAATGACTCCAAGGGAATTTGCGCTGTCGACAATGATGGGTTTATTGTTTAGTAGATTCATCTGATCCATCCATGATTGAACCGGGGGGGGAGAGAGTGAGGAGGAGAAGAGGAGGAATTCAGTTTTGGAGGGATTCAGAATCAATTGATGAGTTGACATCCAGTTTTGGATGGAGTCCAGAGTAGAGCTTAGGAAGGAGAGATCATGAGTGGAGGCAACCTTGAGGTAGAGTTGAGTGTCGTCTGCATACAGATGATAGTGAATCCCGGATTTGCTTAGGAGGTTTCCCAGTGGTTCTAAGTAGAGATTGAACAATGTGGGTGCAAGTATAGAGCCTTGAGGAACACCCTGACCTACCGCTCAGGAGAAGAAAGACTGTTCACTATTTTGATCATTTGGGATCTGTCAGAGAGGAAGGATGCAAACCATTTAAGCACAGTGCCCTCCATGCCCATTCTCTGTTGGAGGATATTGTGATTGACAGTGTCAAAGGCTGCAGAAAGGTCAAGGAGAATTAGAAGACAGGACCCCCCCGAATCGAGTATCCTCAGCGCGTCATCAACCACTTGCAGTAGGGCTGTTTCAGTGCTGCAGTTTTGCATGAAGCCAGACTGACAATTGTCAAGAAGATCATTGTCCTTGATATGACGAGAGTTGTTTTGCTACACATCTTTCTGTGATCTTCGCAAGGAAGGGAATGTTAGTGATGGGGCAGAAGTTGTTGAGGTCCTTCGCATCAGCAGTGGGCTTTTTAAGCAGAGGGGTGACCTGCCCAGTTTTGAAGGAGACAAGAAGGGAGCCTTGCCAGAGGGAGAGGTTGATCAGAGTGGTCCAATAGGAAAGGGAATGGGTATAGAAGTCCAAGGCAATGGCACTGGGGATAGGGTCAAGAGAATGGTTGGAGGGCTTTGTTTCGCGTATGCACTTGACAAGGGCATCTTCAGATATGGGGTCAAAGCTCTGCCAAATGGCTAAGGATTTGCGCTCCTCTGGAGGTGTAGGATGAGCCACCTGATCCACAAGTGATTTCACTTTTTCATCGAAGAAAATAGCGAAATCCGCTGCTCTCTTAGTAGAATCCTCCACCTCGGAGGATGGGGGAGAGCAGCTCGGAGTCTTGATGAGATCGAATAGTTTTTTGGGTCTATTTTTGGCGGAGTCAAGGAGGGTTTTGAAGTGCGCCGCTTTCTCAAGGAAGATATGCTTGTGGTACCTGAATCTTGCTGTGCGAAGCATGGCTAAATTGTCTGTGGAGGGCACTTGCCTCCATTGCTTCTCCAGGAATCTTAGCTGCTTCCTTTCCTCATAAAGGGATTTGTTGAACCAAGGTGCTGAGGGAGTGGGCCTTATCCTTTTGCTTTTGAGTGGAGCGACGTTATTAATTTCAGCTGCAAGAACTGTGAGGCATTGGGAGGTGAGATCGTCAACAGCTATGTTTGGGTCTAGCCTTGGAAGTGATAGCAAAGCTGATTCACAGAGGGGACCGACATCAATATTTTTGGCATCACGGAACCAGGAGATGGCCCTCTTGGGTTGGCCAAGAGTTATAGAGTGTGAAAGTTGAAGAGAGAATGGGATGAGGTGGTGGTCAGACCAATCTACATGGATTGGGGTAGAGGAAGAAAGCATGCCTGCTTTAGAAATAACAAGGTCCAGGATTGCGCCCTTAGAGTGGGTTGGTTCAATGCAGTGTTGGATAAGATCGTTTGTAGAGAGGAAGGTGGCCAGAGAGTTTGCAGAGGAGTCTTGCGGTACGCCCCAGTGGAGATTGAAGTCACCCACGAAGGTCTGATTGTCACTTTGTGTGTATTGGTCGCTGATGAAGTCAGTGAGATCTTCTATAAACGAAGGGCCACTACGAGGCGGGCGGTAAATGATATGGAATCTGAGCGGTGGACGGTGTTTCAATTGAAGCTCAAGAGAAAGGCATTCAAAGGTGAGGGAGGAACTGATTGGAGAAGCCTTAAGTTGGAGGGCGTTTCTAAAGATGACTGCAACACCTCCCCCCCGTGTTGTCAGTTCTGTCATTCCTAAATATGGAGTAACCTGTGGGTAATAGGAGATCAAACATAGAGTGAGAGGTATCTTTGAACCAGGTCTCTGTGAGGAAGAGCAAGTCAAGTTTGTGAAGGGTGATGGTATCGGAGATTTCAAGTTTGTGTTTTACTGCAGATCTGCAGTTGTGAAGCATACAGCGCAGCTCTGTCAAGACTGTTTTGGTGACGGGGGCACTTGGGCTCTGAAGGGTGATCGGGATATTGTAGTTATGTGGGGGTGCTCGGGAAGGTTTAGGTGGATGCTTTGTTCTGACAGAGGTGATGGTCGGAATAGTGTAGATAGTGGGGTTGCAAGGGTATGTCTGTTGAAGGAGGGTGGCGTTCAAGGGCTTGTGTGAGTTAAAGACGTTTGCAGACGAGAGCTTGGGCTTGGCTGTATTGGGGTGAAGGGGCGAGGTGCATCTCATGGGAAGTTGGGAGGGAGTAGAGGTGCATGGATGGGTGGAGATCTTAGAGCATAAAAGTGAAATGGCAGCTGTAAGCTGGGAGATGGAGGTGATCAGAGAGCCTAGGGTATTTTCCAGTGAGAATGAGGCAGAGCACGGAAGGTTGGGTGGCTCGATTGAGACAAGGGGTGGTGGTATTGGTGGTGGAAGGCAGGGAGAGGTGGGGGGACAGGAGGTAAGTTGGGGAGAGGTGGGGGGACAGGAGGTAAGTTGGGGTGTGGGGTTCACAGGTGGAGTACGTGAATTGGGCGTTAAGGGAGAGTTGTCATTGTTGGTGTTGCAAGAGGGAGAGGAGTTAAGGACAAGTTTAGAGGGAGAAAGGTGCGGAACACGGCGGTAGGGAAGTAGGAGGGGGGAGGCCTGAGTGGCGTTATGGGTATGTAGGAGGTTTGGGAGGAAGCGAGGTGCAGTAGTTGTGGAGGTCCTGTCAGTTAGGAGAGGTGGCAGTGAGGGAACGGTCATCTGGCAGAGTGAGGGGGGTTGAGAGAGAGGGAAGTTGTGGAAGGGAAATGGTCCTGCTGGGCCCGAGGGAGGGAGATGGGAGGGGTTACTGGGAGAGGAAAGGGGGTAGTGCAGCAGTACTGGAGGAGTAGGAGGGAGGAGAGAGATGCAGTGGGAATGTGGCGAAAACGGGATGAATGGCGAGGGGATGAAGGGGTGGAGAGGAGGGATGGAAGGAGGGATAAGGGAAGCATAGGGAAAGTTAATCGTGGGAGAGGGTTGGAGGAGAGGTGGACTAAGAAGGGGGGTGATAGGGAGAAGTATGGGGGAGAAGAGATTTGAGTATCGCGATAGTGCAGATGGGACGAGGAGCGTATTAGCTAGTGGTAAGGCTGAAGTAATGTGGGAGGGGACATGCTGTGAGGGGGGAGGAATAGGAGATGAGGTAAGTTGGGGCGGGGAGGGAAGAGGACCGACCTGTGCTTCTCGAGAGTGCAGCCAATTGGAGTGGGGTGGGGTCAGCGGGAGAGAAAGGGAGAAATGGGTGGAGCTGGAAGGAGAGACAGGGGGAGACCCGGTTGCAGAGGAGGGGAGTAAGGAGGGGAAGAGGTGGTCAAAGAGCGAGAGGCAGGTGTCTTTGCCTTGGATCATGACAGTACCGTTGTTATAGAGTGAGATAGTGAGGTAGCCATTGAAGCACTCAGAGGGGGAGATTTTTAGTTGTTTCCCATAAGGGATAGAGGAGGAGGAGGTGACGTTGAGGGAATTGTAAAAACTGTTGGACCAAGAGGGGGTGTCGCGAGTGAAGAAAATGAAATCGTTTTTGAGCCTCCCAAGACAACCATTGTAAAATTGATCAACAAAAAGGGAGTCCGGGAAACGTTCAATAGTGTTATGCTTCAGTCGTTTTATTGTAGCTTTAGATTGATCGGGAGGATAAATGATTTTGTAGCAATTGGCTCCAGACTTAACTCGAGAGGTGGCCATGTTGGGAGGATGAGGCGAGGAAGGGTGGGGGAGGGATGAGAGGGGTGTTATTGGGAAAGCGGTGGTGAGGAGAAATAAAAGGGCAAAAAGTGGGCGCATAATCCAGGCGTTTATGGTGAGATAACAGAATTAATGTGCAGTCAGGGAAGTGAGGTGGGAATTTGTTGGGCCCTTCATCTAGGAGTATGAGGTGCCACCTGGCACTAGATAAAAGTTACAGGGGAAATATTTGCAAATAGTAGGGACCCATCACAGAGCAGATACAGACAAAGTAGAACAGAATAAAAATGACCACCCAGTGACCATTAGAGAACATTGAACTTAGTACCAGCCTGCTAATAGAACCAAATTCGGTACCAGCCGCCATGTATGCCCAAGTTCTCACCAGACTACTATATGACCGTAAGCTCCTATGAGACACTAACGTTAGGGCAAAGAGCATAGGGTGGATCACAAGTTGATTAACAATGTCTAGAAAATGCACAGCAACCTCGTCATCTTCAGACCACCTCTGATGCCGCAGGAGTCATGACTCAATTTGAAACTGACCCCACAGAGAAAGTTGCTTAATAGGTGCAGCAGGCAGTACTAGATGTGCACCTGTGAAAAGGTCTAAACCATGCAGCTGGTATTACTTGCTGTACATCTAAATGATGGCCTAAACGGTGCAGCTGGCACTACTTGCTGCGCAGCTGTAAAATGCCGAAACGGTGCAGCTGGCACTACTTGCTGCGCAGCTGTAAAAAAGGCCTAAACGAAGCAGCTGGCACTACTTGCTGCGTAGCTGTAGGAGGCCTAAACGGTGCAGCTGGCACTACTTGCTGCGCAGCTGTAAAAGGCCTAAACGGTGCAGCTGGCACTAATTGCTGCGCAGCTGTACAAGTGTTAAAACTAAATACCACACAGTTAAAGAGTTAAGCGGATGGCGATTATGATGTAAGAATGCATTTCTCGCAGAAGCCCGCAGGGCTGTCCGGTTGTTGCAGGAAGCACTGGCCGTGAAGAGGGCACATCTGGAGGACAGACTGTTAGCTCACTTAATACAGCTCAGTAATAGGGAATAAGTAATCTGGAAGACAGGCTGTGAACTCCCTTAATACAGCTCAGTAATTAGTAATTTGGCGCGCAGGTGCGCGGCGACGAGGCGCTCACCTGCTCCCGGGTCTGCTCCCAGCTCTCCACCGTGTTGAAGGGCAAGCTTGGGTCCATGAAAGATCAGACAGAGACAAAATGGTGTATCAGCAGAGGAACTTGCTGCACTGAAGAAAGTGGGAGTCTTCCCGCCCTCCTGTAGTGCTCAGCAGTTATCAGGCTCGATCACCGCACCCCTCTGTTCTCGCCTCTACTCTTGCTACTTAAACTGAGACCGGTGCCTCGATGCATCCAAGGCCAGCAATGGGGGGAGGGGACGGGGGGAGGCCCTTAGAACCCTGCAAACTTCGTTTCACGTGGGAGAGCTCACCGGGGCATCGCTCGTCCGACCTCACTCGAGGGCCTCCCCCAGGGCACCCAATGTCTCCAGCGCCGGTAGGGGAGAAGCAAGGAGAGGCCCTCAGGTCGCCACAGCGTTTCGCGTAATCACCGCGGCCGCCATCTTAAGGTCAGGCAGAGGGAGTCTGTCACCTCGACGCTGCTACCGGGCACCGCACCTCCGCTCTCTCTCTGTGGCCATGAGCAAGCCCATGTCCTCCCTGTCAACAAATGCTTTGAGCCTATTCACATGAAGTACTCTGTGAGGGCTCCTGGGAGTTCCCATGTCCACCAAGTAGGTGACTTCTCCCTTTTGCTCAATGATGATGTGGGGTCCAGACCATTTGTCTTGGAGAGCTGTTGGGGCCACTGGCTCCAACACCCACACCTTCTGTCCTGCATGGTAAACAGTTAGGACAGCCTTTTGGTCATGCCAAGCTTTTTGGAGTTCTTGGCTGGTCTCCAGGTTTTTAGATGCCTTCTCCATGTACTCTGCCATCCTGGAGCGGAGACCAAGTACATAGTCCACTATGTCAAGTTTAGGCTTTTTGAGAGGTAACTCCCATCCTTCCTTCACAAGACATAGGGGTCCTCTTACAGGATGTCCAAACAAAAGCTCAAAAGGGCTGTAACAAACCCCCTTCTGTGGGACCTCTCTGTAAGCAAACAGAAGGCAGGGTAAAAGGATGTCCCATCTTCGCCTAAGCTTTTCAGGTAACCCTTTTATCATCCCTTTGAGGGTCTTGTTGATTCTTTCAACAAGCCCATTGCATTGTGGGTGATAGGGTGTGGTAAATTTGTAATTTACACCACACTCCTTCCACATAGCAGTCAAGTATCCTGACATGAAGTTTGCACCTCTGTCAGAGATGACCTCCTTAGGAAACCCCACTCTGGAGAAAACTCCAACCAGGGCTCTAGCCACCACAGGAGCTGTAGTGGTCCTAAGGGGAATAGCTTCTGGATACCTGGTGGCATGATCCACTACCACCAGTATAAATCTGTGCCCAGATGCTGTTGGGGGGTCCATTGGTCCAACTGATTGGAGAAGCCTTAAGTTGGAGGGCGTTTCTAAAGATGACTGCAACACCTCCCCCCCGTGTTGTCAGTTCTGTCATTCCTAAATATGGAGTAACCTGTGGGTAATAGGAGATCAAACATAGAGTGAGAGGTATCTTTGAACCAGGTCTCTGTGAGGAAGAGCAAGTCAAGTTTGTGAAGGGTGATGGTATCGGAGATTTCAAGTTTGTGTTTTACTGCAGATCTGCAGTTGTGAAGCATACAGCGCAGCTCTGTCAAGACTGTTTTGGTGATGGGGGCACTTGGGCTCTGAAGGGTGATCGGGATATTGTAGTTATGTGGGGGTGCTCGGGAAGGTTTAGGTGGATGCTTTGTTCTGACAGAGGTGATGGTCGGAATAGTGTAGATAGTGGGGTTGCAAGGGTATGTCTGTTGAAGGAGGGTGGCGTTCAAGGGCTTGTGTGAGTTAAAGACGTTTGCAGACGAGAGGTTGGGCTTGGCTGTATTGGGGTGAAGGGGCGAGGTGCATCTCATGGGAAGTTGGGAGGGAGTAGAGGTGCATGGATGGGTGGAGATCTTAGAGCATAAAAGTGAAATGGCAGCTGTAAGCTGGGAGATGGAGGTGATCAGAGAGCCTAGGGTATTTTCCAGTGAGAATGAGGCAGAGCACGGAAGGTTGGGTGGCTCGATTGAGACAAGGGGTGGTGGTATTGGTGGTGGAAGGCAGGGAGAGGTGGGGGGACAGGAGGTAAGTTGGGGAGAGGTGGGGGGACAGGAGGTAAGTTGGGGTGTGGGGTTCACAGGTGGAGTACGTGAATTGGGCGTTAAGGGAGAGTTGTCATTGTTGGTGTTGCAAGAGGGAGAGGAGTTAAGGACAAGTTTAGAGGGAGAAAGGCGCGGAACACGGCGGTAGGGAAGTAGGAGGGGGGAGGCCTGAGTGGCGTTATGGGTATGTAGGAGGTTTGGGAGGAAGCGAGGTGCAGTAGTTGTGGAGGTCCTGTCAGTTAGGAGAGGTGGCAGTGAGGGAACGGTCATCTGGCAGAGTGAGGGGGGTTGAGAGAGAGGGAAGTTGTGGAAGGGAAATGGTCCTGCTGGGCCCGAGGGAGGGAGATGGGAGGGGTTACTGGGAGAGGAAAGGGGGTAGTGCAGCAGTACTGGAGGAGTAGGAGGGAGGAGAGAGATGCAGTGGGAATGTGGCGAAAACGGGATGAATGGCGAGGGGATGAAGGGGTGGAGAGGAGGGATGGAAGGAGGGATAAGGGAAGCATAGGGAAAGTTAATCGTGGGAGAGGGTTGGAGGAGAGGTGGACTAAGAAGGGGGGTGATAGGGAGAAGTATGGGGGAGAAGAGATTTGAGTATCGCGATAGTGCAGATGGGACGAGGAGCGTATTAGCTAGTGGTAAGGCTGAAGTAATGTGGGAGGGGACATGCTGTGAGGGGGGAGGAATAGGAGATGAGGTAAGTTGGGGCGGGGAGGGAAGAGGACCGACCTGTGCTTCTCGAGAGTGAAGCCAATTGGAGTGGGGTGGGGTCAGCGGGGGAGAAAGGGAGAAATGGGTGGAGCTGGAAGGAGAGACAGGGGGAGACCCGGTTGCAGAGGAGGGGAGTAAGGAGGGGAAGAGGTGGTCAAAGAGCGAGAGGCAGGTGTCTTTGCCTTGGATCATGACAGTACCGTTGTTATAGAGTGAGATAGTGAGGTAGCCATTGAAGCACTCAGAGGGGGAGATTTTTAGTTGTTTCCCATAAGGGATAGAGGAGGAGGAGGTGACGTTGAGGGAATTGTAAAAACTGTTGGACCAAGAGGGGGTGTCGCGAGTGAAGAAAATGAAATCGTTTTTGAGCCTCCCAAGACAACCATTGTAAAATTGATCAACAAAAAGGGAGTCCGGGAAACGTTCAATAGTGTTATGCTTCAGTCGTTTTATTGTAGCTTTAGATTGATCGGGAGGATAAATGATTTTGTAGCAATTGGCTCCAGACTTAACTCGAGAGGTGGCCATGTTCGGAGGATGAGGCGAGGAAGGGTGGGGGAGGGATGAGAGGGGTGTTATTGGGAAAGCGGTGGTGAGGAGAAATAAAAGGGCAAAAAGTGGGCGCATAATCCAGGCGTTTATGGTGAGATAACAGAATTAATGTACAGTCAGGGAAGTGAGGTGGGAATTTGTTGGGCCCTTCATCTAGGAGTATGAGGTGCCACCTGGCACTAGATAAAAGTTACAGGGGAAATATTTGCAAATAGTAGGGACCCATCACAGAGCAGATACAGACAAAGTAGAAAAGAATAAAAATGACCACCCAGTGACCATTAGAGAACATTGAACTTAGTACCAGCCTGCTAATAGAACCAAATTCGGTACCAGCCGCCATGTATGCCCAAGTTCTCACCAGACTACTATATGACCGTAAGCTCCTATGAGACACTAATGTTAGGGCAAAGAGCATAGGGTGGATCACAAGTTGATTAACAATGTCTAGAAAATGCACAGCAACCTCGTCATCTTCAGACCACCTCTGATGCCGCAGGAGTCATGACTCAATTTGAAACTGACCCCACAGAGAAAGTTGCTTAATAGGTGCAGCAGGCACTACTAGATGTGCACCTGTGAAAAGGTCTAAACCATGCAGCTGGTATTACTTGCTGTACATCTAAATGATGGCCTAAACGGTGCAGCTGGCACTACTTGCTGCGCAGCTGTAAAATGCCGAAACGGTACAGCCGGCACTACTTGCTGCGCAGCTGTAAAAAAGGCCTAAACGAAGCAGCTGGCACTACTTGCTGCGTAGCTGTAGGAGGCCTAAACGGTGCAGCTGGCACTACTTGCTGCGCAGCTGTAAAAGGCCTAAACGGTGCAGCTGGCACTAATTGCTGCGCAGCTGTACAAGTGTTAAAACTAAATACCACACAGTTAAAGAGTTAAGCGGATGGCGATTATGATGTAAGAATGCATTTCTCGCAGAAGCCCGCAGGGCTGTCCGGTTGTTGCAGGAAGCACTGGCCGTGAAGAGGACACATCTGGAGGACAGACTGTTAGCTCACTTAATACAGCTCAGTAATAGGGAATAAGTAATCTGGAAGACAGGCTGTGAACTCCCTTAATACAGCTCAGTAATTAGTAATTAGGCGCGCAGGTGCGCGGCGACGAGGCGCTCACATGCTCCCGGGTCTGCTCCCAGCTCTCCACCGTGTTGAAGGGCAAGCTTGGGTCCATGAAAGATCAGACAGAGACAAAATGGTGTATCAGCAGAGGAACTTGCTGCACTGAAGAAAGTGGGAGTCTTCCCGCCCTCCTGTAGTGCTCAGCAGTTATCAGGCTCGATCACCGCACCCCTCTGTTCTCGCCTCTACTCTTGCTACTTAAACTGAGACCGGTGCCTCGATGCATCCAAGGCCAGCAATGGGGGGAGGGGACGGGGGGAGGCCCTTAGAACCCTGCAGAACTTCGTTTCACGTGGGAGAGCTCACCGGGGCATCGCTCGTCCGACCTCACTCGAGGGCCTCCCCCAGGGCACCCAATGTCTCCAGCGCCGGTAGGGGAGAAGCAAGGAGAGGCCCTCAGGTCGCCACAGCGTTTCGCGTAATCACCGCGGCCGCCATCTTAAGGTCAGGCAGAGGGAGTCTGTCACCTCGACGCTGCTACCGGGCACCGCACCTCCGCTCTCTCTCTGTGGCCATGAGCAAGCCCATGTCCTCCCTGTCAACAAATGCTTTGAGCCTATTCACATGAAGTACTCTGTGAGGGCTCCTGGGAGTTCCCATGTCCACCAAGTAGGTGACTTCTCCCTTTTGCTCAATGATGATGTGGGGTCCAGACCATTTGTCTTGGAGAGCTGTTGGGGCCACTGGCTCCAACACCCACACCTTCTGTCCTGCATGGTAAACAGTTAGGACAGCCTTTTGGTCATGCCAAGCTTTTTGGAGTTCTTGGCTGGTCTCCAGGTTTTTAGATGCCTTCTCCATGTACTCTGCCATCCTGGAGCGGAGACCAAGTACATAGTCCACTATGTCAAGTTTAGGCTTTTTGAGAGGTAACTCCCCTCCTTCCTTCACAAGACATAGGGGTCCTCTTACAGGATGTCCAAACAAAAGCTCAAAAGGGCTGTAACAAACCCCCTTCTGTGGGACCTCTCTGTAAGCAAACAGAAGGCAGGGTAAAAGGATGTCCCATCTTCGCCTAAGCTTTTCAGGTAACCCTTTTATCATCCCTTTGAGGGTCGTGTTGATTCTTTCAACAAGCCCATTGCATTGTGGGTGATAGGGTGTGGTAAATTTGTAATTTACACCACACTCCTTCCACATAGCAGTCAAGTATCCTGACATGAAGTTTGCACCTCTGTCAGAGATGACCTCCTTAGGAAACCCCACTCTGGAGAAAACTCCAACCAGGGCTCTAGCCACCACAGGAGCTGTAGTGGTCCTAAGGGGAATAGCTTCTGGATACCTGGTGGCATGATCCACTACCACCAGTATAAATCTGTGCCCAGATGCTGTTGGGGGGTCCATTGGTCCAACAATGTCAATCCCCATCTTTCAAAGGGAACCCCCACCACAGGTAGTGGTATAAGGGGGGCCTTTGTGGTGCCACCTGATTTGCCACTGGCTTGGCAGGTGACACATGAGCGACAAAACTATTTAGTGTCCTCAGACATATGAGGCCAGTGAAAGTGTGGGGCAAGCCTGTCCCAAGTCTTGTTCTGGCCTAAGTGACCTGCAAGGGGAATCTCATGGGCTAAGGTGAGAAGGAAACCTCTAAGAGACAAGGGGATGACCAGCCTCCTGGTAGCACCAGGCTTGGGGCCTCTTGCCTCGGAGTATAGGAGTCCATCGTCCCAATATACCTTATGGGCACCTGTAGCATTCTCTGCAGCCTCAGCAGCAGCCTGCTGTCTGAGGGGTTCAAGAGAGGAACAGTCTAACTGTGCCTGCCTCAAGTCTGCCCTGGAAGGTCCCCCTGTCCCAAGAAACTCAACCTGTTCAGGCTCAAGCTCTTCTAGGACAGTTCCTTCTGGGGTCTTGGGGTCAGTCTCCTGAGAGAGCTGATCCTCCACCTGAGACAGGGGGAAGGGGCAACCTTACCCCTACTGCCCTTTCTCTTGGGTAGTGTCTGGTCCATTCTTCCAGGATCCAGCACTAGTTCAGCTGGGCATTTCTTGGCCTGTGACCTAGTCACAGCAAGGACATGTGCTGATAAACCTAACATTTCCACATGAGTCCTATACTCCACATCTGACCATAAGGAGGATTCCAAATCATTGCCCAAAAGACAGTCCACTGGGAGGTCTGAACTAACAACAACCCTTTTGAGGCCATTTACCCCTCCCCAGGAGAAATTAACAAGTGCCATACTATGGGAGGTAGTGGCATTGCTAGCATTGGTCACCAGGTAGTCTGAACCTAGTATTACCTGGTCAGGGTCCACAATGTTTGGCACAAGTGTCCCTGTAGGCCTGAGCCATTTTTCCATTGATCAAAGGCGTTTGCCTGTACTTGCCCAGAGTACTGGGACTTATTGTAGGGGTCATATCCATGTCCCCAGTACAAACAAGAACAGCCTGAGTAGGTATCCTGACTAAGTCAGAACCCGCCTCAGTTCCCAGGGTTAACCCCACTATAGCCTTGGGAGGATTACTACCACTACTAACTGTACTAGGGGGTGCAGGTGCCTTAGGGGCAGTAGTGGTAGGAGTTGGGCCTTTCTTGGTGCACTCACTAAACCAGTGAGTATTACTTTTACAGTATTGGCACCATGGTTTCCTCTGACCATTATTCTTCTTCTTTTGGGAATTCTGGGAATTCTGGGACCCACCCTCTTTAGATTGTTGGGGCCCTGTTGAAGACTTCTGGTCATTTTGCTTATTCTCATTACCCTTGGGATCTGCTTTCTTCTGGCCACCACCCTGGTTCTGGTTCTGCTGCTTGACCCTTGTCCTGACCCATCTGTCTGCCTTCTTTCCCAATTCTTGGGGAGAGGTCAGATCTGAGTCAATAAGGTGCTGATGCAACAACTGATTCTGACAATTATTTAAGATTTGTTCTCTCATAATTAGATTATACAATCCTGTGTAATCAGTAACTTTACTTCCCAGTAACCAGCCTTCAAAAGCCTTAGTGGCACAATCAACAAAGTCAGCCCAATCCTGAGACTGAATTTTTTGGGTGTCTCTGAACAGCAACCTGTACTGTTCAGTTGTTAAGCCAAATCCATCAATCAGTGTATTCTTCAGGACTTGGTAATTGTTAGCATCCTCAGCTCTAGTAGTGAGGAGCTTATCTCTACCTTTACCTTCAAAGGAGAGCCACAATATAGCTGCCCACTGACTCTGGGGGATGCACTGGACAGTGCAGGCCCTCTCCAGAGCAGTCATCCATTTGTGGATGTCATCCCCTTGTTTAAAGGGGGGCACTATTTTACTCAGGTGTCTAGTATCAAAACTCCTGTCTTTATCCTTAGGGATATTGCTGCCACCAGTGGGGACTACCCCACTCAACTGTTGCTCTCTAGCAAAGGCAAGCTTCTCCTTGGCAAGGGAAAGTTCTTCCCTCTGGATCCTCAGATTAGCTTGTTTCATCCTTGCTTCATGTTCTCTCCTCTGAGGGTAAGTCATTCTCCTCTGGGGAGAAATCATTCTCCTCTGAGAAGAGGCATGAGAGTGCACATATCTATTGGAGTCCCTAGAATGAGACCTGTCTCTTCTAACTCCAAAGTTAGGCCTGCTTAGGGTCAGTACTGGGGGTCCCCCAGATCCTTCCCTATGTAGGTCTAAGTTGGCCCTAGTAAGTCTGCTGACTAGCTCAGGACCTTTGTTTGCCTCATCCCCAGAAAGATCCTCTTCATCCTCCTCCTCCTGTACTTCCTCAGTTTCAGGGAGGTCAGGATCACCAAGGATACCTTCTAAGGCTGGCATGTTCCCATCTGTATGAGAAGCTTTTCTAGCATCATATGTCTCTAAGAGACCTAACAGAAAGGGAGTGGTAGGGTTAGAATCCTGTTTCAATTTCCTGGAGGTACACAATTGTCTCATCTCCTGGAAACTGAGAGCTGCATATCTGGAAAGGACCTGTGGAGGGTCACTAGCCACTAGAGGAGTCTTTGAAGACTCTCCATGGGTAGACATGCTTTCTAGTGAGGTGTAAGTGATGCACCTACCTACACTATGGGTTTTCCTACTGATCCCTTGCTAAGAGTTGTAGTCAGGGTGTGCTAGGCCCTTTCTACTACAACAGCTGGTTCAGTAGAACTCAGAGTATTTCTAAGCTTGTTATATGTACCTAGAGTACCTGATGTGATCTTTCAAATGATATCTCAAGATATTTGGTAAAAACAACAGCAAGCTCAAATCCCAACCGCTGCACACCAATGTGAGAAGTTGGCCTGATATATGATGTTCACTAGTTCTAGTGACCACCTTGTATCAGTCCAAACAACCCTTATGGTGATTGGTTGTAAGTCAACCTTATAGACCAGCTATCCTAATGGTAGCATGGACAAAGCAGTCTTAGGCTAAACTCTTTTGGCATGTGAAGCCAGCTGTTTTACCACAATATAACCCCTTGAATACCAGATGAAAGGACACCACACAGGTTGTTATGAAAATAAACAGTCTATTTATTAATAACAACACCTCTGAACTCTTTATGAGGTCAGAGGGCTAGGCACATGACAATACTGGGAAAGAAATACGAGTATGCACAATATTTACACGTGTGTCTTAGGGGCACGACAAACCATATACTAAGAACAATGGAATGCGAGGAAGGAAAATACTGTAAGGACATCCAGAGGCTGGAGGATCGCTGGGACTACGCTACAAACTAGGTAAGTAAGGAGCAGGAGGCCCACAGGACTCACGTGCAGAGTGGAAACTCTCATGCGGGATGCGTACCAACGTCTATGGATGCTACAGTTTACAAAGTTACAGATTCCGGATGAACCCGGCTGGATGGAGGGAAAACAACAGTGGACCTGAACACTAGGATAGTGCACACAGACTTCAGCACCTAGGAGCTTTAGTTACCTAACCCACAGGCTGCGGGTGCATAGGGCTGAAGTTGCGTCGGGTTTGCTGCGTTGATCCCGGTGATGCCTGAAACAAGGAGTTGCTGGCAGGCAGCCAGATGGAGGAGTCCGGTGGTTCCAAGGATGGAACTGGAAGGAAGAAGTCCTGAAAGGGAAGGGGACAGAGTCTTGGTCACTAGCCAGTGACGGTGCTGGAACCAGGAGGAAACCAGGTGCTGTCGCCGCAGTCAGGTGAAGGAAGGGTCACTTCTCTCTGTAGCTGCGTGGACCAGGAGCTGCTCTTCACGACCAGGCTGGAGGCACGAGCTGTCCCACGTAGTCTGCTGCTGTCGGCGGTGTCGGATCGTCGATCTGGACAACAGGCCTTGGCTAATGCAAGCCACGCGGTGGAACAAAGATGGCGTCTTGTGTGGACCAGGAGGGTCCGGGGTGCTTCTCTTTCACAAGGAAGCAAGGGCCAGTCTGGGGGACCAGACAAGCAGTGTCGAAATCTTCGGGTCGTCGTCTCTGAGGTCACTAGCCAGCCGGCAAGTGACCAGACAACAGGAAAGGCAGCAACCAGGCAAAAGGGCCCCACGCAGATCACGGGGATGCTGGGGGGCTGGTCTTTGGTGCAGGAGCTGCGTCGGTTTGGGGCTTCTCAGTCCCCAATGCACTCACTCGAGGAACCCTCGGGGGTCGTGCTGGAAGCGCTGTGCAGGTTTCTTCAAGATGGCCGTCTCCACGTTGCTCGTCGCACCCACGGGTCCCAGCTGTGCTGTGGATGTGGGTAGAGGTCAGAGAGGTCTGGAGGTCCAGGTCTTGTCGAGCTGGATCGTCGGATTCCGGGATGGAAGGACTTTGCAGCAAACCGCACAGGAGCTTGATGGTGCCTGCGAAGCAGGATGGTCACTCCCTGACCATAGGGGAGATTCTTCAGTCTTCTGGTGTTCAGGAGGTCGAAGGTCAAGAGTTCTTCGTGGAAGTTGTCAAGATTAATCTAACTGGGAATGGGACCAGGTCCTACCTTTATTCAGCTAAAGGGGGCTGCACTACGACTAGGTCCCTCCCCTGGGTGGGACCAGGAAGGGGGGTGGTTACACCCCCTATCCTTTGTCCGGTTTCCCGCCAGAGCTGGGGCTGGAGTGCCCCAGCAACTGGTTGGAACCGGTGTATGCACAGGGCACCTTGTGTGCCCCAGGCATGTCTCATTCCTTTCAGCCTGGGCCTACCTAATACACAAAATCCTGTCTGGGGTGGTGCTAGCACCTCCCAAGGCAGGAAACCCTTTGTCTGAGCCTCCCTTGCTGGAAGGACTCCCAGCAGCAGGAGGTCAGACTTGTGTCTGTGGTGGCAGCATCCATCTTGTGATGCTGAGGCTCGAGTTAACTTTAACCGGGGTTTACAGTTACATACATGTCGTGTCCCTCTAGAAGGGTGGAATGCTACCCCCGTCACCAGAATTGGCGAGGGGGTAGTATTCCAATTCGTATGACACCTTACTCGACATGTTTTGATAATGTTATACCAGAGTTAGCATTTAACCGCAAGGATTATAATGCACTTAAGAGTATATGGTATAGCGTTATCATGGAACAGCTATTAGGACTTGGTTCCGCAAGCTGCAAACGGGCTCAGCTCATGCCAGAGCACCATCTCACATAATTCCAAGCACTCTGCCTTCAGGATTGATAAGGCCTTCTCTAGGAGTGACTGATAGGAATATATGTGTCCATTTTAGGGTTAGATATAGGGAACTATATCTAAAGCAAAGGGTGATTACACAACCTTGCCCCAGCTGTCGTGCAGCCAGTTGTGTCTGTTTTGGATGGCCAGCCAGGGGTGGCATAATACATGCTGCAGCCCCTGGTAGGCCCTGGGTACACCTATGCCCTGGATACCTAAGGTATACTGTACAGGGACTGATAAGGTGGCCCAGTACCAATTGGTAAATGCACCTAGGGTACATGGTTGTCAATTTAGAGAGAGAACAGCTAGGCTGTGGGTCTGATTAGCAGGCCCACAGCCAGGGAAAGTCGTAAACCAGTGAAGCAAAAAGCAAAAATCTGGGGTGGCCATGGGATTGCAGACCCCACTCTCCTACACAGACGGTGAAGCCTCTCCTCTTCCCTTGAAGGATGCAGATGCGGAAAGAAGGTGGGCAAAGTGATGGTCTGCCCAATGTGGAAGGGCGTGACAACCTTTGGCAAGAAAGAAGGACGGGTCCTTAAAATCACTTTGTCCGGATGAACAGAAAGGAAAGTAGGTTTGGTAGAAAGAGCCTGGAGCTCACTCACTCTTCTGGCAGAGGTACTCACTCTTCTGGCAGAGGTGATAGCCATCAGGAAAGCTGTCTTTAAAGTGAGAAGACGTAGGGGACAGTTATGAAGGGGCTCAAAGGGAGCGCATATCAGAAAAGTCAAGACAAGATGCACAAGTTACTACTTGTGTAACAATATATCTGTAAGAGACATTAGTTAGTATTAGACTCCTTACCTTAGAATATCCCCAGGCGTCAGACTGGATCCGGAATTTTGCGTAGCAGTACCCTTGCGCGTCGGTAGGCGTCGTCTGCGGCTCCGCGTCCGTCGTCGGCGCCGTGATGATGTTGTCGGAGTACTTAGACGCCGCCACCGCGTGCTGACGTCAGTTCTTAGACACAGCTTTTCCGCGCCAGAAGCGCTGAGCCATGTTAAAAACCAACACTGGTGCCATTGAAACTAGGGCCCTGAAAGGGGATAACCCTAACCCTAGATATCGGTTCGCAGAACGGGGAGGATGGGTGGGTCAGTAAGGAATCTAATACTAACTAATGTCTCTTACAGATATATCGTTACACAAGTAGTAACTTGTGCATCTGAAAGAGACACGTTAGTATTAGATTCCTTACCTTAGAATAGATACCCCAGCAATACCAACCCCGGTGGTGGGTCTGCGAACCAATAATCACACCAGAAAGTCCTGGAGGACAGAACGGCCATAGAAGCCATCCCTCTGGACTTGGCGGTCCAGGCAGTAGTGTCTTGCAGCCGTGTGCAGCGATGCCCACGTAGCTGCCTGACAGATGTCTTGTAAGGGTACTCCCCGGCCCAGGGCAGTTGTAGTCGCCGTGGTTCGGGTGGAGTGAGCCCGCAATCCAACAGGGGGCTCCTTTCTAGCCAAGGAGTAGCATGCCTGGATACACAAGATGATCCACCTGGAGATGGTCCTCTTGTGCACCGCTTTCCCCTTCTTAGCGCCCACGTAACCAACAAAGAGTTGGTCATCCAACCGGAACTGGCGTGTGCGATCCAAATAGAAAGAGAGCGCACGTTTTGGGTCCAGACGGTGGAGCCGCTCCTCCTCTTTAGAGGGATGCGGTGGTGGAAAGAAGGTTGGCAAGGTGATAGACTGCCCGATGTGGAAGGCTGTGACAACCTTGGGCAGGAAAGATGGCTTAGTCCGCAACACAACCTTGTCCGGATGGACAGAAAGGAAAGGGGGTGTACATGAAAGAGCCTGGAGCTCACTCACTCTCCTGGCAGAGGTGATGGCAACCAGGAAAGCAGTCTTCAGAGTTAGAAGGCGGAGAGGACAGTTGTGAAGTGGCTCAAAGGGAGCGCACATCAGAAATGTAAGAACAAGGTTCAAGTCCCACTGAGGCATCACAAAAACGGAACAGGAGGGAATGTGTGTGTGATGCCCTTTAAAAATCTATTTACAATAGGGGACTTGAACAAAGAAGGTTGATCAGGCAGCCTCAGAAAGGCTGAAAGGGCAGAAAGGTAGCCCTTGATAGTGCCCAGAGCAGAGCCCTGCCGGGCAAGAGAAAGAAGGAAGAGAAGAATCTCAGAGAGAGGGGCAGCAAGAGGATCCACAGCCTTTGCTGTGCACCACGCCACAAATCTGTTCCACCTGCAGGCGTATACCGTTTTTGTGGAGGGACGCCTGGCTGCCAGAATGACATTACAGACTTCAGGAGGCAAGTCAAATGGCCTCAACTGTCGCCGCTCAATCTCCAAGCATGGAGGTAGAGACTGGACAGGTTCAGGTGGAGGACAGTCCCCTGCTGCTGCGACAGAAGGTCCTCCTGAAGTGGCAGACGAACCGGGGGATCGACTGACATACTGAGTAGCTCTGGATACCAGTACCTTCGTGCCCAGTCCGGAGCCACAAGGATGACTTGGGCCCGGTCGCGCTTGATCTTCTTCAGCACTCAGGGTAGAAGTGGTATAGGCGGAAAGGCGTACAATAGACCGCAACTCCACTCGCGCCGAAAAGCGTCTCCGAGCGAGTGCCGCCTTGGAAATTCCAACGTGCAGAACTGATGACATTGCACGTTCTCTTCGGTGGCAAATAGATCTAACCAAGGCTCTCCCCATTGCTGAAAGAGGCCTTGCGCCACGTCCGAGTTCAGACGCCATTCGTGATCCATCATGCACCGACGGCTGAGCTCGTCCGCCCTGGCGTTCAGAGAACCTGCCAGGTGTTGAGCCACCAGGGTCACGCCCTGGGGTTCCAGCCATTGCCAGAGGCGCAGAGCCTCCTGGCAAAGGGTCCACGACCCCACCCCGTTTTTTGCAGTACCACATGGCGGTGGTGTTGTCCGTGAACACCTGCACTACACTCCCCCGGACAGAGGGGAGGAATGCCATCAGTGCTAGACGAATCGCCCGTAACTCCAACAGGTTGATGGGGAGCCGGGCCTCCGCCGGAGACCAGAGGCCTCTGATCTCCGCCTCTTCCATGTGGCCTCCCCAGCCCTGGAGGGACGCGTCCGTCACAACTACGTGCTCTGGTTGGGGAAGGGAGAGGGATCTGCCGCTGACCCAATCGCGGTCCGTGAGCCACCACTGCAGCTGTCTCGCAGTGCCCTCCGAGATCAGGACGTGGTCGGACAGGTTGCCCTGATGCTGGGCCCACTGAAACTTCATGTCCCACTGCAGAGCCCGCATCCGCCACCTGGCGTGATGCACCAGAAGGATGCAGGAGGCCATCAGCCCCAGAAGCCGCAGCGTCAACCTGACTGAGACCCGGGATAACGGCTGAAAGATGGGAATCAGAGCCTGAATATCCCGGACCCGCTGTTCGGGTGGATAAACCCGAAACCGCGCCGAGTCTAGAACCGCTCCGATGAAGAGGAGCTTCTGAGAGGGGCACAGGTGTGACTTTGGCACATTGATGGAGAACCCCAGCTGGTGCAGGAGATCTGCCGTAGTCTGGAGGTGGCTGACGACAGTCTGGGGCGAGCCCGCCTTCAACAACCAGTCGTCGAGGTGGGGGAAGACTGAAACCCCTAACCTGCGCAGATGAGCTGCGACCACCGGCATCACCTTTGTGAACAACCGTGGGGCGCTGGTAAGGCCGAAGGGGATCTCGGCAAACTGAAAATGCTCCTAGCCTACCGTGAACCGCAGGTAGTGCTGGTGGGCCGGGGATGTGAAAATAAGCATCCTGCAAGTCCAGCGCTACCATCCAGTCCCCAGGGCATCCAGGACCTGAGCCAGAGTCAGCACCTTGAACTTCTCCTTCCCGAGGAAGCGGTTGACGTCCCGGAGGTCTAAGATGGGGCGCAGGCCCCCTTTGTCCTTCTTGGGGACCAGAAAGTAGTGGGAATAACAACCACTCCCTACTTCCTGCACGGGAACGTACTCTTGGCCAAGAGGGCCGTGACCTCCTGTTGGAGAAGAACCAGAGGATCCCCCGACATGCGGTGGCACCGAGGCGGCATGGTTGAAGGGGAGGACTGAAAGGGAAGGGAATAACCCTTGCAGATTATCTGCAGCACCCACCGGTCCCATGTTATTTCGCACCAGTGGTGGAGGTGGTGGCGGACCCTGCCACCCACCGGCATGGGGTGCTCCCCAAAGCTTGGATTAGGAAGCCTTGGAGGTGGAAACAGCGGGGATAGAGGCGGACAGACCCCGCCCTTGCGGAAGCCACGGCAGGGGTCTGTACAGGCTTGCTGGAGGAGCGTGCCTGGGTGCCCTGGCCACAAAAGAAATGTAACCCAGGAGAAGCAGGGCTCTTCGTAGAAAGACCCAAGGACTTGGCTGTGGCCCGTGAGTCCTTAAAGCACTCCAGTGCACCATCACCCTTATTGCCAAAGAGGCGGGAGCCATCAAAGGGCATGTCCATGTGCGAGCCCTGGACATCGGGGGCGAACCCAGTGGAACGCACCAGGCGTGGTGTCGCAACACCACAGTCGTGGAAATTGCCCTGCCCAACGATGGCAAACTTAGCCACATCCTTACCCTCAGCAATCGCTTGGGAAAGGACAGCCTGGGCCTCCTCAGAACACTGAGGCAAGACCTGAGCAACAGAATCCCACAGTGCATGGGAATAACGGCCCAACAAGCGGGCGGTGTTAACAGAAGGCAGCCCTAAGCTGGCCGAGGAGAACAACCTCTTACCAAATTGTTCCAGCTTTTTAGAGTCCTTATCCGGCGGAGCCGTGGGAAAGGCACTCTGCGATGTCGAGGCCTGAATGACCAGGCTCTCATGCATAGGGTGAGTGGTCAGGAAGGCGGGATTACCAGGCGCCAGGTGTCGTTTTTATCCACTGGCACCCCCGTGGCCGGCCGCAACCAAGTGGACTTCGGTAAGGGCCTCATTGAAAGGAAGCAGCGGCTCCGACGACGTGGACGCCGTCTGGAGCACCACTGTAAGGAGGTTGGTTTTGAGGGCCACTGTCGCGAGGTCGAGATTGTGAGTCTCCGCAGCCCGATGAAGCACCATGGTGTAGGAAGCACCCTCCTCCATAGTAGGTGGAGGAGATGAAGAAACATCGAGTTCACCCGCATCTTCCAGGTCGTCCACCCAATCCTGCTCGGTGTCACACTGCCAGGCAAGATGGTTCTCGGAACCGTCCCAGTCGTCGTCCGCCTCTAGTGTAGAGGGAGCAGGTCGCAGAGCCAGAGCCGAAGAAGGGACGAACGGCGTCGGGAACAGGCCAGAGCCACATCTCAATGCGGATCCCAGGCCGGACAAAATGGTCCTGGAACAGGGGCAGGGGTGGGATAAACTGCACCCAGTGTGGCGCTGGGGGGGAGCCGAGGGCAGAGCTGGCAGCGCAGCACCCCGTAGGGCCGGGGCAGGAGCCAGCGGCGCAGTATCCTGTGGTGTCGGAGCCGCCGGGCAAGCATGATCTGGACACGGGACCGGGGGGTCCGAAGGCACGCCGGTGGGAGCCCGGGGCCGATAAAGGCAGTCCTTGGCAGCAAGAAACGCTTGCATCTGTTCAGGAGTCGCAGACGGACCCGGGTATGGCGGGTAGGCGGCGGGACTCCCAGGCTCCAGAAGAGCCGCAGGGGCAAAACCCTTGTCCCTCTCGCCTGCCTCCGAGGAGCGACGGGGGGTCATAGGAGAGCGAACACGCTTCTTTGACTTCTTTCTATGGCACCGCCTACCGGAATCCGAAGGCGAAGACTTGGAGCCTGAGTATCCACGGCTCCAGTCCTGAGAGAGGTCCTGGGAACGGCCCCTAGACTCGGAGCGGCGGCGCGACGAATGCTGGACCTCCAGCAATTTCCTACGCTGCTCCCGCAAGGAATTAGGAGCCATGGCTCGACAGTCCCGGGAGTCGTGGTCAGTCTCCAAGCAGTAGCGGTAAACATCGTGGGGGTCCGCCACCGACATATTACGGCGGCAGGCCTCACAAGACTTAAAGCCGGGCATCCCTACGTGCACCACGGGGAAAAAGGGGGAAACAAAAGTCTCAAAACAATAGTCAAAAAGTGACTAAGGTACGTACTCAATCCGGATCTGCGCTTGCTGGCGCAGAAAAAGAAAGAACTGACGCCAGCGCGCATGGGTGGCCCCTAAGTACTCTCCGTGACGTCATCTCGGCGCTGACGATGCCAGTGACCGACGCGGAGCCGCAGGACACCACCTACTGACGCGCAGGGGTACTGCTAAGCAAAACTTTCCGGATCCAGTCTGATGCCTGGGGATATTCTAAGGTAAGGAATCTATCCCTAACGTGTCTCTTTCAGATCTTGCAATTCCTGGAGGTGAGCCCCCCCTCCCTCCATTGATGCGTTCAAAGTCATAACAAATTGAGGAACAGCGTGAATTAAAGATAGGCCTTGCGTAAGGTGTTTCCTGATCTTCCACCAAGACATCGCAGTCTTCATGACAGTCTGGATCTGAATCATGTCGTTGAATGACCCTCTGGATTGAATCCATTCCTCATCCAGCTGCTCCTGCAGCGTTCACATATGGAGACGCCACTGGGTACCAGCTGGATGCATGAGGACATCATCCCCAACACAGAGTTGTATTTTCTCACAGAAAATGACTTTTTTTTTATGAGAGAAGCTGTGTTATCTGTTGCAGGTGTCACACTCTTTCAGGAGTGGGAAAGGCTTAGCCTAAATTTGTGTTGAGGCATGCCCACAGGAAAGTCAGAGAATTAGAAGGAGTGAGAGATGATTTTCCAGATTGAGACGAAGGCCCAAAGATTAGAAAAGATCCAGGCAGGCTTGAGTGGAGATGCTGGCCGCCTAAAACATACAAGCCTTTATTAGCCAGTCGTCCAGGTAGGGAAACACCAGGTGACCTGCACGTCTTGGAGAATCCGCTATCGGGCCATGCATTTGGTGAACACCATGGGAGCCAACTTTAGACCGCAGTGAAGCGCCCTGACGTGCCATCTAAAATCTGAGAAACGTTTGATGCTTGGGGTGAATGGGAATGTGGAAATAAGTGTTGAGAAGATCAAGGGATGACAGATAATCTCCCTTTTCCATGAAAAGAAGAATTTCCTGTAGGGGGAGCATCCTGAAGGACTGATTTTTTATGAACTTGTTCAGAAATCGGAGGTCCATGACCTATCTCCATTTTCCTGTTTTCTTTTTGATAAGGAAGAAATGGAAATAAAACTCCTGCTTGTGCAGATTGACGGAACCTTCCATTTGGCATGTTTGGAAAGGAGTAATTTTATTTCTTTCTTGAGATCTGGTAGATGACAAAGCAGTTCTTTTGGAAAATATCTGGGACCCCTGGTGAATTTATGAAGGAAATTACTAGGGCAGAGATTAAACAATTCAACAAATAACTCCCTAGGCAATTTTACGTATAAATCTAGGTCATAGATCCATATATCTAGCTGCTTATCCTCGAAGCATGAATTATTGATTGGACAGCTGAAGTATAACCAAAAACCAAAATTTATCAAATTTAAAAATACATTTTTATTAAAAAACAATTATAATAAAAAACGCCCTTGCAATGTATCAGTATCTATTTCAGTCTTGTACAATTTCATCGCTTAACGCTAGTCAGGAAGCGAAGACGCCGACGAGGAATAGAGATCCAACAAAAGAGCGCATCCACAGCTCTACCACCAGTATCAACAATATCGAGGGAATTCATGCCCTATATATAATAGATATACCATATAAGAAGACCATATCAGAAATTAAGCGATGAAATTGTTCTTAGAACCAAAGTGGAAAAACTGATCTTTGAAAGTGGAAAGATTGGAATCTCAGGTTTTTATTAGACCCCATGCTCATAGTTGATAGCTGCGATCTGCAATAAGTTGTGAACCCTTGTCCATATATATCTTAGCAATTGGACATAATTTTGACTGTACATCCATCAATTGATGTGACACAAAGGTTCTACAAGTTCAAAGTGTGGCCTTCCTGACGAAGACGCAGTGGTGCGTCGAAACGCGCGTCGAAGACTTTGTTAATTTGTTTGCCACCAAAAAGAATTGTATTTTAATAAAAATGTGTTTTTAAATTTGATAAATTTTTGTTTCTGGTTATACTTCAGCTGTCCAATCAATAATTCATGCTTCGAGGATAAGCAGCTAGATAGATGGATCTATGACCTAGATTTATACGTAAAATTGCCTAGGGAGTTATTTGTTGAATTGAGATGACAAAGCAGTACCTTCTGAGGTGGGGTAATTGGAGGATGCAGAACGAATTATAGGGTGTGACCATGCTGAACGACATCCACCATTAATTTGTCTGATGAGATGAACTTCCAGTTCTGTAGGAATTTTGAAGAGGTTGGACCGAATTGCTGTGGGACTGCAGTGGCAGGGGCCTTGAAGCACAAGTTACTTACCTTCGGTAACGATATATCTGTAAGAAACAGTAGTTAGTGTTAGATTCCTTACCTTAAAATATCCCCAGGCGTCAGACTGGATCCGGAAAGTTTTGCGTAGCAGTAGCCTTGCGCGTCGGTAGGCGCCGTCTGCGGCTCCGCGTCCGTCGTCGGCGTCATGGGCGCCATGATGACGTCGGAGTACTTAGATGCCGCCCTCGCGCGCTGACGTCAGTTCTTGTACATAGCTTTCGGCGCCAAGAACGCAGAGCCATGCCAGAGACTGACACTGGCGTCATGAAACTAGGGCCCTCAAAGGGAAATACCTTAACCCTGGATGTCGGTTCGCAGAACGGGGAGGATGGGTGGAGAGGTAAGGAATCTAACACCAACTACTGCTTCTTACAGATATATCGTTACCGAAGGTAAGTAACTTGTGCATCTGAAAGAAACAGGTTAGTATTAGATTCCTTACCTTAGAATAGATACCCCAGCAATACCAACCCCGGTGGTGGGTCTACGAACCAAGATCACACCAGAAAGTCCTGGAGAACGGAACAGCCGAAAAAGCCATCTCTCCAGACTTGGCTGTCCGGGCAGTAGTGTCTCGCAAACGTGTGCAGCGAAGCCCACGTAGCTGCCTGACAGATGTCCTGCAAGGTGACTCCCCGACCCAGGGCAGTAGTGGCAGCCGTGGCCTGAGTGGAATGGGCCCTCAGCCCAACAGCAGGCTCCTTTTTCGGCAAGGAGTAACAGACCTTGATGCACAACACAACCCACCGAGAGATGGTCTGTTTGTGCACCGCCCTTCCCTTCTTCGCGCCCACGTAACCAACAAAGAGCTGGTCGTCCACCCTGAACTGGCGTGTGCGGTCAAGATAAAAAGGAAGCGCACGTTTTGGGTCCAGACGGTGGAGCCTCCCTTCTTCTTTCCAGGGATGCGGAGGCGGAAAGAAGGTGGACAAGGTGATGGACTGCCCAATGTGAAAGGCCGTAACCACCTTGGGCAGGAAAGAAGGACGAGTTTTCAAGACATCTCTGTCCGGATGGACAGAGAGGAAAGGAGGCTTAGAAGATAGAGCCTGGAGCTCACTCACTCTCCTGGCAGAGGTGATGGCAACCAGGAATGCAGTCTTAAGAGTCAGAAGACATAGAGGGCAATTGTGAAGTGGCTCGAAAGTAGCGCACATCAAATAGGTAAGAACAAGGTTCAACTCCCACTGAGGCATCACGAAAGGAACAGGAGGAAACATGTGCGTGATGCCTTTGAAGAATCTATTTACAACCGGGGACTTGAAAAGAGAAGGCTAATCAGGAAGCCTCAAAAAGGCTGAAATGGCAGAGAGGTAGCCTTTGATAGTGCCCAGAGCAGAGCCCTGCTGGGCAAGAGAAAGAAGAAAGAGGAGAACCTCTGAAAGGGGGGCAGAAGTGGATCCTCAGCCTTCGCTGTGCACCATGCCACAAATTTGTCCACCTGCAGGCCTATACCGATTTTGTGATGGGACGCCTGGCTGCCAGAATAACATCACAGACTTCAGGAGGCAAGTCAAATGGCCTCAACTGCTGCCGCTCAATCTTCACGCATGTAGGTGGAGACTGGACAGGTTCGGGTGGAGGACCGTCCCCTGCTGCTGCGACAGAAGGTCCTCCTGAAGAGGCAGACGAATCGGGGAATCGACTGACATGCTTAGTACTCGGGATACCAGTATTGTCGTGCCCAGTCCGGAGCCACAAGGATGACTTGGGCCTGGTCGCGCCGGATCTTCTTCAGCACTCTGGGCAGAAGTGGTATAGGCGGAAAGGCGTACAACAGACCGCAGCTCCACTTGCGACGAAAAGCGTCTCCGCGCGAGTGCCACCTTGGAAATTCCAACACGCAGAACTGATGACATTGCGCGTTCTCTTCTGTGGCAAATAGATCTAACCAAGGCTCTCCCCACTGCTGAAATAGGTCTTGCGCCACGTCCGAGTTAAGACGCCATTCGTGATCCATCATGCACTGGCGGCTGAGTTCGTGCACTCTGGCGTTAAGGGAACCTGCCAGGTGGTGAACCACCAGGGTAATGCCCTGGCGTTCCAGCCACTGCCAGAGGCGCAGAGCCTCCTGACAAAGGGTCCACGACCCCATCCCGCCCTGTTTGTTGCACTACCACATGGCGGTGGTGTTGTCCGTGAACACCTGCCTCTACACTGCCGCGGTCAGAGGGGAGGAATGCTTTCAGTGTAAGTCGGATCGCCCACAGCTCCAGTAGGTTGATATGGAGCCGGGACTCCGCCGGAGACCAGAGGCCTCTGATCTCCGCCTCTCCCATGTGGCCCCCCATCCCAGGAGGGACGCATCCTCCACTACTACGTGCTCCGGTTGGGGTAGGGAGAGTGATCTGCCGCTGACCCAATCGCGGTCCCGATCGGGATCAGAGCCTGAGTATCCTGAACCAGCTGTTCGGGAGGATAAACCCGAAACTGCGCCGAATCTAGAACCGCTCCAATAAAGAGGAGCTTAGGAGAGAGGCACAGGTGCAACTCTGGCACATTGATGGAGAACCTCAGCAGGTACAGGAGGTCGGCCATAGTCTGGAGGTGGTTGACGACTGTCTGGGGCGAGCCAGCCTTCAACAACCAAGTTGTTGAGATAGGGGAAGACTGAGACCCCTGATCTGCGCAGATGAGCTGCGACCACCGCCATCACCTTCGTGAACACCAAAGGGGAGCACCGTAAACTGAAAGTGCTCGTGGCCTACCGTGAACCGCAGGTAACGCCGGTGGGCCGGCAGGACTGGGATATGGAAATAAGCGTCCTGCAAGTCCAACGCTACCATCCAGTCTCTAGGGTCTAGGGCAGCTAAGACCTGAGCTAAAGTCAGCATCTTGAACTTCTCTCTCCGGAGGAAGCAGTTGACGCTCCGGAGGTCCAAGATAGGGTGTAGGCCTCCTTTGCCCTTCTTGGGTACCAGAAAGTAGTGGGAGTAGCAACCACGTCCTACTTCTGGCCAGGGAACGCGCTCGATGGCCCCCTTGGCCAAGAGGGCAATAACTTCCTCCTGCATAAGTTGCAAGTGATCCCCCGACATGCGGTGGCACTGCGGGGCATGGCTGGAGGGGTCGCCTCGAAGGGGAGGGAGTAGCCTCTTCGGTCGATTTGCAGCACCCATCTGTCCGACGTGATAGTACGCCAGTGGAGGAGGTGATGGCGGACCCTGCCCCCCACTGACGTCGTATGGGCCTGAAAGCTCGAACTAGGAAGGCTTTGAGGCAGATGCTGCAGGAGCGGGTGTGGACTGACCTGGCCGTTGTCCCACGGCACCGCCACGGCGGTTACCACGTCCGCGTTGAGGTGGTTCTGCAGCCTGTGGCTGGCTGGACGTGTGGGGGCGCCCCTCCTGTGGCCACGAAAGGGGCGAAAAGCAGAAGTTTGCTGACGCTGGCCCGACAGGCACAAGAACTTGGCTGTAGCCCTGGAGTCCATGAAACGTTCTAGCGCACTGTCTGCTTTGTCGCCGAAAAGGCGACGGCCCTCAAATTGCATGTCCATGAGTGTGGCCTTGACATCCCCAGAAAAGTTGGCAGACCGTAGCCAGGCGTGACGGCGAACCGCCACCGTCGTCGCAATCGCCCTACCCAGCGAGTCTGTGGTATCGAGTCCACACCGAATGGAATAGCGTGCTGCATCCCATCCCTCTGCTAGGGCCTGGGTAAGCTTTGCCTGGACCTCCACTGGGCACTGTGGCAGCACTTCCTCAACCGTATCCCACAAAGAGTGGGTGTAACGGCCCAAAAGGCATGCAGTGTTGACAGAACGCAACCCCAAACTCAGTGAGGAGACCAGTTTCTTCCCAAACTGATCGTACCTTTTGGATTCCCGATCCGGAGGAGCGGTCGGAAATGCGGTCTGGGATGTAGAGGCCTGGATCACTAGACTTTCGGGGGTGGGGTGGGTGGACAGAAAGCAGGGGTCGCCCGGAGCCGGGCGGTGGTGTCGGGCCACGTTCCGATCTACAGGGAGACCTGTAGAGGGCTTGGACAAATAGCCCAACAGAACATCAGTGAGGGATTCCTTGAATGGCAGCAGAGGCTCCAAGGACTTTGCCTGCAGTTTGAGCACCTCAGTGAGGAGATTAGTCCTCACGGCCGCATCAGGGAGCTAAAGGCCTTGGCTGCCCTGGTCTACTCCATGCTGTAAGCAGCACCCTCCTCCGAAGCCACGGAGGGAGGAGAGATGAATCCAGTGTCAGGCGAAGTGTCTAGACCACTGGCCTCGCCCAGCTCATCTGCCCAGTCCTAGCTCAACTGGTACTGCTATGCCAGAGGGTCCTCAGACCACTCCCAGTTCTCCCCTTCATCCGTGTCCTGAAATTCAGGCAAAAATGACGGGGCCGGGTCATAAATGAATTGCTCACCCATCGACGTCCGAGACGGCGCCGCACCGGCGTCGGACCCGGAATGGGGCTGAACCCGGGGCCGGCGTCGTCCGAAGACGGTGCCAGGAGAGACACCATGGGGGTCGTCACCAGCGGAGGGGTCGTGAGGTCGACCAGTGACGGCCCGGATCCAGGCCTGGATCCTGTGGGGCCCTGCAGCGTCAGGACCAAAGTCGACGACGGCGCCGGGCCGAAGCCCCCGACGGCTCCGTGGCCGGAGCCTCTGGCCCGCAAGGGCCCCCAGTCGGGACTGCGGGGCCCGAAGGCGACCCGGTAACCCTCGACGGAGGGAAGTGAGTCCTCATGGCAATGAGGAAATCACGAATCTCCTCCGGCGTCACTCGCAGGCCAGGGACAGGAGGGTATGGGCCTGGATGTGGTGCTTGCGCCTCTGGCAGAGCCGCGCGGGCGGTGTCGCCCGAGTCGTCAGCCGCGCCATGCGGGCGAGGGGGTCCAAAGAGCAATGTCGTGTCTTGGACTTTTTCTCAGAGTGACTCGACTTACCGGAGGACTTAGAGCCCGACAAGTGATGGCGATAACTCGACGAGCGATGACTGCGGCTCCACGACCAGTCCCTCGACCTCTTCCTCGACCGTGACCTCGAGCGGCGCGGAGCCGACTGCCGGATCTCGAGCAGCTTGCGGGACAGCTCCCGCCTAGCCTTCGAGGTCAAGGCACGGCAGTCGGGGCACAACTTGTCGTCGTGGTTGGACCTGAGGCAGTCAAGGCACCAACGGTGGGGGTTGGTCACCGACATCATGCGGTGACAGGCCTCACAGGGCTTGAAGCCAGGCATCCCTATCGACACCAGGAGTCGATGTCGACTCAAAAATGATGATCAAAAAAGATCAAAAAGTTGGTCAAAAAGTGACCAGAGTACTGCTCTTCCCGGATCTGCGCTTGCTGGCGCGGAAAAAAGAAGAACTGACGTCAGCACGCGAGGGCGCTGTCTAAGTACTCCGATGCCGTCATCCCGGCGATCACGACGCCGACGACAGACGTGTAGCTGCAGACGACGCCTGCCAACGCGCAAGGGTACTGCTATGCAAAACTTTCCGGATCCATTCTGACGCCTGGGGATATTCTAAGGTAAGGAATCTAAGGTAAGGAATCTAACACTAACCTGATTCTTTCAGATAAAGTCATTGTCTGGTTGCGTCTTGGGATCTTCCAGCAGATTGCTGCCTCTTACGTCATGTATGCTGCAAATAGGACTGCGCAGTGCTGGACCTGAAGGATTGATGGTACGGTTGGTAAGTTTTCTGCGAATAATGCTGGAACCGCTGTTGGAATTGTGGTCGAGATGTATATTGCCCTCAAACTCTGGCTCGAAAGGATGGAAAGCAGCATTGCTGAAGCGTGACCAGAGATTTAGTCAAATCTGTGTCCGCTTTTATCGATTGCAGAGCTTCATCTATGTGCTTGCCAAACAAACACTCTCCATTGAAGGGCATATCCAACTCCTTAGCTTCTTACCTCGGGACAAAAGGTGGTCGCCTTTAGCTGACCCTGGCGTTGCAGCACTCCTGTCCCTGCCATTTGACGAAAAGGCAGTAGAAGAAACATCCATAGCGATCTCTATAAGTTCAGCATACACTCTTTCCCCTTCGGATAAAATATCTTTAGCTTCCTTTCTCTTATCCTCCGGGAGATGTTCTAACAAAGAAGAAATCTCTGACCACATCTGCCTGTCATACCTTCCCAAGATGGCCATGGCGCTGGAAGCTCTAATAGAAGTAGCCGCAAGAGCAGAAAACCTCTTTCCAAAGTATTAAGCAGGCAACCTTTATTATGAGGGGGAGCAGTACACAGGGATGCAGGAATTTTGGCTCTTCTCTGTGCAGCCTGCATAATTAAAGAGTCTGGCCTATGATGGCAAATTAAGCATCTGTGCGAGTTGTCAGGGCCTTGTATTTTTTATCCAGTTTTGGTATAACAACTGGAATAGAAGCAGGTGTCTTCTTCAGTTTAAGGTCTCCCTGCCACGAATCATCCACTATGGGAATAGCTCTGATAAGTGCCTGGTATGAAGTCATACAAAAAGCATTCAGTCTGTTTAGTCGGCAGAGGTAGATCTAAGTGCTTGGATGCACACTCCAAAAAGTCATGAAAGCCACCTATGTCAGCAGGTGGAGAATGTGCAGGAGGTGGGATAGGAGATGGAGGCATGGGAGCTATATAGTCATCCCATTAATCCTGCAGATCCACATGAGTATGGATGTCCCCTTCCTCTACCTGTTGTTGAGCCACATCCTGAATATCCTCTGGAATAACAATTGGAGGTAGAATTTTTTCACTGGTGGATTTGGGTGAACTTTGTCCTGCTAGATCAACAGGGGTCTGCTGAGGAGGCGGAGGCCATTGAGGAGCATTCGCCTCTGAAAAACGCCTGTAACAATATTTTATCATATGGCGCAATTCCGCCACCATTGAGACAGGAACATACACAGATGATTCCCTAAAATGAGGAGGTTCTTCTTCTCTGTCATCATAGGGGTAACGTTCCTGAAAGGATTCCAGCTGCTGTGCAGAAGAAGTTTCTGAAAATGAATATTCCCTGCTAAGTAAGAGAAATGGTCATTGTTCTCAATGTCCTTATATGGTGCAATTCCGTCACCATTGAGACAGGAACATACACAGATGGTTCCCTAAAATGAGCAGGTTCTTCTTCTATGTCATCATAGTTCCTGAAAGGATTCCAGCTGCTGTGCAGAAGAAGTTTCTGAAAATGAATATTCCCCTGCTAAGTAAGAGAAATGGTCATTGTTATCGATGTCCTTATATGGTGCAATTCCGTCACCATTGAGACAGGAACGTACACAGATGGTTCCCTAAAATGATGAGGTTCTTCTTCTCTGTCATCATAGGGGTAACGTTCCTGAAAGGATTCCAGCTGCTGTGCAGAAGAAGTTTCTGAAAATGAATATTCCCCTGCTAAGAGAAATGGTCATTGTTCTCAATGTCCTTGTCATCAGAGTCCTGACATTTGACTTTCAACTGAGAATGACTATAAGCAGGGCCAAACAAACCCTCATCCTCAGACTCTTGAAAGTCCAAAAGACGTACTAGAGGCAAAGGAGACATTTTTTTAAAATCCTTCAACTGTTTGGAATGCAGAAGGCTGATTCTTGCTTCTGCCGACGGGCTCGTTGAAAGAACTGTCGGCGGTGCAGTCGTTGATACCGTCGTTTTCAGAATCGTGGTGAGCACCGTTGACGGAGCGGTGGTCGACGGAGAGATCCTCGTCGACGGTGAAAGCCTTGTCAATGGTGAAAGTTTCATCGACATAGAAGGTCTCACCGACGTTGAAGGTCTTGTCGACGATGATACCGTCATCAAAGTTAACTGCGGTCCCGTCAATGCTGCTGCCATCGTCGTTTTGACAGTTGAAATCATGGCCGTCGCCGAAGAGACTGTCGACGGTGTGGGAACTTCATCTGGCTTACCAGCGGCGATAGCTCTCGATGACGAAACCGTCGAAGGTCGAGATGACTGATCCCTCACAGGAGTCAAGGAAGCAGAAACCGGTGCTGAGGAAGATTTTTAGTTTTTTTGTGGCGTTTTACCTCAGATTTCTCTTGTTATTGGGACCTGGATCTTTTTGGGTCCCCATGATGAGAAGCCTTCCTTTCTTTTTATAGACGAAGACTGAGCTCTTTCCTCAGATTCAGAGGCTGCTGTATTCCTCTGAAGCCAGAGAAGCAGCCTACCTAAGGGTTTTGGCCGAAAACTATTTGCATTACCTGGGTGTGTGGTCAGGCTAGAGGCAATAGAGACACTGTTTGTAGGGGTCCTCAAAAAACAGTTTACACTTTCCTCAAGTCTTACAGGGCCTGAAGAACCCTTTTTTGTGCTCTGTCATGTTGAAAGAAATTACATATTTAAAGTACCTTGTCTGTAGCTGGAAGCTGGAGGTCAAAAGTTGAAGAAACAAACTGTCACTGAGCAGAGCTCAGAGAGACTCCCCGACACATGAGGTGCTGTAAGAAATCTGAGGTGTGGTGACTCTGAGGAGAGGGTTACTCTAAAGTCTCTGCTGTGACTGGCTGGTCTTTGGATGCTATAAAAGAATGTTGAAAGGTGGCTAAATTGTCTTTTCTTTCCTACGGAGGTCTATGGTAATGTACTCAGTACTGCTATTTCTACTGTTACAGTGGGACTGTGAGAAGTTGGCCCGATATATGATGTTCACTATTTTAGTGATCACCTTGCACCAGTCCAAACAACCCTTATGGTGAAGGTTGTAAGTCAATCTTGTAGACCAGCTATCCTAGTGGTAGCGTGGACAGAACAGTCTTAGGCTAAAAGACTCTTGAGGGCGTGTAAAGCCAGCTGTTTTACCATATGTAACCCCTTGAATATCAAATGAAAGGACACCACACAGGATATCTATAAAATATATATGTATTTATTTACTAACACACTCCTCTGAACTCTTTAAGAGATCAGAGGCCAAGGCACATAACAAGATACTTAGTCAGAATACGTTAAGTTGCACAATTTACGGTTAGGCCCTAGAGGCGATGCAAACCAGATATTAAGAAAGTGGTATAAGTACCACGTCACGAGAAAAGGAAAGGCATAGGGCAGAGGGAATCGTTGGTGCTACACTTTATGAACCTTAGTTTAGAACTGACTTGGGGTCAGGGAAAACAGATGTCTGAAGGACTGAAGAACTTGTCTGCAGTCCTGTTGCTGATGTTCAGAGAGGCTGTCAGCAAGGACTACACCATCTACTGAACCATCATCAGGGTTCTGAGTAAGCAGGTCTGGGAGAGGGTCACTCTCTTCCTCCTGCCCCTCATCTGTAGCCATGAGCAAGCCCATGTCTGCCCTGTCGACAATGCTCTGAGTCTGTTGACATGAAGCACCCTGTGGGGGCTTCTGGGAATCCCAAGGTCCACCAAGTAGGTGACTTCTCCCTTCTGATCAACTATTGTGTGGGGCCCAGACCATTTGTCATGGAGTGCTGCTGGGGCCACTGGCTCCAACTCCCACACTTTCTGTCCTGGCTGGTACACAGTCAGCACAGCCTTTTGGTCATGCCAAGCTTTCCGAAGTTATTGGCTAGCCTCAAGGTTTTTAGAAGCCTTCTCCATATACTCAGCCATCCTGGAGCGGAGACCAAGTACATAGTCCACTATGTCATGCTTAGACTTTTTGAGAGGTAAATCCCATCCTTCCTTCACAAGACATAGGGGTCCCCTTACAGGATGCCCAAACAAAAGCTCAAAAGGGCTGTAGTCAACCCTCTTTTGTGGGACCTCTCTGTAAGCAAACAGAAGGCAGGGTAAAAGGATGTCCCATCTTCGCCTCAGCTTTTCTGGTAACCCTTTTATCATCCCTTTGGGGGTCTTGTTGAATCTCTCCACAAGCCCATTGCACTGTGGGTGATAGGGGGTGGTGACACACTCCTTCCACATTGCAGTTAGATATCCTGACATGAAGTTTGCACCTCTGTCAGAGACAACCTCCTCTGGAAACCCCACTCTGGAGAAAACTCCAAGTAGGGCCCTTGCCACAACAGGAGATGTTGTGGTCCTCAGGGAATAGCTTCTGGATACCTGGTGGCATGATCCACTACCACCAGCATGAATCTGTGCCAAGATGTTGTTTGGGGGTCCATTGGTCCTACACTTGTCTATCCCCACTCTCTCAAAGGGTACCCCCACCACAGGTAGTGGTATGAGGGTGGCCTTTGTGGTGCCACCTGATTTGCCACTGGCTTGGCAGGTAACACAGGAGCGACAAAACTCCTTGGTATCTTCTGACATGTGGGGCCAGTGAAAGTGAGGGACAAGCCTGTACCAAGTCTTGTTCTGGCCCAGGTGTCCTGCTAAGGGAATATCATGGGCCAAGGTAAGAAGGAAGCCCCTAAATTTCAGAGGTATAACCAACCTCCTGGAAGCACCAGGCTTGGGGTCTCTAGCCTCTGAACAGAGGAGCCCATCATCCCAATACACTTTATGGGTACCTTGATCATTCCCAGCAGCCTCAGCAGCAGCCTACTGTCTGAGGGGTTCAAGAGAGGAACAGTCTAATTGTGCCTGCCTCAGATCGCCCTGTCCCAAGAAACTCAACCTGATCAGACTCAAGCTATTCTAGGACAGTTCCCTCTTGGATCTCAGAATCATCCTCCTGGGAGGGCTGATCCTCAACCTGAGGCAGGGGGGGAAGGCACTGCCTTAACCACATCGCTGAGGCGGCTATTCCGCCGCAGCGCCAAGGGGGCGGGGTGGCCGCGCGGCGGGCGCATCCTGGTGACGGAACCGCCCCGTCACCAACCGTGGTTGGGCTGTGCTCATGACGGAGCGGTTCTGTCATGGCCCTGCCCGCTCAATGGAACGCCCAGCGCAGGCGCGGCGAGCGGGCCATGATGGAACCGCCCAGTCATCAGCACAGCGCCACTGCAGCTGATGATGGAGCGGTTCTGTCATCAGCGTCGAAAGAGTTAACCATCTTGCTCTTTCTCTTGGATGGTGTCTGGTCTATTGTTCCAAGATCCAGCACTTGTTCAGGTAGGCACTTTTTGGCCTGTGACCTGGTCACAGCAAGGACATGTGCTGATATTCCCAGCATTTCTGCATGGGTCCTATACTCCACCTCAGACCAGACTGAAGTTTCAAGATCATTACCCAACAGACACTCTATAGGAAGGTCTGAACTCACAACAACTCTTTTGAGGTCAGTTACCCCTCCCCAGGAGAAGTTAACAACTGCCATACTATGGGAGGTAGTGGCATTGCTAGCGTTGGTCACTAGGTAGGTCTCACCTAGTATGATCTGGTCAGGGTCCACAAAGTTAGGTGTCACCATGGTGACACTGGCACATGTGTCCCTGTAGGCCTGAGCCATCTTATCATTAATAAAAGGCGTCTGCCTGTACTTGCTCAGATTACTGGGACTTACAGTAGAGGACATTGCTATGTCCCCATCACAGACAAGAACACCCTGAGTTGGAACTCTGACTAGGCCAGAGTCCACCTCAGTTCCCAGGATCAACCCTACTACACCCTTTTGCTGGGAACCACCACTAACAGCTGGACTAGGGGGAACAGTTGCCTTAGGGGCAATGGTGGTTGGTGCTGTGCCCTTCTTGGTGCACTCACTAAACCAGTGAGAGACTGATTTACAGTATCCACACCAGGGCTTCTTTGGGCCTTCTTGTTTCTGTTTGTTCTTTTTGGAGCCACCCTCCCCCTGTGCCTTTTGGGGGCCTGGTGAAGACTTCTGGTCTTTTGATTTCTGCTCATTACCCTTCTGGTCTGCTTTTTTCTGATCACCCCCTTGGTTCTGGTTTTTCTGCTTAATCCTAGTTCTGACCCATTTGTCTGCCTTCTTTCCCTATTCTTGGGGAGAGGTCAGATCAGAGTCAATCAGGTACTGATGCAATGCACAAGTTACTACTTGTGTAACGATATATCTGTAAGAGACGTTAGTTAGTGATAGATTCCTTACCTTAGAATATCCCCAGGCGTCAGACTGGTTCCGAAAATGTTTGCGTAGCAATACCCCTGCGCGCCGGCAGGCGTAGTCCGCGGCTCCGCGTCCGTCGTCGGCATCGTTAGCGCCGGAAATGATGTTGTCGGAGTACTTAGACGCCGCCCTCACGCGCCGATGTCAGTTCTGATACACAGCTTTTCCGCGCCAGATACGCAGAGCCATGATAGAACCAACACTGGTGCCATGAAACTAGGGTCCTGAAGGGGATCACCTTAACCCTAGATATCGGTTCGCAGAACGGGGAGGATGGGTGGGTCGGTAAGGAATCTATCACTAACTAATGTCTCTTACAGATTTATCGTTACACAAGTAGTAACTTGTGCATCTGAAAGAGACACGTTAGTGATAGATTCCTTACCTTAGAATAGATACCCCAGCAATACCAACCCCGGTGGTGGGTCTGCGAACCAATAATCACACCAGAAAGTCCTGGAGGACGGAACGGCCAAAGAAGCCATCCCTCCGGACTTGGATATCCAGGCAGTAGTTGTAGGAGAGTAGGGTCTGCAATCCTATGATCACCCAGATTTTTTGCTGCACTGGTTTACGACTTTTCCTGGCTGTGGGCCTGCTAATCAGACCCACAGCCTAGCTGTTCTCTCTATCCAAATTGTACTCAGGTACTGAATTGGCACTGGGCCCTCTCCAAGTCCCTGTACCCAGGGCTGAGGTGCACCCAGAAGTCTCCCAGGGGCTGAAGCATGTATTGTGCCACCCCTGGACTGACTAACTAAAGTGACACAACTGGCTGCACGACAGCTGGGGCAAGGTGATGTACTCACCCTTTGCTTTAGATATAGTATACCTATATCTAACCCTAAAAAGGACACACAGATCTCCTATCAGTCACTCCTATGGCATGCCTTAACAATCCTGGAGGCACAGTGCTTGGAATCGTGTGAGATGGTGCTCTGGCATGAGCTGAGCCTGTCTGCGGCTTTCGGGATCCATCCCTTAGCCGTTTCCATGATATCGCATACCATATACTCTTAAGTGCATTATAATCCTCGCGGTTAAATGCCAACTCTGGTATCGCTTTATCAAAACATGTCGAGTAAGGTGTCATACGAATTGGAATACTAACCCCTCGCCAATTCTGGCGACGGGGTTAGCATTCCACCCTTCAAGAGGGACACGACATGCATGTAGCCTGTAACCCCGGTTAAAGTCAAACAGAGCCTCAGCTCCACAAAATGGATGCTGCCACCGAGACACAAGTCTGCCCTCCTGCTGCTGGGAGTCCTCCCAGAGCAGGAGATAAGGACAAAGGGTTTCCTGCCAGGGGCGGTGCCAGCACCGTCCCAGACAGGATTTTGTGTATTGTAGGTAGGCAGGGCTTCAGAGGAAGGTGACTGCACGTGGCACCCCAGTGCTTACTGTGCATAGGCTGGCTTGAACCAGTTCCAGGGACACTCCAGACCCTGTGCTGGGGAAAAGCCCGCCAAGGAAGTGGGTGTAACCACCCCCCTCCTGGTCCCACCCATAGGGCAGGACCTAGTCGCGTGCCAGCCCCCTTTTCCCAGATAAAGGTAGGGACTGGCCCCCTTCCAAATCAGATCATCTTTGGAATCAAGACACGACTTTCTACGAAAGGACATCAAAATTTCTTCTTCAAGATTCTCCCTTGTGACTAAGGAGTAGTCACCCTGCATCCGCAGGCACCATCGCAAGAACACTGCGGTCTGCTGCAAGTCCTTCCTCCGGAATCCGACTGCCCAGCTCGACGAGAACCGGCTTCCCTGGCACCTCTGACCTCTAACTTCATCAACAAGAGAGTAAGGGCCGGAAGGAAACACTCTCATGCCCCTCATAAATCCATATATCAAACAACAAGAGAGTGTTAAAACGAGTAACAAACACAGTAGGTAAACAAATTTCTGTTCAGGACGCTACTAAACCTCAGAAAAAGCAGTTGTTTGCAGTAGGAAAAATAGAGTGCACATGCTCAAAGATCTAGCTAAAAGAACCCTCAGGCTCCAATGGAACATTGGTAGCCAGTTGTCTTCATTGGGTCCTCTTTAATAGCTAGAGAGATGAAAGTGAGTTAAAAAGAGTGTGGACCACTTCTCAAAATTACTTTAATAAGAGAGTGGCTCTAACTCTCTTAAAAACAGTGATTGAAAAACGTTATTATTTTTCTGGACTATAAGAAGGTTTATTCAATGAACCATTTAGTCCAATTCAACAAGTGAAGGAGAAGAATTAGTAAAAAATACGGTCAACATGTTTCTGCTTTAGGAGCGATAATTAAGCTCAGCATTCTTCAGGACCAAAAAATACAATACTCTACCACTCAATTGTCAGAGCACGCTAAAGCGCTCAGACCTGAGCAGTGAACATAGGGAACCATACGACCTGCAGTTGTCGAAGCTCCTTTTAGGAAATTCTTCCTCAAAATCATTAACTTCCTTATTGTAGGGGAAACGATCAGAATCTACAGGGATGAATAAAAACAATACAGTGTCCAAATTACGAACTCTTAGAAACATACATCCACTCTGGTAGACTCATAACACGTGCACAACTATACTTGATTCAACTCATTTGTAAGTTGAGGGAAATTATTCCTTTTGTAATTAAACCAAAGGAGGAACAAACTGATGATAACGCTGTTTGCATTTCAAAACCTGTTCTATCATTAGGCATTGTGTATCAGCTACCTACACAGAGTAAGTAATTGCATAAAAAGCAGTCCTATGACCTCTACCCACCTCTACAGCCCAGCTGAGAACCGTGGGTGCGACGAGACCTCGAGGGACCGGCCATCTGCAAGACTGCACGACTTCTGCACAGCAAGCCCGCCGAGTAATTTCCTGGTGAGTGCTTTGGGGTCCGAGAAGCCCCGACCCTGAGCAGGTCCAGCACCGAAGTGCAGCCTCCCAGCATCTCCACGATCTGCGTGGGGCCCTTCTGCTTTTTGCTGCTCACCGCGTTGTTTGGCTACTAGCCCGCTGGCTTGTGGCCTTCTGAACGACGCCCGACGACATCACTGCTGCTGGTCTGGTTGCTCCAGACTGGCCCTTGCTCCCTTCCAGAAGAGGAGCACCCCGGACCCTCCTGGTCCACTCAAGACGCCATTTTGAGTCCACCGCGTGGGCTTGAATTAGCCAAGGCTTGTTGCCCAATCCTGGGTAACTTCGACGCCGACAGCTTCATCCATCGTGGGACAGCTCGCCTCTCCATCCTGGTCGCCGACAACGCCTCCTGGTCCGTGAGATCTGCAGAGCCAGCGTCGCCCACTCACCTAGTCGAGGTGACTACCATCCGGTGCCCTCCTGGTGCCCACTGACTACTGGCTAGTAGTCACGAACTTGGTCCCCTCTGCTTTCAGGTGTCATCTATCTTCGAGATCCAGGCTTGGATCACTTCGAACTCTCTTCACTGGTCGCCTGCCAGCATCTTTCTTCCAGGCTCCTGGTCCGGCAACGAGGATTCCCGACGTCTTTTGAGACCTATGCAGCTGCAGCCCCTGGGCTAGGTAACTTCGGCATTTCGGTGCCCCAGCATAGCCTCACTATCCAAGGGTCAGGATCCACTGTCGTTTTCTCCCTACCAGGTCGGGTTCGCTCGTGAACACTAACTTTAACTTTACTAGCTATCATAGACTTTGTCCCGCATCCCGCGTGAGAGTGCACACTCTGCACCCGAGTCCCCTAGGCCTCCTAGAAGTAATCTAACGATTCCCTAGTCAAGTCCTAGCGATTCCAAAGCCTATTAGTACTGTACTTACCTGCTAGTAATTTCGCATTCCACTTTTAGAGTATATGGTTTTTCGTGCCCCTCGGGCATTTGTATATACTGTGCTAACTTAAGTATTTTCGTAAGAGTTTTGTTGTGTGCCTAGCACCCTGTCCTCATAAAGAGTACAGGGTTGTTGTGATTCTAATAAATACACTGTTTATTTTCATAACACGTGTGTGGTGTCCTTTCCCTGGGTGTTCAAGGGGTAATGTGATGGTAAAACAGCTGGCTTAACACGCCCTCTAGAGTCTTAGCCTTAGACTGCTCGTATCCATGCTACTAGGATAGCTGGTCTATAAGGTTGACTTACAACCAATCATCAATAAGGGTTGTTTGGACTGATATATAGTGATCACTAGAATAGTGAGCACTGCACATCAGGCCAACTTCTCACATTGGTGAGCAGCGGTTGGGATTTGAGCTTGCTGTTGTTTTACCACACATATCCTAAGAATATCTTGTGAAAGATCACATAAGTACTAAAGGTACATATAACTTAGCTTAGAATACTCTGAGTTCTACTGAACCAGCTGTTGTAGCTCCTAGGGCCTAGCACACCCTAAACTACAACTCTAGCAAGGGATCAGTAGGCAAACATATAGTGTAGGTAAGTGCACCACTTACACCTCACTAGAAAAGCATGTCTACCCATGGAGAGTCCACTGAGACTCCCCTGGTAAGTGTTGACCCTCCACAGGTCACTTCAAGATATGCAGCTCTCAGTTTCCAGGAGATGAGACAGATCTGTGTCTCCAGGAAACTGAAGCAGGGGTCTAACCCCACCATTCCCTTTCTGATAGGTCTCTTAGAGACATATGATGCCAGAAAGATTTCTCAGTTACATGAGAATATGCCAGCCTTAGAGGGAACCTCTGGGGATCCAGACCTCCCCAACACTGCTACTGCAGTTGAGGAGGAGGATCAAGAGGAACTCTCTGGGGATGAGGTAGACAAAGGTCTTGAGGTAGTCAGAAGGCTAACCAGGGCCAACTTAGACTTACTTGGGCTAGGATCTGGGGGACCCCCAGTACTAACCCTAAGTGGGCCTAACCTTGGAGTTAGGAGAGATAGATCTCTTTCTAGGGACTCCAATAGATCTCTGCACTCTAATGCCTCTTCTCAGAGGAGAAGGAATCCTCCACAGGGGAGATTTACTTCCCCTCAGAGAAGGGAGCATGAGGCTAGGATGAGACAAGCTGAACTGAGGATTGAAAGGGAAGAACTTGCCCTGGCCAAAGAGAAGCTTGCCTTTGCTAGAGAGCAGCAGATGAGTGGGTTAGCACCCACTGGTGGCAGCAATCTCCCAAGAGATAGAGAGAAGGGTTTAGATACTAAACACCTGACTAAGATAGTGCCCCCCTTTAAGCAAGGGGATGACATCCAGAAATGGATGGCTGCTCTGGAGAGGGCCTGCACTGTGCAGTGCATTCCCCGGAGTCAGTGGGCAGCTATACTGTGGCTCTCCTTTGATGGTAAAGGTAGAGATAAGCTCCTCACTACAAGAGTGGAGGATGCTAATGATTACCAGGTCCTGAAAAATGCACTGATTGATGGGTTTGGTTTAACCACTGAGCAGTACAGGTTGCTGTTCAGAGACACCCAGAAAACTCAGTCTCAGGACTGGTCTGACTTTGTGGATAGTGCCACTAAGGCTTTGGAGGGCTGGTTGCTGGGTAGCAAGGTTACAGATTACACAGGATTGTATAATCTTATGATGAGAGAACACATTTTAAACAATTGTCAGAACCAGTTGCTGCACCAGCACCTTGTTGATTCAGATCTGACCTCTCCCCAAGAATTGGGAAAGAAGGCAGACAAATGGGTCAGGACAAGGATCAAGCAGAACCAGAACCAGAACCAGAACCAGGGTGGTCAGAAGAAAGCAGACCAGAAGGGTAATGTTAAGAGTGAACAAAATGACCAGAAGTCTTCACCAGGTCCCCAACAAACCAAAGAGGGTGGGGGTCAGGCTTCCCAGAAGAAGAAGACTCAAGAAGGCCAGTCAAAAAGGTGGTGCCAGTACTGCAAAAGTAAATCTCACTGGTTTAGTGAGTGCACCAAAAGAGGAGGACAAACTCCTGCCACTTCAGCCCCTAAGGCAACTGCACCCCCTAGTACAGTCAGTAGTGGTAGTGTACCTCCCAAGGCATTAGTTGGGTTAACCTTGGGTACTGAGGGGTCTGACAACTTAGTTGGCACACTCACTCAGGCTGTCCTTGTCTGTACAGGGGATATGGATATATCCCCTGATATAAGTCCCAATACTTTGGGCAAATACAGGCAGACACCTTTGATTAATGGCAAAATGGCTCAGGCCTATAGGGACACTTGTGCCAGTGTCACCATGGTGACACCTAACTTTGTGGACCCTGGACAGATCATGCCAGGTACTGATTTCCTGGTGACCAATGCCAGCAATGTCACTACTAGTCATAGTGTGGCAATTGTGGCTTTCTCCTGGGGTGGAGTGAAGGGACAAAAGAAAGTTGTTGTCAGTTCAGACCTCCCAGTTGATTGTTTGTTGGGCAATGATTTGGAGTCATCACAATGGTCAGAAGTGGAGCAGAGGACTCACATGGAAATGTTAGGCTTGCCAGCACATGTGCTTGCTGTGACTAGGTCACAGGCCAGAAGATGCCCCACTGAACAGGTGCTGGATCCTGAAATTATGGACCAGACACCTTCCAAGAAGAAGAGCAGTAAGGGTAAGGCTTTGCCTTCCCCCTTGCCCCAGGTTGAGGATCAAGTCTCTGAGGAGGCTGATCTGAGAGAGCTGAGGGAAACTGAGCCTAAAGAGCTTGAACTTGATCAAGTTGAGTTTCTGGGCTCAGGGGGACCCTCCAGAGCAGACCTGGGGAAGGAACAGTTAAACTGCCCTTCCCTTGAACCCCTCAGACAGCAGGCTGCTGCTGAGGCTGCAGGGAATGCCAAAGGTGCCCACAGGGTATACTGGGAAGATGGACTCCTGTACTCTGAGTCAAGAGACCCCAAGCCTGGTGCAACCAGGAGGCTGGTCATCCCCTTGTCTCTGAGAGGTTTCCTTCTCACCTTGGCCCATGAGATTCCCCTTGCAGGTCATTTAGGTCAGACAAAGACGTGGGACAGGCTTGTCTCACACTTTCACTGGCCCCATATGAATGAGAATACCAAGGAGTTTTGTCGCTCCTGTGTCACTTGCCAAGCCAGTGGTAAGTCAGGTGGCACAACAAAGGCCCCCCTCATACCACTACCTGTGGTGGGGGTTACCTTTGAAAGAGTGGGGATTGACATTGTTGGTCCAATGGAACCCCAGACAGCATCAGGGCACAAGTTTATACTGGTGGTGGTGGACCATGCCACCAGGTATCCTGAAGCTATTCCCCTGAGGACCACCACAGCTCCTGTGGTGGCAAGAGCCCTAGTTGGAGTGTTCTCCAGAGTGGGTTTTCCAAAGGAGGTCGTTTCTGACAGAGGTACAAACTTCATGTCAGAATATCTGACTGCAATGTGGAAGGAGTGTGGTGTGAACTACAAGTTCACCACACCCTACCACCCACAATGCAATGGGCTTGTTGAGAGATTCAACAGGACCCTCAAAGGGATGATTCATGGACTACCTGAAACTCTTAGGAGAAGATGGGATGTCCTGATCCCCTGCCTCTTGTTTGCTTACAGAGAGGTCCCACAGAAGGGGGTTGGCTACAGCCCTTTTGAGCTTCTGTATGGGCATCCTGTGAGAGGACCCTTGTGTTTGGTGAAGGAAGGATGGGAGAGACCTCTCAAAAAGCCTGCAACCAACATAGTGGACTATGTACTTGGTCTCCGCTCCAGGATGGCTGAGTATATGGAGAAGGCATCCAAAAACCTGGAGGCCAGCCAAGAACTTCAAAAAGTTTGGCATGACCAAAAGGCTGTTCTGACTGTGTACCAGCCAGGACAGAAGGTGTGGGTGCTGGAGCCAGTGGCCCCAGCAGCTCTCAAAGACAAATGGTCTGGGCCCCACACCATCATTGAGCAAAAGGGAGAGGTTACCTACTTGGTGGACCTTGGAACTCCCAGGAGCCCTCTCAGAGTGCTCCATGTTAACAGGCTCAAGGCATATGTTGACAGGAAGGACATGAGCTTGCTCATGGCCACAGATGAGGGACAGGAGGAAGAGAGTGACCCTCTCCCAGACCTGCTCACTCAGAATCCTGATGATGGATCAGTTGATGGTGTTGTCTTTTGTGGCAGCCTCACTGAACATCAGCAACAGGATTGCAGGCAAGTTCTGCAATCCTTCAGACATATGTTCTCTCTGACACCCAGCCAAACTGATTGGTGTACCCATGATGTTGACACTGGAGACAGTCTACCTGTCAAGAGTAAAATCTACAGGCAGCCTGATCATGTTAGAGACTGCATCAAAACTGAAGTGCAGAAAATGTTGGAACTGGGAGTCATTGAGCCCTCAGATAGCCCTTGGGCTAGCCCAGTAGTTCTAGTGCCAAAGCCTCACACCCAGGGTGGTAAGAAAGAGATGAGGTTTTGCGTAGACTACAGAGGCCTCAATGCAGTCACTAAGACTGATGCCCACCCAATACCAAGAGCAGACGAACTTATAGATAAATTGGCTTCTGCCAACTTCAAGTACATTTGATTTGACAGCTGGGTATTGGCAAATCAGGTTAGCTGAGGAAGCCAAACCCAAGACAGCATTTTCTACCCCTGGTGGGCATTATCAATTTGTGGTAATGCCCTTTGGATTGAAAAATGCCCCTGCCACCTTCCAAAGGTTGGTGAATCAAGTCCTCACTGGGCTGGATGACTTCTGTGCAGCATATCTTGACGATATTGCAGTCTTTAGCTCCACCTGGGAGGATCACCTGGTCCACCTGAGGAAAGTGTTAGAGGCCCTGCAAAAGGCAGGCCTCACTATCAAGGCCACTAAGTGCCAGATAGGGCAGACACAGGTTGTATACCTGGGCCACCTTGTAGGTGGAGGCCAGGTTCAACCCTTGGAGAGTAAAATACAGGCCATCAAGGACTGGGCTCCTCCAATCACCCAGACTCAGGTTCGAGCTTTCTTGGGCCTGACTGGTTACTACAGAAAGTTTGTCAGAAATTATGGGTCCATAGTGACCCCCCTTAATGACCTGACAAGCAAAAAGATGCCAAAGAAAGTTCAGTGGACAGCAAGCTGTCAGAAAGCATTCAATGACCTAAGCAGGCCATGTGCACAGCACCTATCCTAAAGAGTCCAGACTACTCCAAGCCATTCATTGTCCAAACAGATGCTTCTGAGTTGGGTGTGGGAGCTGTTCTGTCTCAGCTGAATTTTGATGGTAATGATCAGCCTATTGCTTTCATTAGTAGGAGGCTGACCCCCAGAGAGAAAAATTGGTCAGCTATTGAGAGGGAGGCCTTTGCTGTGGTCTGGGCCCTGAAGAAGCTGAGGGCCTACTTGTTTGGCACTCACTTCACCATTCAGACAGACCATAAGCCCCTCTTGTGGCTAAATCAGATGAAGGGTGAAAACCCCAAACTGCTTAGGTGGTCCATTTCCCTACAGGGGATGGATTTTACAGTGGAACATAGACCTGGTACTGATCACAGCAATGCTGATGGGCTCTCCAGATATTTCCACTTAGAGCAAGAAGACTCACCTGGTCAAGGTTAGTTTATTGTCCCAAAGTTTGGGGGGGGGGGGTCATGAAGGAGAGTAGGGTCTGCAATCCTATGATCACCCAGATTTTTTGCTTTTTGCTGCACTGGTTTACGACTTTCCCTGGCTGTGGGCCTGCTAATCAGACCCACAGCCTAGCTGTTCTCTCTATCCAAATTGTACTCAGGTACTGAATTGGCACTGGGCCCTCTCCAAGTCCCTGTACCCAGGGCTGAGGTGCACCCAGAAGTCTCCCAGGGGCTGAAGCATGTATTGTGCCACCCCTGGACTGACTAACTAAAGTGACACAACTGGCTGCACGACAGCTGGGGCAAGGTGGTGTACTCACCCTTTGCTTTAGATATAGTATACCTATATCTAACCCTAAAATGGACACACAGATCTCCTATCAGTCACTCCTATGGCAGGCCTTAACAATCCTGGAGGCAGAGTGCTTGGAATCGTGTGAGATGGTGCTCTGGCATGAGCTGAGCCTGTCTGCGGCTTTCGGGATCCATCCCTTAGCCGTTTCCATGATATCGCATACCATATACTCTTAAGTGCATTATAATCCTCGCGGTTAAATGCCAACTCTGGTATCGCTTTATCAAAACATGTCGAGTAAGGTGTCATACGAATTGGAATACTAACCCCTCGCCAATTCTGGCGACGGGGTTAGCATTCCACCCTTCTAGAGGGACACGACATGCATGTAGCCTGTAACCCCGGTTAAAGTCAAACAGAGCCTCAGCTCCACAAAATGGATGCTGCCACCGAGACACAAGTCTGCCCTCCTGCTGCTGGGAGTCCTCCCAGAGCAGGAGATAAGGACAAAGGGTTTCCTGCCAGGGGCGGTGCCAGCACCGTCCCAGACAGGATTTTGTGTATTGTAGGTAGGCAGGGCTTCAGAGGAAGGTGACTGCACGTGGCACCCCGGTGCTCACTGTGCATAGGCTGGCTTGAACCAGTTCCAGGGACACTCCAGACCCTGTGCTGGGGAAAAGCCCGCCAAGGAAGTGGGTGTAACCACCCCCCTCCTGGTCCCACCCATAGGGCAGGACCTAGTCGCGTGCCAGCCCCCTTTTCCCAGATAAAGGTAGGGACTGGCCCCCTTCCAAATCAGATCATCTTTGGAATCAAGACACGACTTTCTACGAAAGGACATCAAGATTTCTTCTTCAAGATTCTCCCTTGTGACTAAGGAGTAGTCACCCTGCATCCGCAGGCACCATCGCAAGAACACTGCGGTCTGCTGCAAGTCCTTCCTCCGGAATCCGACTGCCCAGCTCGACGAGAACCGGCTTCCCTGGCACCTCTGACCTCTACCCACCTCTACAGCCCAGCTGAGAACCGTGGGTGCGACGAGACCTCGAGGGACCGGCCATCTGCAAGACTGCACGACTTCTGCACAGCAAGCCCGCCGAGTAATTTCCTGGTGAGTGCTTTGGGGTCCGAGAAGCCCCGACCCTGAGCAGCTCCAGCACCGAAGTGCAGCCTCCCAGCATCTCCACGATCTGCGTGGGGCCCTTCTGCTTTTTGCTGCTCACCGCGTTGTTTGGCTACTAGCCCGCTGGCTTGTGGCCTTCTGAACGACGCCTGACGACATCACTGCTGCTGGTCTGGTTGCTCCAGACTGGCCCTTGCTCCCTTCCAGAAGAGGAGCACCCCGGACCCTCCTGGTCCACTCAAGACGCCATTTTGAGTCCACCGCGTGGGCTTGAATTAGCCAAGGCTTGTTGCCCAATCCTGGGTAACTTCGACGCCGACAGCTTCATCCATCGTGGGACAGCTCGCCTCTCCATCCTGGTCGCCGACAACGCCTCCTGGTCCGTGAGATCTGCAGAGCCAGCGTCGCCCACTCACCTAGTCGAGGTGACTACCATCCGGTGCCCTCCTGGTGCCCACTGACTACTGGATAGTAGTCACGAACTTGGTCCCCTCTGCTTTCAGGTGTCATCTATCTTCGAGATCCAGGCTTGGATCACTTCGAACTCTCTTCACTGGTCGCCTGCCAGCATCTTTCTTCCAGGCTCCTGGTCCGGCAACGAGGATTCCCGACGTCTTTTGAGACCTATGCAGCTGCAGCCCCTGGGCTAGGTAACTTCGGCATTTCGGTGCCCCAGCATAGCCTCACTATCCAAGGGTCAGGATCCACTGTCGTTTTCTCCCTACCAGGTCGGGTTCGCCCGTGAACACTAACTTTAACTTTACTAGCTATCATAGACTTTGTCCCGCATCCCGCGTGAGAGTGCACACTCTGCACCCGAGTCCCCTAGGCCTCCTAGAAGTAATCTAACGATTCCCTAGTCAAGTCCTAGCGATTCCAAAGCCTATTAGTACTGTACTTACCTGCTAGTAATTTCGCATTCCACTTTTAGAGTATATGGTTTTTCGTGCCCCTCGGGCATTTGTATATACTGTGCTAACTTAAGTATTTTCGTAAGAGTTTTGTTGTGTGCCTAGCACCCTGTCCTCATAAAGAGTACAGGGTTGTTGTGATTCTAATAAATACACTGTTTATTTTCATATCACTTGTGTGGTGTCCTTTCACTGGGTGTTCAAGGGGTAATGTGATGGTAAAACAGCTGGCTTAACACGCCCTCTAGAGTCTTAGCCTTAGACTGCTCGTATCCATGCTACTAGGATAGCTGGTCTATAAGGTTGACTTACAACCAATCATCAATAAGGGTTGTTTGGACTGATATATAGTGATCACTAGAATAGTGAGCACTGCACATCAGGCCAACTTCTCACATTAGTGTCTCGCTAACGTGTGCAGCGAGGCCCACGTAGCTGCCTGACAAATGAACTGCAAGGGGACTCCCCGGCCCAGGGCAGTAGTAGTCGCCGTGGCCTGAGTGGAGTGGGCCCTCAGCCCAACAGGAGGTTCCTTCTTAGCCAAGGAGTAACACGCCTGGATGCACAAGATGATCCACCGAGAGATGGTCCACTTGTGCACCGCTCGTCCTTTCTTAGCGCCCACGTAACCAACAAAGAGTTGGTCATCCACCCAGAATTGGCGTGTGCGATCCAGATAGTAAGAGAGCGCACGTTTTGGGTCCAGACGGTGGAGCCTCTCTTCCTCTTTCGAGGGATGCGGAGGTGGAAAGAAGGTGGGCAAGGGGATGGACTGCCCGATGTGGAAGGCCGTGACTACCTTGGGCAGGAAAGAGGGTCTTATCCGCAACAAAACCTTGTCCGGATGGACAGAGAGGAAAGGAGGTGTGGAAGAAAGAGCGTGGAGCTCACGCACTCTCCTGGCAGAGTTGATGGCAACCAGGAAAGCATTCTTCAAAGTAAGAAGACGGAGAGGACAGTTATGGAGCGGCTAAAAGGGAGCACACATTAGATAAGTAAGTATAAGGTTCAAGTCCCACTGAGGCATCACGAAAGGAACAGGAGGAAACGTGTGTGATGCCCTACAAAAACCTATTTACAATTGGGGACTTGAACAAGGATGGCTTACAAGGTAGCCTTAAGAAGGCAGAAAGGTAGCCCTTGATAGTGCCCAGAGAAGAGCCCTGCTGGGCAAGAAAAAGAAGGAAGAGGAGAACCTCAGAAAGGGGGGCAGAGAGTGGATCCACAGCCTTTGCTGTGAACCATGCCACAAATCGGTTCCGCCTGCAGGCGTATACCGACTTTGTGGAGGAACGCCTGGCTGTCAGAATGACATTACAGACTTCAGGAGGCAAGTCAAATGGCCTCAACTGTCGCCGCTCAATCTCCAAGCTTGTAGGTGGAGACTGGACAGGTTCGGGTGGAGGACCGTCCCCTGCTGCTGCGACAGAAAGTCCTCCTGAAGAGGCAGACGAATCGGGGGATCGACAGACATGCTGAGTAGCTCTGGATACCAATATCTTCGTGCGTAGTCCGGAGCCACAAGAATAACCTGGGCCCGGTCGCGCCTGATCTTCTTCAGCACTCTGGGCAGAAGTGGTATAGGCGGAAAGGCGTACATAAGACCGCAACTACACTCGCGACGAAAAGTGTCTCCGAGCGAGTGCCGCCTTGGAAATTCCAACGCGCAGAACTGATGACATTGCGCGTTCTCTTCTGTGGCCAATAGATCTAACCAAGGCTCTCCCCACTGCTGAAAGAGGCCTTGTGCCACGTCCGAGTTCAGACGCCATTCGTGATCCATCATGCACTGACGGCTGAGTTTGTCCGCCCTGGAGTTCAGAGAACCGGTTAGGTGTTTAACCACCAGGGCACGCCCTGTTGTTCCAGCCACTGCCAGAGGCGCAGAGCCTCCTGGCATAGGGTCCACGACCCCACCCGCCCTGTTTGTTGCAGTACCACATGGCGGTGGTGTTGTCCGTGAACACCTGCACTACACTCCCCCGGACAGAGGGGAGAAATGCCTTCAGTGCAAGTCGGATCGCCCGCAGCTCCAGAAGGTTGATGTGGAGCTGGGACTCCGCCGGAGACCAGAGGCCTCTGAACTCCGCCTCTCCCATGTGCCCCCCCCAGCCCTGGAGGGACGCGTCCGTCACAACTACGTGCTCCGGTTGGGGTAGGGAGAGGGATCTGCCGCTGACCCAATTGCGGTCCATGAGCCACCACTGCAACTGTCTTGCAGTGCTCTCCGAGATCAAGACATGGTCGGACAAGTTGCCCTGATGCTGGGCCCACTGAAACTTTAGGTCCCACTGCAGAGCCCGCATCCGCCACCGGGCGTGATGCACCAGAAGGACGCAGGAGGCCATCAGCCCCAGAAGCCGTAGCGTCAACCTGACCGAGACTTGGGATAAAGGCTGAAAGATCGGAATCAGAGCCTGAATATCTCGAACCCGCTGTTCGGGAGGATAAACCCAAAACTGCGCCGAGTCTAGAACCACTCCGATGAAGTGGAGCTTCTGAGAGGGACACAGGTGTGACTTTGGCACATTGATGGAGAACCCCAGCAGGTGCAGGAGGTCGGCCGTAGTCTAGAGGTGGCTAACGACTGTCTTGGGCGAGCCCGCCTTCAACAACCAGTCGTCGAGGTAGGGGAAGACTGAACCCCTAACCGGCGCAGATGAGCTGCGACCACCACCAACTTTCGTGAACACCCGTGGGGCGCTGGTAAGGCCGAAGGGGAGCAAGGTAAACTGAAAGTGCACGTGGCCTACCGTGAACCGCAGGTAACGCCGGTGGGTCGGCAGGACGGGGATGTGAAAATAAGCGTCCTGCAAGTCCAACGCTACCATCCAGTCTCCAGGGTCTAGGGCAGCCATGACCTGAGCCAATGTCAGCATCTTGAATTTGTCCTTCCGGAGGAAGTCGTTGACGTTCCGTAGGTCGAAGATAGGGCCCCCTTTGCCCTTCTTGGGTACCAGAAAGTAGTGGGAGTATCAACCACACCCTACTTCTGACCAGGAACGCAATCGATGGCCCCCTTGGCCAAGAGGGACGTAACTTCCTCTCTTAGAAGTGTCAAGTGATCCCCCGACACGCGGTGGTACTGCGGTGGCATGGCTGGAGGGGACGCCTCGAAGGGGAGGGAGTAGCCCCTTCGGACGATTTGCAGCACCCACCTGTCCGAAGTGACAGTGCGCCAGTGGTGGAACCCTGCCCCCCACTGGCGTCACATGGGCCTGAAAGCACGGACTAGGAGGGTTTTGAGGAGGATGCTGCAGGGGTAGGTGTGGACTGGCCTCGCCGTTGTCCCCGACCGCCGCCACGGCGGATTCCACGGCCGCCGCCGCGCTGGATGTTAGACTGCGGCGCGTGGCTGGCAGCACGTGTGGGAGCGCCTCTTCCTTGGCCACTAAAGGAGCGAAAGGCACTCGTTTGCTGGAGCGGGGCCGAGAGGCCCAAGGACTTAGCCGTAGCCCTGGAGTCCTTAAAGCGCTCAAGCGCATGGTCTGCCTTGTCGCCAAAGAGGCGACGGCCATCGAACGGCATGTCTATAAGTGTGTTTTGGACATCGGCCGAGAAATTGGCGGACCTCAACCAGGCGTGACGATGAATCGCCACCGTCGTTGCGATCGCTCTGCCTAGAGAGTCGGTAGTGTCCAGCCCACACCGGATGGAGTACCGTGCTGCATCTCGGCCCTCCACAAGGGCCTGGCCGAGTTTAGACCGTACCTCCAAAGGGCATTCTGGCAGCACGGCCGCAACCGTGTCCCACAGAGAGTGGGTGTAGCGGCCCAAGAGGCACGCGGTATTGACTGACCGCAACCCCAAACTCAGGGAGGAGAATACCATTCTCCCGTAATTCTCGTACCTCTTGGATTCCCGGTCGGGGGAGCCGACGGGAATGTGGTCTGGGAATTGGAGGCCTGGATAACCAGGCTCTCAGGGGTGGGATGGGTGGACAGAAAGCAAGGGTCACCCGGAGCCGGGCGGTGGCGTCTGGCCACGTTCCTATCCACAGGCTGCCCTGTGGTGGGCCTGGACCAAGTGCCCAAAAGAACGTCTGACAAGGCCTCATTAAACGGCAGCAGAGGCTCGGCCGAGCTTGACTGCGGTTTAAGGACCTCAGTGAGGAGGTTAGTCCTAAAGGCAGCGACGGGGAGCTCAAGGCCCAAGGCCTTGGCCGCCCTCATCAGCACCACACTCTGTAGCCACGCTAGGAGGGGAGACAAAACCAGTGTCGGGCGAAGTGTCCAGACCACTGGCTTCCCCAAGCTCTCCTGTCCAGTCCGCAGAAGACGGAAACTCACGTGCCAGGGGGTCCTCAGACCCCTCCCAATCCTCCTCATCACCCACCGCCTGGTACTCCGGCTCAAAAGATGGGGCCGTGTCATAGAAATAGAAATCTCCCATCGGCGTCGAAAGCGGCGCCGGAACCGAATCGAGGGCAGGACCAGGGACGACCTCGTCCTGGGACGCCGCCAGGGGCGACACCCAAGGGGCCGACGCTGGCGAGGTCGACCGGCAGCGACCCGGATCCGGAATCGGACCCAGAGGGTCCCTGCGGCATCAGGACCGTAGTCGCCGACGGTGCCGGGGCCGAAGCACCCGACGGCAACGGGGTCGGAGCGCCCGGCCCGCGTGGGGACCCAGTCGGAGCCGCTTGGCCCAAATGCACCGCGGAACCCGACAGAGGAGCGAACGACCTCATGGCCATGATGAAGTCAGCAATCTCCCCCGGCATCGCGTCCTGCCCAGGGACCGGCGGGTGTGGAGCAGGGCGCGACACCTGCGGCTCCAGCGGAGCCGAGTGGGCGTCAAAACCCCCGGCCGCGTCGCGCGAGTGTCTGGGGGAGTCGGAAGAGCGATGATGCCTCTTCGACTTCTTGTGCCTCTTACCTGAGGACTTCGAGCCCGAAGACCGATGACAACTCCCGGAACTGTGGTGGCTCCGGCCCCGCGACCGGTCCCTCAACCTCCTTTCGGACCGGGACCTCGAACGGTGTGGGGCGGACTGCCGAAGCTCGAGTCGCTTACGGGACCGCTCCCGTCTAGCCTTAGACGTCAGGGCCCGGCAGTCGGAGCAGGACTTGTCATCGTGGTCTGGGCCTAAACAGTGCAGGCACCGGCGATGGGGGTCGGTAACCGACATCAGTCGGTTGCAGTTGGCGCAGGGCTTGAACCCGGGCATCCCTACCGGCACCGTCGGAGTCTAATAGACTCTAGAATGGATCAAAAAGGATCTCAAAAGGTTAGTCAAAAAGTGACTAGGGTACAACTTTTTCCAGATCTGCGCTAGCTGGCGCGGAAAAAAGAAGAACTGACGTCAGCACGCGGAGGTGACGTCTAAGTACTCTGACGACGTCATCACGGCGCCCACGACGACGCCTACCGACGCGCTTGGGTACTGCTACTTAAAAATTTCCGGATCCAGTCTGACGCCTGGGGATATTCTAAGGTAAGGAATCTATCACTAACGTGTCTCTTTCAGATGAATGTTTTAGAGGCCCTGCAAAAGGCAGGCCTCACTATCAAGGCCACTAAGTGCCAGATAGGGCAGAGCAAGGTTGTGTACCTGGGCCACCTGGTAGGAGGGGGTCAGGTTCAACCACTGGAGAGCCAGAGACCATCAGAGACTGGACTCCTCCAATAACCCAGACACAGGTCAGAGCTTTCTTGGGTACTACAGGAAGTTTGTGAAAAACTATGGGTCCATTGTGACACCACTGAATGATTTAACTTCCAAAAAGATGCCAAAGAAAGTTCAGTGGACAGTTAGCTGTCAAAAGGCATTTGATGACCTGAAGCAGGCCATGTGTACTGCACTGTGAGAAGTTGGCCTGATGTGCAGTGCTCACTATTCTAGTGATCACTATATATCAGTCCAAACAACCCTTATTGATGATTGGTTGTAAGTCAACCTTATAGACCAGCTATCCTAGTAGCATGGATACGAGCAGTCTAAGGCTAAGACTCTAGAGGGCGTGTTAAGCCAGCTGTTTTACCATCACATTACCCCTTGAACACCCAGTGAAAGGACACCACACAAGTGTTATGAAAATAAACAGTGTATTTATTAGAATCACAACAACCCTGTACTCTTTATGAGGACAGGGTGCTAGGCACACAACAAAACTCTTACGAAAATACTTAAGTTAGCACGTTATACACAAATGCCCGAGGGGCACGAAAAACCATATACTTTAAAAGTGGAATGCGAATTACTAGCAGGTAAGTAACAGTTCTAATAGGCTTTGGAATCGCTAGGACTTGACTAGGGAATCGTTAGATTACTACTAGGAGACCTAGGGGACTCGGGTGCAGAGTGTGCACTCTCACGCGGGATGCGGGACAAAGTCTATGGAGGCTAGTAAAGGCAAAGTTAGTGTTCACGGGCGAACCCGACCTGGTAGGAAGAAAACGACAGTGGATCCTGACCCTAGTATAGTGAGGCTATGCTGGGACACCGAAGTGCCGAAGTTACCTAGCCCAGGGGCTGCAGCTGCATAGGTCTGAAAAGACGTCGGGGATCTCGTTGCCGGACCAGGAGCCTGGAAGGAAGAAGTTGCTGGCAGGCGACCAGTGAAGGAAAGTTCGATGGATCCAAGCCTGGATCAAGGAAGAAGAAAACCTGAAAGCAGAGGGGACCAAGTTCTTGAATCACTAGCCAGTGATTAAGTGGGCACCAGGATGGCACCGGGCGAAGTCCCTGCAGTCAGGTGAGTGGGCGCTGCTGGGCTCTGCAGTCTCTCGGACCAGGAGGCGTTGTCGGCGACCAGGATGGAGGTGCGAGCTGTCCCACGAAGGTTCTTGCTGTCGACGTCGCTGGACCCAGGATTGGGCAACAAGTCTTGGCAAATGCAAGGCCCACGCGGTGGACCTAAAATGGCGTCTTGGGTGGACCAGGAGGGTCCAGGGTACTTCTCCGATGGAGGGAAGCAAGGGCCAGTCTGGAGCAACCAGACCAGCAGCAGAAATGTCGTCGGGCGTCGTCAGGAAGGCCACAAGCCAGCGGGCTAGTAGCCAAACAACGCGGTGAGCAGTAAAAAGCAGAAGGGCCCCACGCAGATCGTGGAGATGCTGGGGGGCTGCTCTTCGGTGCTGGAGCTGCTCAGGGTGGGGGCTTCTCGGACCCCAAAGCACTCACCAGGAATTCACTCGGCAGGCTTGCTGGAAAGAAGTCGTGCAGTCTTGAAGATGGCCGGTCCCTCGAGGTCTCGTCACACCCACGAATCTCAGCGTGACTGATGATGCAGGTAGAGGTCAGAGGTGCCAGGGAAGCCGGTTCTCGTCGAGCTGGGCAGTCGGATTCCGGAGGAAGGACTTGCAGCAGACCGCAGTGTTCTTAGATGGTGCCTGCGGGTGCAGGGTGACTACTCCTTAGTCACAAGGGAGAAATCTTAGGAAGAAGTCTTGAGTTCCTTTCGCAGAAAGTAGTTTCAGGATTCAAAGATGATCTGATTTGGAAGGGGGCCAGTTCCTACCTTTATCCTGTAAAAGGGGGCTGGCACGCGACTAGGTCCTGCCCTATGGGTGGGACCAGGAGGGGGGTGGTTACACCCACTTCCTTGGCGGGCTTTCCCCAGGCCAGGGGCTGGAGTGCCCCTGGAACTGGTTTCAGCCGGCCTATGCACAGTGAGCACCGGGGTGCCACTTGCAGTCACCTTCCTCTAAAGCCCTGCCTACCTACAATACACAAAACCCTGTCTGGGACGGTGCTGGCACCGCCCCTGGCAGGAAACCCTTTGTCCTTATCTCCTGCTCTGGGAGGACTCCCAGCAGCAGGAGGGCAGACTTGTGTCTCGGTGGCAGCATCCATTTTGTGGATGCTAAGGCTCTGTCTGACTTTAACCGGGGTTAGGGGTTACATACATGTCGTGTCCCTCTAGAAGGGTGGAATGCTAACCCCGTCGCCAGAATTGGCGAGGGGTTAGTATTCCAATTCGTATGACACCTTACTCGACATGTTTTGATAAAGCGATACCAGAGTTGGCATATAACCGCGAGGATTATAATGCACTTAAGAGTATATGGTATGCGATATCATGGAAACGGCTAAGGGATGGATCCCGAAAGCCGCAGACAGGCTCAGCTCATGCCAGAGCACCATCTCACACGATTCCAAGCACTCTGCCTTCAGGATTGTTAAGGCCTGCCATAGGAGTGACTGATAGGAGATCTGTGTGTCCATTTTAGGGTTAGATATAGGTATACTATATCTAAAGCAAAGGGTGATTACACCACCTTGCCCCAGCTGTCAAGCAGCCAGTTGTGTCAGATTTGGATGGCCAGCCAGGGGTGGCATAATACATGCTGCAGCCCCTGGTAGGCCCTGGGTACACCTATGCCCTGGGTACCTAAGGTACACTGTACAGGGACTGATAAGGTGGCTCAGTATCCAATTTAGATATGTACCTAAGGTACATGGAATCCATTTTACAGAGAGAGCAGTGGGCCTGAGGTCCTGAATAGCAGGGCCTCAGGTCAACTAAGTCAGAAAACCAGCAAAACACCAGGCAAAAAGTTGGGGGCAACCATAGTCAGGGATCAACCTTCCTACATAACCCCCCCCCAAACGAAAGGAGATAAGGCTATCCTTGTCCAGGTAAGCCTATATTGCCTAAGTGGCCATTTAAGGAAGTGCCAGCACTGGCATGGTTACCCCCTATGTCATGGTCCACTAAGCAACCCCTCACCCTAAGGGTGTCTGAGGGTCTCCACCATAGGGAATCTCTACCTGTGGTGTGTTTTGTCAAAGAAAAAGGCTGGTGCTGAAATGGAGTACTGAAGTGAGGCTCCACTAACTTTGGGCTCAGCTTCCTCCAATCATTATCCACCATAGAGGCCTTTCTTTCCAAGACTGAGTTGTTTTGGGCTCTCAGGGTCAACCTCTGGCTACCTACAGCTGGAGGTTGGGTCCCTCTGTTTGGCTTACTGGAGGGACAGTTCAGGTCTGGGGCCCTCAGGTCCCAAGTTTGGCTGTGCCCAACAGTGTCCATCTGTGGGAGGTCCCTAACTAATTTTAAGGGGGATCCCTCAGGAGTGTGTCTTATTTTCACTTGGCTAGGTCTACTAGCTTCAGTGCCCTTAATCTGCTGATTGGGAAATTCTTTTGGACAGGGGGCCCTTTGGGGTCCAACACTGGCCTCCCTGACCTCTACAGCCCTGGGCTGACTGAGGCAGGGTAGAGAGGGGCAGGTTACCTGCTCCAGACTGGGTCCCACCTTGGAAGGGTCCACTGACATCAGGGGTTCTGCCAGGCTAGGCCTGACTACCTCTGTGGCAGTTTCTTCACAAGGGGTCAGATCAGTTCCCTGAGGAGGCTGATCCTTTCCTAAAGTCTGGTGGGAGGGAGATTTCTCTTCCTCCTCAATACTCTCTGTCTGAGTGGAGTGATCCCTAGTTTCAGGCTTCACAACACTGTCATCTGTCTGAGTTTGAGCTGTGGCCATCACAACTCTCCCAACCTTTTCAGGAGGGGGCTCAGTTTGGGTGTGGGCTGTGACCATCACAGCCTTGACAACCTGTTCTGGGAAGGAAGTTGTCTGAGATTGGGTTGTGTCTGGCACAACCCTCCTGACCTGTTCAGGGAGGATATCTTGGACTGGGGCTGTGGCTAACACTGCCCCACTAACCTTACCATGGGGGTTTACCATTCTAGAATGGGTTTCTTGCTCTACCTCAGCCCAGGCTGAGGTCTCTAAATCATTCCCCAGTAGACAATCTACAGGCAAGTTGGATGTCACTGCCACTCTCTTGGGGCCAGTGACACTTCCCCAGCTGAGATTTACTACTGCCATGGGATGAGTTTTCTTCACTCCATCAATGTTTACCACCTGGTATGTGGCACCAGGTAAAAGTTGCCTTGAGGGGACTAGACTCTCAGTCACCATAGTGATGCTAGCCCCTGTATCTCTATAGGCCTCAACTTTTATACCATTGATGAGGGGCTCCTGTCTGTACTTGCCCAAAGTGTTGGGACAAGTTGTGAAGTTGGCAAACCCCATGCCAGTCTCACAGACAAGAGTATCTAAGTTTGGGGACCTGGTTAGGCCAGAGTCCCCAGGAACTCCCAAAGTAAATGCACCCAAATTCTTGGGGGCACTCCCACCACCTGGGGGATTACTACTAGTAGTAACAGGAGGTTTGGGAATGTTACTTGGGGGTATGTTTTCCTTATTGTTATTCTTTGGGCAACTGCTGTCAGTTTTTAAATGACCCACCTGTTTACAGGGATAACAATAAGGTTTCTTTTGGTTATTGGAAGGATTCTGGGACCCACCCCCCTCAGAGGATTTTTGGGGCCCTGATGTGGTTTGATCTGTAGATTTATTCCCACCCTTCTCTTGAGGCTTGGTCGATTCCTTCTTCTGGTCACCACCTTGGTTCCTGGGCCTAATCCTGGTTCTGACCCATTTGTCTGCCCTCTTACCCAATTCTTGTGGAGAGGTCAGATCAGAGTCTACCAGGTGCTGGTGTAATAACTGGTTCTGACAATTATTTAAGACTTGCTCTCTCATAATTAGATTATACAATCCCTTGAAATCAGTAACCTTACTACCCAGTAGCCAGCCTTCCAAAGCCTTAGTGGCACAATCAACAAAGTCTGACCAGTCCTGAGACTGAGTTTTCTGGGTGTCTCTGAACAGCAACCTGTACTGCTCAGTGGTTAAACCAAACCCATCAACCAGTGCTTTTTTCAGGACCTGGTAATTGTTAGCATCCTCCACTCTTGTAGTGAGGAGCTTATCTCTACCTTTACCATCAAAGGAGAGCCACAGTATAGCTGCCCACTGACTCTGGGGAATGCCCTGCACAGTGCAGGCCCTCTCCAGAGCAGCCATCCATTTCTGGATATCATCCCCTTGCTTAAAGGGGGGCACTATTTTAGTCAGGTGTTTAGTATCTAAACCCTTCTCTCTATCTCTTGGGAGATTGCTGCCACCAGTGGGAGCTAACCCACTCATCTGCTGCTCTCTTGCCAGGGCAAGCTTCTCTTTGGCCAGGGCAATTTCTTCCCTTTCAATCCTCAGTTCAGCTTGTCTCATCCTAGCTTCATGCTCTCTTCTCTGAGGGGAAGTAAATCTCCTCTGTGGAGGATTCCTTCTCCCCTGAGAAGAGGCATTAGAGTGCAGAGATCTATTGGAGTCCCTAGAAAGAGATCTATCCCTCCTAACTCCAAGGTTAGGCCCACTTCGGGTTAGTACTGGGGGGCCCCCAGATCCTAGCCCAAGTAAGTCTAAGTTGGTCCTAGTTAGCCTTCTGACTACCTCAAGACCTTTGTCTACCTCATCCCCAGAGAGTACCTCCTGATCCTCCTCCTCAACTGCTGAATCAGTGTTGGGGAGATCTGGATCCCCAGAGGTTCCCTCTAAGGCTGGCATGTTCTCATGTAACTGAGAAAGCTTTCTGGCATCATATGTCTCTAAGAGACCTATCAGAAAGGGAGTGGTGGGGTTAGACCCCTGCTTCAGTTTTCTGGAGACACAGATTTGTCTCATCTCCTGGAAACTGAGAGCTGCATATCTTGAAGTGACCTGTGGAGGGTCAACACTGACCAGGGGAGTCTCAGTAGATTCTCCCTGGGTAGACATGCTTTTCTAGTGAGGTGTAAGTGGTGCACTTACCTACACTATATGTTTGCCTACTGATCCCTTGCTAGAGTTGTAGTTTAGGGTGTGCTAGGCCCTAGGAGCTACAACAGCTGGTTCAGTAGAACTCAGAGTATTCTAAGCTAAGTTATATGTACCTTTAGTACTTATGTGATCTTTCACAAGATATTCTTAGGGCATGTGTGGTAAAACAACAGCAAGCTCAAATCCCAACCGCTGCTCACCAATGTGAGAAGTTGGCCTGATGTGCAGTGCTCACTATTCTAGTGATCACTATATATCAGTCCAAACAACCCTTATTGATGATTGGTTGTAAGTCAACCTTATAGACCAGCTATCCTAGTAGCATGGATACGAGCAGTCTAAGGCTAAGACTCTAGAGGGCGTGTTAAGCCAGCTGTTTTACCATCACATTACCCCTTGAACACCCAGTGAAAGGACACCACACAAGTGTTATGAAAATAAACAGTGTATTTATTAGAATCACAACAACCCTGTACTCTTTATGAGGACAGGGTGCTAGGCACACAACAAAACTCTTACGAAAATACTTAAGTTAGCACGTTATACACAAATGCCCGAGGGGCACGAAAAACCATATACTTTAAAAGTGGAATGCGAATTACTAGCAGGTAAGTAACAGTTCTAATAGGCTTTGGAATCGCTAGGACTTGACTAGGGAATCGTTAGATTACTACTAGGAGACCTAGGGGACTCGGGTGCAGAGTGTGCACTCTCACGCGGGATGCGGGACAAAGTCTATGGAGGCTAGTAAAGGCAAAGTTAGTGTTCACGGGCGAACCCGACCTGGTAGGAAGAAAACGACAGTGGATCCTGACCCTAGGATAGTGAGGCTATGCTGGGACACCGAAGTGCCGAAGTTACCTAGCCCAGGGGCTGCAGCTGCATAGGTCTGAAAAGACGTCGGGGATCTCGTTGCCGGACCAGGAGCCTGGAAGGAAGAAGTTGCTGGCAGGCGACCAGTGAAGGAAAGTTCGATGGATCCAAGCCTGGATCAAGGAAGAAGAAAACCTGAAAGCAGAGGGGACCAAGTTCTTGAATCACTAGCCAGTGATTAAGTGGGCACCAGGATGGCACCGGGCGAAGTCACCGCAGTCAGGTGAGTGGGCGCTGCTGGGCTCTGCAGTCTCTCGGACCAGGAGGCGTTGTCGGCGACCAGGATGGAGGTGCGAGCTGTCCCACGAAGGTTCTTGCTGTCGACGTCGCTGGACCCAGGATTGGGCAACAAGTCTTGGCAAATGCAAGGCCCACGCGGTGGACCTAAAATGGCGTCTTGGGTGGACCAGGAGGGTCCAGGGTACTTCTCCGATGGAGGGAAGCAAGGGCCAGTCTGGAGCAACCAGACCAGCAGCAGAAATGTCGTCGGGCGTCGTCAGGAAGGCCACAAGCCAGCGGGCTAGTAGCCAAACAACGCGGTGAGCAGTAAAAAGCAGAAGGGCCCCACGCAGATCGTGGAGATGCTGGGGGGCTGCTCTTCGGTGCTGGAGCTGCTCAGGGTGGGGGCTTCTCGGACCCCAAAGCACTCACCAGGAATTCACTCGGCGGGCTTGCTGGAAAGAAGTCGTGCAGTCTTGAAGATGGCCGGTCCCTCGAGGTCTCGTCACACCCACGAATCTCAGCGTGACTGATGATGCAGGTAGAGGTCAGAGGTGCCAGGGAAGCCGGTTCTCGTCGAGCTGGGCAGTCGGATTCCGGAGGAAGGACTTGCAGCAGACCGCAGTGTTCTTAGATGGTGCCTGCGGGTGCAGGGTGACTACTCCTTAGTCACAAGGGAGAAATCTTAGGAAGAAGTCTTGAGTTCCTTTCGCAGAAAGTAGTTTCAGGATTCAAAGATGATCTGATTTGGAAGGGGGCCAGTTCCTACCTTTATCCTGTAAAAGGGGGCTGGCACGCGACTAGGTCCTGCCCTATGGGTGGGACCAGGAGGGGGGTGGTTACACCCACTTCCTTGGCGGGCTTTCCCCAGGCCAGGGGCTGGAGTGCCCCTGGAACTGGTTTCAGCCGGCCTATGCACAGTGAGCACCGGGGTGCCACTTGCAGTCACCTTCCTCTAAAGCCCTGCCTACCTACAATACACAAAACCCTGTCTGGGACGGTGCTGGCACCGCCCCTGGCAGGAAACCCTTTGTCCTTATCTCCTGCTCTGGGAGGACTCCCAGCAGCAGGAGGGCAGACTTGTGTCTCGGTGGCAGCATCCATTTTGTGGATGCTAAGGCTCTGTCTGACTTTAACCGGGGTTAGGGGTTACATACATGTCGTGTCCCTCTAGAAGGGTGGAATGCTAACCCCGTCGCCAGAATTGGCGAGGGGTTAGTATTCCAATTCGTATGACACCTTACTCGACATGTTTTGATAAAGCGATACCAGAGTTGGCATATAACCGCGAGGATTATAATGCACTTAAGAGTATATGGTATGCGATATCATGGAAACGGCTAAGGGATGGATCCCGAAAGCCGCAGACAGGCTCAGCTCATGCCAGAGCACCATCTCACACGATTCCAAGCACTCTGCCTTCAGGATTGTTAAGGCCTGCCATAGGAGTGACTGATAGGAGATCTGTGTGTCCATTTTAGGGTTAGATATAGGTATACTATATCTAAAGCAAAGGGTGATTACACCACCTTGCCCCAGCTGTCAAGCAGCCAGTTGTGTCAGATTTGGATGGCCAGCCAGGGGTGGCATAATACATGCTGCAGCCCCTGGTAGGCCCTGGGTACACCTATGCCCTGGGTACCTAAGGTACACTGTACAGGGACTGATAAGGTGGCTCAGTATCCAATTTAGATATGTACCTAAGGTACATGGAATCCATTTTACAGAGAGAGCAGTGGGCCTGAGGTCCTGAATAGCAGGGCCTCAGGTCAACTAAGTCAGAAAACCAGCAAAACACCAGGCAAAAAGTTGGGGGCAACCATAGTCAGGGATCAACCTTCCTACATGCACCTATTCTGAAAAGTCCAGATTACTCCAAAGAGCTCATAGTCCAAACAGATGCTTCTGAGTTCGGTGTCGGAGCTGTACTTTCACAACTGAATATAGATGGTCAAGACCAGCCCATTGCTTTCATAAGCAGAAGGCTGACCCCTAGAGAGAAACGTTGGTCAGCTATAGAGAGGGAGGCCTTTGCTTTGGTTTGGGCCCTGAAGAAGCTGAGGCCATACTTGTTTGGCACTCACTGCAAGATTCAGACCGACCACAAGCCCCTCCTATGGTTAAATCAGATGAAGGGTGAAAATCCGAAACTTCTTAGGTGGTCCATTTACCTACAGGGGATCGACTTTACAGTGGAACATAGACCTGAGACTGACCATGCCAATGCAGATGGACTCTCCCGATATTTCCACTTAGAACATGAAGACTCAACTGGTCAAGGTTAGTTTAATGTCCCTAAGGAGAGTAGGGTCTGCTTCCTATGGTCACCCCCACTTTTTGCTTTGCTTTACTGGTTTTCGACTTGGATGTGGCTCTGGGCCTGCTAATCCGCCCAGATGTACTCTCTCTAAATTCACACCATGTACTCTAGGTACATCCACAATTGGGAATTGGTTCACCTTATCAGCCCCTGTAGAAGTGTACCCTAGGTACTCAGGGCATAGGTGTAACCAAGGCCTACCAGGGGCTGCAGCATGTATTATGCCACCCCTGGCTGGCCACTCAAACTGACACAACTGGGTGATCACTCAGCTGGGGCAAGGTCGTGTAAGAAATGCGTTACTTACCTGTAACTGCAGTTATCCAGTATTGGTGTCTTTCATAGATTCACATGCCTGAATCATTCCCCGTCGTCGAGACGGGAGTCTCCGGTACATAGAAAAGTAATGTCCTATAGACATACATAGAGAATAGTAGGCCTAAAGGCCTCACCTTAGTAACATATCCATGTCCTTTTGTAAAAAGGACCAAACTCTAAACAAGAGCCAATCAGCTATCACCTCCCTCTAGTACCTTCCTGGCAGGAGCCTCAGTCCCTCAGATTTTCGTACGCACTAAGCTAAGTAGGCGTGACACAGAGAGTTAGGTGAGTCCTTCCAGGGGAGACGGGAGGGTTGCATGTGAATCTATGATAGACACCAATACTGGATAACTGCAGTTACAGGTAAGTAACGCATTTCTTATCCAGTATTATGGGTGTCTTTCATAGATTCAGATGCCTGAATCAGAGTAGCAAGCAATGCAGAGTGCACATTTCTGATGGAACAGCATATACAAGTCCTTAGATAATACACATCATGCGAGCATGAACCATCATTAGAGATCCACAATAAGTATTAGTAAAGAAATGTGCATACCAGAGTAGGATGGAGGGATGGAGGAAGGCTCACCTTACTGAAATAGATGGCGTAACACTGCTTGTCCCACTGCTGAATCATTCATCAGCTCTGTATACAGGCAGTAGTGCCTAGTGAAGGTATTGAGGTTCCGTGACGATTTTACTCGTGTTTGTAACATTGTGGTAAATACATAATTTTGGTATCAGTGAACCGCAAATGATCCATTTAGTATATCCTGGTATTTTCGCTATGCTACGAGCAAGAGCACTCCAGTTACAAACACATTTCTGTTCTACCCGTGGCATCCATTTTAGAACACGGAAGCCATTTTGTATTCCTTGCCCTCACATAGTCAATGGACACGCAATGATCTCTTTCCATTAAAGGACACGTAGGCTTTAACCGGCAATTCACCTTGCTAGTGACACGTGCACCTTAGGCCAGCAACGCTGTAGCAGCATGACTCGGCAAGAACTGCCTCCCCAGCCTGAGGCCAGTCCTGCTATACTGGTTCTTGTGTTCGTTGGCCTGATCATGATTAGGCGGCCGAAGCTGGTAACCGTGCCCATTTACGACCCACAAACATTTGTTATCCTGTCTTTCTATCTTCTACACCTGGCTCTGCTCCTTTCCTTCCGGGCCTTTATTAGGGGGAGGTAACGAAATTTACGATGAGGCGGTCCGGGTCTTGAATGAAGAATTGACATGGGAGTATGATGGACTAGTGGGAACCCCTCATTCGTAATGTTTTGACATCAGATACTGTTGACGTTTCCTGTGCAACACCAAATATTTATTGTTTAAGACACGAATGTTTAGAACTGTGGTAACATGTAAAGAATTTGCCTGAAGCCCAATATTTAGTATATAAGGAGCAATCCTCTTTGTACAAATCGAACAGGCTCCTAGATACTGCCCATGTGTAGTTTCTGTGACTTCTGTGTCCCTGCAGTAATAAACCTTTGGTCTTTGACGCCACCATCGAGAAGCCCGTGTTTCTGTTTGTTTGTGTACCAAGACAGGTTGAACTCCGGGGTCTTCGGGTGTTGTCCCTGACACCTCTGGACAGAACTAAAAAGTCCAGAACTCCATTTGGCGCCCAACGTGGGGCGACGTCATTCGGTACCGGTCCAAAAGCCTGAAGAGTTCGAGGAGCTTCGTGTGAAGATTTCAGAGGGAGGCGCCCCACTTCATCGATCCCGGCATATCGCAAAAGTGGCCCCGACGTCCTCTTCCACGAGGGTTCCCGTTCAGACGGCTGCAGTGCTCCGTTGCCTTGACCGTCGCCCTGTCTTGGACCCGAGGTACAGTCCTCAGTACGGCGAAACGTGACGGGTTTCTCCTTGGTGACGTCTTCAGTGCCTCAGTTAAGTATTCAGTGGTTGCTAGTTAAATATTTTGTGAGGATTGCTCCTGTTTGGATAATCCTTTTAGTTCTCAGTTCAGTTCAGTTCTGTAAGATTATCACTGGTTATTCTGGTTACGATAATCATTCTGTTCAGTTCAGGTATCGATACATTTGTCAGTTCTGGTAGGCCTAAGTTCGTGGTTCGAGTGCGCATCTTTTCTGTTTGTGTCTTGTTTGTCTTGTGTTCCGGATTATAAAATGGTAAGTCGGAAAAATTGTATGTTGTCTTGTTTTAGTTGCAACAGTGATTCCCGGTTGGAGGACTCGTGTTTGGTTCCTCCGATTGGAACTCCCCTTTATGATCTATATTGCAAATTTGGTGTGGGCCCTATCTCTTATAATGAGGTATGGATCCGCTTCACAGAGAAAGACGGTGTCCTTAGTTGGCCACTACATGGTAGTTTTGAACCTGAAGTTCTTGATAATTTAGAAAGAAGGTTGTTTAAGAAGAAAGCCCGGCCGGCAATGTTTGATTCTTTCCGTTATTGGCGAAAAGAATCTAAACAGAGAGAAATTAAAAAGTTGAGGAAAGAACAGAAAGAGCAAGAGTTGACTTTAGAACAGTCTGCTAGGCAGCTGCACCTCAACGAGTCTGAGAAAGCGATGGAGGTGGCCGATAGAGAGCGTAATTTAGCGATAGACAAGTGCTATCCTGCTTTGCCATCGAGTACGGCTAAGACAGTAGAGGACCCTGAAAAGGATCCCCTATTGTCTTACTTGTTACGATCACCCCCACCGTATGCACAGGGTGCTACGGCTCCACCTATACCGAATGTTCAATTACCGGTTGCTGGACAACCTGGTGTCCCTGTTCCCGCTCCCCTGAATCTAGTTCCTGTACCTCCTGTGGTCAATATTAATGTTCCTTCGACAACCCCTCTTCTAGGGTTGCCGGCTTCTTTTCCTATGCCTGTGTCACTCACACCTGCCACTTCACAAGCTATTCTGCCTGCTACTCCTACTATTCCTGATCTATCTATTCCAACTACTACTCTATTCACTGCCTCTGCAAGTATTATGACTCCGCTTTCTGTTCGACGAAGAATCACTGATTCTGTCTCTAATATTCTATCTCCCTTCTATAAAACTCTGATTAAGACTCCTACCTCTGACTCTGTGCAGAGACGTAGTCAGCTTCCCAGTACTGAAGAAAGAGGAATATTAGATTCCACTGCCCTTAGATGGGTTTCGAAAGTTGGAAGATATAATGTACAAAATGTATTAGATACATTTATGCAATGGAACGAACCGACACAACGATATGTGTTCGATGAAATGTGTTTCCTTCTACGTGAGGAATTGGAAGAGGATGACCCTGAATCAAATTTAGGAGAATTAATTAATGTTCAGAAAGAGTTTGCTACAGGTATGATAGTTGGTCAAAATATAAAAGAAGCGATGGAACTAATTTTAAGTTATAGATCCGACTCATCCCTTCTTTCACCGAGAGAGTTAGAGAAACGTAGTACGAAACGAAATCGTCAATATCCAATGAGAGAGGTTCCACCAATTTGGCGCGAAGCTGTGCAAGCTAATGCACCGCTTGGTATTGCAGCCGCTCCGGCCCAATTCCAGAGAGTCTGGATACATATTCCATGGAAACGAGCTGAAGTGTTAGCAGTAAAACAGGCCTTGCCAGATCCGCGTAAAAATCCTGCAGGGTACTACAAAGAGTTGGCTCAAACAGTTGACGCTTGTGTATTGAATCTTGCTGACATAGATCTGCTATTTGGTAACGTAGTACCGCAACCAATTTGGGCTAAAATTCGTAAAGAGAGTCATCCAGTTGCCCTAGGTGGTGACTGGGCAGCTATAACTGCAGCGGATGGTCAACAAATAGGTGGTTCCAAACCTGAACCTTTAATTGCTAACTTGCCTGGTAGAATAATCGATTTAATGAAAACCTTAATGCCTGCATTACGCGTTAACTGGGATAAATTGTCCGCATGCAAACAAAAGAAAGACGAAAGCGTCTCCGACTTTTTCACAAGATTCGAAGAGACTTTCGTAGATCATAGTGGTCAGGATATGAGCACAGAAGGAGGCCAGAGATTATTTGTTGATAAATTTGTGCACAATCTGTTGCCAGAACTTAGTGGTAAATTAAAGAATTCTGAAAGTGCGTGGGCTGTCTCTACGACTGCGCAAATACTTGCGACTGCTCAGTACTACGAAAATAGGGATAAAGAAGAGAAGGAAAAATCAGATAAAAAGACGAAAGATTTAAAAACTAAAGTACTTTTACAGCAAGCTTATCCGCCTCGCATGAATCAAACTAATATGCAGCAAGGGTCATATCAAAGAACGGATTATAATTTTCAAAGGCCACAATACCAATGGAATCAATGTGCTTATTGCAAAAAGGAAGGTCATTACAAAAGTGATTGTCCAGTTCGGGCGCAAAATAATGATGCGGCCGCTCAGAGAGGTCGTGGTAGTTCCATGCAAAACTCTAGAGGTCGAGGACGAGGTGCTATGCCTCCACAGACAAGTGATCGCCCCTCTAATTATTTCGACCAGCGTAATGGACAATCTGCCCAACAGAATAGGTCTCCACAGTATCATGTTGAAGACTATTATGAAGCTAGTGAGGAAGGTCAGCAAAGTGAATACTAGGACAGCCATGGACAAAGAGAGGGAGTAGTATCAGTACCAGTAGATCAGAGTGGGCCTTATGTCGCGGTAGCAACATCAGGTATAGTCGAACCGTTTCTGTTGGATACTGGTGCAGCAAAAAGTTCTATCATACATGCGAAACTCCCTGGCGCACCTTTGTCTGGCTCAACAAACGTTTCAGTAGGTTTTTCGGGCGCCCCTGTTCACAACCCTGTTTCGGGTCCTTTGTCTATTTCTGTTGGACCCCGTCAATTGAAAGCACCCCTGATTTTGACGACAGGTTGTAACGAAAATCTGCTTGGTTTAGACTTGTTAAAACGCCTGTACGCGACATTGTACTGTTCTCCAGCAGGTGTACAGCTTACGTTGGGTAAAAGAATAATCTCCCCGATGTACTTGTCGATGGATGCGCTCCCACCAGAGCTGCGTTCACTCCCTGATACTCTTTGGGCGACTGGTCCTAATGATGTAGGCCTATTGGAAATTCCACCCTATGTAGTAACTTTGAAAGCAAATGTCAAACTTCCACGAATTCCACAATACAGAATCTCTAGTGAAGGTGAGCGTGCGCTCCTACTGATAGTACAAGACCTGATCAAGAAAGATGTTGTAGAAGAGACTAGAGGTAATGTCTGTAATAGTCCTGTACTGCCTATTTTGAAACGAACTGACCCTACAAAGCCTCCAGTATATAGGTTCGTAATTGATCTTAGAGAGGTTAATAAAATTGTGATCCCACAGTTTCCTGTGGTTCCAGACATTACTGCATTGTTAACGTTGATTCCTGCTACAGCAGCATGGTTTTCGGTTGTCGACTTGAAAAATGCCTTTTTCAGCATTCCGATAGCCGAGGAAAGCAGAGATATCTTCGGTTTCTCTCTAGGAGGACGAAGTTTTAGATTTAAACGCGCTCCACAAGGTTATTGTGAAAGCCCATCCATTTACAGTCAAGCATTAAAAAGCCAGTTAGATTCCTTCGTACTTCCTCGTGGTTCTGCTTTAGTACAGTATGTCGATGATCTTCTAGTGGCTGCCGATGACAAGGAAACTTGCAAAACAGCTACGATTTCTTTATTGCATCACTTGTCAGATTTGAATCACAAGGTGTCACCTTCAAAAATGCAATACTGCTGCCAAGAAGTGATCTACCTAGGTCATCTCTTGTCAAAGGAGGGAAGGAAGTTGACCCCAGAGAGAATAAAAGCAATTACACAGATGAACGTTCCTAGCACGCAGAGAGAAGTACGTGCCTTTTTGGGTATTACCTCATATTGTAGGCAATGGATCCCAAATTTTTCTCTTCTAGCAAAACCATTGGTAGCCTTGACTGGGAAAGGTGTCCCGAGTCCGGTACCATGGTCTGCTGAATGTCAACAGAGTTTTTCTGAGTTACGGAATGCACTGTGTTCAGCACCTGTATTGGGTACACCCGACTACAGTAAGCCATTCACGCTCTATGTCCACGAGAGAGAAGGTTGTGCATTGAGTGTTTTGACGCAGAAATTTGGTGATAAACAACGCCCTTGTGCGTATTTTTCATCAACATTAGATCCAGTAGCTAGAGCATTGCCTAGTTGCTTGAGAGCTACAGCCGCAGCTGCAGTTTCCATTCGACAATCTGCTGGTTTAGTAATGAACAACATGTTAGTAGTCATGGTTCCTCATGCTGTGGATACACTCATGAACCGAACCAAGACGCAACACCTTACCAGTGCTAGATTATCAGGTTATGAACTGACACTGTTAGCTAGTCATATTCAGATCAAAAGATGCAATGTATTGAATCCAGCAACATTGTTGCCGACTAGCGAAGAGTCGAGTGATTCCGAACCACACGACTGTTGTTTCAGAACTGAGGAAGAAACAAAAGGACGAATCGACCTAAAAGACACTCCGTTGTCAGAACCAGATGGCACGTTGTATGTTGACGGGTCTTGCTTCAAATTGGAGAATGGTGATGTGACTGCTGCTTATGCAGTAACGACCTTGAGTACGATTGTGGAGACTGCAAGAGTGAGTCAGAATTCTGCCCAGGCTGCAGAATTGATCGCGCTAACAAGAGCGTGCGTTTTAGCTAAGGGAAAGAGAGTGAACGTGTTCACAGATAGTCAGTACGCGTTCGGCGTGGCCCATAGTTTTGGCCGTTTGTGGAAAGAGAGAGGTTTCATTACGTCCCATGGGACTAAGATTCAACATGGTCAGCTAGTTAATGACTTGTTGGAATCTCTAACCTTACCGACTGAAGTTGCGATTGTGAAATGCAGTGCTCATAAAGCAATCACGGATAATGTTGGTCGTGGGAATGCTTTTGCTGATGAGACTGCAAAACAGACAGCCAGAAATATGATGAGTAGAATGTATGTTGCAACGTCTGCAAGATGGATTTCTGAGTCTGGAATGTGTGAAGACACAGTGGAAAGCGTGAAAGAAATTCAGAAAGAGGCGACTGAGGAGGAAAAACTTGCATGGAAAGAGAGCACGGGTAAATTGGACTCGAGTGGGTGTTGGATTGACTTGTCGGAACAACAGCGTTGGATGTTGCCTGATGCGTATGTGCTTGCAGTAGTGACGATGGCACATGGAACAGCGCACATCAGTTCAAAAGGGATTTGTAAGATGTTGGCTCCGGTCTGGAAGAATGACGGGATTAGTAGGTGTGCAGAGAGAGTGGTGAGGAATTGTATGGTATGCTTGATGCATAATCCTGGCAAGGGAATCCCCACACCTGCAGGTCACTTCGCTCCTCCTTCCTGCCCCTTTGAAGTGATCCAGCTAGACTTCATTCACATGGATCGTTGTAATAACCTGAAATACGTCCTAGTGGTAGTTTGTGCTTTCTCCAGATGGATCGAAGCATACCCACTGAAGGACAATACTGCCTTATCCACTGCCAAAATTCTTCTTAAAGAATACTTCCCCAGATACGGAATGCCACGGATTGTATGGTCAGACAACGGAAGTGAGTTCGTAGGGAAAGTTATGCAGAGTGTGTGTGCCGGCCTAGGGATTAGACAGAAATTTCATAGTGCGAATCATCCCCAGTCCGCGGGTTTAGTCGAGGGTTACAATGGTACCCTTAAACTGAAACTCGCTAAGATACAAGCATCCACGGGTTTGTCCTGGCCAGACGCATTGCCTTTGGCTTTGCTATCAACAAGAGCAACTGTACATTCTAGAGTAGGGCTTAGTCCCTACGAAATAGTTTTCGGTCGTCCTGCAAATGTTTGGGGGGTACCTAGACCGAAAGAATTTAAGCAGCTGGAATACCCAATGTTAATTGATTACCTTTTCGACTTGACTGCTAAATTGAGTCTTATTCACCAACAGGTTTTCGACGCATTGCCAAAGCCATCGGAGAGTCCAGGCCATCAGCTGAAACCGGGTGATCAGGTGGTCATCCGAAATTTTGCAAGAACGAAAAATCTTCAGCCCAGATTTATTGGCCCGTTCCAAGTCCTGCTAGCAACGAGAACTGCTATTCGTGTGGCCGGAAGAAGAAATTGGATCCATACGACTCATGCTAAACGTGTGCCTCTGCCACTTCCTTACGACAACTGGGTAAAGAAAGGAATCGGTGCCTCTGAAACGGAACAAATCCCCAGGTTCATACCTTTCAGCGATGCAGAACTGATCACGGATTCGCCAAATTCTGACTCTCCTCCTGAAACTGCTCTTTTGAACCCTGAACATTTGTCATCTGTACCAAAAGAACATTTGTCATCTGCGAACGTGAACATTGCAACGTCAGCTGAAAATACATTGTTTCCAGATCAGACAGCTCCTGCAAAACTGAGATACAACTTACGTTCTCGCAATATGGACAAATAAAGCAGGAAACTGCCTATTTTCAGATTTGAATTTGCTATACATTGCCTCCAGCCAGGAAGTTTGCTAATACTATGTATTGTTTCTTTTTGTTTTAAAATTGCCTTGCCGTCTGGGTAGCCGTAGGGTCGTGGCTGTGTGCCTAGTTGAATCTGCGGGGGTCTGACACAAGGTCGATCTTTCTGTTAGTTCTGGGAACTCCCAGGGCTGATAGAGGCATTTTCATCTACGTGCACATCATCAGTGGTCGCGAACGGTCGTAGAAGATGGAGCTTCCTGAGCTACAACGAGAAAATGTAATTTATGTTCGCAGAAATAGACTGAACAGAATACTACACAGCAAATGCTTTCTAATGCAATGTGCAGTTACATTTTTAATTGTTTTAATAACGTTGGTGGGTGGAATCGTCTTTGGTGTACATTTGATTTTTATGCCAGTAACTACAGTACCTTCCCTTGATCCTGCTACTTCTACGGTTTCTTCTATGCATTCTTTTCACTCATTTCCTGAACACGAACAAGCTCGACGCTCAGAATTTATTAACAATACATTTGTACAGCTCTTGCATCAACACCAACTGATAGTTAATACTACAGACTGCTGGGTATGTGGTTTGATACCTCACACTATGGATAAAGGCATTCCCTATCTAGTCTTGCCTTTTAGCTATAATGGATCATTTCAGGCCTTTCAGACCATTTTTTCATATGCCCTTGAGACCTATCCTCCGCGTCCACCACGGTCCACTAAATACAACTCAGCCAACAAAGCTTTAGTCCAGGGAATTATTGATATGATTAAAGACGTCAATAATACTCCATCTTATCCTAGAGATGAATTACTGGTGTATTTGAGTTGGAACTCTACAGAGTATCGCCTTGGTTTGGGAGAAAGCAAGCGTAAAAGCTCCACTTCAGTTTGGGTCGTGCCTCACCGAGGTCAGGTCTGTTTGCAAGGAAATGGGAGAAATCCGAGAGCTCAGCTAGGGAGCAGTGAGTGCGTTGAGACTTACGTATTTCCGTCTGACTCCTCCCCTGCCTTTCTGACTGCTAGGGGTACCTACTTCATTTGTCAGGACAGAGCATATACATGGCTGCCTGCTGACTTTTCAGGTTCATGTTATATTGCTCGATTGTTACCTCCGACATACACTGCTTCTTCAGATTATCACAAAACCAGAGTAGCAAGAGGTGTCTTCAGCAAGGAAGATACCGCTGGTCAAGAAGCTGGAGACTTTTTCAAGGGTTTTCTTCCGTTTTGGGGGCCTATGGCCAATAGTAGAAACCTTCGTCAACTAACACGGGTAGTTGAATCTACTATTACAGAAACTGCTGGTGCCCTTAGTAACTTAACAGCTGAGCTTCAAGCGGATCGTCTCATGACGTTGCAGAACCGTATGGTTCTAGACGTAATACTTGCAGATCGAGGTGGGGTATGCAGAATGATCCAATCGAGCTGCTGTGTCTTTATTCCAAATAATGCTCCAACAGTCTATGAAGCAATCTCTAAGCTACATAAGATTTCCGACTCTATACACGTAGATAAGGGAAACTGGTCCTTCATGGAGTGGTTTTGGACTCTGGTATCAGAGTGGGGATGGAAGGTTCTGATGGTCATTGGTGTCATCCTAGTATTTCTGTTCTCGTGCTGTCTTATTATCCAATGTGGTCCCGCTCTGTGTAGCCTCTGTGCTGCTACCTGTTTCAGAAAACCACCTACATTAGGAGAAAAGACACGAGACAGGATGATGATACAACAACATGTCACTGACCTAATGAGCATAGAATTAGACTCTGACTCTGATATAGACTGAGTAATTGCCTATGTAAGGGCAAAAGGAGGGTTACAAACACATTTCTGTTCTACCCGTGGCATCCATTTTAGAACACGGAAGCCATTTTGTATTCCTTGCCCTCACATAGTCAATGGACACGCAATGATCTCTTTCCATTAAAGGACACGTAGGCTTTAACCGGCAATTCACCTTGCTAGTGACACGTGCACCTTAGGCCAGCAACGCTGTAGCAGCATGACTCGGCAAGAACTGCCTCCCCAGCCTGAGGCCAGTCCTGCTATACTGGTTCTTGTGTTCGTTGGCCTGATCATGATTAGGCGGCCGAAGCTGGTAACCGTGCCCATTTACGACCCACAAACATTTGTTATCCTGTCTTTCTATCTTCTACACCTGGCTCTGCTCCTTTCCTTCCGGGCCTTTATTAGGGGGAGGTAACGAAATTTACGATGAGGCGGTCCGGGTCTTGAATGAAGAATTGACATGGGAGTATGATGGACTAGTGGGAACCCCTCATTCGTAATGTTTTGACATCAGATACTGTTGACGTTTCCTGTGCAACACCAAATATTTATTGTTTAAGACACGAATGTTTAGAACTGTGGTAACATGTAAAGAATTTGCCTGAAGCCCAATATTTAGTATATAAGGAGCAATCCTCTTTGTACAAATCGAACAGGCTCCTAGATACTGCCCATGTGTAGTTTCTGTGACTTCTGTGTCCCTGCAGTAATAAACCTTTGGTCTTTGACGCCACCATCGAGAAGCCCGTGTTTCTGTTTGTTTGTGTACCAAGACAGGTTGAACTCCGGGGTCTTCGGGTGTTGTCCCTGACACCTCTGGACAGAACTAAAAAGTCCAGAACTCCAGTATGCGGCGACTTCCATGCTGCCACCCTGCAAATGCCAATGACTGGTGCCCCTGCAAAGAGAGCCATAGAAGTGGACATAGCTCTCGTGGAGTGCGCTCTCACTTTGGAATGCAATGGCTGTCCAGCTTGGTCATGACAGAAAGCAATGGCTGCAGAAATCCATCTGGAGATGCTCTGCTTGGTAAGTGGTAGACCTTTCCTAGGTCTGCTGTAAGCTACGAATAGCTGGTTAGATTTCCTGAAAGTTTTCGTTTTGTCAATGTAAAACTTCAAGCATTGTTTGAGATCCAAAGAATGCAGCGATCTTTCAGCTGTCGTGCTTGGGTTTGGAAAGAAGGAACGCAGAACCACAGGTTCATTTAGGTGGAAGTCCGACTGGACTTTTGGGATAAACCTAGGATTGGTTCTCAGGATTACTCTGTCGTTTTTAAAACTGTAGAAAAGGATCCTGGATTGAAAACGCCTGTAGCTCACTGACCCTCCTTGCAGATGTGAGCGCCAGGAGGAGTGCTGTTTTCCACGAGACATACTTCAGGTCAGCTCTGTGTACTGGTTCGAACAGATGTTTCATGAGCTGGTTAAGAACCGCATTGAGATGCCAGGTAGGTGGCAACACACTTACTGGCGGGAAAGATCTGTATAATCCTTTTAGAAATTGCTTAATCAACCTGCTTGACCAGAGAGATTGACTCATTGAAGGTCTTTTATAACGAGATATTGCTGCTAAGTGTACTTTAATGGAGGAGTGGGATAGGCCCGACTGTGCCAGATGCACAAGTTACTATTTGTGTAACGATATATCTGTAAGAGACATTAGTTAGTATTAGATTCCTTACCTTAGAATATCCCCAGGTGTCAGACTGGATCCGGAAACTTTTGCGTAGCAGTACCCTTGCGCGTCGGTAGGCGTCGTCTGCGGCTCCGCGTCCGTCGTCGGCGTCGTGGGCGCCGTGATGACGTCGTCGGAGTACTTAGACGCCGCCTCCGCGTGCTGACGTCAGTTCATAGACACAGCTTTTCCGCACCAGAAACGCAGAGCCATGTTAAAAACCAACACTGGTGCCATTGAAACTAGGGCCCTGAAGGGGATAACCCTAACCCTAGATATCGGTTCGCAGAACGGGGAGGATGGGTGGGTCGGTAAGGAATCTAATACTAACTAATGTCTCGTACAGATATATCGTTACACAAGTAGTAACTTGTGCATCTGAAAGAGACACGTTAGTATTAGATTCCTTACCTTAGAATAGATACCCCAGCAATACCAACCCCGGTGGTGGGTCTGCAAACCAATAATCACACCAGAAAGTCCTGGAGGACGGAACGGCCAAAGAAGCCATCCCTCCGGACTTGGCTGTCCAGGCAGTAGTGTCTCGCAAACGTGTGCAGCGATGCCCACGTAGCTGCCTGACAGATGTCTTGTAAGGGCACACCCCTGCCCAAGGCAGTGGTATTCGCCGTGGCTCGGGTGGAATGAGCCCGCAATCCAGCCGGGGGCTCATTCCTAGCTAAAGAGTAGCATGCCTGGATACACAAGATGATCCACCGGGAGATGGTCCTCTTGTGCACCGCTTTCCCCTTCTTAGCGCCCACGTAACCAACAAAGAGTTGGTCATCCACCCGGAACTGGCGTGTGCGACTCAAATAAAATGAGAGCGCACGTTTTGGGTCCAGACGGTGGAGCCGCTCTTCCTCTTTAGAGGGATGCGGTGGCGGGAAGAAGGTTGGCAAGGTGATAGACTGCCCGATGTGAAAGGCTGTGACAACCTTGGGCAGGAAAGAAGGTTTGGTACGTAGCACCACTTTGTCCGGATGGACAGAAAGGAAAGGTGGAGTACAAGAAAGAGCCTGGAGCTCACTCACTCTCCTGGCAGAGGTGATGACAACCAGGAAAGCCGTCTTCAAGGTCAGAAGGCGAAGAGGGCAGTTGTGAAGTGGCTCAAAGGGAGTGCACATCAGAAAGGTAAGAACCAGGTTCAAGTCCCACTGAGGCATCACAAACGGAACAGGAGGAAATGTGTGTGTGATGCCCTTAAGAAATCTGTTTACAATAGGGGACTTGAACAAAGAAGGCTGATCAGGTAGCCTGAGAAAGGCTGAAAGGGCAGAAAGATAGCCCTTGATAGTGCCCAGAGCAGAGCCCTGCTGGGCAAGAGAAAGAAGAAAGAGAAGAACCTCAGAAAGAGGGGCAGCAAGAGGATCCACAGCCTTTGCTGTGCACCATGCCACAAATCTGTTCCACCTGCAGGCGTATACCGACTTTGTGGAGGGACGCCTGGTTGCCAGAATGACGTTACAGACTTCAGGAGGCAAGTCAAATGGCCTCAACTGCCGCCGCTCAATCTCCAAGCATGGAGGTGGAGACTGGACAGGCTTGGATGGAGGACAGTCCCCTGCTGCTGCGACAGAAGGTCCTCCTGAAGAGGCAGACGAACCGGGGGATCGACTGACATATTGAGTAGCTCTGGATACCAGTACCTTCTCGCCCAGTCCGGAGCCACAAGGATGACTTGGGCCCGGTCGCGCTTGATCTTCTTCAGCACTCTGGGCAGAAGTGGTATAGGCGGAAAGGCGTACAACAGACCGCAACTCCACTCGCGACGAAAAGCGTCTCCGAGCGAGTGCCGCCTTGGAAATTTCAAAGCGCAGAACTGATGACATTGCGCGTTCTCTTCGGTGGCGAATAGATCTAACCAAGGCTCTCCCCATCGCTGAAAGAGGCCTTGCGCCACATCCGAGTTCAGACGCCATTCGTGATCCATCATGCACCGACGGCTGAGCTCGTCCGCCCTGGCGTTCAGAGAACCTGCCAGGTGTTGAGCCACCAGGGTCATGCCCTGGCGTTCCAGCCATTGCCAAAGGCGAAGAGCCTCCTGGCAAAGGGTCCACAACCCCACCCCGCCCTGTTTGTTGCAGTACCACATCGCGGTGGTGTTGTCCGTGAACACCTGCACTACACTCCCCCAGACAGAGGGGAGGAATGCCTTCAGTGCTAGACGAATCGCCCGCAACTCCAACAGGTTGATGTGGAGCCGGGCCTCCGCCGGAGACCAGAGGCCTCTGATCTCCGCCTCTCCCATGTGGCCTCCCCAGCCCTTGAGGGACGCGTCCGTCACAACTACGTGCTCTGGTTGGGGAAGGGAGAGGGATCTGCCGCTGACCCAATCGCGGTCTGTGAGCCACTACTGCAGCTGTCTCGCAGTGCCCTCCGAGATCAGGACGTGGTCGGACACATTGCCCTGATGCTGGGCCCACTGAAACTTCAGGTCCCACTGCAGAGCCCGCATCCGCCACCTGGCGTGATGCACCAGAAGGATGCAGGAGGCCATCAGCCCCAGAAACCGCAGCGTCAACCTGACCGAGACCCGGGATAACGGCTGAAAGATGGGAATCAGAGCCTGAATATCCCGGACCCGCTGTTCGGGTGGACAAACCCGAAACTGCGCCGAGTCCAGAACCGCTCCGATGAAGAGGAGCTTCTGAGAGGGACACAGGTGTGACTTTAGCACATTGATGGAGAACCCCAGCTGGTGCAGGAGATCTGCCGTAGTCTGGAGGTGGTTGACGACTGTCAGGGGCGAGCCCGCCTTCAACAGCCAGTCGTCTACGTAGGGAAAGACTGAAACCCCGAACCTGCGCAGATGAGCTGCAACCACCGCCATCACCTTTGTGAACACCCGTGGGGCGCAGGTAAGGCCGAAGGGGAGCACGGTAAACTGAAAGTGCTCGTGGCCAACCGTGAACCGCAGGTAGCGCCGGTGGGCCGGCAGGACGGGGATGTGGAAATAAGCGTCCTGCAAGTCCAACGCTACCATCCAGTCTCCTGGGTCCAGGGCAGCTAGGACCTGAGCCAGTGTCAGCATCTTGAACTTCTCCTTCCGGAGGAAGCCGTTGACGTTCCGTAGATCCAAGATAGGGCGTAGGCCCCCTTTGCCCTTCTTGGGTACCAGAAAGTAGTGGGAGTAGCAACCACACCCTACTTCTGGCCCAGGAACGCGCTCGATGGCCCCCTTGGCCAAGAGGGCCGTAACTTCCTCCTGCAGAAGTCGCAAGTGATCCCCCGATACACGGTGGTTCTGGGGTGGCATGGCTGGAGGAGTCGCCTCGAAGGGGAGGGAATAGCCCCTTCGGACGATTTGCAGCACCCACCTGTCCGAAGTGACAGTGCGCCAGTGGAGGTGGTGATGGCGAACCCTGCCCCCCACTGGCGTCAGATGGGCCTGAAAGCACGGACTAGGAGGGTTTTGAGGCGGATGCTGCGGGGGAAGGTGTGGACTGACCTCGCCGCTGCCCCCCGACCGCCCGTACGGCGGTTCCCACTGCCGCCACCGCGTTGGGTATTGCCCTGCGGAGCGTGGCTGGCGGCGCGTGTGGGCGCACCCCTTCCGTGGCCATGAAAGGAGTGAAAGGCAGCCGATTGCTGGCGCTGGCCCGAGAGGCCCAAGGACTTGGCCGTAGCCCTGGAGTCCTTAAAGCGCTCAAGCGCATGGTCTGCCTTGTCGCCAAAGAGGCGACGGCCATCGAACGGCATGTCCATGAGCGTGCTCTGGACATCAGCCGAGAAGTTGGCGGACCTCAGCCAGGCGCGGCGTCTGACCGCCACCGTCATTTCCATCGCTCTACCCAGCCAGTCGGTGGTATCCAGCCCACACCTGATGGAATACTTGGCTGCATCCCGGCCCTCCACAAGGGCTTGGCCGAGTTTTGCCCGTACCTCCAACGGACACTCTGGCAGCACTTCCACGACCTTATCCCACACAGAGTGGGTGTAACGTCCCAAGAGGCAGGCGGTGTTGGAAGACCGCAGGCCTAGACTAAGGGATGAGAAGATCTTCTTCCCATACTGGTCATACCTCTTGGATTCCCTGTCGGGCGGGGCCGAAGGGAATGGGGCCTGGGAATTGGAGGCCTGGATGACCAGGCTCTCGGGGGTAGGGTGGGAGGACAGGAAACATGGGTCGCCCGGGGCTGGGCGGTGGCGTCTGGCCACGTTCCTATCTACGGGCGAACCCGTAACGGGCTTGGACCAAGTGCCCAGAAGAACGTCGGTCAAGGCCTCATTAAAGGGCAGCAGAGGCTCGGCCGAGCTTGACTGCAGTTTAAGGACCTCAGTGAGGAGGTTAGTCCTCATGGCCGCGACAGGGACCTCAAGGCCCAAGGCCTTGGCAGCCCTCATCAGCACCACACTATAGGTTACCCCCTCCTCCGAAGCCACGGTAGGAAGGGAGACAAAACCAGTGTCTGGAGAGGTGTCCAGGCCACTGGCCTCCCCAAGGTCTCCTGTCCAGTCCTCATGAGACTGACACTCCCTGGTCAGAGGGTCCTCAGACCCTCTCCCAGTCCTCTTCATCACCCATCTCCTGAAACCCAGGGTTCTCAACAAATGGGGCCTGTTCATAAAAGTGAAATTCACCCAACGGCGTCTGGAGCGGCGCCCATCGGGGCCGTCCCGACGACTGAACAGGAACGAAGGTGGAACCGGGGACGGCGCCGCCCGAGGACGGCGCCGGAGGCGACACCTGCGGGTCCGACGCCGGGGAGGCCGTAAGATCCACCGGCGACGAACCAGATCCCGAAGGAGGGCCAGCGGAGTCCAGCGGCGCCGGGCCCGAAGGCACCGGCGGCGCCGGGAGAATTGAACCCCGCCGCAGGTCCCCTCTATCCCGACGCTGCCGGCGCCTTCGGGCCCGGCGGCGTCGGGATAGAGGGGACCTGCGGCGCCGGGCCCGAAGGCGTCGGGGCCGAAGCACCCGACAGCGTCGGGGTCGGAGCCGCCGACCCGCTAGGGGCCCCAGACGGGTCCGCTGGGCCCGAAGGCGCCGCGGAGCCTGCCGGAGGAGAGAGTTTCCTCATGGCCATGAGGAAGCGCGCGACCTCCTCCTGCGTCGCGTTCAGCCCAGGGACCAGAGGGTGTGGAGCTGCACGCGGCGCCCGCGACTCCGACGGAGCCGCGTGGGTGGTGTCACCTGAACCCCCGGCCGCATCGTGCGAGCGTCGGGGGTAGTCCGAAGAGCGATGATGCCGCTTGGACTTCTTGTGCCTCTTACCTGACGACGACTTCGACCCAGAGGAGTGCGGCCTACCCTCGGAACTGTGGTGGCTCCGAGCCCGCGACCTGTCCCTCGACCTCCCATGGGATCGGGACCTCTCGCGGCGCGGGACCGACTGCCGGAGTTCGAGTCGCCTGCGGGACCGCTCCTGCCTGGCTTTCGAAGAGAGGGCCCGGCAGTCGGAGCAGGCCTTGTCGTCGTGGTCGACGCCCAGACAAGATAAACAGACGCGGTGAGGATCCGTGACCGACATCAGGCGGTCGCAATCGTCACAGTGCTTGAAGCCGGGCATCCCTACAGCACCGTTCGGAGTCGAGAGACTCGAAATATAATCAAAAAGTGATCAAAAGGTTAGTCAAAAATTGACTAGGGTTACTGCTTTTTCCAGATCTGCGCTTGCTGGCGCGGAAAAAAGAAGAACTGACGTCAGCACGCAGAGGCGGCGTCTAAGTACTCCGATGATGTCATCACGGCGCCCACGACGGACGCGGAGCCGCAGACGACGCCTACCGACGCGCAAGGGTACTGCTACGCAAAAGTTTCCGGATCCAGTCTGACGCCTGGGGATATTCTAAGGTAAGGAATCTAATACTAACGTGTCTCTTTCAGATGTAAGAGATAAGGTAAGATTTGCTCCGGTGAGGAGGAAAAAGGCCGAATGCTTTGATCTGCACACCAAACACAAAAGCGCTTCTATTTCAGGGAATACGTTTTGGTCGTGCTATCCGCCCTTGCTCTGGCAAGAATGTCTCTACAGTCCTGTGGAATATTCAGATTGTGGAACTCTCAGAACTCAGGAGCCCGGTAGCTAACCTGAGAGACTTCAGATCCGGATGTTGAACTTGATTGTTGTTCATTGTGAGCAGAGAAGGATACTGCCGCAGGTGGATCGGTGGCTCCAGGGATAGACGGTGGAGTTCTGTGAACTAATGTTGCCTCGGCCAAGTTGGGGCTATTAAAATTAGAGTACAGGGCTCCACCTAAATTTTCCTGAGGACTCTGGGAAGCCTCGGGAATGGCGGAAAGGCGTACGCAAAGACGTTGCGCCATGCAATGGAAAATGCATTCCCTAGAGACCCTGACTGGGGATGCCAACTTGCGAAGTGTGGGCATTTGGCGTTCATTCTCGTCGCAAATAGATCGATTTGCGGCGTGCCCCATCTGGAGAAGATCTTGTCGATAATTTGTTGATCTAGCTCCCACTCGTGTGACGATGTTTTCTACCTGCTCAACGCATCGGCGAGCACATTGTCCGCGCCTGGAACATATACCGCCCTTAGGGTTACATTGTGGAGTATGAGCCAATTCCCGATTTTTTTGCGACTCGCGAGAGAGTGTCAGCGAGCGTGTCCCTCCCTGTTTGTTGAGGTAGTGCATAGTCGTGGTGTTGTCTGTCCGGACGAGCACCAGGGAATGTTTGATTCTTGGCAGGAAAGCTTGAAGGGCCAGGAAGACCGCCCACAATTTGAGCAGATTGATATGTAGTTTCTTCTCCATAGGAGACCACTACCCGCTTATCTGTAGCTCTTGCAGAAAAGATCCCCAGCCTTCCAAGGAGGCGCCTGTTGTGACAACATGAGGAGCAGCCGGAAGCAGGCCTTGAGATAGGTTTTGAGATGACATTCACCATTGCAGGGCTCCGACCATCTGAGGATTCACTTTTATGTGGTCGTCGATTGACCCTGTGCATTGGACCCCCTGCTTCGAGAGTGCCTCCTGTAGATTCCTCATTCGTAGTCGACAGTGAGGAATCAGGAGGATACACGCTGACATCATCCCCAGGAGGGATTTGAAGAGGCGGACTGTCAAGACTTTCTTCGAGGCTACTATAGCAGCTAGTGCAAGGGGCTTGTTCATCCTCTCTCTGGATGGGAAAGCTTTTGCTGACAGTGTGTCCAGGGTTGCACCTAGGAAACTGATGCACTGAGAAGGTTGTAGGACCGATTTTTCCTGATTGAGGGTGAGACCCAAGCAATCGAAAAGCTTTAAACAGGCGTTGGAAGACCTGGACACGTCTTCTAAGGATGGAGCCTTGACCAGCCAGTCATTCAGATACGGAAAGACTTGGTGATGGCACTGTCTGAGATATGCCGCCACCGGGGTATGACATTTCGTGAATATGCGCGGTGCAGACTTGAGCCCGAAGGGCAGAACGCGAAACTGCAAGTGTCTGCCCGCTACTGCAAATCGCAAGTACCTTTTTGTGATTCCTGTGAATTGGGATATGGAAGTAAGCGTCCTGTATGTCTAGGGACGCACTAAAATCCTGCTCTTACAGTAGTGCAAGACCTCCTGGATCGTTACCATGCAAAACGACTGCTTCTTAGGAATTTGTTGAGGGCCCTGAGGTCCAAGACTGGTCTCCACTTCTTGTCTTTTTTCTGGATCAAAAGAAGCGGGAATAAAACCCTTTTCCCTTCTGAGATGGAGGTACTCTCTCTATTGCTCCTTTCTGCAGCATAATCGAGATCTCTCATAGAAGCAGCCGTAGATGTTTGTTATTTCCGTTGTCCTTTACCTTGAAAGGACGACCTCCCAAAAGAGGATTGCTTGTTTTGCTGTTGTTGGCGCTGTTGGTATTGCGGTCTACTCTGGCCTGAAGAGTAGGAAGATTTGTATTGATAATTTCCTCTGTAGGAAGACTGTCCTCTTCCTCTATTTCTAATAAAGGACTGGTTCTTATACGGAAGAGTGCCCAAAGCTCTCGCAGTGTCTGCTTTGTCAATTTTTTGTGCCAAATAGTAACTGGCTATCATATGGCATGTCCAAAATCTTTGTTTGCACCTCAGGATGGAAAGAGGTTGCCTTTAGCCATCCTTGGAGCCGCAAGACTGCTGCTCCAGCCAACTGGCGGAACCCTGTCATAGCGATATCCATCGCGCAGTCTATAGTTTCTGACGCCGATGCTTCACCATCTAGCAGAATCCTCTTTACTTCCTCTTTGGATGAATCTGGCAATTCCGACAGGTATGGGGCTATGTGTGCCCACAATTGCCTATTATAGCGTCCCAAGAGCGCTAGGGCGTTCGCGGCCTTTATCGTCATTGCCGACATTGAGGAAAACCTGTTCCCAATGTTGTCCACTCTTCTTACCTCCTTATCAGGAGGAAGCGACAAAGGGGCCGAAGGATTCCTGGAGGTCTTCTGGGCCGTCTGTGTCACCACGGAGTCCGGCTTAGGATGTCCTGTTAAACACGCCGGTTCTGTATCTGGCGCCCTATACTTCTTATCCAACTGAGGGATCACTGGTGATACAGAGGAGGGGTTCTGCATGACCTTTACCCCTTCTGACTATAGGTAATCGATAATTGGTATTGACCTTACTGCCTTCTTGAGAGGTTCTGTGAAGTCATACAAAAAGCAGACCTGTTCTTGAGAGACCATTGAGATCTTAAAACGTTGAACAGCCCTCTCTACCACATAAGAGATTCCAAAATTGTCGGAATTTCCAGATGCCGTCGTAGACGAATAGTCATAGACGAGGCCGTCGTAGGCGACGCCATAGACGATCCGTCGTAGACGAGGCCGTCGACGACGACGCCGTCGTAGAGGAGCAATCGTAGATGAGGCCATGGTAGACGAGGCCATTGTAGACAAGGCCATTGTAGACAAGGCCATGGTAGACAAGGCCATGGGAGACAAGGCCATGGTAGACAAGGCCATGGTAGACAAGGCCATGGTAGACAAGGCCATCGAAGACGAGGCCATTGTAGACTAGGCCATCGTCGACGCCATAGACAAGCCATCGTAGACGAGCAGTCATAGACGAGGCCGTCGATGCCGATGCCGTCGTAGATGAGCCATCGAAGACGAGCTCTCGTAGATGAGGCCATCGTAGACGAGGCCATCGTCGACGCCATAGACAGGCCGTCGTAGACGAGCAGTCATTGACGAGGCCGTCGTCGACGACGCAGTCGTAGACGATCCATCGTAGACAAGGCCATCGTAGACGAGGCCATCGTAGACGCCGTAAACAGGCCGTCATAGACGAGCAGTCATAGACTAGGCCGTCGTCGTCGAGCCGTCGTAGAAGAGCCATCGTAGATGAGCCATCGTAGATTAGGCCATCATAGACGAGGCCATCGTAGACACCGTAAACAGGCCGTCATAGACGAGCAGTCACAGACGAGGTCGCCGACGAGCCGTCGTAGACGAGCCATCGTCGACCAGCCGTCGTAGACGAGCCATCGTCGACGAGCCGTCGTAGACGAGCCATCGTCGACGAGCCATCGAGCCATCATAGGCGAGCCGTCGTAGACGAGCCATCGTAGGCGAGCCGTCGTAGACGAGTAATCGTAGGCGAGCCGTCGTAGACGAGCCATCGTCGACGAGGCGTCGTAGACGAGCCGTCATAGACGAGGCCATCGTAGACGAGGCCATGGTAGATGAGGCCATCGTAGAGAGGCCATCGTAGACGAGGCCATGGTAGATGAGGCCATCGTAGAGAGGCCATTGTAGACGAGGCCATCGTAGATGAGGCCATCGTATATCCTGTTGACGATGTTGATTTCTTAGTCTTTACCTCAGGAGGTATAGAAGAGGCCTTCCTGAAGGGTCCTATGACCAGAGGAGGTGATTTTGACGGCTCAGAAGTCGTCTTTTTTACATGATTTTTCTCCAAAATGCAAGTCCTTTACTCTCCTTTTCCACAGAGTGAGGAGGTTTTTAAGAACTGCGCCCAGAAGACCCATGAGTGGTCTTTTTGAGGGCCTTCTCAGGACGTTCCCCTGAGGAATGAGTTTGAGGAGATTTTCTTCTCTTTTGAGATCTCCTAGATGTTGAGGTCAACGCCTCATCACTGTCACTGGAGAAAATAAAAAACCTCCTTTCTGGTCTTAGTGCTCCTTACCAGACCTTCTTTAAAGTATTTGAAGATAATCCATAGTAGAAAGAATCCTTAACAACCAAGTTATTTAACGAAGTGAAAAAACACAGAATCTGAGCAGAGCTCAGAGGAGACTCCCTTAGCACAACGTGAGGTAGAAAATCTGAGGGACTGAGGCTCCTGCCAGGAAGGTTCTAGAGGGAGGTGATAGCTGATTGGCTCTTGTTTAGAGTTTGGTCCTTTTTACAAAAGGACACGGATATGTTACTAAGGTGAGGCATTTAGGCCTACTATTCTCTATGTATGTCTATAGGACATTACTTTTCTATGTACCGGAGACTCCCGTCTCGACGACGGGGAATGATTCAGGCATGTGAATCTATGAAAGACACCCATAATACTGGATAATCACTCCTTGCTTAGGTATAGTATTCTTATATCTACCCTTATATATAGACACACAGTAACCTATAAGTCATTCCTATGGCAGGCCTTAACAATCCTGGAGGCAGAGTGCTTGGTTATGTGTGAGATGGTGCTCTAGCATGAGCTGAGCCTGTCTGCAGCTTGCGGAACCATGTCCTTATAGCTGTTCTATGATATTGCCATACCATATACTCTTAAGTGCATTATAATCCTCGCGGTTGAATGCTAACTTTTGTTTGGCTTTATCTAAACATGTCGTGTAAGGTGTCATACGCTTTGGAATACTACCCCCTCGCCAATTCTGGCAACGGGAGTAGCATTCCACCCTTCTAGAGGGAGAAGACATGTTGATGCTGACTATCCCGGTTAAAGTTAACCAGAGCCCCTGCGTCACATAATGGACGCTGCTGCCACAGACACAAGTCTGACCTCCTGCTGCTGGGAGTCCGTCCAGTCACAGAGGTTTGGACAATAGGTTTCCTGCCTGGAGAGGTGCGAGCACCACCCCAGAAAATTAAATCCAACATCCCTTCCACTCCCTCCCCTTCCCTTCATTCTATCCCTCCTGCATCTAATTTTTCTTTCACTTCCTTCCCGCCCATTTCCTTGGACTCTTTTTTAGCCCTACTTATCAAAGTTAAGTCTGGCTCTCCTGCCGACTGTGCCCCTGCTCGCGTGCTCAGAACTCTTTTCACTTCTTGCCCTACCACTCCCCTTTCCTTTCTCAATGCTTCCCTTTCAACCGGTTTGGTCCCCTCTTTATTTAAATCTGCGATTGTTTTTCCCATCCTCAAAAAACCTGGTCTTGATTCTTCCCTCCCTTCTAATTTCAGACCCATTTCTCTTCTTCCCTATCTTGCCAAAATTCTCGAAAGCCATGTCACTTCTTGTCTTTCCTCTTATATTGAGCAGAACAACCTCCTCGCTTCCCACCAAGCTGGCTTCCTCTTGGGCCACTTGACCGAGTCAGTGGTGCTCGCGGTCCTTGACGAGCTGAAGGCCAAGGCTGACACCAACTCCCCTCAAGCCTTGGTTCTTCTGGATCTGTCCGCTGCGTTTGACACGGTCGATCATTCCATCCTCCTTGACCGTGTCAGCGCAGCGGGCATTCGGGGCCCTGCTCTTTCTTGGATCACGTCCTTTCTTCTTGGACGCTCACAAGATGTTCACCTCTCTGGTTTCTCTGCTTCACCCCTCCCGGTGTCATGTGGGGTTCCCCAGGGTTCCTCTCTTTCCCCTCTTCTCTTTAATCTTTACATCCGTCTCCTTATTGTTTCTCTCCTCGATCTGGGGGTCTCTGTGTACAATTACGCCGATGACCTCCAGCTCGTCTTTGATCTCTCTTCCCCCCACTCCCTATCTTTCTTTCGCTCCACTCTGGTTTTTATTTCCGGGTGGATGGGCGCCAATCATCTCAAACTCAACCCAGATAAGACTGAGCTTGTTTTGACTGGTGGCTCATCCAGCCCCTGGTCCTCTGCCTTTTGGCCCCCTATCTTTGGTCCCCCTCCTATCCCCGTTCCCTCTGTCAAAACGCTCGGCATTAGGGTCAGTCATGACCTTTCAATGCACGGCCAGGTCAGTTCTGTAGTGTCTTCCTGTTTTCTTTCCCTCCGTTTGATTCGTAAGATCTCCCGTTTTTTTTCCCTCGACTCCCTCAAAATTATCATTTCGGCCCTCATTACCTCCCGCCTCGATTATGGAAACAGCTTGTTCGTGGGTATTCCTGCCTACGAAACCCGTCGCCTTCAAGCAATCCAAAACCAGGCTGCCCGACTTATTTTTCACTTTCCCAAATCCCATCATATCACCCCTGTTCTCAAATCTCTCCACTGGCTCCCCGTTTTACAGAGATCCCTGTTCAAACTAGGATGCCTAGTTTTCCAGGCTGTTGATCGCTCTGCTCCAGCATTCATCAATTCCTTGATGTCTACCCACACCCCTGTCCGTACCCTTCGTTCGTCTTCCTCTGCCCTCCTCACCATCCCTCGTTTTCGCAAATCTCGCACTGGTGGAACCAGATTCTCTGTCCTCGCCCCCGGTTTTGGAATTCCCTCCCTCTTTCCTTGCGCTCTATCCCTATTTTTTCACACTTCCGCAAAGCGCTTAAAACATTCTTGTTTGCCCAGGCCTACCCCTGCTAAATTCCTTGGCCCTGTCTGTTCTGTTCAGTAGAGCTCTCAGCGCCAGGAAGCCGTTTGGCCACCGTGCGCTCTATAAATACTTTATTTCATTTCATTTCATTTCAGACAGGACATTGTGTATTGGGACAGGGAGGGCTGAATGGATTGAGACACTGCCTGAGGCACACTAGGTGCTTCATGCATACCCCAGTTCAAACGGGGTGCTGGGGCACTCCAGCCCCAGCTCTGGCGCGAAGCTGGACAAAGGAAAGGGGGTGTAACCACCCCCCTTCCTGGTCCCACCCATAGGAGGAACCTAGGAACTAATCCAGCCCCTTTTAGCTGTATAAAGGTAGGAGCTATGTCCTTAGACTTGAGATTTGATCCTGAACTAAAACTTGAAACGAAACTCTGGACCTTCGACATTCTGCTGAAGCTGAAGACTGAAGAATCCTTCTTGTGGCCAAGGAGTGACCACCCTGGGCAACCAGGCACCATCCAGCAAATCAACGGCTTGCTTTGTCGACGCTCCCGCCGGGACCCGAGTACAGAGCCTTGTAGGAAGGTAGATCCCTGACTATGGTTACCCCCAACTTTTTGCCTGGTGTTTTGCTGGTTTTCTGCCTTAATTGACCTGGGCCCCTGCGATTCAGGACCCCAGGCCCACTGCTCTCTCTGTTAAAATGGATTCCATGTACCCATGGTACATATCTGATTGGATACTGAGTCACCTTATCAGTCCCTGTACAGTATACCTTAGGTATCCAGGGCATAGGTGTACCCAGGGCCTACCAGGGGCTGAAGCATGTATTATGCCACCCCTGGCTGGCCATCCAAAACTGACACAACTGGCTGCTTGACAGCTGGGGCAAGGTGGTGTAATCACCCTTTGCTTTAGATATAGTATACCTATATCTAAACCTAAAATGGGCACACAGATCTCCTATCAGTCACTCCTATGGCAGGCCTTAACAATCCTGGAGGCAGAGTGCTTGGAATCGTGTGAGATAGTGCTCTGGCATGAGCTGAGCCTGTCTGCGGCCTTCGGGATCTATCCCTTAGCCGTTTCCATGATAGCGTCAGACCATATACTCTTAAGTGCCTTATAATCCTCGCGGTTATGGTAACTTTGGTCTGACATTATCTAAACATGTCGTGTAAGGTGTCATACGCTTTGGAATACTACCCCCTCGCCAGTTCTGGCGACGGGGGTAGCATTCCACCCCTCTAGAGGGAGAAGACATGTTGGTAGCTGTAACCCCGGTTAAAGTTGAACACAGCCTCAGCTCCACAAAATGGATGCTGCCACCGAGACACCAGTCTGCCCTCCTGCTGCTGGGAGTCCTTTCAGCGAGGGAGGCCTGGACAAAGGGTTTCCTGTCAGGGGCGGTGCCAGCACCATCCCAGACAGGATTTTGTGTATCCCAGGTAGGCAGGGCTGAAAGGAAGGTGACTGCAAGTGGCACCCCGGTGCTCACTGTGCATATGCCGGCTCAAACCAGTTCCAGGGGCACACCAGCCCCTGAGCTGGGGAGAGACCGGACAAAGGAGAGGGGTGTAACCACCCCCCTCCTGGTCCCACCCATGGGCAGGACCTAGTCGCGTGCCAGCCCCTTTTCTCAGGATAAAGGTAGGAGCAGGCCCCCTTCCCAAATTAGATAATTCTGAATCTTGACTACTTTCCACGAAAGAACTCTTGAACATTTCTGAAGACTCTCCCTTGTGGCTAAGGAGTAGCCACCCTGCACCAGCGGGCACCATCTAAGCGCATGCGGTTTGCTGCAAATCCATCCTCCGGATCAAGACTGCCCAGCTCGACGAGACCCAGATTCCCTGTCATCTCTGACCTCTACCTACATCATCAGCCCAGCTGAGATTCGTGGGTGTGACGAGACCCGAGGGACCGGCCATCTTCAGAACCTGCACGACGCTTATCCAGCACGACCGCCGAGGGATCCTCGAGTGAGTGCTTTGGGGTTTAAGAAGCCCTAACCCTGAGCAGCTCCTGCACCGAAGTCCAGCCCCCCAGCATCCACGAGATCTGCGCGGGGCCCTTCTGCTCTTTGCTGCTCACCGCGTTGTCCGGCTCCTTGCCTGCTGGCTTGTGGCCCTCCTGACGACGAACCACGACACTTCCATCGCTGGTCTGGTTGCTCCAGACTGGCCCTTGCTCCCCTCCAACAGAGGAGCACCCCGGACCCTCCTGGTCCACTCCAGACGCCATCTTGAGTCCACCGCGTGGGCTTGCCTTTGCCAAGGCTTGTTGCTCCAATCCTGGTTTCAGCAGCGCCGACAGCAGACACCTTCGTGGGACAGCTCGCCCCTCCATCCTGGTCGCCGACAACGCCTCCTGGTCCGAGAGACTGCAGAGCCCAGCGTCGCCCCCTCACCTGGTCGAGGTGACTTCATCCGGTGCCATCCTGGTGCCCATCTGATCACTGGCTAGTGATCAAGAACTGAGTCCCCTTTGCTTTCAGGTCATCTTCAACTCCGATCCAGGCTTGGATCCCATCGAACTTCATCACTGGTCGCCTGCCAGCAACTTCTTCTTTCAGGCTCCATAGACTGTAACAAGGATTCCCGACGTCTTTTGAACCCTATGCAGCCGCAGCCCCTGGGCTAGGTAACTCGAGCATTTCGGTGCTCCAACGTAGGTCCACTATCTAAGTGTCCAGATCCTTTTTCGTTTTCAGCCTATCTAGTCGGATTCGTCCGATAACTGTAACTTTACGAAATCTAGCATCCATAGACTTTGTCCCGCGTGAGAGTGCACACTCTGCACCCGATCTCTCTAGGCCTCCTGCTCCTAACCTTAGGGTTCAGTAGTGTAGTCCTAGCGATCCTGAAGCCTCTGGATCTTGTTACTTACCTGCTAGTATTTCGCATTCCACTTTTGTAGTATATGGTTTTTCGTGCCCCTCGGGCATTTGTGTAAATTGTGCAACTTAAAGTGTTTTCTTAAGAGTTTTGTGTTGTGCTTAGCTCCCTGACTCATAAAGAGTTCAGGGTAGTCTTGTTATAAATACATATACTTTATTTTCATAACAACTTGTGTGGTGTCCTTTCACTTGGTGTTCAAGGGGTAAATGTGATGGTAAAACAGCTGGCTTAACACGCCCTCTAGAGTTTAGCCTAAAGACTGCTCTTGTCCATGCTACTAGGATAGGTGGTCTATCAGGTTGACTTACAACCAATCATCAATAAGGGTTGTTTGGTATGATACAAAGTGATCACTAGAATAGTGAGCACTATATATCAGGCCAACTTCTCACAAGCCTGACAAGACCCAGACTTCCAGACCTCTCTGACCCTCTCTTCAGGTCTGCAGCATAGCTGAGATCCGTGGAGGTGACGAGACACGTGGGACCGGACATCTTGAAAAGTCCACGACTTGCTAACTGTGCAGCTCCTGAGGTATCCTCGCAGCTGTGCACTGGGGATTGAGAAGCCCCGAATCCGAGCTCCACCTGCACCGAAGATCAGCCCTCCACACTCCACGAGTTCTGCGTGGTGCCCTTCTGCTTGTGTTCTGCTCGACGCGTTGTCCGGTTGCTGGCCCGTTGGCTAGTAGCCTCTGTGACGATAATCCTTTTGAATCCATTCGCTGGTCTGGTTGCTCCAGACTGGCCCTTGCCTCCCTGCAGAAGGTGAGGCACCTCAGACCTTGCTGGTCTACATCAGAAGCCTTCTTTGAATCCTGCGTGGGTTGCCTTTGCCAAGGCTTGTTGACTCCAATCCGGCAGTCGACCCCTCCATCTGCGAGAACCTTCGTGGGACAGCTCCTCTCCAGCATCTGGTCGTCCTCGACGCCTCCTGGTCTGCGTGGCTGAAGAGACAAGCTTCACGACAGCACCTGATTGCTCCTCAACATCTTCTGGTTCCTTCCTGGTTCCATCCGGTCACTGGCTAGTGACCCAGACTCTGTCCCCTCTGCTTTCAGGTCCTCCTCATCTTCGATCCAACCTTGGATCCACCCGGACATCTTCCTCCTGCTCGCCTGCAGCATCTTTCCTCCAGGTCTCCATAGGCTTCAACGGCAAAACCCGACACATCTTCACACCTATGCACCCGCTTCCTGTGGGTGAGGTAACGCGAGTACTTCGGTGACCCCCAAGGGTATTGACTATCCAAGTGTCTAGGTTTTTAGTTGTTTCCTCCTAGCTAAACCGGAAGTGTCCTAAATCCTTCTTTATCTTACTTTTAAGTTCCCATTGACCTAACATTGACTCACGCGTGTGTGTAAAGACACTGCACGCGCCGCCTCTGGGCCTCCTACTTCTAAACTAAGGTTCAGATAGTGTAGCCCCAGCGATTCCTTTTCTCGTGACGTGGTACTTATACCACTTACTTAGTATATGGTTTGCTTCGCCACTAGGGCCTAACGGTAAATTGTGCAACTTAACGTATTCTGGCAAAGTATCTTGTTATGTGCTTTTGCCTCTGTTCTCATAAAGAGTTCAGAGGAGTGTGTTAGTAAATAAATACATATATATTTTATATATATCCTGTGTGGTGTCCTTTCATTTGATATTCAAGGGGTTGCATATGGTAAAACAGCTGGCTTTACATGCCCTCAATAGTCTTTTAGCCTAAGACTGTTCTGTCCACGCTACCACTAGGATAGCTGGTCTATAAGGTTGACTTACAACCATCACCATAAGGGTTGTTTGGACTGGTGCAAGGTGTTCACTAGAATAGTGAACATCATATACCAGGCCAACTTCTCACAATATATACGTACATAAATATATAAACCCAAATGTATACAGAAGAAAAACTGTATAACAAGAGGTGTCCAAGAAGGGCACATATAAACGTCCACCATGTTGGTATGGGCCATGGTGGAACAATAGTGAGCTGGCAACCAAAAAACATGGCCTCATATGAAAGGAAAAGAAGATGAAAACAACACCACCGACTGAGTGGTAATAAGCAAGCAGTCGAGAGACGGTGAAAAGAAAAACACTTACTAGGATAGAAAAAGAAGAAAACTAGGGTGAACTGAAAAAAAAAGTCCAGTTGAACTAGGCCAGCACAGGGAGGCCTACGTAGATAACCAGTTCCCGTCTGAAGGTAGAATACCAGATGGGGAAGGGAAGGATGAAGCAGTGGACAAGATGGAGGAAAAAGCATGGAAAGACCAATGCCACATATGTAGAACCAACCACGGAACCAGTATAAAGGACAGAACTAACAATGGAAAGGTGGTGCCTCCAGCCTAACAAGGATGTAGGCTAGAAGGAAAAGGAAAGGTCCGGGTCCATGGGATGATCCGTGTCCATAAGAAAGTGTCCTGATGTCACCCAAAATCATAAGTGATATACTCTTTAGGAGAGGGAGAGTGAACCACCCAAGGGGTTGTACAAGTATCTGCGCTTGCAGTAGAAAAACACCCCAGAAAATAATCCTCGGGGATCACTAATCTCCATACGAGCCAAACCAGAGTGGGAGGGCAAGGAATCCACGTTCAAGAAGAGAAGTAAGCTGAAAAAATTGCTATAAAACCCAAAAGGGGCAGAAGTCACATCTGTAGAACACCCAGGCCAGTACCAACACTGGGGTTGGCTTTGGAGGTGTGATGGAAATGTCTCCAATAACACAACATCGACCAGGGCAATTAAGGGTAAGGGACCTATGAGAGAGAAGAGGACAGAAGGGGCAGAAGCCCATTTTGCCAGTGCATAGCGAGAGCCAGTACAAGAAGGGCTAGCGTTGGAAAAGAGAAAAGGAGGTAGACCATCCATGTCAGGCCAGAGAATGCACCTGATGCCAAGAATCATGCCCCTTCCCTTGCATTTGCTAAGCAAGAAGGGCGCCAGATAGAGCGGAAGGAACAGCCCCATGGCCAGTACAGAGAAATACTCAACAGCAGGGGCGAGGGTCCAGGAGTAATAAGATCCGCAAGCACCATCTTCCGTTTTGCACCGTTGAACCAGGAAGAGGTGTGGCGCCATGGCTAGGGTGACTGACTCCGGAATATGGGGATCACGGTTCGATCCCCGGCACCGGCGGCAGATTAGCCCAGCACCATGTGACTCTGGGCAATAGCTTGCTTAATCTTCCAGACTGCCCCCAGCGCCTAGAGACCCTTACGGGTGATTGTGCGCTTTACAAATGTGGATTATTATTATTATTATTATTATTAACCAAAGCAAGGCATGTGGAATCCCCCATAAGAGGTACCATTATGTTAGGAACAAATCTAGGAATAGCTGCAAGGCATACAGATGAAGTACCCTGTAGCACAGGGAGCAAGCCAATAGTGCATCCGCACAAAATCACGAAAATACCCCAATGAGAACTTGAGGAAAAAGCAAAGAACACCGTGCAGCCACCGTTGTAGAAACCCAACAGGGCCAAGAAATAAGATGCTTCTCAAAAAACACACGGGACCACAACCTGTCATCGACTGGGTAAGAGAGCAAGAAAGGAAAATACCTTCCTGGGCAGGAGCACCACAACGGATGCCACTCAGAGGCGACGAGGGAAAGGAAGAAGCCAACGGGCACCACCCTATAACGGCTCATGCAGAAAAAAAATCAAGGAGACCATACTCGGCCAGATTGAGTGGGAAGAGGAGAACATTATAGCAAGCAGTGGAATAAGATTTCGATCCACTCTGACTATCCTGAAAACAGTGTAAAGCGAAGTCAGCTTGAGAGCCAAACAGATATTGACCATGAAAAGGCGCGCCTAAGGCAAGCCCGTCTGCGCTTGAACACTGCCAGCTGGCAGGAAAGACTGCCAGGGTCGTTGTAGGGTAAGAAATTCCTCTTATAACCTATTCTAAATGGGCACTATTAGAATTGAGAGCAAATGTGCCTAGTTTGGATTGCCTACCCCAACTGGGCTTAGACAACCCTTAAACCAATGCCCGCTCTGTGACTGGGTTACGAAGCATGAATAGCCTAGTTTAGCCCCCCCTTAGATCCCATACAGTAGGTTGACAATCATTAAGGAATCAGAACCCCAATGAAAGTAGGCGCAAGGAGGGAGGAAATAAAACCGACCTCCAAGGCCTATGCCTAAGTGTCAGATCCATATCAAAGCATGCCAAAGAGATATGGGATCTTTTAGAGGACCTGAAACCAGACATTTGTTTTTTTACAGAGACCTGGCTTCACGAGAATTCCATGCCAGCATTAGCAATTGCCTTCCCACCACATTAAACAGTAGTAAGATCAGATAGAGTAGGCAAAAGGGGAGGGGGCCTAGCTATTGCAGTCCACACAGCTCTCCATCTCAAAGTTTTGGACACCATCCTCACACCGAGCATCGAACTAATGATATTTTCCACAGAAGTAAGCCAAGGCATGAAGCTAATGGGAGTGGTAGTCTATCATCCCCGGGGGAAAACAAGAAATCCTTCTGTACTGCACTTATGGAAAATCTTGCCCCTTACATTTTACAAACGAATACATTTCTACTTTTAGGAGACTTTAACCATCACTTAGATTTGACAGACGACTCAGATTCTGTAAGCCTATTAGCAGCAGTTGAATCCTTAGGCTTACTCCCTAAAATAAGCAGCGCCACGCATATATCGGGCCACAGTGTGGATAATATTTTTACTGATCTGAAGGAGATCAGAGTAGAAGCCCCTTTAGAACTAGGTTGGACAGATCATCACGCCCTGGCATTCTCCTTGGCCATCACAAAAAGAGCAGATAAACCTCAAGGGCGTAGGAGCCTACGAAGGGCATGGAGGAAGGTGACTCCAACATCCTTCAGTGAGGCATTTCGCCCACCATCGATAAGCGACTGCAAGGACTGTAATACCGCCCTGCAGCGGCTAGAGACGGTGATAACGGAGGCTTTTGATACCATAGTGCCAATGAAATCAGTCAGAGTGCAGGACAGAGCTGCCCCAACCCCATGGTACATAGAAGGTCTGAAGGCAGAGAAAGCTATTGGTAGAGGTAAAGAACGGTAATGGAGAAAAACTAAATCTGAGGAGGCTAAGCGGATTTAAGTGATACATAGAACATACCTAACAAATTGTAATACCGCAAGAAGATACTACCTAGGCACCCGAATATCTGAGGCAAAACACTCCTGGAAAGGGCTCTTCAAAATTCTAAAAGAATTTACTAGCTCGAGAGTATCTAACATCTCGCTTCCACCCTCTCAAAAACGATGTGATGAATTAGCGGCCCATTTCACACAAAAGATTGATAAAATCTATAATTCCTTTGACCCAGAAGAGGCGGCAGGAGTAATGACACCCTCTCAAGGACAAGACCCCCGTTTCATTCTGGAATCGATCCCAAGCATTATGGTGGACTCAGTATTCCCTACTAGCTCATAGCAAGTCATCATCACCCTCTGATGTAGCCCCTCCCCACATTATCTAAGACTGACATGTGTCCTAGCCGACCCAATCACGGAAATATGCAATCTTTTGCTTAAAACCTCCGTATTCCCGTTAAAATGGAAACATGATTTTATTAAGCCACTGTCTGAGAAAGCCTCCGGGGATCCCTCAGACTTGCAAAATTGCAACCCCATTTCACTTCTTCCGTGCTGTTCTAAAATCCTGGTTAACAGACAGCTATCGGACTATTTGGAACAGCATAACCTTCTCGATTCATCTCAATCCGGGTTCCGCACTGGCTATAGCACGGAATCCGCTCTGGCGGACGTGACAGACTATATAATAATGCTATTGGATGAGAACACTAAAACGATGTTGGTCTTTTTGGATCTGTCGGCAGCCTTTGACACCATATCCCACAGAATTCTAGTGGACAAACTGTGTGAGATAGGTGTCGGAGGGCAGTCCCTAAAATGGCTTTCTGTCTGACAGGTCACAATGCAGCTGGACACTTACCTGTCCCAGACAACAGTGATTGATAAGGGGGTACCAAAGGGTTCCATACTAAGCCCTACCCTATTCAATATTTATGTGTCCTCCCTGGCCTCAATAATTAGAGCATGCGGGTTCCAGACATTCTCCTATGCGGACGACACCCAGATATTAGTCCCCATAGAGAAGGACCCTGACGTGACCAGGGATTAATTCAAGAACTGTATGATAAAAATTGCCACATGGATGAGGTCTAACTTCCTACAGCTGAATTTCGAGAAAACTGAAATCCTGCTACTGGGGAAAGCCAAGGAGTTATGGTCGCTTGTTGAATTGGGGACAGTCCCCACAACCAAAAAATGGGTTAAAAACTAGGGCTTCATAATAGACGACCAATAATCCATGGAAGTACACGTCAAAACACTTTCTGGCAAATGTTTTGGCATAATGCGTATGCTCAGCAAGATTTTTCTGTGGATAGCCCTGCCCTCCTGAAGGACTCTCATCCAGGCGCTTTTGGTCAGCAGACTGTATTATGGGAATTCTGTATTGGTAGGGATCAGAGACGATCTGCTGTCACGAATGCAGGTTATCCAGAACACGGCTGCACGGTTGGTCATCAATAAACCGGCGCGCACGCCATCAAAGCCTCTGCTATGAGAACTACACTGGCTCCCTATCAGAAAGAGGTCTCTCTTCAAGCTTGTATGCCTGGTATTTAAATCTCTAGATGGAGTAGGCCCGGCAAATCTGGGTAGAAAGCTAGAATGGTACATACCGGGTCGCAAGTTGCGGTCGGGCGGCCATAAGTTACTCAGCCTCAGAAGAATCAAAAAAAGTAAGATGGGAGGTGTTGCCTTCTCCCTCTTGGTACCAAAATATTGGAATGTCTTGCCAGAAAAGATCCGATCATGCAACAACACGGCACACTTCAGGAAATTACTGAAAACCTGGATATTCTAGGAAGCAGCCGCTCTACCACACTCCTTGTTCTGTGAGTCTCCTGGGCACCAAGAGATCCCTCTGGGGATGATTTGTTGCACCTTACAAATAATAAAATAAAATAAAAATAAATATGTCCACCAAGGTGGACTGAACAGTCTCAAAGAAGCCAGAGGTGCGCAGCCAGGTACGACGGTGAAGAGCTGCAGAGAGAGCCATGGCTCATCCGACAGAATTTGTGGTATCTATTCCACAATGAATCAGCAATTTTTCTGCCTGACAGCCATCTTGGACCATCTGAGTAACAGTGTCATAAGAAGGTGAAGGGAGAAAGCGCAAGAGCGAATCCCACAACATGTGAGAAAAACAGCCTAAAACACAAGCTGTACTAATAGACTGCAGAGCTGGTGACAAAAAAGAGGTATCGACTAAGAGCAGCTAGACGGTTAGATTGGCTCTCTGGAGGGACATCAGGCATGGATGTCGGGGGAGGTTGTAGCAGCCTGAACCACAAAGTTATGCGGAGTAGGCTATTGTAAAAAAAAGTCAGAGCGGGTCTTCAGGGGCAGGATGGTGCCTATGAGCTACAGACTGGTCCACAGGGGCCATTGAAACTACTTTAGCCCAAGTGCCCAACAGAATATCAAAGAGTGCTTCCCTGATGGAGAGCACAGTTTCAGTCCTCATCTGGCCCTGAGGAAGCACCCCAAGTAGGGGATCAATTGCCACCTTCACAGAAGGAAGCTACCGCCTCAGAACCACGGCAACTCTCCACCAAAGCTCAGCAAAAGCTGAGCTAGTCTCTGAAGCGAGGCTAGGAAGAGAAAACAAGCCAGAGGATGATGAAGAATCAAGGCCATTACCCGATAAGGTAAGGCACCTAATGAAACTCTGGAGGAGACTGAGGAATGCTTGTATGTCATCACTGACCTCACCAATTTACCTGTGCCCCAAGGGGAAAACAGCAGGGGGCTCCTCTGAACGCGGAGGAAGGTCGCCCAAAAAGAACTGATCCAGAGACCCGGTTCCTGATGTCGAAGAGGTGACACCTCGGTGTTGGGGAGGAGATACAGAGTAAGGGCCATCGGCGCAGTCAGCTCCAACACTAGCATCACAGGTGGGAACCCCCTAAGGGCTGTGCACTGTAGTCAATAAGGGTTTAACCACAGATTCGGAGGGCCTCACTGGTACCAAGAGAGGTCCTGCCGGTTTGGAGTCAATCAAGGCTTCACTGACCTCCTTAGGGTAGAGGCGCGCAACAGAAGGAGACTAAGAACTAAAAATGGCATGAAGGGGGAGAAAGCACTGGGACAGGAACAGACTAATTTGCATATAGCCAGGTTCTGAGCTGGGATGGCGCATTGAGCTAAAAAACAGTGATGGATTAAAACCATGATCTCTTGACTTGGTAAGAGTATTCTGCATCATTCAGAAACTCTGTCCATCACCACCCCCCTTTTCCAAAATCGGTTTTATCCACACTATGTGTGGGAGGGTATACTCAGACGTGAGTCCCTTGCTCATTGCACCATCAGGATTCAAGCAAGCCGGGCCGAAGAAGGCTGTGATGCCAGAAACCGGTCCCCGGAAGCTTGTTTCCTTCCCAGTATAAGAATTGGCTTGGTAGTTTGGTTTGCCCTGTTCCCATCATGCACTGGGACAGGAACAGACTAATTTGCATATAGCCAGGTTCTGAGCTGGGATGGTGCATTGAGCTAAAAAACGGTGATGGATTAAAACCATGATCTCTTGACTTGGTAAGAGTATTCTGCATCATTCAGAAACTCTGTCCATCACCACCCCCCTTTTCCAAAATCGGGGGAGAAAGTATTCCCTCATCTAAGCCAGTCACCTCGGTGCTGGGAAACACTGGAAGGTGTGGGACAGAATCTCACTCAGAGAAATAGGAGGTGTGTCAGGGACACCGCGTGTACACGGTAAAGTTGGGGAAGGCCGCGGTGCCAAACGTCCATGGCATGACTCACCAGCCAAAAGTGAGGACAAAGGACTTTAGGAGCTGGTCCTTAAGCGGTCCTTGGGAGAAGTGGAGGAGTGTGGCTCACTGATTAGAGTGGCAGACCCTGATGCAGAGGTCTGGCCCGGGACCAGGGTTCAATTCCCGACGCGGCAGGGTCCTGAGCCCAAAAATGTCCAAGGACTCGATAATTCTCGCCTCGGTGCCTATTCTAATCATGGGGTCCCACGCTGCAACTCTGGGCAATAGTTGCTTAATCTCCACAACGGCGGCCCACCCGCTGCGGGATGCCTGGCTTTCACCCTGGGAATACCCAGTAGGGGTTATCTCACAGGGAAAAGCCAGGACGGGTTCCCAAGGCAAGCGCCTTGATGCCTTCGGGTGATACGTGCGCTATATAAGTCGCAATACAATACAAGAGGACCACGACCTGTGAAAGACCTTAGATGACCGCGCCACTAACAGTGTCATGTGACGCTCCTGCAATGCAGACAACTGAAGACATTAGTCGGAGTCAGAGTGCATGCCCAGACATCACATGAAAATAGAATGAGGGTGTAATTCGAGTAAGCTTATGCACATAACATATACAACGCTCTGATACCTTCGGGTCTAGCTAGCTAGCGCTATATAAAACTCAAATAAATAAAATAAAAAAATAAACCGGAATGCATCTGCATCAATATGTACCTGCCGAACAAGGCCATCCAAAGGGAGTGCCACATCACTCCTACCATTGATGACCTGATCGCTGACCTTAATGATTCCAAGTGGTTATCAACGCTTGACCTCAAATGGGCTACCACTAGTGTCACTGATCAAGGGATCCTTCTCAGAATCAACATTCTCCGACAGTTGAGGCCTCAGATTCTACACTTTTTTCACAGAGGGCACCTGGGCAAGACCAAAATGAAAGTTTGCTTGAGACGAAAAGTCTGGTTCCCGGCAATAGACTCAGATGTGGATGAACAGTAACCCAGTGCCCCTGCTGCTAAGTGTGCAAAACCCCAGACAAACCACTGCCAGTCGCCACGGAAAACCCAATGTGGGGCCATGGTGATATCAGCTTGGACTTCAGTTCTGGATGCCAGTCAGACGCCATATGCTAGTGGTTGCTGACTCCTTGAAATTCTGTTATTGACCTGCTGACTAGCATGACCATCGAACAAACACAAAGGAATCTAGACAAGATATATGTAATATTTAGGGTCCCGTCCACCCTCAATAGTGACCATGGCTGACCATTCCAGAGTCAAGACTTTCTAGAATAGATATAGTCACTCGCCATCAACACCGGAAGTTAACACACTGCTGGCCTCAGGCCAGTGATGAGACTGCTGAGGACGATCAACAAGGCCATCCACATTTCGACAGAAAAAGAAGAAGTAGAGAATGTACTCTCCAAAATTCTCGGAGCCTACATGTGCACCCCACACAGTACGCCCCAGAAAGCACCTGCTAATGTCCTGTTCGGGAGATCGGGTGAGATACAACATCTCTCATGTAGAGTCCTGGACCCCCGATCTATTGAACATGAGGGCCACCGAATACCGGAGGAAGCAGAATAACCAGAGGACCAATACAGCCAGGCAGGTCAAGGAGTCAACATTTCATGTGGGCGACTGGGTCTTAATGCGCAACCGGCAACGGAGAGGAACATTTCAAACACACCCCAACGAAAGGCACAATGGTGACTACCAGGAAAGGACAGTACTTGTCACTATGAAGGTGTCAGCCTTCACCAAATGGTGCAACTGTCAAGTCAAGATGCATGAGGACTCACCACCCACCCCCTCTAAAGATGGTTGTAGGAGGCTGGCTTAGAATATTGTGCCCACTTATTCAAGTGAAGCACCTTGCACTAATCCAGACAACCCGTATGGGGATTTTAGTGGCCTTAGACAATAGAAAGCTCTCTAAGCGGGAGCTGTGGAGAACATTCTTCAGTCTTAGTCCAGGAGTATAGTGTAGGTTAAACAAAAAAGAACCACACAGTGTAGTTATAAGAATAGTTATATTTATTATACACACTCACTAAGACATTGGTATAACTCCTACCCAGAGATATCAACACAATACACACAATGTTTTAAATGTAAAAGAGGTAAGTAAGCACAAATACACAGTGGTCTCCAGGGGAAGACCAAACCATATACTCAAGCAGTGGAATGCGAACAGCGACCAAAGTCGGGACTTGAACCAGAAGACTCAGAAGAGATGGGGAACCATCCGAGGTAAGTACCCAGGAACTCCACAGAGGTTGTGTGCAGAGTGGAAACACAGCTGTGTACTCAATACAAGTCAATGGGAAAGTCGCAGTTGCAGTTTTTAAGAAGGACCTTTCCCAGTGGACTCTGAAGAAATCCTGTAGAAGATGGTAGTTTAGAGGGTCACTCCACCTATGGATACCCAGTAACCAGGATACCTACACCAGGGAGAATGGGTGCATAAGTGCGAAGTGATGTTGGAAACCGCCGTAGACCACAATGGAGGACTTAAGAACACATGTCGCTGGCAAAGGTGAAAGAGTCCGGTGGAATCCAAGGATGGATTCTAGAAGAGGAGTACCTGCAAGCAGAGGGGACAGAGTCTATGGCACTCAGAAGTGACCAGCAGGCATGGAAGACCAATGAACACTGATGACGGAAGATGCAGGATTGATGACAGTGACCTTGCGGCTGCAGTTGTGAGCACTAGGCGATGCTGTGGAAGATCAGCCGTTCACGAGCTGTCCCACGTCAGAAGTCAAGAACCAGAAGGTAGGTGTCCAGCGGGAGCACCAATAAGCGTTGGCAGCAGCAAGATACGTATTAAATGTAGACGGTGCAACATTGGGACCAGCAAGGTCCAGGGGACTCACCAAATGCAGGAGAGTCAGCCCACAGAAGACAAAGATGAACATCAAGAGGACCCACAGGCCAAAGGCACAGGAGTAGCAAGAAGACCTCGAGCAACTCACCAAAGATGCAGGCCCACGGCGCAGAGGATGCGGTGAGGATGAAGATCTTGGCTGGAGCTTCTTGGAACCCGAAGATCTCTGAAGGACCAAGTCAACAAGCTTTGGCAATGGCAAGTTAATGCGGAGCACAGGGATTCTGTTCCAGCGGTTCCGACAAGGGATACTGGCCTCAAACTTGCTGAGAAAACAATGCAGGCCTCGAGGGAGTTGCAGAACCACCACCTGTGTTGCTGACCCTTTTGAAGTCCGCAGGACGTCAGGAGCAGCAGACCGGTCAGCTTGGTTGTGATGCCTGCAGATGCAGGGGAGTGACTCCTTCACTCCAAAGGAGATTCCTGTGGGTGTCTTTGATGCCCACAGGCTTGGAGAGGAACCTGGATGAGGCACAGACGACACAGAAGACTGGCAGGATGACGAGACCAGGAGCAGCAAGTGTCTTCCGTGGTGCAGTCTCGTCTTCTAGGCGAAGTCCAACAAAGTCGAAAGTGCCCAGACAGTAGAAGTCGAAGTGATTTCGGGTTGAAATCTTGTCCTACAACATATCTGAAGAGCCAACCACAGGTAAGCCCTTAAGTACCCTTGGGAAAAGGTTGGGCCGATTCAAGGGTCCCTCCCAGAAGAGGGGCAGAACAGAGGGAAGGATACTCCCATGTCCTTTGTCCAGTTTTCATGCCAGAGCGGGAGCCAACGGCTTCCTGAACTGGCTCATGTAGTATGCAATGAGGGCACCAAATGTGCCCTTCAAAGGAGTCTGGTGGCGCTGGCAAGTGCCCCAACCCCAGCCCAATACACCAAGTCCTGCCTGGGAGGTGGTCACACTTCCCTGTGGCAGGAAACCTATTGTTCTGCCTGCCCCTGCTCGCGCATAGCTCAGCAGCAGCAGAAGGGCAGAAAACGTGTCAGTGGTCAGCAGCAGCAGTACTAGCTTGGTGTTAGACCCTTAACGGCTGGTACCGGAAATACAGAGGGGCACTTTAGGGGAGCCCCCTCAGTACATGGTATCCAACACTGGAATCGGTGTTAGGTAGGATTCCAACATGTTTGATACCAAACATGTCCTGTTTCGGTGCAACCAATATATAGTAAGACATCTCGTAATTGGCTTGATGTCCATTATATGAATGAAATGGCCGACCACACTTACAAAAGCCTGGAGAATCGAATCTGGGGTTTGTAGGGGGTATCCTGCTCATGCAGAGCACCATCACACTTATAACCTAGCACCTTGACTTCGCGATTAAAAGGCCTGCCTTAGGGGTGATTTATAGGTTTCAAGTGCAGTGACCTCAGATATAAGGAAACCTATATCTGTTGTGAGGGCTTCTAGCGCCAGCTCACACAGGCTACAATGGCAGGCCTGTAGTCACAGTTTGAGTGGTCTCTCATGAGTGGCATAATATATGCGGCAGCCCATGGGACACCCCTGGTGTATCTATGCCTTGGGTACCTTAGCACCATATACTAGGGACTTACTAGGGTACACCAGTAGCCAATTGTAGAGGTAATGCCAGTCCTATAGTCACAGTTCGAGTGGTCTCTCATGAGTGGCATAATACATGCTGCAGCCCATGGGACACCCCTGGCGTATCTATGCCCTGGGTACCTAAGCACCCTATACTAGGGACTTACTAGGGTACACCAGTAGCCAATTTAGAGGTACCTAAGTACTTACCATAACAAATTTAGGGAGGAAGCACAGTGACCGGGGTCCTAATTAGCAGGATACCAGTCAGACTAGTCAGAAAACAGAATAACACCAGCAAAAAGTGGGGGTAATCATGAAAGCAGGTCCTAATTTCCTACAATGGGTCTTGAGGTGAGCATAACCTCGACCTGAGCGATGTATCCCAGGACTCCGAGGTACCCCATAACATCCAAGAAGAATGGCGACCAGACGTGCCTGAGACAGACATCCCCCTTCCAGCTAGGCAAGAACAACCTACTATGCATGTGAGGAGGCCCAAGAAGGTTGATGAATATTTTTGTTAGTAAAAATCACTCTGATGCATTCTTGTTGGAAACAGCAGAGACTGTGGCAAGTTCATGTTATACGTTCAACGTTTTTGTGGTTGAATTTTTGGGAGGAATGTAATACGTCACTAGGCCCGCCCCATGATGTCAGACATGCAAGCACACACATGCATCCTAAGAATAATAAAGGAGAGTAGACAAGTACGTTGCGCGGACGCGTGCCTGGTCAAGAAGAGCAGCCCACATGTGTCTGGGGGTAATATTTAACAACCTTGCTCCACAGCTTATAACGCTACTACAAACATGTCGAAAATAACCATTAATTACAACCTAGGTAGACTAATACAATATTGGGAGTGCATGCTCTAAAATGTAATACACTACACAGAATGTATCAGAAAACGATTAACTCCCCTTCATAAAGACAACCTGCCGGGCAGGACTTGACTTCTTGAAATAGGCCAGGAGTGAGGATGAACCAAGGAGACATTTGTGGGCTACATTTTGAAGGATGTATGGGCGGATTTATAAAAATACCTGCCAGGCCCATCTTTATCAATTTTGGTAAAGCTGAGAACTAGGGGCTAGATGTAGGTAAAAAGGTTTTACCGATTCTAAAATACCGAATTTTACCGATTCGGTATTTTAGAATCGGAAAAACCTATGTAGGTAAATACTCGGTATTTTTTACCGAATCGTTAAGATTCAGTAATTACCGAATCTGTATTTAACGATTCGGTAATTGCCATTCATTCCTGTGGGCCTGGAGGCCCATAGGAATGAATGTCAAGTACCGAATCGGTAAATACCGATTCGGTAAAATTGCGAAATAGTCAAGGGTGGCAGAGTGTCACTTTGACACCCTGTTGCACCCCGGATTAGGGCATGTATGTGTGCCACATGGCACATGTGTAAATGCACATATTTGCATTTACATAGGAATTCGTTATTTACCACCAACTAGTAGTTGGTGGTAAATAACGAATCCTTAAAGCCCTGTAGCACTGTTTACAGTGCTACCTACATTTCAAAATACAGATTCGGTAAATTTACCGAATTGGTAATTTTACCGAATCGGTAAAATTACCGATTCGGTAAAATTACCGAATCTGTATTTTAACATTCCCTACATCTCAGTATCCAAATACCAGTCGGTAACGGCCGAAAATCTGTATTTTCGGCCATTAGCGACCGGTATTTGGATACCTACATCTGGCCCTAGTAGGTCATTTACCCAGAGTCCAACAAAACTTGCACATGCCCCACTTTCTGATAACATTTCTTAGAAAAAGAACACATATTCAACTTGCTTCTGTGAAAATATATTTATTAGAATAAAATGTATCTGTGTTTTTAATCAAAACATATTGCATCGCCCACTCGTAGTGTCTCGAAACCAAACTTCGGTCCACCTTCAATACCTTCATGAGACATGAAATGAATTAACCAATAAATATTCAAAATACTGATGTAGAAACCTTGTGATAAAAAAACACCGTACTTTCAACAACAAAAAAAAGTGATTAATTTAAAACGTGGGGCTTCCAATGGGAAACCAATTACCTACGTTTGATAAGGGTAGTATTGTTATATGCTCACAGAAAATAATATTACATCCCCTCAAAAGGGTTATTCTAAACACCTGCTCATGGTTAAAAAAAGAAAATAACCGAAATGTTTCGAAACTTGTATTCCTACTGGATTTTAAGTTCATCAGAACCCAATGGTGCTCAAGGATCATATTCAATAACAGTCAATTCTATGTAAACCGGTACAACTTGTAAATAGATAAAATAAGGCAGAACGTATACATTTTCCAACATGCATCCACTTCACACATGGCCTTTTACTCAATAACTTAAAAAACATATGCTACCAACACTGAGAGTGGAAAAGCCCTAAAGGGCAGAAGCTCCAATAAAAGAATGCTATTTGGCCCCCGTCATAAGGGGCACAGTTAAGAGAGTGCGATGCCTCAGGCACAGTTGCAGATTTCCACACATACACAATCCATAGAAATTCAGGCAGTCTGAAGGAGATCCCAGGTGGATAAGCCAGTGCAAATATTATTTGCTATGTGCCAAGGCGACCTCGTCCTAACGGAAGAGAAGGAATTGCCAGTGCAAATTATATGCTAGGGAACTCACAGTATTACAACAGATGCAGCCCCTGTCTTTGAACCAGAGATGAGCAGGAAAGCAGGAACTAATGCCCGCATCGGGATGTGGTCCATAGCTTTCCTTACGTCTGAGAATCTTCTCAGTGTAACCATCTAACTGGTGACGGAAATGGTGACCACTCATTGCTGTGGGTCCTATAACGTATCGCCTCCTTATAAAGAGGCAATTCATAGTCAGACCACCCACCTAGTAGGCAATCAGTTATAACTACAACAAAGAAATATCTTAATACTCGTAACATTTACAAACTCTCTCCCCCAGTGTGAAGAAAGCAATGTTAGACGTGAAGATCAGATATTGCAGAACACTGTCCGGTACACCTGTATCAGTCTTTTTTACTAGATCCCAGTTTCTTGAAAAAATGTCTGCCTTTAAAGAACATCCCTTTCTTCTTTTTGCTCCGAGGATTAATGTCCAACAATTCTACTTGCTGAGCTTGATCTTCACCAGAGTCTGGAGATGACTGGATCAATTCACCGTAAGCTTCTAAACTCAACTAAAAAATAAAAGAGAAAGACAGTGACAGATGTACCATTACGATCCATAAAAATTATTACTTTTGAAACTTTCCTACATGCCTGTAAAAAAGATGAGATGCAGAGTTACATAGGGGTCTGTGAGCACATGTTGATGAACTTGTGTTAGTGGGTGAAATTCTGATAGTTCTTTACATGGCAGGTTTAACACCTTCAGTGCTCCAGATAAGTTATCAGAATCTAAAGCACTGCCTACCGAGTATAGTCAACATGGGTAACTCACGTAGAGCCCCTCATTGGTAATACCAAAGTCCTTGAGGCCATACATTTATTGCCTGGACCTTATTCAGCCCGGATGTTCACCGACTAGCTGAAGTTTAACCCCACTAAAAGAGAATTCTTGTTATTTTCCAAGAACAATAGGCATGAAATAGTACAAAATGACTCAATGACATGAACTTTGACAAGTTTGAACCCCAACTTTCACCGAATACTAAGTCATTTGGATTCACCTTGGACACAGACCGCATACTCAAGAAACACATTGCTAAAAAAACAAAGATACATTAATACTGACTCCCTTTTATAAACAAAGTGGAACTGTTTCTTCAAGCAAGCGACTTCAGAACTGTAGCTCAAGCCCTCAACCTATCATATCTGGATAGCGGGACACCCTGCTACATGGTCTCCCAGACCCAGCATTGCCCCCCCCCTTAAAAAATCAACCAATCAATCCTTCAGTAGATTTGTAGAGCACGACGAACAAGTTACTTACCTTCGGTAACGATATATCTGTAAGAAACAGTAGTTAGTATTAGATTCCTTACCTTAGAATATCCCCAGGCGTCAGTCTGGATCCGGAAACTTTTGCGTAGCAGTACCCCTGCGCGTCGGTAGGCGTCGTCTGCAGGCGTCCCCTGCGGCTCCGCGTCCGTCGTCGGCGTCGTGCGCCGTGATGACGTCGCTGGAGTATATAGACGCCGCCTCCGCGCGCTGACGTCAGTTCTTTGCACACAGCTTTTCCGCGCCAGAACACGCAGAGCCATGTAAGAACCAACACTGGTGCCATGCGAAACTAGGGCCCTGAAGGGGATGACCTTAACCCTATGTATCAGTTCGCAGAACGGGGAGGATGGGCGGGGCGGTAAGGAATCTAATACTAACTACTGTTTCTTACAGATATATCGTTACCGAAGGTAAGTAACTTGTTCATCCGAAAGAAACAGGTTAGTATTAGATTCCTTACCTTAGAATAGATACCCCAGCAATACCAACCCCGGAGGTGGGTCTGCGAACCAATACAGCCTACACCAGAAAGTCCTGGAGGACAGAACGGCCAAAGAAGCCATCCCTCCGGACTTGACTGTCCAGGCAGTAGTGCCTTGCAAACGTGTGCAGCGAGGCCCACGTAGCTGCCTGACAAATGTCCTGCAAGGGGACTCCCCGGCCCAGGGCAGTGGTAGCCGCCGTGGCCCGAGTGGAATGGGCTCTCAGCCCAACAGGAGGCTCCTTCCGAGCTAAAGAGTAACACGCTTTGATGCACAGAACGACCCACCGAGAGATGGATCATTTATGCACCGCCCTTCCCTTCTTCGCACCCACGTAGCCAACAAACAGTTGGTCATCCACCCGGAACTGGCGTGTGCGATCCATATAAAATGAAAGCGCACGTTTTGGGTCCAGACGATGGAGCCGCTCTTCATCCTTTGAAGGATGCGGAGGCGGGAAGAAGAAGGGTAAGGTGATGGACTGCCCGATGTGAAAAGCAGAAACCACTTTGGGCAGGAAAGAAGGTCTAGTTCTAAGAACCACCTTGTCTGGATGAATGGACAAGAAAGGAGGTTGTACAGAAAGAGCCTGGAGCTCACTCACTCTCCTGGCAGAGGTGATGGCAACCAGGAAGGCCGTCTTTAAAGTCAGGAGACGGAGAGGACAGGAATGAAGCGGCTCAAAGGGAGCGCACATCAAGAAAGTCAGAACCAGGTTCAAGTCCCACTGAGGCATCACGAACGGAACAGGTGGATACATGTGCGTGATGCCCTTCAAGAATCTCGTTACAATAGGGGACTTGAACAAAGATGGCTGATCAGGTAGCCTTAAGAAGGCGGAAAGGGCAGAAAGGTAGCCCTTGATAGTGCCCAGAGCAGAGCCCTGCTGGGGAAGAGAGAGAAGAAAGAGGAGAACCTCGGAGAGAGGGGCAGAAAGGGGATCCACAGCCTTTGCTGTGCACCATGCCACAAATCTGTTCCACCGGCAGGCGTATACCGACTTAGTGGAGGGACGCCTGGCTGCCAGAATCACATCACAGACTTCAGGAGGCAAGTCAAATGGCCTCAACTGTCGCCGCTCAATCTCCACGCATGGAGGTGGAGACTGGACAGGTTCGGGTGGAGGACCGTCCCCTGCTGCTGCGACAGAAGGTCCTCCCGAAGGGGCAGGCGGATCGAGGGACCGACTGACATGCTGAGTAGCTCGGGATACCAGTACCTTCGAGCCCAGTCCGGAGCCACAAGGATAACTTGGGCCCGGTCGCGCCTGATCTTCTTCAGCACTCTGGGCAGAAGTGGTATAGGCGGAAAGGCGTACAACAGACCGCAGCTCCACTCGCGCCGAAAGGCGTCGCCGTGCGAGTGCCGTCTTGGAAACTCCAACGCGCTGAACTGATGACATTGCGCGTTCTCTTCTGTGGCGAATAGATCTAACCAAGGCTCTCCCCATTGCAGAAAGAGGCCTTTCGCCACGTCCGAGTTCAGACGCCATTCGTGATCCACCGAGCACCGACGGCTGAGTTCGTCCGCCCTGGCATTCAGAGAACCTGCCAGGTGTTGAACCGTCAGAGTCACGCCCTGACGTACCAGCCATTGCCAGAGACGCAGGGCCTCCTGGCAAAGGGTCCATGACCCCACTCCGCCCTGCTTGTTGCAGTACCACATGGCGGTGGTGTTGTCCGTGAACACCTGCACTACACTCCCGTTGACAAAGGGGAGGAATGCCTTCAGTGCTAGGCGAATCGCCCGCAGCTCCAACATGTTGATATGGAGCCGGGACTCCGCCGGAGACCAGATGCCTCTGATCTCCGCCTCTCCCAAGTGGCCTTCCCAGCCCTGGAGGGACGCGTCCGTCACAACTACGTGCTCCGGTTGGGGAAGGGAGAGGGATCTGCCTCTGACCCAATCGCGGTCCGTAAGCCACCACTGCAACTGTCTCGCAGTGCCCTCCGAGATCAGGACATGGTCGGATAGGTTGCCGTGATGCTGGGCCCACTGAAACTTCAGGTCCCACTGCAGAGCCCGCATCCGCCACCTGGCGTGATGCACCAGAAGGATGCAGGAGGCCATCAGCCCCAGAAGCCGCAGCGTCAACCTGACCGAGACCCGGGATAACGGCTGAAAGATGGGAATCAGAGCCTGAATATCCCGGACCCGCCGTTCCGGAGGATAAACCCGAAACTGCGCCGAGTCGAGAACCGCTCCGATGAAAAGGAGCTTTTGAGAGGGACACAGGTGTGATTTCGGCACATTGATGGAAAACCCCAGCTCGTGCAGGAGGTCTGCCGTCATCTGAAGGTGGTGGACGACTGTCTGGGGCGAGTCCGCCTTCAACAACCAGTCGTCGAGGTAGGGGAAGACTGAAACCCCTAACCGGCGCAGATGAGCTGCGACCACCGCCATCACTTTCGTGAACACCCGTGGGGCGCTGGTAAGGCCGAATGGGAGCACGATAAACTGAAAGTGCTCGTGGCCTACCGTGAACCGCAGGTAACGCCGGTGGGCCGGCAGGACGGGGATGTGAAAATACGCATCCTGCAAGTCCAACGCCACCATCCAGTCTTGGGGGTCTAGAGCAGCCAAGACCTGAGCCAAAGTCAACATCTTGAACTTCTCCTTCCGGAGGAAGCCGTTGACGTTCCGTAGATCCAAGATAGGATGCAGGCCCCCCTTGTCCTTCTTGGGTACCAGAAAGTAGTGGGAATAGCAACCACACCCTACTTCTGGCCCAGGAACGCGCTCGATGGCCCCCTTGGCCAAGAGGGCCGTAACTTCCTCCTGCAGAAGTGTCAAGTGGTCCCCCGACACACGGTGGTTCTGCGGTGGCATGGCTGGAGGAGTGGTCTCGAAGGGGAGGGAGTAGCCCCTTCGGACAAGCTGCAGCACCCACCTGTCCGATGTGATAGTGCGCCAGCGGGAGTGGTGATGGCAAACCCTGTCACCCACTGGCGTCACATGGGCCTGAAAGCACGGACTAGGAGGATTTGGAGGCTGTCGCTGCGGGGGGTGGTGTGGTCTGACCTCGCCGTTGTCCCCGACCGCCTCCACGGCGGAAACCACGGCCGCCACCGCATTGAGAAGTGTTCTGCGGTGCGTGGCTGGCAGCACGTGTGGGACCGCCCCTTCCTTGGCCACGAAAGGAGCGAAACGAACCCGTTTGCTGGCGCTGGGTCGAAAGACCCAAGGACTTGGCCGTGACCCTGGAGTCCTTGAAGCGCTCCAGCGCGTGGTCCGCCTTGTCGCCAAACAGGCGACTGCCATCGAACGGCATGTCCATCAAAGTATTTTGGACATCTGCTGAAAAATTGGCGGATCTCAGCCAGGCGTGGCGACGAATCGCCACCGTCGTGGACATCGCTCTGCCCAGCGAGTCGGTCGTATCAAGACCACACCTGATGGAATATCTTGCTGCATCTCGGCCTTCAATCATAGCCTTGCCGAGCTTTGCCCGTACCTCCTGCGGGCATTCCGGCAGCAACTCCGCGACCGTATCCCACAGAGAGTGGGTGTAGCGGCCCAAGATCATGCGGTGTTGCAAGACCGCAGTCCCAAACTCAGGGACGAGAAGACCTTCTTTCCATACTGGTCGTACCTCTTAGATTCCCGATCGGGCGGGGCCGACGGGAATGCGGTCTGGGAAGTTGAGGCCTGGATCACCAGACTCTCAGGGGTGGGATGGGTGGACAGGAACTTGGGGTCGTCCGGACACGGACGGTGGCGTCTGGCCACGTTCCTATCAACAGGCGAACCTGAAGCGGGCCTGGACCACGTGCCCAAAAGAACGTCTGTCAAGGCTTCGTTGAACGGCAGCAGAGGCTCCTGCGGGCATGCCTGCGGTTTGAAGACCTCGGTGAGGATGTTAGGCCTCACGACCGCGACGGGGAGCTCAAGGTGTAAGGCCTTGGCAGCCCTCATCAACACCACTGAATAAGCAGCCCCAGCCTCCGAGGCCACTGTAGGAGGCGAGACAAAACCAGGGTTAGGAGAGTCGTCCAGACCACTGGCGTCACCCAAATCACCTGTCCAGTCCACGTCATACTGACACTCGCGTGACAGAGGGTCCCCAGACCCCTCCCAACCCTCTCCATATTCTACATCCTCCCCATATTCGGAGTCAACAATGTAGACCGGCTCCTCGGGGCCCATGGGCCCCATCGGCGTCGGACTCGGCGTCGGCCGACGCCGGTCCGACTCCGCGTCCGGAGTCGGAGAGGGAATGGGGGTGGCGCCGCCCGGAGCCGGCGCCCTGACGCCGGCGGGAGCCGGCGCTGGAGGCCCGGCGCCGCGCGGAGGCGGCACCATGGGTTGCCCCGATGGAATCGGCGCCGGAGAGGCCGGTGGACCAGCCGGCGTCGACCCCGAAGGGCCCAGCGGCGCCGGGGCCGGAGCCGCCGGCGGCGCCGGAGCACCCGACGGCGTCGGGGCAGGAGCACCCGAACCGCTCGGGCCCCCGGACGGGACCATCGGGGGAGGAGACAGTGCCCTCATGGCCATGAGGAACTCCTCTATCTCCTCGCGCGACGCGCCTTGCCCAGGGACCGTCGGGTATGGAGCAGGCAGCGTCGGCGACCCACGCGGAGCCACGGGGGTGGGGCCACCCGAACCCCCGGCCGCATCGCGCGAGCGTCGGGGGGAGTCGGTGGTACGATGACGACGCCCCGACTTCTTGTGTTTCTTACCTGAGGAACTAGAGGAATGGCGACGACTTCCGGAGCGCTCGTGGCGGCTCCGCGACCGCTCCCTCGACCGCTCCCTCGACCTCCGGCCGGACCGGGACCGCTCTCGACGCGGGGCCGACACCCGGAGCTCGAGTAGCTTGCGGGACCGCTCCCGCCTAGCCTTACTCGTCAAGGCCCGGCAGTCGACGCAGGAGTCCACGTCGTGGTCCGGGCCCAGGCACCGGAGGCAGAGTCGGTGGTGGTCCGTGACCGACATCGTGCGGTCACACCCGTCACAATTCTTAAAACCGGGCATCCTACCGGCACCTTAAGAGTAGATATAAATCAAAAACTATGGTCAAAAGACCGGAGTACTGCTCTTCGGATCTGCGCTAACTGGCGCGGAAAAAAGAAGAACTGACGTCAGCGCGCGGAGGCGGCGTCTATATACTCCAGCGACGTCATCACGGCGCACGACGACGGACGCGGAGCGGCAGGGGACGCCTGCAGACGACACCTACCGACGCGCAGGGGTACTGCTACGCAAAAGTTTCCGGATCCAGACTGACGCCTGGGGATATTCAAAGGTAAGGAATCTAATACTAACCTGTTTCTTTCAGATTTCCAGGCACTAATTGAATCCTATACACTGCAGCATGTTTCATCCAGAACTTGAAGATAGAAGATGTCATCACCTCCCCTCCTGATGGAACTCTACTGGCTGCCCTTACTGATCTGCCTCATTTACGCGGCCATAATGACCAGCACAACCGCGTATCTTGCAGACAAGATCACAATCTCTGGTGGCTCTCTGCACAGCCACAGTATGGACCTCCTCAGACAGGAGGCTAAGAAGTGTAAAAAATGAAAATAAAACAAGGCAGCAGGCCTTTTCCATGTATACTCCCAGGATCTGTAATAATATCCCTGTATCCATCAGGACCGCCCCAAGACTGCTCCAATTTAGCAAAAGTTGAAGACACACCATTTCAAAGAAAAATACATTACAATGCAGTAAAACATACACTTCTGCTCCCAGAACCCAGCTGCCTCTCCTATCGCTCACTGATTGTACGCTTGCCTTTGGCCATGCACAGTACACCACTGCCTTTTGGCTATGTTCATTCTATACAATACCACATACACCCACACATACTGCAAATTAGCATGTTGAACAAGTTACTTATCTTCCGTGTCAGTAGGAACTGAGCGTTTGTGGAAGACATAAACTTAGGGTGGTGCCAGGCCAGACTGATTCCTTGCCCCCTTAGAATATGTTGTCCCTTGGGCCAGCTAGCTTACAGTGCTACAGTTAGCCCCCCTATACCTGAACAGGGAGTTAACAGTTCTGAACCCACTGAACATGACAACTCCGTTCCGTTGGGGACTGTGGTGACAGACTTCAAACTTTCTCACAATCACTCGTGCTTTCTTTTGCTCACAGAAAATACAAAGAATACACGAAGGGGCGTTTTCAATATTTATTGAACCGTAGTGATTCGTGTATAGAAAATATGGGCTGCGGTGATTAAAAGACAGAAGCAGATAAAAGTTATAATGAGTGTCAACACAGTGAATAAAACAAAGAGGTCCACCATCTTGTTGAGATAGGTTATGAATGCATACATATAAAAGATTATTATAACAATCTAGCGTATCCCTACGATGCTAACCCTAACCTACCTGTCTAGGATGTGAATGTATGATCTGCCAAGAAGCCCCCCCACCTGGAGGATCTAACGCCTTTACCTAATGGGCAAGAGTGTATGACTCCTTCTTGGTCACAAACTGTATACTCCTCACAGAGATATCAGTCAGCTGCTAGGCGAAAGATTCAGCATGCAGGGACCCCCCGAGATCAGAAGAAGCGTCTCATCCGATTATGCTGGGGAACAAAAGGCTATATATAGAAAATGGCATCCTTGTCTCAGTCCAAGATTGTGATCAGGCAACCATTGTTTGTGTTCTACAGCTAGCTGCGTCGCCATTTGGATGAAATAATGAAAACATTAGTATTATGCACATGAGAGGACTTGCACCTAATGCCAAGACAGGGTGATAGTATTCTCACAAAGTGTTCTGTGTTAGCAAGGTCGGTGTTTCTAAGAAAATAGTGCAAGGGTCAAGAATGCAAATGTGTGTCAAAAGTCAATGTGGCAAAGAGAAGGCTATTTCGTGTACATGTAAGAATGGCACTAAGTTCTACAGGGCCTAACTTGAAGACATGACACTTCAGTAATGCATTATCTGGTAGAGACAATATCTAACTGTAGATTACTTACCTTTGAATTTGAAAAAATGGGGAATGGTGAGGTACACTTTCAAATCAATAATAAATCGATGTAGAACTCTTCTTGGGTGCACAAGGGTATCCCCCTCTGACCTGAGGGAGTCAAATCAATACTCTAAATAAGCATTAAGTTGGACATTACTTAGTGTCCCCCTGTTGTACTCCTGTGTGGTTATTAATAACCGATTTCAATTTAAAAAAAGTCCACAAACATTCGTAGTGTCTTTGTATCGATGAATTCCAATTTATTTCATTTTCATGACATCATTGATAATTCTCATAGATGCATGTGTTTGGTTTAGATAAAATTCTTGGTAACTCAGACTGTTCAACATGTCTTGTCAATCATCCCTATGCATTTCGGGTCATGGGACCCTTCATCGGGGGACTGTACATCCTAAGAACAAATCAAGCATTTAAATCCTGTGAAAACGATGTATGTAATAATTCAAAATATTATGCATGTCATTAGGTGCCTGTGCAACCGCTGCATAAACAAACACTGAGTGATACTGGTGAGGGCGTGTGCCAGGACGCAATATTAAAAAAACAAGGTGTGAGTGGTATATGTTTATGAAAAGAATTATTCGGTATACATGATAGCGGAACACTTTGCAAGGAGCCCTTGTCGTCATGGATACCACCTTCTACCTTAACAAAGTTCATGAACACGTGCAGGACCAACATATCTACATGAAACTTCCTAATGATCCAACAAAAGCATTCCAGGAGGTCCTCAATAACATAATCGAAAAAGCTTATGAGGCAGGAACCATCACAGAGACGCATAAAATATATTTACGATCGGAGTACCCAAAAAGTCCTACCTTGTATATGCTATCCAATGTACACAAAGATTTTTAAAAATCCACCTTTTCGTCCAATAGTGTCCACCATCCACACCATCCATGAACCTACAGGAAAGTACCTTGACAAACACCTGCAACCATTAGTACAAAGCATGGTAACATATCTACGCGATACCACAGATTTTTTAAACAAAATTTACAACATTGAATTTGATGATGAAGACATAATTACACTCTGCACCATTGATGTATGCCCACTCTATACCTCCATTCCACACCAGCAAGGGATTGACGCTGTTGAATCATTCTTGTTAAATCATCACATCAAAGACATTCTAAAAGTATTCCTGTTAGAACTACTACAATTTACATTACTCAACAGTTATTTCCGATGGAATGATGAGTACTACCAGCAATTGTCCGGTACATCAATGGGCAATTGTGCCGCTCCTTGTTATGCCAATCTTTACATGTATAGACTGGAAATCGACAATATCTTATCTAACCCGAACTGCACTAACAACATCTTAAAATACTGGAGGTACATCGATGATATTTTCATGATATGGAAAGGAGAAACAGCAGACCTCTTAAGATTTTTAGACCATCTGATCACCATAGATGACCGAATAAGAACAATAGTTACTTACCTGTAATCTGTGGTTCTCCAGTATTGGTGTCTTTCATATATTCACATGCCTGAATCATTTTCCCCCTCGTTGGAGTGGGAGTCCCACGGTACATAAAAAAGCAATAATATGCAAAAAATAACCACAAAACCTTGGCAATAAACAACCAGGAAGTAAAGTAGCACTAAGCTACAAGAGCAAAAACTTCCACACTCATGACTTTCATAGTTATTTTGTATAGTCCAAACTGCAGCCAATCAGGCGACAGCACCCACCAGAATGTTCTCTCCAGAGGCTCAGGCTCTCAAATTTTCTCGCACAGGAGTGAACCTAACATCATAGTCTAAAGAGCCTCTGAGGGGAGGTGGGCGGGTTGCATGTGAATCTATGAAAGACACCAATACTGGAGAACCACAGATTACAGGTAAGTAACTATTGTTCTTCTCCAGTTTTGGGGTGTCTTTTGTAGATTCACATGCCTGAGTAGATGCAGTACATATCATAATGCTCATTAAACGCTCCTTGTATCACAGTAAACATAAATACATATGCATATAACACTGAAGTATGAATAAAATCATAAACGTCCATAAATGCAATAGTGCTTACATATGCATACCGGGTAAGATATGAAAAAGAGTTTGTAAATTAGCGTCTAAAAAGAGCATAGTAGAGGAGGGAGAACAGAGGCTCACCTTATTTAAAAAGATTGCGGAGAACAGCTCATCCCACTGATGTAGCTGCATCACTTGCAGCGCCCAAACAGTAATGTTTGGTAAAAGTGTGTCTGCTGGACCAGGTTGCCGCTCTGCAGATCTGATGAAAAGGCACACCAGCAAAGAGAGCGGTGGATGAGAAGATTGCTCTCGTAGAATGTGCTCTCGGCATGGTGCGTAGAGGTCTTCCCGCCTGCTGATGACACAGACTAATCGCCGAGGACATCCAACGAGCTATGGTCTGTTTGGATACAGAGTCACCTTGACGCAACCTTCCATATGCTACAAATAGTTGTTCCGATATCCGAATTGTTGCAGTTTGTTGCAAATAGAACTTAAGACATCTCCTGATGTCAAGGGAATGCAAAGCTCTTTCTACAGCTATTTGAGGATCGGGAATTTTTTTCTTCAAAATAATTGGTTCATTAAGGTGAAAATCTGTAGGAACCTTAGGCATGAAGCTGGGATTGGTACGAAGCACCACTGAATTTGATGTGAACTGTAGAAAAGGCGACTTAATCGTGAACGCCTGAATGTCGCTGACCCTCCTTGCTGATGTCAGCGCCAACAGTAGAGATACCTTCCAAGAAAGTAACTTTAAATCCACTTTATGAATAGGTTCAAAGGGGTGCCGCATGAGTTGTGCAAGCACCACATTCAAATGCCAGGATGGAGGTGGACGCCGAATAGGGGGAAACATTCAAAATAGTCCTTTAAAGAATTGCTGAATAACTCTAGTAGAGTAGAGAGAGTTAAAACCATCCTGACGGAACCTTGAGATAGCTGCCAAAAACACTTTCAGCGTGGAATGAGATAACCCAGATTTTGCCAACTGAAGAAAGAACAGTAAGATCTGTTCTGGCTTGGCATGAATTGGATGCAGATTGACACCAAGTGCAAAACTTTTTCCATTTGAGTTTGTATGTCTTAATCGTGGCCGGTGCTCGAGCATTGGCTAAAACTTCTTGACAATCCGCAGGAGTATCTAAGTGTGCGAATTCAAGGTGTTGAGGAGCCAAGCTGCTAATCTCAAGGATGCTGGGTCCGGGTGACAGATCCGACTATCTAGAATGGACAGAAGGTTCGGTATTGGCGGAAACTGAATGGGATCGCACTCCGAAAGGAGAAGAAGTTCGGTGAACCAGTATTGGTGAGGCCATCTGGGAGCAATGAGAATGAGGCGGCAAGGCTGTTTCTTCATCTTGCGGATGACTCTGGAAACCAAAGGAATCGATGTATCTCCCATTGGTGGTTGGACATTTAAGATCTGTTGAGGGAATCCACCAGAGCATTGGAGATCCCTGGAACATAGACAGCTGAGATGTTGATCTTGTGACTCAGTGCCTGGTCCCAAATCTCATGGGCTTGTTGAGAGAGCAGGGCCGACTTCGTACCGCCCTGTTTGTTCAAGTAATGCATACTTGTGGTGTTGTCTGTTCAAATTAGTACAGAAGCCCCTTGGATGTCTGTTCGAAAAGACTTCAAGGCCAATAAAATGGCTCGCAGTTCCAGGAGGTTGATGTGCCACTTCTTTTGCTGCACATTCCATTTTCCATTGACCTGCATTCCCTGAAGGTGTGCTCCCCATCCCTCGAGAGAGGCGTCCGTGGTGATGGTGAAATTTGGTACTTCCGTCAGGAATGTACATCCTTCTTGTAAATTCCTTATTTGAGTCCACCAGAGAAAGGCTTCTCTCATCTGAGGAGTGATAAGAATGATGTTGAACGACCCTGGGCCCTGCTACCATTGGAGGTTGAGTACTTCTTGCAAAGGCCTCATTCTGAGACGGCAGTTTGGTATTAGAGGGATACAGGATGAAATCATCCCTAGGAAAGATTTGAACCGCCGAACTGAATCGTATTCTTTTTCTCACAAGAGGCGAGCTAGCTTGCAAATCTTGTGCTGTCATTCTTTTGAGACGAAAGCCTTTGTGAGTTGGGTGTCCAGCGTGGCTCCCAAGAAGGTCTTTCTTTGCGAAGGAATGAGATGCGATTTGTCGAAGTTGATGGAGAGGCCCAGAGATTGGAATAGCGGTAGACATCTTTGAATGTGTGCGCGCTTGTCTTTGAAAAAGAATTCGCCTTGATTAGGCAGTCGTCCAAGTATGGGAAAATTTGAATGCCCTCTAAGCGAAGGTGTGCTGCCACTGGTGCTATAACTTTTGTGAAAACACGGGGTGCTGACCGAAGTCCAAAGGGAAGGACTCAGTACTGGAAGTCCCTGCCAGCCACTCTGAATCGTAAGAATTTTCTGCGTCTGAGGAATATTGGCACATAAAAATAAGCGTCCTGAAGGTCGAGGGTGGCCATGTGATCCCCTGCCGAAAGGCGATGGAGAATTTCTTGAAGTGTTAACATCCGGAAGGACAGCTTTTTGAGGTATTTGTTGAGGGCGCGCAGGTCGTAGATGGGGCGCCACTCTCCCGACTTTTTCCGTATGAGGAAAAATCTTGAGTAAAAACCTGTTCCTCTTTGCAAGCGAGAGACCCTTTCGATCGCCCCTTTCTGTATCATCAAATTTATTTGGGTAAACAGCTCCTTGATATGAGCTGGAGGTGGGCCTTTGGGAGGAGAGTTTGGAGGAATCTTGCTGAATTCCAAACTGTGGCCTCTGGTCACTATATCCAGGACCCACCTGTCTGTAGTAATTAGGAACAGTTTGAGTAGAATTGGGATATTTTTCCTCCAACCCTTAACTGGGGGCAGGGTAGAGATGGTGGCAGGTGGCGTGTCTCATTGTTTCTTGGTGGAATCTCTTCCACGGTAGGAGGGCTTCCTTCTTGATTGCGAGTAGGAATTACCTCGCTGTCCGTAAAACTGTTGTTTGTAGGGCTGGTATCTCTGATTACTCTGAGAGGTCTGTTATGACATTTGTTGATGGTAGTTTCCTATGTTAGAAAAGGATCCATGCCCTTTAGCACCTCAAAAGGACGACTTACAAAATTGTAGGCTACCCAAAGATTTTGCAGTTTACATGTCCTTCTTAATAGCTTGAAGGGCCTCATCGACATGCTGGCCAAAGAGAAACTCACCAGAAAATGGCATGTCGATTATCTTTGTTTGGACTTCTTGTCGAAAAGAAGTAGATTTTAGCCAACCGTACCTTCTTAGCACTGTAGCACCCGCCAGCTGTATGAATCCTGTAGACGCTACATCTACTGCTGTGTCGATCATTTCCGCAGAAGTAACTTCTTCTTCTCGTAAGAGTTGCCTCGCCTCAGATTTTGCGGGTTCCGGTAGCATTTCAATGTAGGGGGAGATGTCGGACCACATTTGTCTGTCATATCTCCCTAATATTGCTAGAGAGCTTGTGGCGCGCACAGTGGTTGCTGCCAAAGTGGAAACTTTTTTCCCGATGGAATCTAGTCATCTGCCATCTCTGTCTGGTGGAGCAGATATCGGTGAAAGGGGTTCCTGGCCCGTCTTTGTGCCGCTTGAGCGACGACTGAATCAACCTTAGGCTGTCCTATGAGGCATGCAGGTGAGTTGCCTGGTCCCTTATATTTCTTGTCCAACCGGGGCAAGATAGCAGGGAGAGAATTGGGTGTTGCCATAATCTTTAATCCCTCCTTCCAGATGAAATCAATGATTGGAATGGTTTTCACCTGTCTTCGATGTTGGTCTTTAAAATCATAAAGAAAGCAATCATCTTTCTTTGTCTCCATCGGTATTAAGAATCTCTTTGTAGCTCTCTCCATCAGGAGATGGAAACCTCCGATGTCTACTGGAGGAGAGTCAGCCGTAACTGGAGCAGATGGTGATGGCGTCTGAATTTGGTACTCATCCCACTCCGACAGAACAGATTTGTCATCTACCTCTCCTTCCTCTCTGTCCTCGTCCGAGATGTTAGCGTTCAGAGAATGGTGAGATGGTGCTGGAGAAGGTGGGCCTGGAGACCTTAGGGAAGATGCAGCAGCCTGAGGCATGGGCGTTGATGGGAGAGATCCTGCCGATTCAGATGGAGAGAAACGGCGATAGTAGTCATCCAACATGTACTGTAAGTTTTTGAGAAGGGCTATAAAGGCATCTGTGCTGTGGGCACTCTGGCAGGAGCTTGATGTAAAGGCTCAGAAAACGGTTCTTCGTCCTGATCCTCATCTTGATATTTAATGAGCAACTCTGAGGGACTCCTAGCAGTGCAGAATCTGTCGTCAAAATCTGATTGCTCTTTGTACTTTTTCTCATTTAAGTGGCGAAAGAGCTTCCAAGGAAAAGCCACGTCTTTCTAGCAAAGAAGGTGTCATAGCCGGTGGGGCAAAAGAGGCTGTAGACGGTGTGGTTGACCAAACTTGCAATTCCATGCAAGATGACAGAAGAGGCGTCAACGGTTTTGCTGTCGACAGTGGCATCGTCGATGGTGATGGTGTAGGATAGTGACCGCCGACGAGACAGACGACTTCGTCGACGGGGCAATCTTCGTCGACGATGTCTTCAACGACAAGGTAATCTTCGTCGACGATGTCTTCGACGATGAGGCAATCTTCGTCGACGATGTCTTCGTTGACGAGGCAATCTTCGTCGACGATGTGGCCGTCGTCGACGAGGTATTCTTCGTCGATGGTGGGGCTGTCGACGACAAGTCAGTCATCGTCGACTAGGTGGTCTTCGTCGACGATGCGACCGGGATCTTCTTACCCTTCGTCGCCGATGACGGAGTGTCGACGACAGATGGCATTACCTTCGTCGACGAGATGGGTTTAACTGCAACGGAGACCAGCGTCGACGGAGACAAGGCTGAAGACATTATCATTTTGGGCTTCGGCGATGAAAAAGTGACTGTCGACGTTGAAGAAAACAAGTTACTTACCTGTAACTTTGGTTCCCCAGTATTGGTAACTTTCATAGATTCCCATGCTTTGTATCATTCCCCCGTCGTCGGAATGGAAGCCACGCTAAATAGAAAAAATACCATAGCAGTAGGTACAAAAGAGAAAGAAAGGCCTAGGCCTCATCTCATTTTGTAGCATATCCACCTCTTTTTGTAAAAGAGACCAAAAAAGTTGTAACAACCAATCAGAATAGCCTCACCCCATAGAACCCTCCTGAGAGAGCCTCAGATTTTCATAGCCGTTGTGTAACAGTAACTACATCTGCGAAAGGCTGAGCTTTCTTAGGGGAGGAGGGTGGGCACATGGGAATCTATAAAAGTTACTAATACTGGGGGAAGCAAAGTTACAGGTAAGGAACTTATTTTCTTGCCCCATTAATGGAACTTTCATAGATTCCCATGCTTTGTATCAGAGTAGCTAGCAGTAAGCAATAAGAGCACATTTTGTTACACGAGTATCATTACATCTTATTATACTTATTTTCATAGGAAGCAAATGTAACTTGTTACACTAGAAGGGAAGACATTTTCATATACAAAATGTGCAATACAGGAAGGAGGGATTGTAGGGAAAGCTCACCTCTCAATGAAAAAGATTTCTCAGGACTGCTTGTCCGACTGCAGCTTCGCTTCTCATGGAAGATTCCAAGCGGTAATGCCTTGTGAACGTGTGGGTACTGCTCCACGTAGCTGCTCTACAAATGTCTCTGATAGGGACTCCAGCGAATAGAGCCACAGAGGATGAGACTGATCTCGTCGAATGAGCCCGAACACGTCTTTCTAGCGGCTTGCCCGCTTCTTGGTGACAAAAGTGAATTGCATTGGAAATCCAACGAGAAATGCCCTGTTTTGAAAGCGGAAAACCCTTCTGCAGAGCACTATAAGAAACAAAGTGCTGTGAAGATTTCCTGAAGCTTTTTGTCCGTTCCAGATAGAATTTTAAACATCTTTGGACATCCAAGGAATGTAGCGACCTTTCTGCTGGAGAAGATAGTCGAGGGAAAAAAGATTTCAGAACCACCGGTTCATTTAAATGGAAATCAGAAGGGACTTTTGGAATGAATTTTGGATTTGTTCTCAGGATTAGAGTGTCTTTCTTGAACTGTAGAAAGGGTTCCATAATAGTGTGTGCTTGGAGCTCACCTATCCCCCTAGCCGACGTTAAGGCTAAATGAAGAGCTACTTTCCATGAAAGGAACTTAGGATCAGCTCTGTGAATAGGCTCAAACGGAGTTCTCATGAGATGAGCCAGAACCAAATTAAGTTGCCAGACTGGAGGAGGCCGGACTGGAGGAAAATCCCTGAAAAGGCCCTTGAGGAATTGCTTGATAATTCTTGCCTGAATCTAGAGATAGCCGCCAGTTGCACTTTGATGGAGGAATGCGCCAGACCTGACTTAGCCAGAGAAAGAGTGTAAGGCAAAATCTGGTGAGGAGCTGAAGTGTACGGATGGAGATTCTGCCGCTGGCACCATAAGCAGAAACGTTTCGATTTAGCATGATAAGTCTTATTTGTACTTGGTGCACGAGCTTGAGATAGTATTTCCTTACACTCCTTAGTGAGATTCAAATCCTGGAATTCTCGGTGCTCAGGAGCCACGCTGTCAATTGGAGTGAGCTCGGACCTGGATGCAGCACTTGCCCCTGAGACATTGTCAATAGAGATGGAATGGGCCGCAGGTGAATTGCTGATCTAGAGAGAGCAGGAGAAGCTCTGTGAACCAGAATTGGCAGGGCCATGCAGGTGCGATCAAAATCAATCTGCAAGGTTGCGCCTTGATTTTGCTGATCAGCCTCGGAATCGGTAATGTACAGATTCCTTAAAATACCGATTCGGTAAATTACCAAATCCGTAAATCAGGGGTATTGGAGGAAAGGCGTAAACAAATGCGCCGGACCAGGCTATTGAAAGAGCATTCCCCAGTGAACCGCGATGGTGATCCCTGCTTGCGTAGAATTGGCATTTCCGTTTTCTGGACTCGCAAACAGGTCTATGGTCGGAGGGCCCCAACAGGAGAAGACTTCGTTGAGGGTGCTCTGATCCAGTTCCCACTCATGACAGATTGATTTCAGACGACTTAATGCATCCGCTGTCGTGTTGAGTGTACCTGGGAGGTGTTCCGCTGAAAGATAAACCCTGTAGAGAATTGCCCAATTCCATATTTCTTGGACTTCCCTTGAAAGAATTAGGGATCTTGTTCCGCCCTGTTTGTTTATATAATGCATGGCCGTCGTGTTGTCCGTACGGACCAGTACCGTGGCATTCCGAATTCTTGGAAGGAAAGCTTGCAAAGCTAATTTAATGGCCTTGGGTTCTAGTAGTTTGATGTGGAACGTGCGCTGCTTGGGCGTCCAATGACCGCTCACGTGTGGATCCTGCAACACTGCTCCCCAGCCTTCCAGCGAGGCGTCTGTGGTGAGAACCATGGGAGATTGAGCGATCTTGAAAGTGAGACCCTTTGAGATATTGGGCCATATGTAGGTAAACTACATTTACCGATTCTAAAATACAGAATTTTACCGATTCTGTATTTTAGAATCGGTAAATGCTTTGTAGGTAAAAATTTGGTATTACCGAATCGGTACGATTCGGTAATTCCCATTCATTCCTATGGGCCTGTAGGCCCATAGGAATGAATGGGAATAACCGAATCGGTAAATACCGATTCGGTAATAGGGGGTACACATTCAAGGGTGGCAGGGTGTCACATTGACACCCTCTTGCACCCCTGAATCGTGCATGTGTGCACATGTGGCAGACATACATGCCCTAAGGGCATGTATGTCTGCCACATGGCACTTTTGGAAAAGCTCAAATTTGCTTTTCCAAAGGTTTTCGATATTTAGATGGTGGTAAACACCGAATCCTTAACCATGCATTGCACTCATTTGAGATCTCCCTACATTATGGATTCGGTAATTTACCAATTCGGTATTTTAAGGAATTGGTAATTTACAGATTCCTTAAAATGCCGATTCGGTAAATTACCAAATCCGTAAATTGGCCACCTACATCTCAAAAGCCTAATACCGGTCGGTAACGGCCGAAATTCGGTAATTTCGGCCGTTACCGACCGTTATTAGGCTACCTACATCTGGCCCATTGTCTCTTAACGTCCACCTGTTGACCGCTTTCCTCATTAATGGTATCACTGTAATTTTGTAGTCGAATGAGCCTTCTGCTTTGCACCATTGTTTGTCTAGCTGCTCCTGCAGTGAATGCATCCGTAGTCTGCAGTGCGGAATTAAGGGTATGCAAGATGAAATCGATCCTAGGAGCGACTTGTACAGACGGACTGATAGAGACCTCGTCTTTTGTAAGAGACGAGCTGAGAGAAAGAGTATTTTCTGTCTTTCTTCCGAAGGGAAAGCTTTGCAGCAATTTGTATCCAGAATGGAACCTAGGAATCTGGCCGTCCTGGATGGGCGAAGAACATATTTAGACTTGTTGAGTTGCAAACCCACTTGATTGAAAAGTTGAATGCAGCTGTCGGCTGCTGTGGAAGCTGCTTGAAAGGATGGAGCCTTTACTAACCAATCGTCTAGGTAGGGAAAAACCTCCAGAGATTGCTTTCTGAGAAACACCGCCACTGGGGCTAAGACCTTTGTGAATATCCGTGTGGTGGATCTGAGCCCGAAAGGAAGTACTTTGAATTGAAAGTAGCTCTTGGCTATTGTGAAGCGTAAGAATCGTCTGTGAGATGGATGGAACGGTACATGGAAATAAGTGTCCTCTAGAATCCGGACTTGCCATGTAGTCTCCTGGATTCAGAAGACGTAAAATATCCTTAAGGGATATCATTCTGAATGACAGCTTTATGAGATAGGTGTTGAGCTCCCTTAGGTCTAATATTGGGCGCCACTTCTCTTACGTCTTGCGAACTAGGAAAAACCTGGAATAGAAACCCTCTCCTCTTTGAGACTGAGGTACAGGTTTTATCGCCCCCTTGATGAATAGTTGATGGGCTTCGAGATGAAGAAGTCGTAGATATTTCGACTCGGTGGCGCAAGGGGCTCTGGAAGGTGAGAGTTGGTGAAATTCCAATGTGTGGCAAAACCGAATGATATTTAGGACCCACCGATCTGATGTTATGATCATCCAGCTGCGTAGACAATGTGAAATCCTGCCCCCCACTGTTGTTACCGGAGGGGGAGGAACGGTAGACAGAGCCAAGAGGCCGCTATTGCCGTTTAGATGAATCTCCCCCCTGGCTACCTTGTCAACCTCTTGCTGGCTGGCGAGAGAAAGATGCTGATTGGCCCTGTCTCAGAGTATTATGGTTTGTGACGATTGGGAATAGGAGGAGTAGCGCTGTTGGCATCCTCCTCTGTAGCTGGAAAAGGTCTTGCCTTTTGACCCTCTGAAAGGTACCTTACGATATTGCAGAGTGCCTAAGGACTTGGCTGTCTCAGTGTCCTTTTTAATATCCTGTAAGGCGTCATCTATATGCTTTCCAAAAAGCATATCACCATCAAAGGGCTAATCTAAAATGTTATTCTGCACCTCATGGCGATACCAGGCAGCCCGAAGCCAACCTTGTCTTCTTAGGACAGCCGATTCCGTCAAGGCACGAAAAGCAGCCGTGGCAATGTATATGGCGCAGTCAATTAACTCTGAGGAGGTCCGCTCCCCTTCCTCTACAATCTTCCTTCCATCCGCTTTAGCACTGTCAGGTGGCTGATCCACAAACGGAGACATATCGCACCACATTTGGCGATCATATCGTCCCAAAATTGCAAGTGCATTGAAGGCACGAACCAGGAGACTTGACATTGAAGAGAATCTTTTACCCACATTGTCAAGGCATCTACCTTCCCTATCCGGTGGTGAAGCCAGAGGGGCCGATGGATTCTTCGATTTCCTCTGTGTCGCCTGGGAGTTCACAGAGTCCGGCTTCGGTTGGCCAACCAGGCAAGCAGGACTACCATCAGGGGCCTTGTACTTTTTCTCCAGCCACGGTAGTACAGGAATAACGGTAGCTGGAGATTGCATGACCTTCACACCTTCAGACCACACATGCTCTATGATGGGAATAGAGCGGATGGATTTCCTATATGGTCCCTTGAAATCATAGAGGAAGCAGTCCGATTGAACCACTGGAAACGGAAGGCCAAACCTTTTAGAAGCTCTTTCCATGAAGTTATGGAAACCTCCAATGTCTGCTGGAGGGGAATCTACCGGATCCGGTGAAGGGGAAGATGGGTCTGGAATAATATAATCGTCCCACTCTCTGTCTGGGTTTGGGACCTCTGCCCCATCCCGTCCATCATCAGAGGAATCGTCGTCATTATCACCACACACTTGATCTGTGGTGATAGTCTGTCTCTCTTCCGTGGGTTCCTGTTCCATTTGTTGAACCGCAGCAATTGATGAAGAAGGTGGAAGGTGGCGGTGGTGGTGGCTGTATGGATTCAGAGGATTGGGATGGAAATCTTCTCCTATAATCCATCAACATGATTTGCAAGTCATTTATCAAAGAGGAGGGCATAGAGACCATACCCTGCTGAGATTGCTCTTGCATTCTCTCTCTAGGAGGAGGTTGTCGCTGTTGTTCGTAAAAGTCATCAGAGTCTGAGTCCTGGTATTTGACCTGGAGCTGAGATGGGCTGTAAGCATCCCCATATGGACTATCATCCTCCTCTGAATAGTCTTCCTATAGAAGTAAGGCTGGAGGAAGGGGCGTTACCCTTCGCGGAGATGTCATGTCTGGTGTAATCTGGCGTCTTCTTATTGAAATTTTAACTTTTTGTACCGTCGACGGGGTCACCGTCGACGGAATCGTCGTCATCGGTGATGGAGTCGTCGTTGACGAGAGCACCGTCGTCGGAGAGAGAGCCATCGTCGACGGAGGAGAAATCGTCGACGGCATTGTGGACGAGCTCGTCATTAATATCAAAGGAGCTGTCGTCGTCGCCATCGTCGTCGTCGACACCACCGTCGTCGGCATCAACATCGACGTTGAGGATATCAATCTCGTCGACGACGTAGGGAATGGAACTCCAGCCGTCGACGCTGTCGTTGACGGTCCAGTCGGCGAAACAGAAATGGGCGCCTGATGGATTTTAGCAGTCGTCGTCGACGTACCTGAAGATGCCACCATTGACGAGCGGGTCTTCTTCTCAAATTTCGACTTTTTGAGGTAGGGAAGTAGGTTTTTTATAAACCTTTGCTTTCCCAGGTGGTGGGGAGAGAACAGAAGGACCTTGAGACCCCTTCTGAGTAGAAACCACCTCAGACGCAAATCCCTCCTTCTCCTTTGCACCTCGGTGAGGAAATCTTCGGGGACTAGACCTTCTACACCTATCAGAGGTCTTTTGAGAGGCCTTAGAAGGTGGCTCAGCTGATGTTGAAGGGGAAGACCTACCCCTCTTTTTAGATCTTCTTGATGATGAAGCTGAGGAGGAATCTTCGCTGTCACTGGAATTGACCTCCTTCCTAGACTTTATCTTTTTCAGCCAGATCAGAAGTCTTCCTTCTCTGTCCCTCAATGTATTAGTGGAGAAGTTCCTGCAGATCTTGCAATCAGTGGCTTTGTGGTCTGGTTACAAGCAGTAAATACAATCTTTATGCTTGTCCTCCACATATAGCCTCTTCTTTGAGCAGGTAGCACAAGCCTTGAACAAGGCCTTCTTCTCTTTATCCGACATCTTGGAGAAAAAAAAGGTTGAATTTCAAGTTGTAGAAAGAAAACTGAGCAGAGCTCTGAGGAGACTCCCCTAGCACAAGGTGCGGTAGAAAATCTGAGGCTCTCTCAGGAGGGTTCTATGGGGTGAGGCTATTCAGATTGGTTGTTGCAACTTTTTTGGTCTCTTTTAAAAAAAGAGGTGGATATGCTACAAAATGAAATGAGGCCTAGGCCTTTCTTTCTCTTTTGGTATTTTTTCTATTTACCGAGGCTCCCATTCCGACGACGGGGGAATGATACAAAGCATGGGAATCTATGAAGTTCCAATACTGGGGTAAGTAGCGTTGACAATGATAATTGTTGACGGAGGAGCCGTTGAAGACGGAGCCATTTTCTGAAGTAATTTTTTTTCAGGAAGTCTTTTAGACACCAGAGACTTTCCAGTCTTTCTCGGGGGCGTAACAGGCTTAGATTTCGAAGGTGGAGAAGCCTTTTTTGAGGAAGAAGATGAAGGCAAGTTAGAACCCTTAGTGGGTTGAGCTTTTCTCGACACCTTAGCCCCAGGAGAAGATAAGTCTTCCTCAGCCATCTTCTTCCTAGAGGATACAGATGAACCAGAGGCTACACTTCCTACCTCAGATAAGGGGTTGTCCGGGTCCTTAATCTTCTGTAGCCACAGAAGTAGGCGTCCTTCCCTGTCTCTGAGGGTTTTCTGAGGGAAGGTCCTGCAGATCTTACAATCTCTCACCTCATGATCAGGGTAAAGGCAGTAGATGCATTTCTTGTGAAAAAAGCCGGAGCTTCCCACAAGATTCACAAGGCCTGAAGAGAGATTTTTTTGAAGATGACATCCTAAAAGGAGGTGAAATCCAGTCACCAAAAGTGAAGTACTGAGCAGAGCTCAGGGAGACTCCCTTCACAGGACGTGCGGTAGAAAATCTGAGAGCCTGAGTCTCTGGGGAGAACATTCTGGTGGATGCTGTCGCCTGATTGGCTTCAGTTTGAACTATACAAAATGACTATGATAGTCATGAGTGTGGAAGTTTTTGCCCTTGTAGCTTAGTCATACTTTACTTCCTGGTTGTTTATTACCAAGGTTTTGTGGTTATTTTGTGCATATTATTGCTTTTTTATGTACCGTGGGACTCCCTCTCCGACGAGGGGGAAAATGATTCAGACATGTGAATCTATGAAAGAAACCCTAACACTGGAGAAAATTCACTTATTCGTTTGACCAGAAACAGTTACCATTCTTGGATATAGTTGTAATCAAACAAGGTAAGAAACTGATAACGGACATTTACCCAAAAAGTACTGACAGAAACAATACATTACATTTCAACAGTTGCCATCAATTTTATCAGAAAAAACATCTACCGTATTCTCAGATGCTCAGAGCTAAGAGGATCTCATCTAATACCAAAATTCTTGAAACCAACATGAACAGAATGCTTAAAAAATGTAAGGAAAGAGGATAGCCTACTCCATTACTAGAGAATGCAACTAGCAGAGTTAAGAACATAGATAGGACACAGTTATTATCTTGTCAAAATAAATCTGATACCAGCAACAGACATGTGTTTGTATCCAAATTCTCTACACAAAACTTTCAAATCAAACAAATATTGTTGAAATATAGGCGAATTGTACAAAATGAGAGAGACTTCAATGGGCTCTTCAACACTCAACCTTTATTTGCATACCAGCGCACTAAAAACCTAAAGGAATTACTATCTAAACCACAACCACAAGACACCATTAAACACAAAGGTACTCTCCCGTGTTTAAGCAGCAGCCATTGTAATAACATCATAAAAGGAACTATCATGCCACATCCTACCAAGGGGACTTCTATCAAATTGCAAACTACTGCTACCTGTGACTCAAAAAATCTTTTTTTTTTTAAATTAAAAAAAATAAAATGTTGTCCTCATCTCACCTTTCAAGCCGCTGCGGAACTTATACAGCCATTTTCGCTAACTGTGGACCTCTCAGCTTACCGCACTCTCTGGGGTCCCCTGACCCATCCCCTTTTTGAACAGGAATGTGGTGTTATCATTGGACTAGCTAGATCAGTCTCAGACTTCGTCCCCAACTCATAAGAATTCATCGAATTCATGATTATGAGGGTACTTTATCCTACCACTCTAATAGGGTGTTAAGGAAACAGAGGTGATGTGATAATTCTCACGTTACCTTGCTACATGTTGTAAAAATGGATAACATGTTGATTTGTGTGTCTATGTGTTAGTGTGTCCCTCTCCTTTCTCTACAGGTAACTCGGGCTGCTGTGAATCACAGTGTGCCGACACGGGCAATATCCGTGAGTAATTACATCATACTCTTTCAATTTTTTACATCAAGTGCCTCACGGGAGGGTGTACCTTAGTGTGTACATACCACCGGAGTGCTATTGGTCTATGGTCCTGACGAATGCTGTGCGATCCTGCATTTTTACAGCAGAAACATGTTGACCTTATATCTCACTCAAGGACACAGGTCTCCAAATTCAGAACCTATTTTGTCCGCCTTTTTAATCTGGATACAGGTTGGCCCACATTGAAGATTTTGTTTGGGTTTCAACCTAGTAATTTTTAAATTCTGCACTCACTTATTTTGCAACAATTTCTTTTGAGTTAAACCACTGTCACACTCAACACCAACCCGCTCCGCTGTAAATCAGGCGTTGTAGCACGCTGGGGGGGCATTCGGCCACCCCAGCGGGGACCCTATGATGAAGCATGTCACCAACTAGTGGTGAGTGAGGGTCCTTTTAACAAAGAGGTTTACTTGTCCTTTCCAGTTATGTGTAGTTATACTACTTTTCTGGGTTGCGACCTCCTGATTGTTAGGATTGGATTTTTCCAACCTTACAGTTATGCCAACCGGGTAGGGACCATTGCATAACCTAACACACCTTGTTTTGTCTTATTTTGTTTTCATTAAGTCACTCCTTCGTTGTTTAAAATATAATTATTGGGGTACAGGAGTGTCTACTCGCGCCCTATCTCTCTTGTTGATTTTGTTGGTTCTTAGAGCAGCGTGCAGCTGTGAGAGACTTACTGATTTATTATTAGCAGAGACTTATTAATAACGAGACCATCAATCTACCATGGAAGAACAGGGCCCCTCCTTTTCAAAAGAAGAGGTGGTTGCTTTGCTTGGTGACAACATGCCTTATTTCTCGACCCTTTTCTAGCTCATACCATATCCCAGATAGGTGACTGGGTGGATCAAGGTGAACCAAGAATATAACCGCACTAGAGCCATTTCATATGGCATCATGATCTAAGCATATTTTAATAATAATACAGTACTAAAGTTATCAATGCCCCAGAAGATTCTATGACAATGCATTATTTCGGAAGGTATGGGCGCAGACAAATTGGCTGCCTACCATATAGTATCAAGGCGTAGCCTCCCACTCAGGACTGGCTCGTTTTAATCGACGCACGTCTTTGCCTTAATCGTTATCGTTATGAATATCAATCACATTTTTTGGAGAGAACTACTGTTCCTCAAAATTAACATCTTATTCCCCTCAACTTATTGGTTCACCAACGAGGCGGAACGGGGATTCGAACCGCATTACCTGTAGGGTGACCAAAGGGGCTTTGTCCCTTTAAGGCTTCTCCGCCTCGCCCTGTGTGACGCCCCGTGTCACGCCCCCCTTTTTCATGTCCGGGCACGCCAGTCATGTGGCCGGAACAACTATGTTATTTAAAAGAGCTCACATGGGTTTCTCTACTACCTCCGGGCAGACGGCAGTCCTGTAGCATAGGTTTTGGACGGGGAGTCGCGAGTGGAAAAGTAAGTTTTTAACTGCTTGTCTACCGTGCAGCTGCTTTCTGCCTCAAAGACTGTCGAACTACGGAGGGTTTGGTAACATCTTGTTTTCCTCCTTACACGCTAGATTTTACACCGCGTGAACAATTCCCGTGCTGTCTTGACCCATGAAGAGAATTTCCCTCCTTCTAGCTGTAAGTGCTTTGAGCTCCTTGCTGACACGCTATTGAACCTTGCAGATTAATGCATGTTGTCGCTCTGGTTTCCACATTGTGAGGCCCCCCCTTTTGCCGTTTTATGAGTCTCCAAAATAATATATTTTGTCTGCTTTAATTATTGATTATATACCCGGCTTAAGTATAAACTATGGAGGGGTAAGAAATCCTTAGCCTTTCTAAAACTTTAGCCCAAAATACGCTGATTTAAATAAATCTACTGCGTTTCAGGAACCTCCCTCTTTGGTTCCACTATTCTAATATGAATAATTTTTGTTTAGAAGTCTGTAACTAGACATCCCTCTATATCGAATTCATGATTATGAGGGTACTTTATCCTACCACTCTAATAGGGTGTTAAGGAAACAGAGGTGATGTGATAATTCTCACGTTACCTTGCTACATGTTGTAAAAATGGATAACATGTTGATTTGTGTGTCTATGTGTTAGTGTGTCCCTCTCCTTTCTCTACAGGTAACTCGGGCTGCTGTGAATCACAGTGTGCCGACACGGGCAATATCCGTGAGTAATTACATCATACTCTTTCAATTTTTTACATCAAGTGCCTCACGGGAGGGTGTACCTTAGTGTGTACATACCACCGGAGTGCTATTGGTCTATGGTCCTGACGAATGCTGTGCGATCCTGCATTTTTACAGCAGAAACATGTTGACCTTATATCTCACTCAAGGACACAGGTCTCCAAATTCAGAACCTATTTTGTCCGCCTTTTTAATCTGGATACAGGTTGGCCCACATTGAAGATTTTGTTTGGGTTTCAACCTAGTAATTTTTAAATTCTGCACTCACTTATTTTGCAACAATTTCTTTTGAGTTAAACCACTGTCACACTCAACACCAACCCGCTCCGCTGTAAATCAGGCGTTGTAGCACGCTGGGGGGGCATTCGGCCACCCCAGCGGGGACCCTATGATGAAGCATGTCACCAACTAGTGGTGAGTGAGGGTCCTTTTAACAAAGAGGTTTACTTGTCCTTTCCAGTTATGTGTAGTTATACTACTTTTCTGGGTTGCGACCTCCTGATTGTTAGGATTGGATTTTTCCAACCTTACAGTTATGCCAACCGGGTAGGGACCATTGCATAACCTAACACACCTTGTTTTGTCTTATTTTGTTTTCATTAAGTCACTCCTTCGTTGTTTAAAATATAATTATTGGGGTACAGGAGTGTCTACTCGCGCCCTATCTCTCTTGTTGATTTTGTTGGTTCTTAGAGCAGCGTGCAGCTGTGAGAGACTTACTGATTTATTATTAGCAGAGACTTATTAATAACGAGACCATCAATCTACCATGGAAGAACAGGGCCCCTCCTTTTCAAAAGAAGAGGTGGTTGCTTTGCTTGGTGACAACATGCCTTATTTCTCGACCCTTTTCTAGCGCATACCATATCCCAGATAGGTGACTGGGTGGATCAAGGTGAACCAAGAATATAACCGCACTAGAGCCATTTCATATGGCATCATGATCTAAGCATATTTTAATAATAATACAGTACTAAAGTTATCAATGCCCCAGAAGATTCTATGACAATGCATTATTTCGGAAGGTATGGGCGCAGACAAATTGGCTGCCTACCATATAGTATCAAGGCGTAGCCTCCCACTCAGGACTGGCTCGTTTTAATCGACGCACGTCTTTGCCTTAATCGTTATCGTTATGAATATCAATCACATTTTTTGGAGAGAACTACTGTTCCTCAAAATTAACATCTTATTCCCCTCAACTTATTGGTTCACCAACGAGGCGGAACGGGGATTCGAACCGCATTACCTGTAGGGTGACCAAAGGGGCTTTGTCCCTTTAAGGCTTCTCCGCCTCGCCCTGTGTGACGCCCCGTGTCACGCCCCCCTTTTTCATGTCCGGGCACGCCAGTCATGTGGCCGGAACAACTATGTTATTTAAAAGAGCTCACATGGGTTTCTCTACTACCTCCGGGCAGACGGCAGTCCTGTAGCATAGGTTTTGGACGGGGAGTCGCGAGTGGAAAAGTAAGTTTTTAACTGCTTGTCTACCGTGCAGCTGCTTTCTGCCTCAAAGACTGTCGAACTACGGAGGGTTTGGTAACATCTTGTTTTCCTCCTTACACGCTAGATTTTACACCGCGTGAACAATTCCCGTGCTGTCTTGACCCATGAAGAGAATTTCCCTCCTTCTAGCTGTAAGTGCTTTGAGCTCCTTGCTGACACGCTATTGAACCTTGCAGATTAATGCATGTTGTCGCTCTGGTTTCCACATTGTGAGGCCCCCCCTTTTGCCGTTTTATGAGTCTCCAAAATAATATATTTTGTCTGCTTTAATTATTGATTATATACCCGGCTTAAGTATAAACTATGGAGGGGTAAGAAATCCTTAGCCTTTCTAAAACTTTAGCCCAAAATACGCTGATTTAAATAAATCTACTGCGTTTCAGGAACCTCCCTCTTTGGTTCCACTATTCTAATATGAATAATTTTTGTTTAGAAGTCTGTAACTAGACATCCCTCTATATCGAATTCATGATTATGAGGGTACTTTATCCTACCACTCTAATAGGGTGTTAAGGAAACAGAGGTGATGTGATAATTCTCACGTTACCTTGCTACATGTTGTAAAAATGGATAACATGTTGATTTGTGTGTCTATGTGTTAGTGTGTCCCTCTCCTTTCTCTACAGGTAACTCGGGCTGCTGTGAATCACAGTGTGCCGACACGGGCAATATCCGTGAGTAATTACATCATACTCTTTCAATTTTTTACATCAAGTGCCTCACGGGAGGGTGTACCTTAGTGTGTACATACCACCGGAGTGCTATTGGTCTATGGTCCTGACGAATGCTGTGCGATCCTGCATTTTTACAGCAGAAACATGTTGACCTTATATCTCACTCAAGGACACAGGTCTCCAAATTCAGAACCTATTTTGTCCGCCTTTTTAATCTGGATACAGGTTGGCCCACATTGAAGATTTTGTTTGGGTTTCAACCTAGTAATTTTTAAATTCTGCACTCACTTATTTTGCAACAATTTCTTTTGAGTTAAACCACTGTCACACTCAACACCAACCCGCTCCGCTGTAAATCAGGCGTTGTAGCACGCTGGGGGGGCATTCGGCCACCCCAGCGGGGACCCTATGATGAAGCATGTCACCAACTAGTGGTGAGTGAGGGTCCTTTTAACAAAGAGGTTTACTTGTCCTTTCCAGTTATGTGTAGTTATACTACTTTTCTGGGTTGCGACCTCCTGATTGTTAGGATTGGATTTTTCCAACCTTACAGTTATGCCAACCGGGTAGGGACCATTGCATAACCTAACACACCTTGTTTTGTCTTATTTTGTTTTCATTAAGTCACTCCTTCGTTGTTTAAAATATAATTATTGGGGTACAGGAGTGTCTACTCGCGCCCTATCTCTCTTGTTGATTTTGTTGGTTCTTAGAGCAGCGTGCAGCTGTGAGAGACTTACTGATTTATTATTAGCAGAGACTTATTAATAACGAGACCATCAATCTACCATGGAAGAACAGGGCCCCTCCTTTTCAAAAGAAGAGGTGGTTGCTTTGCTTGGTGACAACATGCCTTATTTCTCGACCCTTTTCTAGCGCATACCATATCCCAGATAGGTGACTGGGTGGATCAAGGTGAACCAAGAATATAACCGCACTAGAGCCATTTCATATGGCATCATGATCTAAGCATATTTTAATAATAATACAGTACTAAAGTTATCAATGCCCCAGAAGATTCTATGACAATGCATTATTTCGGAAGGTATGGGCGCAGACAAATTGGCTGCCTACCATATAGTATCAAGGCGTAGCCTCCCACTCAGGACTGGCTCGTTTTAATCGACGCACGTCTTTGCCTTAATCGTTATCGTTATGAATATCAATCACATTTTTTGGAGAGAACTACTGTTCCTCAAAATTAACATCTTATTCCCCTCAACTTATTGGTTCACCAACGAGGCGGAACGGGGATTCGAACCGCATTACCTGTAGGGTGACCAAAGGGGCTTTGTCCCTTTAAGGCTTCTCCGCCTCGCCCTGTGTGACGCCCCGTGTCACGCCCCCCTTTTTCATGTCCGGGCACGCCAGTCATGTGGCCGGAACAACTATGTTATTTAAAAGAGCTCACATGGGTTTCTCTACTACCTCCGGGCAGACGGCAGTCCTGTAGCATAGGTTTTGGACGGGGAGTCGCGAGTGGAAAAGTAAGTTTTTAACTGCTTGTCTACCGTGCAGCTGCTTTCTGCCTCAAAGACTGTCGAACTACGGAGGGTTTGGTAACATCTTGTTTTCCTCCTTACACGCTAGATTTTACACCGCGTGAACAATTCCCGTGCTGTCTTGACCCATGAAGAGAATTTCCCTCCTTCTAGCTGTAAGTGCTTTGAGCTCCTTGCTGACACGCTATTGAACCTTGCAGATTAATGCATGTTGTCGCTCTGGTTTCCACATTGTGAGGCCCCCCCTTTTGCCGTTTTATGAGTCTCCAAAATAATATATTTTGTCTGCTTTAATTATTGATTATATACCCGGCTTAAGTATAAACTATGGAGGGGTAAGAAATCCTTAGCCTTTCTAAAACTTTAGCCCAAAATACGCTGATTTAAATAAATCTACTGCGTTTCAGGAACCTCCCTCTTTGGTTCCACTATTCTAATATGAATAATTTTTGTTTAGAAGTCTGTAACTAGACATCCCTCTATATCGAATTCATGATTATGAGGGTACTTTATCCTACCACTCTAATAGGGTGTTAAGGAAACAGAGGTGATGTGATAATTCTCACGTTACCTTGCTACATGTTGTAAAAATGGATAACATGTTGATTTGTGTGTCTATGTGTTAGTGTGTCCCTCTCCTTTCTCTACAGGTAACTCGGGCTGCTGTGAATCACAGTGTGCCGACACGGGCAATATCCGTGAGTAATTACATCATACTCTTTCAATTTTTTACATCAAGTGCCTCACGGGAGGGTGTACCTTAGTGTGTACATACCACCGGAGTGCTATTGGTCTATGGTCCTGACGAATGCTGTGCGATCCTGCATTTTTACAGCAGAAACATGTTGACCTTATATCTCACTCAAGGACACAGGTCTCCAAATTCAGAACCTATTTTGTCCGCCTTTTTAATCTGGATACAGGTTGGCCCACATTGAAGATTTTGTTTGGGTTTCAACCTAGTAATTTTTAAATTCTGCACTCACTTATTTTGCAACAATTTCTTTTGAGTTAAACCACTGTCACACTCAACACCAACCCGCTCCGCTGTAAATCAGGCGTTGTAGCACGCTGGGGGGGCATTCGGCCACCCCAGCGGGGACCCTATGATGAAGCATGTCACCAACTAGTGGTGAGTGAGGGTCCTTTTAACAAAGAGGTTTACTTGTCCTTTCCAGTTATGTGTAGTTATACTACTTTTCTGGGTTGCGACCTCCTGATTGTTAGGATTGGATTTTTCCAACCTTACAGTTATGCCAACCGGGTAGGGACCATTGCATAACCTAACACACCTTGTTTTGTCTTATTTTGTTTTCATTAAGTCACTCCTTCGTTGTTTAAAATATAATTATTGGGGTACAGGAGTGTCTACTCGCGCCCTATCTCTCTTGTTGATTTTGTTGGTTCTTAGAGCAGCGTGCAGCTGTGAGAGACTTACTGATTTATTATTAGCAGAGACTTATTAATAACGAGACCATCAATCTACCATGGAAGAACAGGGCCCCTCCTTTTCAAAAGAAGAGGTGGTTGCTTTGCTTGGTGACAACATGCCTTATTTCTCGACCCTTTTCTAGCGCATACCATATCCCAGATAGGTGACTGGGTGGATCAAGGTGAACCAAGAATATAACCGCACTAGAGCCATTTCATATGGCATCATGATCTAAGCATATTTTAATAATAATACAGTACTAAAGTTATCAATGCCCCAGAAGATTCTATGACAATGCATTATTTCGGAAGGTATGGGCGCAGACAAATTGGCTGCCTACCATATAGTATCAAGGCGTAGCCTCCCACTCAGGACTGGCTCGTTTTAATCGACGCACGTCTTTGCCTTAATCGTTATCGTTATGAATATCAATCACATTTTTTGGAGAGAACTACTGTTCCTCAAAATTAACATCTTATTCCCCTCAACTTATTGGTTCACCAACGAGGCGGAACGGGGATTCGAACCGCATTACCTGTAGGGTGACCAAAGGGGCTTTGTCCCTTTAAGGCTTCTCCGCCTCGCCCTGTGTGACGCCCCGTGTCACGCCCCCCTTTTTCATGTCCGGGCACGCCAGTCATGTGGCCGGAACAACTATGTTATTTAAAAGAGCTCACATGGGTTTCTCTACTACCTCCGGGCAGACGGCAGTCCTGTAGCATAGGTTTTGGACGGGGAGTCGCGAGTGGAAAAGTAAGTTTTTAACTGCTTGTCTACCGTGCAGCTGCTTTCTGCCTCAAAGACTGTCGAACTACGGAGGGTTTGGTAACATCTTGTTTTCCTCCTTACACGCTAGATTTTACACCGCGTGAACAATTCCCGTGCTGTCTTGACCCATGAAGAGAATTTCCCTCCTTCTAGCTGTAAGTGCTTTGAGCTCCTTGCTGACACGCTATTGAACCTTGCAGATTAATGCATGTTGTCGCTCTGGTTTCCACATTGTGAGGCCCCCCCTTTTGCCGTTTTATGAGTCTCCAAAATAATATATTTTGTCTGCTTTAATTATTGATTATATACCCGGCTTAAGTATAAACTATGGAGGGGTAAGAAATCCTTAGCCTTTCTAAAACTTTAGCCCAAAATACGCTGATTTAAATAAATCTACTGCGTTTCAGGAACCTCCCTCTTTGGTTCCACTATTCTAATATGAATAATTTTTGTTTAGAAGTCTGTAACTAGACATCCCTCTATATCGAATTCATGATTATGAGGGTACTTTATCCTACCACTCTAATAGGGTGTTAAGGAAACAGAGGTGATGTGATAATTCTCACGTTACCTTGCTACATGTTGTAAAAATGGATAACATGTTGATTTGTGTGTCTATGTGTTAGTGTGTCCCTCTCCTTTCTCTACAGGTAACTCGGGCTGCTGTGAATCACAGTGTGCCGACACGGGCAATATCCGTGAGTAATTACATCATACTCTTTCAATTTTTTACATCAAGTGCCTCACGGGAGGGTGTACCTTAGTGTGTACATACCACCGGAGTGCTATTGGTCTATGGTCCTGACGAATGCTGTGCGATCCTGCATTTTTACAGCAGAAACATGTTGACCTTATATCTCACTCAAGGACACAGGTCTCCAAATTCAGAACCTATTTTGTCCGCCTTTTTAATCTGGATACAGGTTGGCCCACATTGAAGATTTTGTTTGGGTTTCAACCTAGTAATTTTTAAATTCTGCACTCACTTATTTTGCAACAATTTCTTTTGAGTTAAACCACTGTCACACTCAACACCAACCCGCTCCGCTGTAAATCAGGCGTTGTAGCACGCTGGGGGGGCATTCGGCCACCCCAGCGGGGACCCTATGATGAAGCATGTCACCAACTAGTGGTGAGTGAGGGTCCTTTTAACAAAGAGGTTTACTTGTCCTTTCCAGTTATGTGTAGTTATACTACTTTTCTGGGTTGCGACCTCCTGATTGTTAGGATTGGATTTTTCCAACCTTACAGTTATGCCAACCGGGTAGGGACCATTGCATAACCTAACACACCTTGTTTTGTCTTATTTTGTTTTCATTAAGTCACTCCTTCGTTGTTTAAAATATAATTATTGGGGTACAGGAGTGTCTACTCGCGCCCTATCTCTCTTGTTGATTTTGTTGATGCCAGATGTTAGTCAGCTTATCCTCTACGCCCTCATATTCTAGCCGGGCCATGACAAACGATGCTTTAAGCAGTCCTCTCTTTTTGGGGGGAGGGGATATTTCCATTTTCTGCAGATCTCTCTCAGCGCCAATAAGATCATATATAGTAAGAGACCTCTGTCCCGCCGTGAAGCAGTCTGACAAAAGAGACCATCATCTCCAAAAAAACTAAGGAGAGATTATCCACCACCCTGGTTTTAAAAACATCCAAAAAAGTATCCCCCACCTCTTTCCCCAAAAATTCCAACTCTGTACATTCAAAAAAAATGTGAATGTCATTGGCTAGCAGAGTATGACTTCTCGGGCATTTGGGTGGAGGTGCTGGGGCGAATTTTGCTATCTTATAAGGGGTATAATAGAGTCTATTAATGACAAAAAAGTGATTCTTTTTCAAACAGGCCGGTTTTATAGACTTGTATAGTATCTTTAAAGATGGCTCAAAAAGGGATTCCATCGAAGATCCAATGGGGGTTTGATTCCATACCGCCTCTGAGGGAGGAATTACAAGGTCTTCCGCTTTTAATAGGTGAATTTACCAAATCGAAATTTCCTTTTTAAGTGAGAGGGCGGATTGGCACAACCTCTCAATCTCCCCGCTTCCCTTTACCTCCTCCCGTTCCGCACCGTACCAAGATACTAGCTGGAGATATTTGAATCTAGATAGTTAAATCCCTATCTTTACTCTCAAATATTCCCAAGGATGTACTCCTTCAGTATCTGCCAATTCCATCCAGGTGGTAATTCCCGCCCTCTTTATTGGTAATGCTAAGGTATCTCTCAGACATTATAGAGTTCCGGGCGAGTCACAAACAGGAGCCAAATCTGAGCTGCCCTTAGAACCTTCAGACGAACCCGCTTGAAAAATCTGGGGGATCCAAACTTATACAAGAAAGCCTCGCCTAAATAAAATCCAAAGTTGAGGAGCCAATATTATGCGGGAAAAATTCCAAAGAGAAGGACTTAATGGATTCAATAACATCAGAGTTAAGAAGCATGGCCCTCTTTAACGTCCATCTCGACTGTACCTGCAGACCCCTACTCAAAAAGACAAATTGTAACGGGGCATGATCTGAAAGATGACTAGGCATAACAATAATCTCCTCTATGTCATTAAGAAACTGTCTATCTATAAAAACATAATCTATCCTGGAGGAATGACCAAATTTCTTACTATAAAATGTGAAGCCCTGTTGTATACCTTTCGTGTCTCTCCACATGTCTGCCAGATTTAAGTCATGAATAATATTTAAAAGTGTACACCGTATCTTTGGGGCTCCTATTTAGTGGCTCAGATTAGACCTGTCTTTTATGGGGTCCAATAAGGCATTAAAATCTCCACCGAGAATATAAGACGGTGACTCCAATGTCAATATTGATTGCAACCTAAGTAGGTAGGTAGAGTCATCAATATTAGGACCATAAAACGAGGCACATGTTATGTCTATATTATTTAATGTCATTTGGACCACTAACCATCTCCCAGAGGAATCTGTTTAAGATCTCCTAATGAAGCAAAAAGCACCTTGTGTCACCAATAATGCTACGCCCCTGCTGTGCGAGGTCTGATGGGATACGCTAAAACATTTTATCCAGTGAACTTTGGAGAAAATTGAACGGCTTTCTGTTAAGCACAGATGTGTCTCCTGCAGAAGACAGACATGGGCACTGCACAGTTCCAAATATTTAAGAATTAATCTTAGCCTTCAAGGGCACCTCATTCCGTTAACATTCCATGATGTGAAGATGGTCCGTCTACCTCTTAATCCTTGGTTTCCCGCCATCTTTTCTGCCTATATAGCCGACATATCTGACTCCTCGACTCGACATGGCATAATGTAATCTGGGGTGGGATGAGATTGTTTTTTTTATTTTTTTACCCTATGCTCCCTACCCAGGTGACCCCCCACCCCCCTCCCCAAACCCCAGTACCAGTGCCCCTTTACCCCATGAGGAACCCTCCCTTCCAATAGGCAGAGCCTATTTGGCTCCTCCTCCCCACCTGAGATGCGAGATCTTACTTTAACTAGGTTCCTGCTGATATTTCTATTTGACAGTATTGTGTGTTCTTCAGACAAGAATTCTTTTTTTTTTGTACTTATCACTGTTAATAAAAAAAAACTTCCCCCTACTTCTTCACCCCCTGCTCCTCCCTAATCTTTACAATGAGAGCATCAGCCTCCTCTCCTGATTTAATCTGATGCATACGGTTATTCCACATCACCCGAAGCAGCGCAGGGAACTTAAGCTGCGCCTTAGCCCCCATCCCATTTAGCTCCTCCAACCTTTTCCCTAGCTCCCACTGTCTAGTGGCTGTTACATGAGAGATATCTGATCTAATTGGAATGGAAAAAGGATTAGAGCTATTGAATGTGATTGACCTTTCTTTTAGGGCCAAAGACAGGATCTGTTCCTTAACTGAGTACATCAAAAAGTTGAGCAGGATCTTCCTTGGCTTTTGCTTGACTGGGTCACAATGTACCCTTTGGATCTCATGAACTAGGTCCACATCTTCGACTCCTTTCAAAACTGTTCCCTTCAGCAACGAGATAACATACCCCTTAAGATCTGCCCCTTCTAGAGATTCAGGGACATTCAGCAATTTTAAGTTATTCCGCCTTGAATGGTTTTCTAGGCGTTCAATGACATCTTTCAGCTCTCTACTCTGTACAGACAATTTAGCTACTTCCGCTTCAGTTGATTGGATCGAGTCCCTCATCTTCGGGATTTCTTTTTCCATGGCTTCCGTTTTTTGTGTGACCTGGTCTAGTCTCTTAGTTAGCGCTTCACATGAGGCTTGAATTGCTGCCTGATTTGCCTCTGAGATTAAAAATCTACTAGTCATCTCGGTTTGATTGTTCTCTGAGACTATGAATCTACTGGTTATTTGTTCCTTCACTGCCAAAAGGATATCCGCTAATGTAGATGAAGTTAGATTAGATTTACTAGTTATTTCTGCGGTTGTTCATCAATGGTGGTACCATTATCTACCACTTTTCCTGGTGCTCCTTGTTACTCTCGCACACCAGCACAGGATCGATCCATGGTGCAGCTTTCTGTGTTATCGATTGCCAATACTGAATATTTATTTGATAGATTAACTTCTGGGTGTACCGTCATCAGGGCTTCTGCTGCTTCCAGGGCACTAGTTGTTTCATTGATTGTTCCATTTACTACATTTATATTGTTGCCGATGTTGCCAGTGTCAGCAATGGTGAAACCCCCCTGGTCTGCTTTTGAATGAGTAGGTGTTATTGAGGCAGTACTAATAGCCATGACTTTGTAGTAGGTTTTAAGTGAAGGGGTAACTTTTATCTTGGGAGTTGAACCCTTCGTAGCCTTCCCTTTCTTTCTATCAACAACGTCACTTTTTTAAATTTTGGCCTCAGCACCTTCGTCGGAGTTACAACCTTTAACTTTACCCCGTCTGTTGCTGGTTCTTACCTCAGAGATAGGGGGGGAGACAAGTGGGAGATAGACTTGTCGCGCGCGTAGGAGATCTAAAACCAACCTGGCTCGGAGGGCGTACCTATTGATTTTAAGGCTCTTTCTGTACCCTCAAGCCCCGCAAGACTACTGATGTTGGGCCCACCGTCTACATCCATCCATCTGCCTGTATCCCCAGTGTAGGAGAGTAGGGTCTGCAATCCTATGATCACCCAGATTTTTGCTTTTTGCTGCACTGGTTTACGACTTTCCCTGGCTGTGGGCCTGCTAATCAGACCCACAGCCTAGCTGTTCTCTCTATCCAAATTGTACTCAGGTACTAACAGGTAATCATGTTAGAGACTGCATCAAAACTGAAGTGCAGAAAATGTTGGAACTGGGAGTCATTGAGCCCTCAGATAGCCCTTGGGCTAGCCCAGTAGTTCTAGTGCCAAAGCCTCACACCCAGGGTGGTAAGAGAGAGATGAGGTTTTGCGTAGACTACAGAGGCCTCAATGCAGTCACTAAGACTGATGCCCACCCAATACCAAGAGCAGATGAGCTTATAGATAGATTGGCTTCTGCCAACTTCTTAAGCACATTTGATTTGACAGCTGGGTATTGGCAAATCAGGTTAGCTGAGGAAGCCAAACCTAAAACAGCATTTTCTACCCCTGGAGGGCATTATCAATTTGTGGTAATGCCCTATGGACTGAAAAATGCACCTGCCACCTTCCAAAGGTTGGTGAATCAAGTCCTCACTGGGCTGGATGACTTCTGTGCAGCTTATCTTGACGATATTGCTGTCTTTAGCTCCACCTGGGAGGATCACCTGGTCCACCTGAGGAAAGTGTTAGAGGCCCTGCAAAAGGCAGGCCTCACTATCAAGGCCACAAAGTGCCAGATAGGGCAGTCACAGGTTGTATACCTGGGCCACCTTGTAGGTGGAGGCCAGGTTCAGCCACTGGAGAGTAAGATACAGGCCATCAAGGACTGGACTCCTCCAATCACCCAGACTCAGGTTCGAGCTTTCTTGGGCCTGACTGGGTACTATAGGAAGTTTGTCAGAAATGATGGGTCCATAGTGACCCCCCTTAATGACCTGACAAGCAAGAAGATGCCAAAGAAAGTTCAGTGGACAGCAAGCTGTCAGAAAGCATTCAATGACCTAAAGCAGGCCATGTGCACAGCACCTATCCTCAAGAGTCCAGATTACTCCAAGCCATTCATTGTCCAAACAGATGCTTCTGAGTTGGGTGTGGGAGCTGTTCTGTCTCAACTGAATTTTGATGGTAATGATCAGCCTATTGCTTTCATTAGTAGAAGGTTGACACCCAGAGAGAAAAATTGGTCAGCTATTGAGAGGGAGGCCTTTGCTGTGGTCTGGGCCCTGAAGAAGCTGAGGGCCTACTTGTTTGGCACTCACTTCACCATTCAGACAGACCATAAGCCCCTCTTGTGGCTAAATCAGATGAAGGGTGAAAACCCCAAACTGCTTAGGTGGTCCATTTCCCTACAGGGGATGGATTTTACAGTGGAGCATACACCTGGGACTGATCACAGCAATGCTGATGGGCTCTCCAGGTATTTCCACTTAGAGCAAGAAGACTCACCTGGTCAAGGTTAGTTTATTGTCCCAAAGTTTGGGGGGGGGTCATGTAGGAGAGTAGGGTCTGCAATCCTATGATCACCCAGATTTTTGCTTTTTGCTGCACTGGTTTACGACTTTCCCTGGCTGTGGGCCTGCTAATCAGACCCACAGCCTAGCTGTTCTCTCTATCCAAATTGTACTCAGGTACTGAATTGGCCCTGGGCCCTCTCCAAGTCCCTGTACCCAGGGCTGAGGTGCACCCAGAAGTCTCCCAGGGGCTGAAGCATGTATTATGCCACCCCTGGATTGACTAACTAAAACTGACACAACTGGCTGCACGACAGCTGGGGCAAGGTGGTGTACTCACCCTTTGCTTTAGATATAGTATACCTATATCTAACCCTAAAAATGGACACACAGATCTCCTATCAGTCACTCCTATAGCAGGCCTTAACAATCCTGAAGGCAGAGTGCTTGGAATCGTGTGAGATGGTGCTCTAGCATGAGCTGAGCCTGTCTGCGGCTTTCGGGATCCATCCCTTAGCCGTTTCCATGATATCGCATACCATATACTCTTAAGTGCATTATAATCCTCGCGGTTAAATGCCAACTCTGGTATCGCTTTATCAAAACATGTCGAGTAAGGTGTCATACGAATTGGAATACTAACCCCTCGCCAATTCTGGCGACGGGGTTAGCATTCCACCCTTCTAGAGGGACACGACATGCATGTAACCTATAACCCGGTTAAAAGTCAGACAGAGCCTTAGCATCCACAAAATGGATGCTGCCACCGAGACACAAGTCTGCCCTCCTGCTGCTGGGAGTCCTCCCAGAGCAGGAGATAAGGACAAAGGGTTTCCTGCCAGGGGCGGTGCCAGCACCGTCCCAGACAGGGTTTTGTGTATTGTAGGTAGGCAGGGCTTTAGAGGAAGGTGACTGCACGTGGCACCCCGGTGCTCACTGTGCATAGGCTGGCTGGAACCAGTTCCAGGGGCACTCCAGCCCCTGGCCTGGGGAAAAGCCCGCCAAGGAAGTGGGTGTAACCACCCCCCTCCTGGTCCCACCCATAGGGCAGGACCTAGTCGCGTGCCAGCCCCCTTTTCCCAGATAAAGGTAGAGACTGGCCCCCTTCCAAATCAGATCATCTTTGGAATCAAGACACGACTTTCTGCGAAAGGACTTCAAGATTTCCTTCTTCAAGATTCTCCCTTGTGACTAAGGAGTAGTCACCCTGCATCCGCAGGCACCATCTAAAGAACACTGCGGTCTGCTGTAAGTCCTTCCTCCGGAATCCGACTGCCCAGCTCGACGAGAACCGGCTTCCCTGGCACCTCTGACCTCTACCCGCCTCTACAGCCCAGCTGAGAACCGTGGGTGCGACGAGACCTCGAGGGACCGGCCATCTTCAAGACTGCACGACTTCTTTCCAGCAAGCCCGCCGAGTAATCTACTGGTGAGTGCTTTGGGGTCCGAGAAGCCCCGACTCTGAGCAGCTCCAGCTCCGAAGTGCAGCCCCCCAGCATCTCCACGATCTGCGTGGGGCCCTTCTGCTTTCCGCTGCTCACCGCGTTGTTTGGCTACTAGCCCGTTGGCTTGTGGCCTTCCTGACGACGCCCGACGACATTTCTGCTGCTGGTCTGGTTGCTCCAGACTGGCCCTGGCTCCCTTCCAGAAGAGGAGCACCCCGGACCCTCCTGGTCCACTCAAGACGCCATTTTGAGTCCACCGCGTGGGCTTGAATTAGCCAAGGCTTGTTGCCCAATCCTGGGTAACTTCGACGCCGACGACTTCATCCTTCGTGGGACAGCTCGCACCTCCATCCTGGTCGCCGACAACGCCTCCTGGTCCGAGAGACTGCAGAGCCCAGCAGCGCCCACTCACCTGACTGCGGTGACTTCGCCCGGTGCCATCCTGGTGCCCACTTAATCACTGGCTAGTGATTCAAGAACTTGGTCCCCTCTGCTTTCAGGTTTTCTTCTTCCTTGATCCAGGCTTGGATCCATCGAACTTTTCTTCACTGGTCGCCTGCCAGCAACTTCTTCCTTCCAGGCTCCTGGTCCGGCAACGAGATCCCCGACGTCTTTTCAGACCTATGCAGCTGCAGCCCCTGGGCTAGGTAACTTCGGCACTTCGGTGTCCCAGCATAGCCTCACTATCCTAGGGTCAGGATCCACTGTCGTTTTCTTCCTACCAGGTCGGGTTCGCCCGTGAACACTAACTTTGCCTTTACTAGCCTCCATAGACTTTGTCCCGCATCCCGCGTGAGAGTGCACACTCTGCACCCGAGTCCCCTAGGTCTCCTAGAAGTAATCTAACGATTCCCTAGTCAAGTCCTAGCGATTCCAAAGCCTATTAGAACTGTTACTTACCTGCTAGTAATCCGCATTCCACTTTTAAAGTATATGGTTTTTCGTGCCCCTCGGGCATTTGTGTATAACGTGCTAACTTAAGTATTTTCGTAAGAGTTTTGTTGTGTGCCTAGCACCCTGTCCTCATAAAGAGTACAGGGTTGTTGTGATTCTAATAAATACACTGTTTATTTTCATAACACTTGTGTGGTGTCCTTTCACTGGGTGTTCAAGGGGTAATGTGATGGTAAAACAGCTGGCTTAACACGCCCTCTAGAGTCTTAGCCTTAGACTGCTCGTATCCATGCTACTAGGATAGCTGGTCTATAAGGTTGACTTACAACCAATCATCAATAAGGGTTGTTTGGACTGATATATAGTGATCACTAGAATAGTGAACACTGCACATCAGGCCAACTTCTCACACCCAGGGACACTCTTCACACTCTCCTTAGGCGCAGTGAGTCCCTCTGTATGCTGCACTCTCCTGCAGGTATTCTTCAGGGTGTATCCTCTAATAGGGCGTCGACTCCCTACCTTCACAGCGGCACCGGCACCGGTTTTACCTCCTTCGCCAAGACTCACTGCTCTCTTCACCACAACCGCTGAGATAGCGCTCGATGAGGCGCCTACACCGCCTCCTTCGCTGCCGCCGCTGCCACCGCCACTCGCGACCCGGAACAGGAACGAGTCGCGTCACCTTCGCGCTCGGGGTACCTGCACCCAGCGGGCACACCTGCCGCGTCCGCCGCTATCTTTGCTCCCCTCGCTGACCGGAGCGTTCTCCTGCCGCATGCCGAGTAAGGGGGAAAAGAGGGGGTTTGGAAGTACTTTTTAGCGGGTTCTGTGAATCATTTTAGTTTTTTACTATTAGCTGAGAGAAACTATCAGGAATCTCGTAGATAACCTAACTAACGCATCTACTGGGGGGAGCTGAGCCGCGGCCGTTCAGCTGGCGGCCGCCATGTTCCTCCCTGATCTCAGCTCAAAAAATCTTATATATTTACTGAAGTGTCCTTGTGGACTCCCTTGTGTGGGGAAGACAGAGCGTAAAATTAAAGTAAGGCTAACAGAACACAAAAGCAATATAAGAACAAAATCAGAAAAGTCTCAAATAGCAGTACACTTCAACAATCAAAGACATACTATCAGTCAACTACGTTTCCTGGTTCTTGAGGTTGTCGCCATTGTAGAAGGAGTTGATAACAGGAAAAGACGGTTACAAAAAGAACTCATGTGGATAAAAAAAAAAACTAAAAAAAACTGGACTCTTGCCAACCTAAGGGTCTTAATAACCGTATTGAATGCAGTTGTTTCCTTTGATTGTATGTACTTGTGTATATATTTTTTTCACTGTATGAGGTACTAAAATTCTCTTTTAGCATTATAATTTGCTTGAAAGCATTGGGCCTATGCAAAGTTTAACTGTAAATATTCCTTTGCAGCATCCCACGTCACTTTTTTAGTTGTTTAATATTTTCATTTGCCTTTCATGTCACACTTCCTTCTCATAATGTCATTTGGTTCATGTACCGACTCAAGATGGCGCCCGTCGACATACACGATACTACCGTTCTCCTTATTCCGAGCCACCCGCGATTCTCAGTACTCTATTGTGAGAAACCTTAGTCTGCTCATACTTTTTCTAATATTGGTAGTTTATACATTTATTAAGGTTACATCACATTTCCGCGGGGCTCCGCAAATATAGCGTTCTCCGCCCGTCGCACAAGTTACTTACCATCAGTAACGATATATCTGTAGGAAACAGTAGTTAGTATTAGATTCCTTACCTTAAATATCCCCAGGAGTCAGTCTGGATCCAGAAATTTTTGCGTAGCAGTACCCCTGCGCGTCGGTAGGCGTCGTCTGCGGCTCCACGTCCACCGTCGGCATCGGGATGACGTCGCCGGAGTACTTAGACGCCGCCCTCGCGTGCTGACATCAGTTCTTATTCACAGCTTTTCCACGCCAGAAACGCATGCCATGATAAAAACCAACACCGGTGCCATTAAACTAGGGCCCTGAAAGGGGATGACCTTAACCCTAGACATCGGTTCGCAGAACGGGGAGGATGGGTGGGGCGGTAAGGAATCTAAAACTAACTACTGTTTCTTACAGATATATCGTTACCGAAGGTAAGTAACTTGTGCATCTGAAAGAAACAGGTTAGTATTAGATTCCTTACCTTAGAATAGATACCCCAGCAATATCAACCCCAGTGGTGGGTCTGCGTACCAATGATCACACCAGAAAGTCCTGGAGAACGGAACGGCCGAAAAAGCCATCCCTCCGGACTTGGCTGTCCAGGCAGTGGTGTCTTACGAACGTGTGCAGAGAGGCCCACGTAGCTGCCTGACAGATGTCCTGCAAGGGGACTCCCTGACCCAGGGCAGTAGTAGCTGCCATGGCCCGAGTGGAATGTGCACGTAGCCCCACAAGAGGCTCCTTTTTTGCCAGTGAATAACAAGCCTTGATGCACAAGACGACCCATCAGGAAATGGTCCGAGTTCAGACGCCATTCGTGATCCATCATGCACCGATGGCTGAATTCGTCCGGCCTGGCGTTCAGGGAACCTGCCAGGTGTTGAACCACCAGGGTCACGCCCTGATGTTCCAGCCACTGCCAGAGACCCAGAACCTCCTGGCATAGGGTCCACGACCCCACCCCGCCCTGTTTGTTGGAGTACCACATGGCGGTGGTGTTGTCTGTGAAAACCTGCACTACACTCCCCTGTACAGAGGGGAGGAATCTCTTCTGAGCAAGCCGGATCACCCGCAGCTCCAGAAGGTTGATGTGGAGCCGGGACTCCGCCGGAGACCACAGGCCTCTGATCTCTGCCTCTCCCATGTGCCCCCGAGCCCTGGAGGGACGCGTCCGTCACAACTACGTGTTCCGGTTGGAGTAGGGAGAGGGATCTGCCGCTGACCCAATCGCAGTCCGTGAGCCACCACTGCAACTGTCTTGCAGTGCCCTCCGAGATCAAGACATGGTCGGACAAGTTGCTCTGATGCTGGGCCCACTGAAACTTCAGATCTCACTGCAGAGCCTGCACCCGCCACCTAGCGTAATGCACCAGCCCCAGAAGCCGCAGCGTCAACCTGACCGAGACTCGGGATAACAGCTGAAAGATCGGAATCAGGGCCTGAATATCCCGAACCCGCTGTTCGGGAAGATAAACCCGAAACTGCGCTGAGTCTAGAACCGCTCCGATGAAGAGGAGCTTCTGAGAGGGACACAGGTGCGACTTCGGCACATTGATGGAGAACCCCAGCAGGTGCAGGAGGTCGGCCATAGTCTGGAGGTGGCTGACGACTGTTTGGGGCGAGCCCGCCTTCAACAACCAGTCATCGAGGTAGGGGAAGACTGAAACCCCTAACCTGCGCAGATGAGCTGCGACCACCGCCACCACTTTCGTGAACACCCGTGGGGCGCTGGTAAGGCCAAAGGGGAGCACGGTAAACCTAAAGTGCTCGTGTTCTACCGTGAACCGCAGGTAGCGCTGGTGGGCCGACAGGACGGGAATGTGGAAATGGGCGTCCTGCAAGTCCAACGCTACCATCCAGTGTCCCGGGTCTAGGGCAGCTAAGACCTGAGCCACAGTCAGCAGCTTGAACTTCTCCTTCCGGAGGAAGTCGTTGACGTTCCGCAGGTCCAAGATAGGGTGTAGGCCCCCTTTGCCCTTCTTGGGAACCAGAAAGTAGTGGGAGTAACAACCACACCTAGTTCTGGCCCAGGAACGCGCTCGATGGCCCCCTTGGCCAAGAGGGCCGATACTTCCTCTTGCAGAAGTTGCAAGTGATCCCCCGACATGCGGTGGTATTGCGGTGGCATGGCTGGAGGTGTCGCCTCGAAGGGGAGAGAGTAGCCCCTTTGGACGATTTGCAGCACCCACCTGTCCGATGTGATGGAGCGCCAGTGGAGGAGGTGATGGCGAACCATTACCCCACTGGCATCAAATGGGCCTGAAAGCTCGGACTAGGAAGGCTTTGAGGCGGATGCTGCGGGGGTAGATGTGGATTGGCCACGCAGTTGTCCCCTGTTAGCGCCACAATGGTAACTACGCCCGCCTCCGCGCTGAATTGTAGTCTGCCGCCCGTGGCTGGCAGGACGTGTGGGGGCGCCCCTTCCGTGGCCTCGAAAGGAGCGCTGGGCAGAAGATTGCTGGTGCGGAGGCGACAGGCCCAAGGACTTGGCCGTAGCCCTGGAGTCCTTAAAGCTCTCCAGCGCACTATCGAACAAGTTACTTACCTTCGGTAACGATATATCTGTAAGAAACAGTAGTTAGTATTAGATTCCTTACCTTAGAATATCCCCAGGCGTCAGTCTGGATCCGGAAACTTTTGCGTAGCAGTACCCCTGCGCGTCGGTAGGCGTCGTCTGCAGGCGTCCCCTGCGGCTCCGCGTCGTCGGCGTCGTGCGCAGTGATGACGTCGCTGGAGTATATAGACGCCGCCTCCGCGCGCTGACGTCAGTTCTTTGCACACAGCTTTTCCGCGCCAGAACACGCAGAGCCATGTGAGAACCAACACTGGTGCCATGTGAAACTAGGGCCCTGAAAGGGATGTCCTTAACCCTAGGTATCAGTTTGCAGAACGGGGAGGATGGGTGGGGCGGTAAGGAATCTAATACTAACTACTGTTTCTTACAGATATATCGTTACCGAAGGTAAGTAACTTGTTCATCTGAAAGAAACAGGTTAGTATTAGATTCCTTACCTTAGAATAGATACCCCAGCAATACCAACCCCGGTGGTGGGTCTGCGAACCAATACAACCTACACCAGAAAATCCTGGAGGACCGAACGGCCAAATGAGCCGTCCCTCCGGACTTGACTGTCCAGGCAGTAATGCCTCGCAAAGGTGTGCAGCGAGGTCCACGTAGCCGCCTGGCAAATGTCCTGCAAAGGGACTCCCCGGCCCAGGGCAGTAGTAGCCGCCGTGGCCCGAGTGGAATGGGCCCTCAGCCCAACAGGAGGCTCCTTCCGAGCCAAAGAGTAGCATGCTTTGATGCACAGGACGACCCACCGAGAGATGGTTCGTTTCTGTACCGCCCTTCCCTTCTTCTCACCCACGTAGCCAACAAACAGTTGGTCATCCACCCGGAACTGGCGTGTGCGATCCATATAAAATGATAGCGCACGTTTTGGGTCCAGACGATGGAGCCGCTCTTCATCTTTTGAAGGATGCGGAGGTGGGAAGAAGGAGGGTAAGGTGATGGACTGCCCGATGTGAAAAGAAACTACTTTGGGCAGGAAAGAAGGCCTAGTCCTAAGAACCACCTTGTCAGGATGGACGGACAAGAAAGGAGGTTTAACAGAAAGCGCCTGGAGCTCACTTACTCTCCTGGCAGAGGTGATGGCAACCAGGAAGGCCGTCTTTAAAGTGAGAAGACGGAGAGGACAGGAATGAAGCGGCTCAAAGGGAGCACACATCAAGAATGTCAGAACCAGGTTCAAGTCCCACTGAGGCATCACGAACGGAACAGGTGGATACATGTGCGTGATGCCTTTCAAGAACCTCAGCACAATAGGAGACTTGAATAAAGATGGCTGATCAGGTAGCCTTAAGAAGTCGGAAAGGGCAGAAAGGTAGCCCTTGATAGTGCCCAGAGCAGAGCCCTGCTGGGCAAGGGAAAGAAGGAAGAGGAGAACCTCGGAAAGAGGGGCAGAAAGGGGATCCACAGCCTTTGCTGTGCCCCATGCCACAAATCTGTTCCACCGGCAGGCGTATACCGACTTAGTGGAGGGACGCCTGGCTGCCAGAATCACATCACAGACTTCAGGAGGCAAGTCAAATGGCCTCAACTGTCGCCGCTCAATCTCCAAGCATGGAGGTGGAGACTGGACAGGTTCGGGTGGAGGACCGTCCCCTGCTGCTGCGACAGAAGGTCCTCCTGAAGGGGCAGGCGGATCGAGGGACCGACTGTCATGCTGAGTAGCTCGGGATACCAGTACCTTCGAGCCCAGTCCGGAGCCACAAGGATAACTTGGGCCCGGTCGCGCCTGATCTTCTTCAGCACTCTGGGCAGAAGTGGTATAGGCGGAAAGGCGTACAACAGACCGCAACTCCACTCGCGCCGAAAGGCGTCGCCGTGCGAGTGCCGTCTTGGAAACTCCAACGCGCAGAACTGATGACATTGCGCGTTCTCTTCTGTGGCGAATAGATCTAACCAAGGCTCTCCCCATTGCAGAAAGAGACCTTTCGCCACGTCCGAGTTCAGACGCCATTCGTGATCCACCGAGCACCGACGGCTGAGTTCATCCGCCCTGGCGTTCAGGGAACCTGCCAGGTGTTGAACCGTCAGAGTCACGCCCTGACGTTCCAGCCATTGCCAGAGACGCAGCGCCTCCTGGCAAAGGGTCCACGACCCCACACCGCCCTGTTTGTTGCAGTACCACATGGCGGTGGTGTTGTCCGTGAACACCTGCACTACACTCCCGTTGACAAAGGGGAGGAAGGCCTTCAGTGCTAGGCGAATCGCCCGCAGCTCCAACATGTTGATATGGAGCCGGGACTCCGCCGGAGACCAGATGCCTCTGATCTCCGCCTCTCCCAAGTGGCCACCCCAGCCCTGGAGGGACGCGTCCGTCACAACCACGTGCTCCGGTTGGGGAAGGGAGAGGGATCTGCCTCTGACCCAATCGCGGTCCTGGAGCCACCACTGCAACTGTCTCGCAGTGCCCTCCGAGATCAGGACATGGTCGGATAGGTTGCCCTGATGCTGGGCCCACTGAAACTTCAGGTCCCACTGCAGAGCCCGCATCCGCCACCTGGCGTGATGCACCAGAAGGATGCAGGAGGCCATCAGCCCCAGAAGCCGCTGCGTCAACCTGACCGAGACCCGGGATAACGGCTGAAAGATGGGAATAAGAGCCTGAATATCCCGGACCCGCCGTTCCGGAGGATAAACCCGAAACTGCGCCGAGTCGAGAACCGCTCCGATGAAAAGGAGCTTTTGAGAGGGACACAGGTGTGATTTCGGCACATTGATGGAAAACCCCAGCTCGTGCAGGAGGTCTGCCGTCATCTGAAGGTGGTGGACGACTGTTTGGGGCGAGCCCGCCTTCAACAACCAGTCGTCGAGGTAGGGGAAGACTGAAACCCCTAACCGGCGCAGATGAGCTGCGACCACCGCCATCACTTTCGTGAACATCCGTGGGGCGCTGGTAAGGCCGAATGGGAGCACGATAAACTGAAAGTGCTCGTGGCCTACCGTGAACCGCAGGTAACGCCGGTGGGCCGGCAGGACGGGGATGTGAAAATACGCATCCTGCAAGTCCAACGCTACCATCCAGTCTTGTGGGTCTAGAGCAGCCAAGACCTGAGCCAAAGTCAACATCTTGAACTTCTCCTTCCGGAGGAAGCCGTTGACGTTCCGTAGGTCCAAGATAGGACGTAGGCCCCCTTTGTCCTTCTTGGGCACCAGAAAGTAGTGGGAGTAGCAACCACACCCTACTTCTGGCCCAGGAACGCGCTCGATGGCCCCCTTGGCCAAGAGGGCCGTAACTTCCTCCTGCAGAAGTGTCAAGTGGTCCCCCGACACACGGTGGTTCTGCGGTGGCATGGCTGGAGGAGTGGTCTCGAGGGGGAGGGAGTAGCCCCTTCGGACGAGCTGCAGCACCCACCTGTCCGATGTGATAGTGCGCCAGCGGGAGTGGTGATGGCGAACCCTGCCACCCACTGGCGTCACATGGGCCTGAAAGCTCGGACTAGGAGGATTTGGAGGCTGCTGCGGGGGGAGGTGTGGACTGACCTCGCCGCTGTCCCCGACCGCCACCACGGCGGAATCCACGGCCGCCACCGCGCTGAGGAGCGTTCTGCGGTGCGTGGCTGGCAGCACGTGTTGGACCGCCCCTTCCGTGGCCACGAAAGGAGCGAAATGAACCCGTTTGCTGGCGCTGGGTCGAGAGACCTAAGGACTTGGCCGTGACCCTGGAGTCCTTGAAGCGCTCAAGCGCGTTGTCCGCTTTGTCGCCGAACAGGCGACTGCCATCGAATGGCATGTCCATCAGGGCATTCTGGACATCCGGCGAGAAGTTGGCGGATCTCAGCCAAGCATGGCGACGAATCGCCACCGTCGTGGACATTGCTCTGCCCAGCGAGTCGGTCGTGTCGAGACCACACCGTATGGAATACCTCGCCGCGTCCCGGCCTTCAACCAAGGCCTGGCTCAGCTTGTCCCGCACCTCCTGCGGGCATTGCGGCAGACACTCCGCGACCGTATCCCACAGGGAGTGAGTGTAGCGGCCTAGGAGGCACGCGGTATTGCAAGACCGCAGTCCTCCCCTCAAAGACGAAAAGACCTTCTTGCCAAATTGGTCATATCGCTTAGATTCCCGATCGGGCGGGGCCGTCGGGAATGCGGACTGGGAAGTGGAGGCTTGGATCACCAGACTCTCCGGGGAAGGATGGGTGGAGAGGAAGGCAGGGTCGTCCGAACACGGACGGTGACGCCTGGCAACGTTTCGGTCAACAGGTGAACCGGAAGCGGGCCTGGACCAGGTGCCCAAAAGGGCATCCGTCAGGGCGTCATTAAACGGCAGCAGAGGCTCCTGTGGGCATGACTGCGGTTTAAATACCTCGGTGAGGATGTTAGGCTTCACCTTAGCGATGGGGAGCTCAAGGCTCAAGGCCTTGGCAGCCCTCATCAGGACCACCGAATAGGCAGCCCCAGCCTCCGACGCCACAGTGGGAGGCGAGACAAACCCAGGGTTAGGCGACTCGTCCAGACCACTGGCATCACCTAAGTCACCTACCCAGTCCACGTCGTACTGGCATTCACGTGACAAAGGGTCCTCAGACCCCTCCCAACCCTCTCCATAATCGTCCTCATCGCCATAGTTGGAGTCAACGATATAGACTGGCTCCTCGGAGCCAAGGGGCCCCATCGGCGCCGGACTCGGCGTCGGACGATGCCGGTCCGACTCCGTGTCCGGAGTCGGAGAGGGATTGGGGGTGGCGCCGCGCGCCGCGCGGAGGCGGTACCACGGGCTGCCCCGATGGAATCGGCGCCGGAGAGGCCGGTTGACCAGCCGGCGACGACCCTGAAGGGCCCAACGGCGCCGGGGCCGGAGCCGCCGGCGGCGTCGGAGCCGGAGCACCTGGCGGCGTCGGGACAGGAGTACCCGAACCGCACGGGCCCCCAGACGGGACCGACGGGCCCGCAGGCGCCGTAGGCCCCGCCGGAGGAGACAGGGCCCTCATAGCCATGAGGAACTCCTCAACCTCCTCGCGCGACGCGCCTTCCCCAGGGACCGACGGGTATGGGGTAGACGGCGTCGGCGACCCCCGCGGGGGTGGGGCCACCCGAACCCCCGGCCGCATCGCGCGGGCGTCGGGGGGAATCGGGGGTACGATGACGATGCCCCGACTTCTTGTGTCGCTTACCTGAGGAACCGGAGGAATGGTGACGACTTCCGGAGCGCTCATGGCGGCTCCGCGAACGCTCTCTCGACCGCCGGCCGGAACCGACAGCGGAGCCACGGCGCCGCGCGGAGGCGGTACCACGGGCTGCCCCGATGGAATCGGCGCCGGAGAGGCCGGTTGACCAGCCGGCGACGACCCTGAAGGGCCCAACGGCGCCGGGGCCGGAGCCGCCGGCGGCGTCGGAGCCGGAGCACCTGGCGGCGTCGGGACAGGAGTACCCGAACCGCACGGGCCCCCAGACGGGACCGACGGGCCCGCAGGCGCCGTAGGCCCCGCCGGAGGAGACAGGGCCCTCATAGCCATGAGGAACTCCTCAACCTCCTCGCGCGACGCGCCTTCCCCAGGGACCGACGGGTATGGGGTAGACGGCGTCGGCGACCCCCGCGGGGGTGGGGCCACCCGAACCCCCGGCCGCATCGCGCGGGCGTCGGGGGGAATCGGGGGTACGATGACGATGCCCCGACTTCTTGTGTCGCTTACCTGAGGAACCGGAGGAATGGTGACGACTTCCGGAGCGCTCATGGCGGCTCCGCGAACGCTCTCTCGACCGCTCCCTCGACCTCCGGCTGGACCGGGACCGCTCTCGACGCGGGGCCGACACCCGGAGCTCGAGTAGCTTGCGGGACCGCTCCCGCCTAGCCTTACTCGTCAAGGCCCGGCAGTCGACGCAGGAGTCCACGTCGTGGTCCGCGCCCAGACACCGGAGGCAGAGTCGATGGTGGTCGGTGACCGACATCAGGCGGTCGCAATCGTCGCAACCTTTGAAGCCGGGCATCCTACCGGTACCTGGAACAATTTAGAGTTATCAAAAAACTTTGGTCAAAAGACCGGAGTACTGCTCTTCGGATCTGCGCTAACTGGCGCGGAAAAAAGAAGAACTGACGTCAGCGCGCGGAGGCGGCGTCTATATACTCCAGCGATGTCATCACGGCGCACGACGCCGACGACGCGGAGCCGCAGGGGACGCCTGCAGACGACGCCTACCGACGCGCAGGGGTACTGCTACGCAAAAGTTTCCGGATCCAGACTGACGCCTGGGGATATTCTAAGGTAAGGAATCTAATACTAACCTGTTTCTTTCAGATTGTCTTGCCACCGAAAAGGTGGTTGCCATCGAACGGCATGTCCATAAGGGTGTTCTGGACATCGGCCGAGAAGTTGGCGGACCTCAGCCAGGCGTGGCGGCGAACCGCCACAGACGTGGAAATCGCTCTCCCCAGCGAGTCCGTTGTATCCAGTCCACATCGTATGGAATACCGTGCTGCGTCTCGTCCCTCCGCGAGGGCTTCAGCGAATTTCACCCGGGCTCCCTCCGGGCACTCAGGCAGCACTGACGCAACCGAATCCCACAGGGAGTGGGTGTAACGGCCCAAGAGGCACTCGTGTTGACCGACCGCAACCCCAAACTAAGGGAGGAGAACAACTTCTTGCCAAATTGCTCATACCTCTTGGATTCCCGATCCGGAGGTGCAGTCGGGAATGCGGATTGGGAAGTAGAGGCCTGGATAAGCAGGCTCTCGGGGGTGGTGTGGGTGGACAGGAAACTAGGGTCACCCGGCAGGGCCGTGGCACCTAGCGACGTTCCTATCTACAGGTGGACCTGTAGTGGGACTGGACCAAGTGCCCAACAGGACGTTCGTGAGTGCCTCATCAAACGGCAGTAGAGGCTCTCGGCAGCTTACCTTCGGTTTAAGGACCTCTTTGAGGATGTTAGACCTCACCACTGCGACGGGGAGCTCAAGAGCAAAGGCCTTGGCCACCCTCTTAAGCACCCCACTATAAACAGCCCCCTCCTCTGTAGCCACGGTAGGAGGGGAGACAAAACCAGTGTCTGCGGAGGTATACAGGCCACTGGCTTCCCCTAGTTCCTGTGTCCAGTCCTGAAATGACTGGCACTCACGTGCCAGAGGGTCCTCAGACCCGTCCCAGCCTCCCTTGTCGTCCATCTCCTGGTATTCAGTAGTAAAGGAGTCCAGTAGTAAAGGAGTCATACCCGGCGCCGTGCGGGGGCGGCGCCGGGTATGACACCCTAGGGGTCGACGCTGGCGGGGTCGTAAGGTCGACCAGCGGCGACCCAGATCCAGAACCAGCGGGGCCTTGCGACGCCGGGACCGAAGCACCCGGCCTGCTTGGGCTCCCAGTCGGGGCCGGGGAACCCGACGGAGGAGTGAGCGACCTCGAGGTCATGAGGTAGGCATCGATCTCCTCCGGCGTCGCGTTCCGCCCAGGGACCGGCAGGTATGGAACCGGCCGCGACGCCTGCGGCTCCGGCGGAGCCGCGTGGGCGGTGTCACCCGAACCCCCGGCCCCATCGCTCGAACATCAGGGGGAGTCAGAAGAACGATGTCGCCTCTTAGACTTCTTGTGCCTCTTACCTGAGGACTTGGAGCCCTACGAGTGGTGTCGACTCGCTGAGCTGTGATGACTCCGGCCCCGCGACCGGTCCCTCGACCTCCTTCCGGACCGGGACCTCGAACGGCGCGGGCCGACTGCCGGAGCTCGAGGTGCTTAGGGGACCGCTCCCGCCTAATAATAATAATAATAAAAGAGCTTATAGAGCGCTCAGTAACGCCATCGCGGCGTGTCCCCGCGCTGAAGCTATCAGTGAAACAGCATGACATGAGAGCCTATGACCTACGTAGTGTATAGTTGTGTTTTAAGCATGGCCCTAAACCGCGCTTCACTGCTCTCCAGTCTCAGAGCAGGGGGAAGTTTATTCCATTGTTGAGCTGCTTGGAGCGCAAAGGATCGTCCACCTAATCTAGCCTTCCTTATCCTAGGGACTGTCAGCAGTCCGGCACCCTCCGAACGGAGGGTCCTAGTTGGTTCATATCGGCTGACTAAATCTTTTAGGTATGCGGGCGACCTTTCCCAGACAATTCGGTGACAGAAGAGGAGGCACTTAAACCGCACACGTTTCTTCACAGGCAGCCAGTGAAGCGCATCCAGCGCCTTTTGCGAGTTAGCTCTCCTAGGTCTTCTTAACACCAGTCTGGCGGCGGAATTCTGTATGACTTGTAGGCGGCCTAGGCTGCCCTCGGTTGCCCCTAGGAACAAAATGTTTCCATAGTCCAACCGCAAGGTCACCAATGCCTGTGTTAGTGTCCTTCTGGCCGCTAAGGGTAGGAGGTCTAAGGTTTTGTTTAGGGTCTTTAGTATTCCAAAACATTTGCCCAGAAGACGCCTTATGTGGCCATCATATGAGAGAGAGGGGTTCATCCAGATTCCTAAATTCTTAGCCTCCACACACGGTATAGGAGTAGGGCCCAGGCATGAAGGCCACCACTCAGCCTTCGATGTCAAGGCCCGGCAGTGGGGGCACGACTTGTCATCATGGTCGGGCCTCAGGCAATGTAGGCACCGGCCATGGGGGTGGGTAACCGACATCAGTCGGTTGCAGTCGGCACAGGCCTTGAATCCGGACATCCCTACCGGCACCGATGGAGTCGTACGACTCGGAACAGATCCAAAAAGGATCGAAAAAGCTTAGTCAAAAAGTGACTAAAGGGTACCACTTTCTCCGGACCTGCGCTTGCTGGCGTGGAAAAAAGAAGAACTGACGTCAGCGCGCGAGGGCGGCGTCTAAGTACTCCGGCGACGGCATCCCGGCGTCAACGACGGACGCTGAGCCGCAGACGACGCCTACCGACGCGCAGGGGCACTGCTATGCAAAACTTTCCGGATCCAGACTGACGCCTGGGGATATTCTAAGGTAAGGAATCTAATACTAACCTGTTTCTTTCAGATATACTTGTATGAACGGGCTGTATACTGCCTGTCCTCTTTTTAGGTCTATCACACTATTTGCACGCTTCCCGACATCCCTCTTAAACCACTACCGCGTACATCGGAAGCAAGGACCAGTTTTGAACCCAGATTAGAACTTCACCTGCAATACTCTGCTACTTATCGGTAAGCGGGATCTGCCTCCCGAAACTCTTGTGTTTCAGAGTTTTCTACACTTCTCACGCTATATTTCCTAAATTCTTGCTATAATTTCTTCCTTACAGATAGCAAAGCATTGATACTACGAGAAGCATATTTCACTTGGTACCTTTCAGGTATATCTCACTCTCGTATCTTCCACTCGTGTGAAAGTTTGGTTATTGTTTTTGCTCTCTTGAATCACCTAAGCACTTGAATAATCACTTGCGGATGTTTTCCGGCTCACCCGGCACTTAGAGCACTGCTATAAGTTTCTTTTAAAAACTTTAGCTTGAAAAGTGTTCCGCTATCATGTATACTGAATAATTCTCTTCATAAACATATACCACTCACACCTCGTTTTTTTAATATTGCGTCCTGGCACACGCCCTCACCAGTATCACTCAGTGTTTATGTTTATGCAACCGTTGAACAGGCACCTAATGACATGCATAATTTTTTTTATTATTTCATATGTTGTTTTCACTGGTATATTGTACCACAGGATCTAAATGCTTGATTTGTTCTTTGGGTGTACAGTCCCCTGATGAAGGGTCAAATGATCCGAAATGCAGAGGGATGATTGACATGACATGTTGAACAGTCTGAGTTACCAAGAATTTGAACTAAACCAAACACATACATCTATGAGAATAATCAATATGTCATGAAAATGAAATAAATTGCAATTCATCGATACAAAGACACTACACATTTTTGTGGACTTTTTTTTAAATTGAAATAGGTTATTAATAACCACACAGGAGTGCAACTGGGGGACACTAAGTAATGTCCAACTTAATGCTTATTTAGAGTATTACCTTTGAATTTCACAGGCGTCAGACTGGATCTGGAAACGTCTGTGTGAGCAGTACCCCTGTGTGCTGTCAGGTGGCTTTGTTCGGCTCCGCATGGCATAGATGCCCACAGATATGACGTTGTGGTCACATATATAGGTGCCACCCAGGCGTACGGACGTCAGTTTCTTTTCACGACTTTCCACACCAAGAACACAGAGCCATGAATGACCAAGGTGTGTCCAAACTAGGGCCCTAAAAAGTGGATCACCCCTAGCTCTAAAAATGTGTCTGCTGAGCTAGGAGGCAAGGGTGGGTCTGCAAGGAATCTGCAGCTAGATATTATCTCTACCAGATAACGTGTTACTGAAGTTAAGTCACTTGTTCATCTGATAGAGACTTCTAGTTGCATATTCCTTACCTTTGAATAGATACCAAAGCCATACTGATATTCTTGCTGCCCAATGTAAATCTGTCCTCTCTTCCCAACCCGACCTGGTTGAGGTGCAGACACTCACTGACGCCAACAATTCGACCATTATCAACATCAAAGATGACATTGATCCACTCCAACTTAAAAATGCTTCATCTAAAATATCCAACCGTGGTACAATGACAACTTAAGTACTACAAAGAAGGCTGGGCTGTTCCTCAAATGGGCGAATGTACGTGTCACACTAGTGTCTGGATACTGCTGGTCTCAGTGAGTCCTCCAGTTGGGCATCCATTTTGTTGGATGTAATGCCCTCACACACCCTTTCAGGTGTCATGCTTCATCATCTGGGCTGCTCCTCGTTGGGTCGGCGGTGCAATACCCAACGGGCGACACCTCAAAGAGGGGCACTTTAGCGGAGATCTTTTATCCAACTGCCGTCAGGTGAAGTGTGGGTGTGGGGCCAGTAGAGCGTAGACGTGTATGTGAGTTCAAATAAAGCTGGGAGTACCAGTATCAAGTTTATTCTGGGGGGGTCTCCTGCTTTAATTAAAATGAAAAACTAGCCGGTACTCGTTGGAATCCAATGTTTCCTACATGAGTCTCAGTTAGTGTGTGATCTAAACGGTCGACATGTTTCTCGCGTGTTGTACAGTGACTCGCGATTCTTCAGGACCTAAGTAAAGAAAAATATCTTTTGTGGATGACTGTCTACGTTTACAGGATCTACCTGAGTATCTGGTGTACTATTCTAAAAACCTCACAAAAAGGGAATGTGCTTCATGTGGTAATGTACCTGTGTTGCGCTGAATCTGCCTAAAGGGGAGACAAAAAAGCATGTCACAACAGGTATATGGTTACAAACAAAAGAATCGGGGACCTAGTACATCCCATGTGTCATGCTAGACAAAGTGCAGCTAGCATATGGGTTTAAAACCAATTAAAACCAGTGTGGATACTATTCCTCAGTGAGCAAGGTGGAAAGCATGCCCCTGTGGAAAAACACGACAATATCAACAGCAATGCAGTGGCTGGTCGGACCACCGGACTCACCTAATGTGTCAAGTATCCAGACAACAACAGTACCCGGCGGACTGTACATCGGGTTCAGACTTCCATAAAGTATGGCTGGGTATGGAGGGAATTTTTTATATAAAAAGGGTGTTAACCATTAGGTGAGTGTCACGTTCATGGCGCCGGCTTTGCAATCAGCTAAAAGCAGTAATGATGTTTTCCATCACCATGAAGGAGTTAAACTAAACAATTTACTTGTGGGTTGTTAGTTTGAGAAGCTATAAATTTACAGTGTATGTCATATCTATTGATCGGTGGCGGTGGTTTGATCAAATGACGTGCTGGAAATGGAAGTGGCGAATATTTCATTAGCGGCCCTAAATTTCAGAGTAACGAGTAGTTCTAGGATTAAGGCTGCCCCTAAACAACTCCCATAGTAATACTGGTAATTAATTACTGCTGCCGTAACCTTAGCTTTCAGTATAACCCTCAATATTGATTTGTGCAAGTGGGTGTAGAATCAGGACTGCTCTGTGTTAGTAAAAAAGAGTCGGAGGTTGCGCGGGGATTGCTCTTTGACTGTAAAGTCTATGCCTGGTGCCCCTGACAATGACAACTTAAACACAGAACGTCGCAACCTTTTTTTTAAAAAAACCTTTATTTTTAGACTTTATACAAGATACAAAAAACAGAAATCTCCCCACCCCCCACATAGGCATCATTAAAAAACACAGTATTACATCAATCGATGGACTCATTATGGCATTCTGCGGAAAAAAGACCACATCTGTAATCAAGGAAGTCTGTGTGACACCAATGCGTCACCAACAGTACAGTACAGAAAAAACGTGAGACTTTATGGCCAGGTGCCATGACTCGCCCTCCACACATTGATGTTCATAGACTCACTTCCCCCTCCTCCTCCAGATCCGAGTCAGGAGCAGAGAACAGCTCGCCACTGGTCCCCTCCGAGTCGGACTGGGATTCCCGACCAAAGCTCACTATACACAGGGTTCGCCAAACCAACAGATCTTCCTGCAACCTATCATCTCTCCTGGAGCATTGCATATGCGCTTCCTCAGCTAACACCCATTCCCTTACATCTTTGAGCCAGATGTCTACCTCAGGTGTCCTCTGTCCCATCCATGTAATAGCGACCCTACGCCTATCTAAAACTAACATCAATTGTAACAGCCTATACTGTTAGTAGTTTCCGTTTCCTGGGTTGAGGTACCAGGCCCAACAGGCAGTGCAAGGGGGACAAGTCAATTCGGAGTCCAGTAATGGCCGCTATACGCCCCACCGCTTCCGCCCAGAAGCTCCCAACCCGTGGGCATTCCCAGGCCATATGTAAAAATCCCACCCCTCCTACGCCATACCTGGGGCAACTGTCCCGTTTGTCTAGTGAATAGTGGCTCACCGTCTTGGGGGTAAGATAGGAGCGATGGAGAAAATTGAAGTGAATAAGCTTGAAACGAGCATTACAAGACACTCGCTTCGTCAACGTCCCTATGCGTTTCCGCTGACCCTTGTCCACGGATATGCCCAATTCCGCTTCCCAGGCCGCCCATGACGTCGGCACCGGGGGGACCGAATCTCACCGCATCGCCGCGTACAAGGTGATCAATTTACGACCCCTGCCACAGGACAAAATGATGTGAAGAGTGTGGGTCATCTGGGGGATCTCCGGACATTGCGGCCATATCGTACGGACACTGGAGCGTAAGCTCCGGTAGTGAAGAAATTGCCCTCCGCCGAGGCCAAAGGTTTCCTCCGCCTGCTCATAAGTCAGGAAGCTATCCGAGGGGTACAAGTCAGTCAACAATCAAACCCCCCCCTCCCTCCACGCGCGGAAGGACATCTGGGCCTCCACCTCCACTATGGGGGCCAAGGTCCAAATTGGCAACTCCCTATGAAAAGGCGCCGAGCGCACAGAACGTCGCAACCTTAGAGCAGCTGAACCTTCCTGGCGATCCAATCTCTCCACGGACCAACTAAAACTCTTGAGAGAGGTCAGGAGCCTCTACAACAAACAGATCAAGAGAGCAAAGGCCGACTATTTCAGACTACAACTAGTCCAAGTGGCAAACCGCCCCAAGAAACTTTTCCAATTGGTGAAACAACAATCGGTTACAGGTCCAATCATCTCTGATCCGGGTGGCATCCCACTCTCCTGTGAAGATTTTGAATCTTTCTTTACAGAGAAATCACGACTCCTCTCTATTGACCTAAGAAGGCTTTATTACCCTCTTCTACTGCCGCTTCACCCCCTGACTTCTTTGAAAAGTATAACTTGTCCTTCTTGAACGCTAAGAACTATGCGTCTTGGGCACCTTTTCCCCATTTACTGAAAAAGACATCGACAAAATTCTTCAGTCTATGAACCCGTCCAACTACTTTGTTGACCCATTGCCCAAATCCATATTCAAAGAGACCAGGAGTGCTCTTATCCCCACCTGGACTAAGATTGTAAATGCTTCCTTTTCTCAAGGCATGGTCCCTGACTGCCTAAAAGAAGCTCAGGTCTCACCTATTCTAAAAAAAAACAACGCTCACAAATCTGATCTCAATACCTTCCGTCCCATCTCTAACATCCCCACTCTAGCCAAACTCCCTGAAAAATGTGTGCAATCCCAACTCGGTGCTCACATAGAGAACTACCAACTCCTAGACCAGCATCAATCCAGTTTTCAGAGGGGGCACAGCTCCGAATCGGCCCTCGCACACGTTATGGACGACATTCTGAAAATGCTTGACCAACATGAATCCTGCCTACTGGTCCTCCTTGACCTTTTCTCAGCATTCGACACGGTCAATCATGACAACCTCCTATCCATTTTGCAACACAGAATGGATTTCTCTGATCGGGTGCTTAAATGGTTCTCATCCATCCTCCATCACAGATCACAAAGATTCAAGGCAAACCACTCCTTCTTCCAGCCTTCTCCAGTAGTCATGGGGGTCCTTCAAGGATCCGCCCTTTCTCCCGTCCTCTTCAACCTTTTCTTGGAACCTCTAGCTCACACACTAAACTCCATGAACATTCTCTTCCACATGTATGCCGACGACACTCAACTCTACTTGAAAATGTCATCCCCGGAAAACATCATCTTACTCAACACCGTCCTAACATCCACTCAAAATTGGGGAACCGAGAACCATCTCCTGCTCAACACCTCCAAAACGGAGTTCCTGCTCATCTTCCCTCCAAAACACATCCCCAAATTAGATCTCTGGCTGACTCACCTCACTGCTTTCAATTGCACTCCCATTATCATAGATTCAGACGAATCACTAGGAGTCACCGTGGACAAGCACCTGAATATGAATAATCACATCAGCAATGTTTGTAAGGGGGCAAACGACTTGACTAGAACTCTCAGAAATATCAAACCTTTCCTGTCACAAAATGATTTCAAACAGGTGGTCCAACTGCTTGTCCTGCCGAAGCTAGACTATGGCAGTGCTACTCTCTGTGGCCTTCCCAAATACGCCTTAACTCCACTAAGGGCCTCACTAAATACCGCGGCTAGACTGGTTACTGGCGCCAAATGAAAATGGCACATTTCCCCAGTCCTTAAATCTCTCAACTGGCTAGCATGAATTCAGCTAAAGATTGAAGTACTGGTGCACAAAGCCCTTCACCTCAGTACTTCCAGGTACCTGGCGCAAAAACTTGAACTATCCTGTGGGGAAAGAGCATCAAGAAGCTCCTCTACTTAACTCTTGAAACCATGCACCTTTAGCAAAAAGAGAACTTGTCTACGAGCCTTCTCAGGGGTAGCCCCAAAGATTTGGAACTCTCTTCCACCGGAAGTACGTAGTCTCACCTCAATGACGGCGTTCAAATTGGAAACCAAAAGATTCCTAATAAGCAAATTCTTACTCTAAGTGGGCTAGGCTCACGGGATCGGATGACATTGTATTATCATGGTACCTCCATTTGATACAGTCTTCTATTCTGCATATCATTGCCCCCTTCGTTACCCGCTTACTTCTGCTTATTGTATGGTCTTCTTTTTCCCAATTGCTGCTGTTAATACACTCATGTCCTCTCTTGTAAAGCGCTCTGACATCCCTCTGGATCGTGTTCGCGCTATATAACACTTTATAAATAAATCAAACAAATAAATACCACCCTGGCGGTCTGCTGCAGACAAATTACTAGGCTAAAAAGTCCTGCAGGATGGAACAGGCAAATGGCTCGTCCCTGCGAACTTGACTGTCCAGACAGTAGTGCTTGGCAAACACATGTGCAGAGATGCCCACGTTGTTGCCTGACAGATATCCAGGACTTGAACACAATGAGCTAACGCCATGGTCGCAGCATTTCCCCAAGTGGAATGGGCCCGTAATCCCTCAGGAGGCTGCTTATTAGCCAAGGCGTATCAGATCTTAATACAGAGAATGACCCAGTGCGAAATGATTAGTTTCTGAACTTCCAGACCTTTTTTAGCTCCCACATATCCCACAAAGAGTTGGTCATCCACCTGGAACTATTTTGTGCGGTCAAGGTAAAACAACAATGCTCTTTTTCTCCAGACGCTTGGAAAATTCAAAGGTAAGGAATCTGCAGCTAGAAGTCACTACCTACCAGCTGCAGTAATCTAGTCAGCTTGTGATGAGGGCCTGGGTAACAGTCTTCTGGGTGGACAGTGGGAGCCTTTTAAAGATCTTTTGGAGCATGCAGAGGATGTAGATGCAGATGAAGGAGATGGCAATGATTTGTAGTCTCAGGTCCTTGCCAGCTCTCCTTGGTGCCAGTCGTCTTACTGCTGCGAGGCCTCTCCTGCCTGGGCGGTAAAGCCTCAGTAGACAGCCAGTGTGACCGCAGCCTTGGCCTAGCGCAGCTCAGCCCCCAGCAGTCCAGGTCTCTGTGACCTTATGCTCCAGAACCTCTCGCCATTTCCCTACTGCTCCCGCCACCGTGGTTCCCGCTAGCCCGCCTCCACTGCGCCCCCTTCCTCTTCCCAGGACCTACTTAATAAAGGCTGCAATGCAGTTGTGCTGCTGGTGCACCAATGGAAAGCCTGTCTGCGCACATCCATGCCTGGACCGTGCCCAGTTATACGAACCTTGGGCCCCAGAGCCCCACAGGTACTTTACCGACGGTCTCCGTACCCTAAACCCCAGTGGCAACAACAACTGCTGCAACGCATCGTCCCACTTCACAGCGGAGCTGTTCTCCTGTCTCCACTGCTGCTTCACTTCCTCTCCAGGACCGACCACGTCAGCGAGATCCTGCACTCCGCCGTCCACAGCGGCCAAAACCCTGCCAACTCAGATTCATCCTCTTCAATGCCAGATCTCTCTGCAAAACGCCACCAAAATCTGGGACACCATCTCCACCCTCACCCACAACGTAACTTTCATTACAGAGACTTGGCTCACCCTAGAATCGGCACGGACATCTCCACAGCAACACACTTTGCACCAACAGACAAAGAGGTGGCATCGCCATCCGACACAAGGAATCGATCACCTGCACCATCACCGATGATGAGATCATGCCAACCATGGAACACATGAACTTCCAGCTCCACACCAACACCACCACCACCACCAAAGGCACCCTTGCGTACAGACCACCTGGACCATGTACCAGACTCAGTGACGCCATCACCCTGCTCGCCTTCAAATCCGAACACTATGTCCTCCTGGGAGACCTCAACTTCCACCTAGACAACACCACTGACACCAACTCAATTAAACTCCTGGAAAGACTAGGCAAAATTGGTCTCAGGCAGCTAGTCACTGACCCCATGCAAAAAGCAGGACACCATCATCACATCTAGCAACAAAATAAGATAAACCACACCTCGAAATTCACTTGGTAGGACCACTACATCATACACTTCACCATCACCGGACTTGCCTGCACTGTCCCCAACCAGCACAGTGGTCCCTTCTGCAGGTCAAGGTAACACAGCAACAATGGACCGACGCCCTCACCACCACACAACTCAAAGACACCACCAACATGGATCAGGCAGAACTTCAACAACTGGATCACCAGCGTCGCTGACCGAGCCGGCCCTACCAAATCCAGCCAAAATGGACAGACCCTGCAAACAAGCCAGCTGGTACACCCCAGAACTCAGCACGTAAAAATGCAGATACAAACAACTAGAAAGAAGATGGTGCACTAGCAGAAATTACACTGACAGAGCCCGCTTCAAATCAGCCCTCAACAACCACCACCGACAGATCAAAGCCGCAAAAGGGAGGCCCTGATCCCCCGGATCGACACCAGCGCCAACCAAGCTAAGGAACTCTTCAACATCGTCAGAGAGTTCAACTGCCCATCAGCCACCGAAAATGACATCTCTTCATCACAGAAACTCTGCGACGCCCTCGTCGACCACTTCCACAAGATAGGGACTGTAGGAAGGTAGATCCCTGACTATGGTTGCCCCCAACTTTCTGCCTGGTGTTTTGCTGGTTTTCTGACTTAGTTGACCTGGGGCCCTGCTATTCAGGACCCCAGGCCCACTGCTCTCTCTGTAAAATGGATTCCATGTACCTTAGGTACATATCTAATTGGATACTGAGTCACCTTATCAGCCCCTGTACAGTGTACCTTAGGTACCCAGGGCATAGGTGCACCCAGGGCCTACCAGGGGCTGAAGCATGTATCATGCCACCCCTGGCTGGCCATCCAAAACTGACACAACTGGCTGCTTGACAGCTGGGGCAAGGTGGTGTAATCACCCTTTGCTTTAGATATAGTATTCCTATATCTAACCCTAAAATGGGCACACAGATCTCCTATCAGTCACTCCTATGGCAGGCCTTGACAATCCTGAAGGCAGAGTGCTTGGAATCGTGTGAGATGGTGCTCTGGCATGAGCTGAGCCTGTCTGCGGCTTTCGGGATCGATCCCTTAGCCGTTTCCATGATATCGCATACCATATACTCTTAAGTGCATTATAATCCTCGCGGTTATATGCCAACTCTGGTATCGCTTTATCAAAACATGTCGAGTAAGGTGTCATACGAATTGGAATACTAACCCCTCGCCAATTCTGGCGACGGGGTTAGCATTCCACCCTTCTAGAGGGACACGACATGTTGGTAACCTGTAACCCCGGTTAAAGTCAGACATAGCCTCAGCTCCACAAGATGGATACTGCCACCGAGACACAAGTCTGCCCTCCTGCTGCTGGGAGTCCTCCCAGCGCGGGAGGCAAGGACAAAGGGTTTCCTGCCAGGGGCGGTGCCAGCACCGTCCCAGACAGGATTTTGTGTATTCTAGGTAGGCAGGGCTTTAGAGGAAGGTGACTGCAAGTGGCACCCCGGTGCTCACTGTGCATAGGCCGGCTTGAACCAGTTCCAGGGGCACACCAGACCCTGAGCTGGGGAAAGCCCGCCAAAGGAGAGGGGTGTAACCACCCCCCTCCTGGTCCCACCCATAGGGCAGGACTTAGTCGCGTGCCAGCCCCCTTTTTCAGGATAAAGGTAGGAGCAGGCCCCCTTCCAAATTAGATCAATCTTTGAATCCTGAACCGACCTTCTACACGAAGAACTCAAGACTCTTCTCAAGATTTCTCCCTTGTGACTAAGGAGTAGTCACCCTGCAGCAGCAGGCACCAACCAAGCATCGCGGTTTGTTGCCAGTCTCTCCTTCGGATCAAGACTGCCCCAGCACGACGAGAACCGGCTTCCCTGGCACCTCTGACCTCAACCTACATCATCAGCCCAGCTGTGATCCGTGGGTGCGACGAGACCTCGAGGGACCGGCCATCTTCAGAACTGCACGATGCTTGTCCAGCATGACCACCGAGTGACCCTCGACCGAGTGCTTTGGGGTAAGAGAAGCCCCGACCCTGAGCAGCTCCAGCACCGAAGTACAGCCCCCTTGCATCCACGAGATCTGCGTGGGGCCCTTCTGCTCTTTGCTGCTCACCGCGTTGTCCAGGTCACTTGCCCGTTGGCTAGTGGCCCTTTTACGACGCTTCACGACGACAAACACCGCTGGTCTGGTTGCTCCAGACTGGTCCTTGCTCCCCTCCAACAGAGGAGCACCCTGGACCCTCCTGGTCCACTCCAGACGCCATTTTGAGTCCACCGCGTGGGCTTGAATTTGCCAAGACTTGTTGCCCCAATCCTGGGTCCAGCGACGTCGACAGCAGACACCTTCGTGGGACAGCTCACACCTCCATCCTGGTCGCCGACAACGCCTCCTGGTCCGAGAGACTGCAGAGCCCAGCAGCGCCCACTCACCTGGTCGAGGTGACTTCGTCCGGTGCCATCCTGGTGCCCACCTAAATCACTGGCTAGTGATTCAGAACTTGGTCCCCTCTGCTTACAGGTCTTCTTCTTCCCTGATCCAGGCTTGGATCTCCACGAACTTCTTCACTGGCCGCCTGCCAGCAACTTCTTTTCTTCAGGCTCCTGGTTCGACAACGAGGGTTTCCGACGCAACTTGAACCCTATGCAGCCGCAGCCCCTGGGCTAGGTAAACTGAGTACTCCGGTGCTCCAGCATAGTCCAACACCCTAAATGTTCGGATCCACTCTTGTTTTCGACCCACCTAGTCGGGTTCGCCCGAGAACAGTAACTTCGTCTTTACTAGCCTCCATAGACTTTTTCCCGCCTTACGCGTGAGAGTTCCCACTCTGCACACGACGTCCACAGGCCTCCTGCTCCTAATCTAAGTGTTTAGTATTGTAGGCCTAGCGATTCCAAAGTCTATGAGAATAGTTACTTACCTGCTAGTAATTCGCATTCCACTTCTTGTGTATATGGTTTTTCGTGCCCCTCTGGCATTTGTGTAAATTGTGCGACTTTCAGTAATTCTTTAAGAGTTTTGTTGTGTGCTTAGCTCCCTGTCTCATAAAGAGCCAGGGTAGTCCTGTTATAAATAAATATACTTTATTTTTGATAACAACTTGTGTGGTGTCCTTTCACTTGGTGTTCCAGGGGTAATGTGATGGTAAAACAGCTGGCTTAACACGCCCTCTAGAGTCTTAGCCTTAGACTGCTCGTATCCATGCTACTAGGATAGCTGGTCTATAAGGTTGACTTACAACCAATCATCAATAAGGGTTGTCTGGACTGATACATAGTGATCACTAGAATAGTGAGCACTGCATATCAGGCCAACTTCTCACAGGGACAATCTATAAAAACTTTGATTACCAACCCTACGACCCCCTCAGCCACTGATCGACCACCACCACCAACCACCTGCTCAACGCATGGAAACATCACAGCACACTTAACACGGCCACCCTCGTGAACTCCATCCACTCTGGGGCACACGCCAACCCCTGTCCCCATCGACTGTTCAACCGCCAAAGGAGACATGATCAGTCGCAAACTCACCACCATTCTCAACGCCTTGTTAACCACTGCCACCATTCCCGGACGCCTGGAGACATGCCGAGATCAGACCCCTCCTCAAGAACCTCTTGGCAGACCCCAACGAATTCCAGAACTACCATCCCATCTCACTGCTCCCCTTCACTGTCAAAGTCCTGGAGAAGGCCATCAATCTCCAACTCATCCAACACCTGGAAAGAAACAACCTACTTTACACTTCCCAATCAGGATTCCGAACCAACCACAGCACAGAGACAGCCCTGATCGCCGCAACAGATGACATCCGCACTTTACTCGACAGAGGAAAATCAGAGGCGCTGATCAAGCTTGACCTCTCTGCAGCCTTCGATACGGTCTCACACCATACACTCACTGTTTGCCAATACCAGATTGGTATAACAGATGACGCGCTCAAGTGGATGGCAACTTTCTCACAGGACTCCTGCCCTTCACATCACAAGTCAAGCACATCTGCGACATCCTCCAAGGCTCATACCTCAGCCCTACCCTCAACGTCTACATGACACCACTCGCAGATATTGTCAGATCGCACAACATTAACATCATCTCCTACGTTAATGTTACGCAACTCGTATTATCGCTCTCAGCAGACCCCACCTTGACGAGGACAAACTTCTACAAGGATAATTTACTTACCTGTAATCCTAGTTCTCTTCCAGGGGAATACTCATCAAAGTCATAAGCACTGAATTATCTCCGCCCATATGCGGGAACCCGGAACATATAGCATACAAATATATGTGTAAATAGCAGAAAAAGAGTACATAGTACGAACAAATTATACACATATAATAATAATAATAATAGTTACATTTGTAAAGCGCCTGGTTACACTGAGGCCAGTGTGTCCCCGCACTACGGAACAGTAGAGAAACAGCAGCAACCAACTAAACAAAACAATAATTAGGAAACAGGAAATAGATGCGTCTTCAGACCTTTCTGAAAGATAGATTCAGAACACTCCAGCCGGAGTGCCTGAGGGAGCGAGTTCCACAACTGGGCTGCCAGATAACAAAACGAGCGCCCACCCATCCTGGCTCTCTTGATTTTGGGGACATACACCTTACCTTTCTAGCTGGACCTTAGCAGTCTAGTCGGTACATAGGGAGTTAGAAAATCATGCGGGTATGTGGGCCCCTTTCTTTGTAAAATCTGATGACTCACACACAAAGCCTTTTGAACTTTACTCTCTCCCTAATGGGAAGCCAGTGTAGAGAAGCCAGCGCACCGGTAGCTGAGGCACTCTTCGGGAGCATGAAAACTAATCTTGCTGCTGCATTCTGGATGTACTGCAAACGCTGCAGGCATCTAACATTTACACCCAAATACAGAAGATTGCCATAGTCTAGGTGAGAGGTTACCAAAGCATGAACAAGGATTTTTCTAGATACAGTGGGGAGGGCGTCAAGGGTTTTCCGTAGTCTCCTCAAGATATCAAAGCAGGCGCCTGCCACCCGACTGGTGTGGTAATCAAAAGACCTCAAGGTTCTTAGCTTGTTCGCAAGGTGTAGGAGTAGGGCCCAGTGACTTAGGCCACCACGCCGAAGACCATACTGATGGAGCCTTCTCTATTACCAGTACCTCAGTCTTGCCGACATTCAACCGTAGGCAATTATTTGCCATCCAATCAGCCAGTTCTTGAAGGCAGGATACAAAGTTGGAGGCAGCTCCGGCCCCGGCTTGGGTCAGAGAGACCACCAGCTGGGTGTCATCAGCATAGGACAGGGCATTAATCCCAAATTTATCTGAGATTTTAGCCAGGGGGGGCAACATAAAGATTAAACAGTGTTGGGCTCAAAATAGAGCCCTGAGGCACCCCCTGTGACAGCTTGATGTTTCTAGAATAATAACTGCCCTGCATCACTGAAAAGCTGCACTCAGATAAAAAGGATTCCATCCACTTTAATGCTCCGTCAGCTACACCCCCTCTCTCTAGATCATGAAGCAAGGTGTGGTGGGCAACAGTGTCAAACGCGGCACTTAAGTCTAAACGAGTTAAGGCCGCAGTCTGTCCTTCATCCACATACTTCCGGATGATCTCGGTGGAGTACAGCAGGGCAGATTCAGTGGAGTGAAAAGCCCAGAAGCCAGACTGGGAGTGATGAAGAAGATTGTTGGTACAAATATGTGCAGTGAACTGAGTGTTCACAATCTTTTCCGCAACCTTTGCAAAATACGGAAGCAGGGAGATGGGGCGCAAATTGTCAAGCTGGTCAGCGCTAATATGAGGCTTCTTCTGTAAGGGAAGTACCACTGCCTCCTTCCACATTTCTGGGACCACTCCTGAGATAAAAGACTGTTCTAAAAGATGTCTCATAAAAGGCTCAAGTGCGTCAATACTACTACTGGGGTTCGCTGGATCTCTGGGCGAGCCCGACTTGATGCTAGTGGCAATCTTTTTAAGAATGTCTTGAGGGGGCACAGTAAATTCATAAAGACCCTGCAATTCAGACACATCCACAGATTCCTTTCCCACTCTTTTACCATCACAAGCAGAGTCAGGAAAAGAAGAATAAATCCTCTCGACCTTATCCGCAAAAAATTCAGCAACTCGATTGCATGAATCTTCAGAGCCTACAATGGGCGCTGCCATGGATGCCAAGGAGGAAATTTCTTTAAAGACCTTGAACAGCTGTTTTGTAGAGTTCTCCGCTGTTTGGATCCCTACATTAAAATAAGCTGCCGGGGAGGGTGTGGCTTCGGCGGTAATGGAGTAAGCAGCGACTCCGACGAGCTCCGGTGTCCCGCTGCCTTTTTCAACCATCTCGAGCAGATTCTGGGGGCTACTCAACATCTCTGGGGCTAGGGAGCCCCTGGCTGCGTGGGGTGCAGTGTGAGCGACGACAGGGCCCCGAACGCGGACTGCGAGGAGGCGTTGTGCCGGCGGGGTCCCGGCTGGTGGTCGCGCCCACCATCTTGCTCGAGCGGCCGGAGACGAGCCCCTTCGCCCGGCCCCGGGCGACCTCCCCTGGGTGACTGTCGGAGACGACCTGTTGGGTCCCACAGAGCGGCCCGGGCGTGGGCTCTGCCCTAGCGCTGCAGCGCTGCGACTTGGTGCGGCTGCCGGAGGTCCCGGCCGGGAGAAGCCTAGAAGACCTGCAGTTGGGGCCTCGGAGGCGGGCTGCCCCTGCGAGCGGCCGGAAGCCTGCGGGAGCAGCGAGCCTTGGCGCTGACCCTCCTGTGGCCGTGCATCGGACCCGGAGCCGGGCTCCCCGGTGGCTGGCGGAGAGGCCTGAAGCGGCGGCGGACTCGGGAGCTGCATTGTCGACGGGGGTGAGACAGGTCCGGAGCGTCGCTGCAGCCGCCATCTTGGGGTGGGGAGCCCCGGGGCACTGGCGCGGGGGCGGAGGTGAGCTGCATCTACTGGGGTCTGCGGCTGATTGCGGTGGGCGCCCCCTCGCCCCCAGTGCTGTTGATGGGAGGCAGCCCGTCGCCCTGCACCCCTCCCCCCTTGCGGCCTGGGACCTGATCTAGACGCTGTGCCCGGCGAAGGAGCGTGGGGGCCCTGCAGCCCTCTGAAGCGGAAACCGCATTGCGAGACGAAGCCTTTTGTTTACCTGCTGCCCGCCCTATTGCATGTCCTGGACTGCCTCGGCTGGGGCCCTCGGGAGGCGGCATACGTGGTGAGGCACAGTGGGACCCCACGGACCCTTCCTGTGGGGAGTGTAAGTTGGCCTGGGGCCCCGGGGGCTTGCGATGCTCCCCGACTAGCGTGCCATCCCTGACACCAACGGCGGTGTATCATCGCGCTCGGCTGGGCCTTGCTAATTACAGCCTGCCCCCCCTGACTGGTGGTGCGACCTTGGAGGGGAGTGCAAGGGCCCTGCAGAACTTTGGAACTGTTGCTGGGAGCTGGTGGATGCTGCAGGGGGGAGCTGGCTGCTGCTGGGAGTTGCCCGGTGCCTTGCTGCTCGAGAGCCCTGCCCTTGATAAGGTGGAGTGGACTTTGGCTTGTTTGGGTGGAGGAGCTGACCGGGGGGACCCCTGGTGCTGCTGGACCCGGGCCCTCGGCGGCAGAGGTGTCCCTCCCACGGCCTGCTCGAGTGGGCTACGACGCCTTCAAGCGGAGCTAGGGAAACTGCATCACCTGGGGCATTGCTTCTTTCTACTGTGAGCGCTCCCACATCTTGCCTTCCGACTTGTGCCCTTCCCGCCTCGAATGCGGCGCTCTGGGCAGCACTTTGCACTGCTGGGTCCGGTCTGCTACCTGCATAGCTTGGGGGCGCCCTCGGTGTGCCCTTCGCCGGGGCCTGTGGTGGACGGGGGGCCCCTGCCTCTAGCCACTGAGCTGCTGCCATTTGGGGGGGCCTGAGGCTTCGACACACAGAGAGAAGCGAGAGGACTTGTGGTGACGAGGCCTGGTGTGGATCCCTCCCCTGCTGTATATCCCCTTGAGTCTACGGGGTTGCCTCCTACTTGCAGAACCACGGGCTCGTGGCCCTCACCTGCTGGCCTGATCATGACACGGTCTAAAGGAGGCAACAAGGACCCGGCGGTGACGGCTAAAGACAAATCGGTGATGGCCATGTGGAGCGCCGACCGAAGGGCCCTCGGAGGCGGCAGCGGACTCGCCACCGGTAACCCAGGCCTTTATGGCCTCATTCATGTCGGATCTCAAGGCGGAGATAGGCTCACTACGCACAGAGGTGCACACATGTGTCAAGGAGATGAGCAAGGAGGTAACGGAGCTGGGTGACAGAGTGGACGGCCTGGAGAAGTTAGTCGACGCGCGCACGGAAGACCAGGAACGGCTGTGGCAGAGAGTGGCGGCTCTGGAGGGGCAGAATATTGAACTGCAGGTCAAACAGGAGGACCTTGAGAATAGGAGCCGTCGGAACAACCTCCGAATCTGTGGCGTTCCGCTCGACGAGGAAGGGACGGATATTCTGACCTACGTGGCGCAGCGCTTGCATGAGGTATGGGGAGATGAAGACGCCTCCCCCCGACTTTGGATCGTGTCCACCGGGTGTACGGACCAGCGGGTAGGGCGGGTCTCCTCCCAGACATCCTGACGCGGGTGCACTACTTCACGGAAAAGGAAGCCATCTTGAAAGCGGCCCGGGACAAGCCCAATCTCACCTACGGAGGCCATAAATTACAGATATTTCAGGATCTGGCTCCTAATGCACAAGTTACTACTTGTGTAACGATATATCTGTAAGAGGCATTAGTTAGTATTAGATTCCTTACCTTAGAATATCCCCAGGCGTCAGACTGGATACAGAAACTTTTGCGTAGCAGTACCCTTGCGCGTCGGTAGGCGTCGTCTGCGGCTCCGCGTCCGTCGTCGGTGTCGTGGGCGCCGTGATGACGTCGTCGGAGTACTTAGACGCCGCCTCCGCGAGCTGACGTCAGTTCTCAAGACACAGCTTTTCCGCGCCAGAAACGCAGAGCCATGTTAAAAACCAAGACTGGTGCCATTGAAACTAGGGCCCTGAAAGGGGATAACCCTAACCCTAGCTATTGGTTCGCAGAACGGGGAGGATGGGTGGGTCGGTAAGGAATCTAATACTAATGTCTCTTACAGATATATCGTTACACAAGTAGTAACTTGTGCATCTGAAAGAGACACGTCAGTATTAGATTCCTTACCTTAGAATAGATACCCCAGCAATATCAACCCCGGTGGTGGGTCTGCGAACCAATTATCACACCAGAAAGTCCTGGAGGACGGAACGGCCAAAGAAGCCATCCCTCCGGACTTGGCTGTCCAGGCAGTAGTGTCTTTCAAACGTGTGCAGCGATGCCCACGTAGCTGCCTGGCAGATGTCTTGTAAAAGCACTCCCCTGCCCAGGGCAGTGGTAGTCGCCGTGGCTCGGGTAGAATGGGCCCGCACTCCGACAGGGGGCTCCTTTCTAGCCAAGGAGTAGCATGCCTGGATACACAAGATGATCCACCGGGAGATGGTCCTCTTGTGCACCGCTTTCCCCTTCTTAGCGCCCACCTAACCAACAAAGAGTTGGTCATCCACCTGGAACTGGCGTGTGCGATCCAAGTAAAATGAGAGCGCACGTTTTGGGTCCAGACGGTGGAGCCGCTCTTCCTCTTTAGAGGGATGCTGTGGCGGAAAGAAGGTGGGCAAGGTAATAGACTGCCCGATGTCGAAGACCGTGACAACCTTGGGCAGGAAAGAAGGCTTAGTACGCAGCACCACTTTGTCCGGATGGACAGAAAGGAAAGGTGGAGTACAAGAAAGGGCCTGGAGCTCACTAACTCTCCTGGCAGAGGTGATGGCAACCAGGAAAGCAGTCTTCAAAGTCAGAAGGCGAAGAGGACAGTTGTGAAGTGGCTCAAAGGGAGCGCACATCAGAAACGTAAGAACCAGGTTCAAGTCTCACTGAGGCATCACAAACAGAACAGGAGGAAACGTGTGTGTGATGCCCTTAAGAAATCTATTTACAATAGGGGACTTGAACAAAGAAGGTTGATCAGGCAGCCTTAGAAAGTCTGAAAGGGCAGACAGGTAGCCCTTGATAGTGCCCAGAGCAGAGCCCTGCTGGGCAAGAGAAAGAAGGAAGAGAAGAACCTCAGAAAGAGGGGCATTGAGAGGATCCACAGCCTTTGCTGTGCACCATGCCACCAATCTGTTCCACCTGCAGGCATATACCGAATTTGTGGAGGGCCGCCTGGCCGCCAGAATGACGTTACAGACTTCAGGAGGCAAGTCAAATGGCCTCAACTGTCGCCGCTCAATCTCCAAGCATGGAGGTGGAGACTGGACAGGTTCGGGTGGAGGACCGTCCCCTGCTGCTGCGACAGAAGGTCCTCCTGAAGAGGCAGACGAACCGGGGAATCGACTGACAGACTGAGTAGCTCTGGATACCAGTACCTTCTCGCCCAGTCCGGAGCCACAAGGATGACTTGGGCCCGGTCGCGCTTGATCTTCTTCAGCACTCTGGGCAGAAGTGGTATAGGCGGAAAGGCGTACAACAGACCGCAACTCCACTCGCGACGAAAAGCGTCTCCGAGCGAGTGCCGCCTTGGAAATTCCGACGCCCAGAACTGATGACAATGTGCGTTCTGTTCGGTGGCGAATAGATCTAACCAAGGCTCTCCCCATCGCTGAAAGAGGCCTTGCGCCACGTCCGAGTTCAGACGCCATTCGTGATCCATCATGCACCGACGGCTGAGCTCGTCCGCCCTGGCGTTCAGAGAACCTGCCAGGTGTTGAGCCACCAGGGTCACGCCCTGGTGTTCCAGCCATTGCCAAAGGCGAAGAGCCTCCTGGCAAAGGGTCCACGACCCCACCCCGCCTTGTTTGTTGCAGTACCACATGGCGGTGGTGTTGTCCGTGAACACCTGCACTACACTCCCCCGGACAGAGGGGAGGAATGCCTTCAGTGCTAGACGAATCGCCCGGAGCTCCAACAGGTTGAGGTGGAGCCGGGCCTCCGCCGGAGACCAGAGGCCTCTGATCTCCATCTCTCCCATGTGGCCTCCCCAGCACTGGAGGGACGCGTCCGTCACAACTACGTGCTCCGGTTGGGGAAGGGAGAGGGATCTGCCGCTGACCCAATCGCGGTCCGTGAGCCACCACTGCAGCTGTCTCGCAGTGCCCTCCGAGATCAGGACGTGGTCGGACAGGTTGCCCTGATGCTGGGCCCACTGAAACTTCAGATCCCACTGCAGAGCCCGCATCCGCCACCTGGCGTGATGCACCAGAAGGATGCATGAGGCCATCAGCCCCAGAAGCCGCAGCGTCAACCTGACCGAGATCCGGGATAACGGCTGAAAGATGGGAATGTGTAAATGTGTGTAAATGTAGGTGTACTTATATAGCGCAAACCTGTCACCCAAAGGGCATCCTGGCGCTTGCTTAGGGAACCCGTCCTGGTATTCCCCTGTGAGAAACCCCGGCAGGGTGTCCACAAGGTGAAAGTCAGGCATCCCGCCGCGAGGGGCCGTTGTGGAGATTAAGCTAGCTATTGCCCAGAGTCGCAGAGTGTGAACCCGTGAGTCGAGGAGGCACCGGGGCGAGAATTATCGAGTCCGTGGAATTTTTAGCCCAAGACCCGCCGAGGCGGGGAATTGAACCCTGGTCCAGGACCGATCTCAGCTTCCGGGTCTGCCGCCTCTAACCCCTGAGCCACACTTCTCCACTGGCGCACTGTCACTTCAGAATCACTTCAGGAATCAGAGCCTGAATATCCCGGACCCGCTGTTCGGGTGGATAAACCCGAAACCGCGCCAAGTCTAGAACCGCTCCAATGAAGAGGAGCTTCTGAGAGGGGCACAGGTGTGACTTTGGCACATTGATGGAGAACCCCAGCTGGTGCAGGAGGTCTGCCGTAGTCTGGAGGTGGCTGACGACTGTCTGGGGCGAGCCCGCCTTCAACAACCAGTCGTCGAGGTAGGGGAAGACTGAAACCCCCAACCTGCGCAGATGAGCTGCGACCACCGCCATCACCTTTGTGAACACCCGTGAGGCGCTGGTAAGGCCGAAGGGGAGCACGGTAAACTGAAAGTGCTCGTGGCCAACCGTGAACCGCAGGTAGCGCCGTTGGGCAGGCAGGACGGGGATGTGGAAATAAGCGTCCTGAAAGTCCAACGCTACCATCCAGTCTCCTGGGTCCAGGGCAGCTAAGACCTGAGCCAGTGTCAGCATTTTAAACTTCTCCTTCCGGAGGAAGCCGTTGACGTTCCATAGATCCAAGATAGGGCGTAGGCCCCCTTTGCCCTTCTTGGGTACCAGAAAGTAGTGGGAGTAGCAACCACACCCTACTTCTGGCCCAGGAACGTGCTCGATGGCCCCCTTGGCCAAGAGGGCCGTAACTTCCTCCTGCAGAAGTCGCAAATGATCCCCCGATACACGGTGGTTCTGCGGTGGCATGGCTGGAGGAGTCGCCTCGAAGGGGAGGGAGTAGCCCCTTCGGACGATTTGCAGCACCCACCTGTCCGAAGTGACAGTGCGCCAGTGGAGGTGGTGATGGCGAACCCTGCCCCCCACTGGCGTCACATGGGCCTGAAAGCACGGACTAGGAGGGTTTTGAGGCGGATGCTGCGGGGGAAGGTGTGGACTGACCTCGCCGTTGCCCCCGACCGCCCGGACGGCAGTTCCCACGGCCGCCACCGCATTGGGTATTGCCCTGCGGAGCGTGGCTGGCGGCACGTGTGGGCGCACCCCTTTCGTGGCCACGAAAGGAGTGAAAAGCAGCCGATTGCTGGCGCGGGGCCGAGAGGCCCAAGGACTTGGCCGTAGCCCTGGAGTCCTTAAAGCGCTCAAGCGCATGGTCTGCTTTGTCGCCAAAGAGGCGACGGCCATCGAACGGCATGTCCATGAGTGTGTTCTGGACATCTGCCGAAAAGTTGGCGGATCTCAGCCAGGCGTGGCGTCTGACCGCCACCGTTGTTGCCATCGCTCTACCTAGCGAGTCGGTGGTATCCAGCCCACACCGGATGGAATATTTGGCTGCATCCCAGCCCTCCACAAGGGCTTGACCGAGTTTGGCCCGTACCTCCCACGGACACTCTGGCAGGACTTCCACGACCGTATCCCACAGAGAGTGGGTGTAACGGCCCAAGAGGCATGCGGTGTTGGAAGACCGCAGACCCAGACTAAGGGATGAGAAGATCTTTTTACCATACTGCTCATACCTCTTGGATTCCCTGTCCGGCGGGGCCGACGGGAACGCGGTCTGGGAATTGGAGGCCTGGATGACCAGGCTCTCGGGGGTGGGGTGGGTGGACAGGAAACATGGGTCGCCCGGGGCTGGGCGGTGGCGTCTGGCCACGTTCCTATCTACGGGCGAACCCGTAGCGGGCTTGGACCAAGTGCCCAGAAGAACGTCGGTCAAGGCCTCATTAAAGGGCAGCAGAGGCTCGGCCGAGCTTGACTGCGGTTTAAGGACCTCAGTGAGGAGATTAGTCCTCACGGCCGCGACGGGGAGCTCAAGGCCCAAGGCCTTGGCAGCCCTCATCAGCACCACACTGTAGGTTGCCCTCTCCTCCGAAGCCACGGTAGGAGGGGAGACAAAACCAGTGTCTGGAGAGGTGTCCAGGCCACTGGCCTCCCCAAGGTCTCCTGCCCAGTCCTCATGAGACTGACACTCTCTGGTCAGAGGGTCCTCAGACCCCTCCCAGTCCTCTTCATCACCCATCTCCTGAAACTCAGGGTTCTCAACTAATGGGGCCTGTTCATAGAAGTGAAACTCTCCAAACGACGTCTGGAGCGGCGCCCATCGGGGCCGTCCCGGCGCCTGAACAGGAACGAAGGTGGAACTGGGGACGGCGCCATCCGAGGACGGCGCCGGAGGCGACACCTGAGGGTCCGACGCCGGGGAGGTCGTAAGGTCCACCGTCGCCGGTGGACCTTACGACCTCCCTGGCGTCGGACCCTCCATATCCCGAAGGAGGTCCAGCGGCGTCCTGCGGCGCCGGGCCCGAAGGCGCCGGAACTACTGAACCCCTCGGCGCAGGGATAACGGGAACCTGCGGCGCCGGGCCCGAAGGCGTCGGCGGCGTCGGGGCCGCAGCACCCGACGGCGTCGGGGCCGAACCCCCGACCCGCTAGGGGTCCCAGACGGGTCCGCTGGGCCCGAAGGCGCCGCAGAGCCCGTCGGTGGAGAGAGTTTCCTCATGGCCATGAGGAAGCGCTCGATCTCCTCCTGCGACGCGTTCAGCCCAGGGACCGGAGGGTGTGGAGCTGCACGCGGCGCCCGCGACTCCGTCGGAGCCGCGTGGGTGGTGTCACCCGAACCCCCGGCCGCATCGCGCGAGCGTCGGAGGGAGTTCGAAGAGCGATGACGCCGCTTGGACTTCTTGTGCTTCTTACCTGACGACGACTTCGACCCGGAAGAGTGCGGCCTACTCTCGGAGCTGTGGTGGCTCCGAGCCCGCGACCTGTCCCTCGACCTCCCATGGGACCGAGACCTCTCGCGGCGCGGGACCAACTGCCGGAGTTCGAGTCGCCTGCGGGACCGCTCCCGCCTGGCTTTCGAAGAGAGGACCCGGCAGTCGGAGCAGGCCTTGTCGTCGTGATCGACGCCTAGACAAGTTAAACACAGGTGTTGAGGATCCGTGACCGACATCAGGCGGTCGCAATCCTCGCAGTGCTTAAAGCCGGGCATCCCTACGGCACCGATCGGAGTCGAAAGACTTCGAGAAATGATCAAAATCGATCAAAAAATTTAGTCAAAAAATGACTAGGGTTACTGCTTTTTCCAGATCTGCGCTTGCTGGCGCGGAAAAAAGAAGAACTGAGGTCAGCACGCGGAGGCGGCATTTAAGTACTCCGACAACGTCATCACGGCGCCCACGATGCCGACGACGGACGCGGAGCCGCAGACGACGCCTACCGACGCGCAAGGGTACTGCTACGCAAAAGTTTCCGGATCCAGTCTGACGCCTGGGGATATTCTAAGTACAAAAATAGTGGTCAGGGTTTAATGATTATCACATAGGTTCTCTCGTAAAAATCTTCACATTAATGAATTATTTGAAGCTTCTTCTGTGCAGTACAAAAAATATATTTATTCACACATATTCAGTGTTCAATTTCATTATCATAGAAAGTTTAAAATTAAAAAGTTAACGCGAGCCAATTGCTTCATTGGTTCATACACATACTGAAGAGCATGAGTCTCAATTTTTCAATAATAGACTTTCTCCAACATTTTTTCACATTATGACATTTTAACGCGCTCAAGGTGACAAAGAAAGGAGACAGTTTAAGTGGGATGGGTGTGATTGGGAAAAGGTGAGGACTGGGTAAAGGGTGTTGTGACCATACTACAATCAAGGTAATATTCAGTACAGCCTTTACAGACTAATTTAGTTCATTAGTTCCAATAGATTCTTTAACATAGGGTCCGTATTAATCCATAAGTGGCATCCTATGCTAAGAAGGTAGGTACATTCCGGTCTACGTTTCGACCCCTGGATTAAGGGTTGGTTGAAGCCTCATGCTGGGGTCTTCATCAGGACATTAACGGTGCGGGAGCGCCTGTAATTGATATAGTTATAGTGAGTGGAATGTATCAAGGCATTCAGCGTGGTTGTACTGTGGCTAAGTAATTAAAAACAGACTTCTTACTTATTAAATGGCCGTCCAGTGGCCTTTACTGTTGGACCCTCATCGGTTCCATGGTGGCTGTTAATGACCTGGGGGATTTTTAAAAATTAGGAGATTACATATATGGTACAGGGTTGAGTGTTGACCCTATCCGTGAAATAGTCGGGAGAATTGTAACACGGGCACTTACTGGGAATGCTTAGGTGATTATCTGTCCATCTTTTCTTTTCCTTGTACTTCAGGTATGGGAAATATTGTTAAACCCAGGGTTATTCTAAAGATGGAAAAAGGAGAAACGAGATCCGTTTTAAAATTACGAGTCCTCGTGGCCATAAGGTTAATCTGTGATCAACTGCTACCATCCATCATATTGTACGTGTGGCCAAATAAAATTCATTAGCCTTAAAGATCCACGGGTTAACTGTACATAAATTGATCTATGGGATGGGAAACAGGCTATGTCACGATTGAGGTGCTTTGTGGCACTTCACAATCATTCTATTTGGCTTACCGTCATAGCCCCTCCGGGGCGCGTGCATTCATCAGCGCTGCCGGGCCGCGAGTGAGTCAGCCGCGAGGTGCAGCCGCTAGATGCTACCCGAGGGCTCGTCTCCCAGCGACCAATCAGATGCGAGCACCTGCATTACGACTGGGGAATGTGTTTAAAGTGACACCCGCAGTTGAGTTTCATTTTCCCAAACTTACAAATCCTAGCGACTCCGACCCCGCGACCGGTCCCTCGACCTCCGGTGGGACCGGGACCTGAAATGGCGCGGGGCCGACTGCCGGAGCTCGAGCCGCTTACGGGACCGCTCCCGCCTAGCCTTCGACGTCAGGGCCCGGCAGTCGGAGCAGGTGCGGTCGTCGTGGTCGAGGCCTAAGCACTTCAGGCACCGGCGATGGGGGTCCGTGACCGACATCAGTCGGTCGCACTTCGAACAGGGCTTGAACCCGGGCATCTCTACCGGCACCGATAGAGTCGAAGACTCAAGAAAGAAATGATCGAAAAAGATCAAAAAGTTTAGTCAAAAAATTACTAGGGGTAGAGCTTCTCCGGATCTGCGCTAGCTGGCGCGGAAAAAAGAAGAACTGACGTCAGCGCGCATGGGCGGCGTCTAAGTACTCTGACGACGTCATTCCGGCGCTATCGACGCAGACGACGGACGCGGAGCCGCAGACGACGCCTACCGACGCGCAGGGGTATTGCTATGCAAAAATTTCCGGATCCAGTCTGACGCCTGGGGATATTCTAAGGTAAGGAATCTAATACTAACGTGTCTCTTTCAGATACCCTGCGTCGGAGACGAGCTTTTCGACCAGTGACGGAGAAGCTGAGAGCTCTTAACATTGCTTACCAGTGGGGTCACCCCTTTGCCCATATCTTTCGCTGGGAGGATAAGCGCAGGGTCATCCGGTCGTACCATGAGGCAGCGCAACTTCTCAAGCTACCGGAATCGCCGACCCACAGCCCGTCACGATCACGTCAACGAGAGAGAATCCCTGCCCGCCTGGACTGGACCAAGGTTCGGCGCTATCGTCGATATCCTCCGGTGGATGAGAAATCCGCATCGCAGGCCAAGCAAGACATTATAGCGCACATCCGCTCTCTGGAGGGTGAGCGAGACGGTCGGTCCTCCCAACCGCCCACTCCATGATCTAGACCTCCTGGCGACGCCTGGACTTCCTTGCTTGGCTGCAGTTGCCGACCAGAACACCAGTTTCCCTGTACTGCGGGCGGCCTGCGGCGCTCTGCCCTGCCCTACACTTGGGAACCCAGCTACTCCTGCCTACGGCGTGTGGGTCCCCTCGGCAGCCGCTCCCGCGGTGGACCTGGACCTGTTGGGGTTCTCCCTGTAGCACAACACCTGGTTCGCCATGAGGATCTAAGCGATGGCCGCTGAAATGCCCAACTGCTCTGCCCAGCTGTGTGGTGCCCCTGGACTTGGTTTGAGCGGCGGGGCTACCGGGGTCGGGGTCTCCTATCCTGCCTGTGAGTACCCCCTGTACTGCCTCATAGGGAGTGACATTCCTATGTGCGTCCAAACCCTCGGGTAGAGGATGCCTGGTAACTGGGGTAGTTTGAACTGGCCCTGTTGGCCGTTGTTGTTCTTGGTAAACGCGAGGCGTGTTTGGCCTCCTGCTGTTCTCTCTCTCCCTCTCTTTCTCTTACTCTTCTTTCTTTTGCTTTCCCTCCTTTGGTCTTCCTCTCTCTTCCTTTCCTCTGGGCTGGCGGGTGATGGGGCGGGATTGGGGTGGCGGCTACCCCCTGGAGGGGGGGGCGGATCCTTTGACAGACCCCCTGTGGGCACCTTTCCCTGCGCTGGTGGGTGCGGGGAACGTGGGCGGGTTCTGCTTGTCTCTTGTTATGGCTGCAATTGTGCCTAGAACCCTGAAGATCTTGTCACTTAACGTTAAGGGCCTGAACTCCCCTAATAAGCGCAAGCAGGTTTGACGCTATCTCCTCCAGCAGCAACCCGACATTATTTACCTTCAGGAAACCCACCTGCTACAGGGCGACACGCCTCGCATGGCCCATCCCAAATACCCTCTTCAGTTCTGGGCGGCTGCGGACACTAAAACTGTGGGGGTGGCCATACTATGCAGAGCTGGCTTTAGGCGGGGAGACTCCAGACCCTATAAGAGTGGGGATGGACGCTTCCTCAGGGTCATGGTGTACGCGGGGGGGGGGCGCAGGTTCACTTTATGTAACGTGTACGCTCCTAACCAGTTGCAGGACCGATATCTTCAACAGCTCCTGAGGGAACAGATACCTTGTGGAGACCCGCACCTGATACTGGGGGGAGATTTCAATCTAGTGTGGGACCCTGACCTGGATCGCTGTGGTGCTGCCTCTAACGCCTCCGGGGCAATGTCCTCAGCACTGCGCAAACAAATTGCAGATCTGGGCCTACTAGACGTGTGGCGCTATCATAATCCGGATCTACGAGATTACCATTCTATTCACACTCCCACAGGTCTTACTCCCGTATTGATTTTCTTTTTGCGTCACCGGGAATACTCCGAGACGCGTTGGGAACCTCCATCTCGGACATTTCTCTGTCAGATCATGCCCATGTGGAGATGTCCCTCCAGGATCCGGCGGCGGGCACTGCGCATGTCGCCCGTTGGTCTTTTCCGCCGAGCGTTCTTCGGGACGCTGACGATGTGGATAGCATTCGGGTAGCCATAGACGCCTACTTTGCCTCTAACGACACCCCGGATATGTCTTTCCCGGTGGTCTGGGATGCCTTCAAGGCTAAGATCCGGGGGCACATCACCTCCCTCGCAATTGCGCGGAGGCGCGCGGCCTGTAAATTAGAAGCTGACTTGGCAGAGGACATTAAGGGGGCCGAGAGACAGTACCGAGAGCGGTCGTCGCGAGACACTAGGAGGAGATTGGCTAATCTCCGAGCGCAACTCAGACTCCTGCGCACTAATAAGGCGGAGGGTGCCCTGTTGGCCCTGAAGCAAAAATACTTTGAGGGTGGTGACAAGGTGGGCCGACTGCTGGCGGGACGGCTGCGAGCGCGCGCTGCCAAGGCTCACATAACTAGTATCCAAATGCAGGACGGATCGAAAGTAGTCTCGGAGAAATCCAAGCAGGCTGCATTTGTGGACTATTATACCTCCCTATATGGGAGAGAACCTGTCTCGGCGGACGCGATGGCGGCCGTCCTGGATGACTACGAAGGACCGACGGTACCGGCTGGGGACGCAACGGTGCTGGAGGGCCCCATTACGGAGGACGAGATCACGGCGGCGATCAAGGACCTCCCACTGGGAAAGACGCTGGGTCCAGACGGTCTGCCACTGTCTTTCTATTGCACGTTTCAGACTCAGCTTCGACCCTACCTCCTGCGACTGTTCAACTCTTTCTCTGCAGAGGTGGGTCCATCCTCTGATATGGGCATGGCCGAGACAGCGTTAATACCGAAACCCGGGAAGGACCCCACACTGTGTGCGTCCTATCGCCTTGCTTAATACGGATCTCAAAATATACGCCAAGCTCCTCGCTCAACGCCTCGATCCGTATATGCAGTGGCTTGTGGACCCCGATCAGGTCGGATTTATCCACGATCGCCAGGGTGCCGCTTGGCTGGTGGCAGCAGCCTGGCCCTCTTGAACCCTGCTAATCAGCGCATTGCAGTGCGGTTATTTGGAAGAAGCGGTTGCTCGCTCTAGCGCGATTTAGGCGCTAGCGCGAAGGAATATTTTATTCCAATTTTAAAAATTACTAAAATCATTTAAGCACTTTGCTATCATTTACTTACCTGCACTACTGTATTTTTTGTGTGTCGTCCGCCCCGTTCCATCGCGGCTGGTGCCGTTTGTGTGGAGGGTGAGACGTGCCGCCATCTTTGGTGTAGCCGGACCAGACTGAGCGGTCTAGCTTTCCTCTGAGGCCGTCCATAAAACTCTCTTTCACTCAGGGCCACTCGAGTACGCTTGGCTGGTGGCAGCAGCCTGGCCCTCTTGAACCCTGCTAATCAGCGCATTGCAGTGCGGTTATTTGGAAGAAGCGGTTGCTCGCTCTAGCGCGATTTAGGCGCTAGCGCGAAGGAATATTTTATTCCAATTTTAAAAATTACTAAAATCATTTAAGCACTTTGCTATCATTTACTTACCTGCACTACTGCATTTTTTGTGTGTCGTCCGCCCCGTTCCATCGCGGCTGGTGCCGTTTGTGTGGAGGGTGAGACGTGCCGCCATCTTTGGTGTAGCCGGACCAGACTGAGCGGTCTAGCTTTCCTCTGAGGCCGTCCATAAAACTCTCTTTCACTCAGGGCCACTCGAGTACGCTTGGCTGGTGGCAGCAGCCTGGCCCTCTTGAAGCCTGCTAATCAGCGCATTGCAGTGCGGTTATTTGGAAGAAGCGGTTGCTCGCTCTAGCGCGATTTAGGCGCTAGCGCGAAGGAATATTTTATTCCAATTTTAAAAATTACTAAAATCATTTAAGCACTTTGCTATCATTTACTTACCTGCACTACTGTATTTTTTGTGTGTCGTCCGCCCCGTTCCATCGCGGCTGGTGCCGTTTGTGTGGAGGGTGAGACGTGCCGCCATCTTTGGTGTAGCCGGACCAGACTGAGCGGTCTAGCTTTCCTCTGAGGCCGGCCATAAAACTATGTGCATCCAGGAGCGCAGCGGACGAGCGCAGCGGGCGCGACGAAGGCGCGCCGAAGTCGCGCTCAAGTCAAGCCCGTCTGCGCCCGTCCGCGGCAGACCGGGGCTCGGGGCCAGAACCCCTGGTCAAAAACACAAATACTCCGCTGCTTCGCTGCTGTCATTAAGACCCTCTGACAGCGCTAGCTTCCCCCCACCCGCCCACATTTTAAAGCGTGCCGCCACGCATGGTATCTTAAAACCTGAGTTTGGCCTTGCAAAATTCCACAAGCCCACACTCTGGTCTGCCCCCTCGTCTCCACCCATGCCTCTGACTACTCTCAAATGTCTGTACCTAAACACCAGGTCCATGGTAAAACACTACCTGGACATCTTCCTTCTGCTCCAGGCCGAACAACCAGATCTTTTATGTCTATCTGAGACTTGGTTAAATGAGGCATCCTTACCTGACATCTTGGCGGCAGTCCCTGCTGAGTACTACATACTGCATGTTGACAGGCCACTTGGTAAAAGGGGCGGAGGGGTCGCTGCGATCATTCGCAAAAACCTTAAAGCCTCCCTCTTACCTTCCTGTGATCTGATTGGCTCAGACAACTTAATTTTTAAAATGGATTTGGACACGGGATCACTTCTTGTAATCCTCATATATCGGCCCCCTCAAAACATGCCCACTTTTGTTGCATCCCTAGCGGGACAACTTGCCCCCCTAATTATCACCCATGACAAAATTGTACTATTGGGGGATTTTAATCTTTGGCTGGACTCTGTGGAATCTGACTCTCAGGCAGCCACACTGAAAGAGTCTTTTTTGGACCTCAATCTCATTCAACACATTCACCTCCCTACCCACGAGAAAGGACATAGCCTTGACCAAATTTGGTCTCAAAACATCCCTCTGGCAGTGAATTCCATCTTGCCGTGCATTTGGTCGGATCATTTCCTGATCAACTTCAGCATTTCCATCGCAAAAAACAACAAACCTAAGTCACATCAAGGTGGGAAGGCAAGAATGTGGAAGAATGTAGTTATTCCAGCATTCCTTGATTCATTAACCTCTACCTGTCCATCACTCGATCAGGACATCGATGAATCAGAAGTAGCTTTTACTGAGTGGCTGCTTCTTGCAGCTGATGCTCATGCACCCTATATCGACTTCTCCCGCTCTCGCCCCAATGACGCTCACAGATGGTATACACCTCACCTGAAAAGCCTTAAACTTAAGGCTCGTCAAATGGAGCGTAAGTGGCGTGTAGCCTATTTAGAAGACGATAGGGTCAATTTTCGCAGAGCTCGTAGGGACTATCAAAATCTTATTCTTAAATGCAAAACTGACTATTTTTCAGATAAAATCTCTAAAGCTCAAAATAAGTCAAAAGAGCTATTCAATATTGTGGAGAATCTTAGCTCTAATGATAGAACTTCTCTTCCGATAGTCCCCACCCAAGAACTCTGTAACACACTGAACTCTTTTTTCCATGATAAAATCTGTTCTATCAAGCAAAGTATCCCCATCACTCAGTGTCCTCTTGTGTTTGATGACACACTGCACAACCCTACCACCTTAGATTCCTTTCCCCTCATAGATCAGACTAAACTACTTAAACTTCTTACCAAAGTCAAAACAGGTTCCCCCGATGACATTTGTCCCCCTTACATTTTGAAAGAAGTGGGCACCAATCTTCCTGAGTGTCTACTTTCTTTAATGAATGGATCTCTTTCACAGGGCAAAGTTCCATGTGGTCTGAAAAAAGCTCTTCTTGTCCCCCTCCTAAAAAAGGCAGGAGCAAACCCATTAGATCCTATTAACTACAGACCTATATCGCTGCTGCCATACTGTGCTAAACTTTTGGAGTCACATGTCTGTGAAAGCATCTCCAGCTTTTTGGAAAAAACCGAGTACTTGGCACCTAATCAAGCAGGGTTCCGACCCTGCCATTCCACCGAGGCGGTCATCCTCTCGGTGCTAAACACTCTAAGGCGGAACGCAGATGCAGGAACCCATCAGGCGCTTGTGCTTTTGGACCTCTCTGCTGCATTCGACACGGTCGACCACACCATCTTGGTCGACCGTGTCGAACAGGCAGGTCTCAGGGGTCCTGCATTGAGCTGGATTCGCTCTTTTCTCACGGGCCGTACTCAATCGGTCAGATTGGGCTCTTTCTCTGCTCCCATCCTATCTACCACCTGTGGGGTACCACAAGGTTCCTCATTGTCCCCCCTGCTCTTTAATGTGTACCTACGCCCTCTTTTGCACTCGCTCCGTAATGCAAATGTAACCATCTTCAACTATGCGGATGACTTGCAGCTCATCTTTCCTCTTAACACCCAGGACTCAGTGGTTGAATTCCAAAGAACTATGTCCCACATACTGAGTTGGATGAGCTGCAGCCATCTGAAGCTCAATCCGGGCAAGACCGAGTTGATCTTGCCCGGACAGAGCTCGCTTAGTTGGAACTCCAGCTTCTGGCCCATTAGTATGGGAGTCCCCCCATCTAAATCAACGGTGGTCAAGAGCCTAGGTATCCTTATCAGCGAGGATCTCTCGCTAAAAAGACAGGTTGGAGCGGTGGTATCCTCCAGCATCTTCCAACTGCAGAAAATAAAAAAAATCGCTCGTTTTTTTTCCTCAGCAGCTCTTACACAGATTGTCATCTCCTTGGTTCTGTCCAGGCTTGATTTCTCCAACAGTCTCTATCTCGGCCTACAAATTGGAGAGCTAAAACGTCTCCAGCTTGTTCAGAACCAAGCCGCCAGGCTTCTTCTGAATATACCTAGGAGGCAATCTATCAGACCTGGCCTTAAACAGCTCCACTGGTTGCCAGTTGAGCAGCGTGTGGCCTTCAAGGCCGGGTGCATACTGTTCAGGTCTTTGAATGACTCTGGCCCTCTATTCATCAGAGATCTATTCAAAAAATACTGCCCTTCCCGTCATCTTCGTTCGACCTATAAATCACTCCTGATCGTACCCCCATTTAAAAGGAAACGCCTTGGAGGCAGCTGTTTCGACCACCTCGCTGCAGGTCTTTGGAACTCTCTCCCCCTCAACATAAAACTCAACGATAACATCCTCAGTTTCAGACATTCTCTGAAAACCTGGCTCTTCACTCAAGCTCACTACTGATAGCACTGCTCCTTCTATTATCTGCCTGCTTGGTTTATTTTCTATAGCGCCATGAAGCCTCCGGGCGTACGAGCGCTCAATAAATTCCCAATTAACATTAACATTAACATTAACATAATGTTCGCAAACTTGCGCACCTCGTAGGGAAAATGCGACACTGGCACATCCCGGCCTGCCTTCTCTCCCTGGACGCAGAGAAGGCGTTTGATCGGGTGGACTGGGCCTTCCTTGGGGCGGTCCTTCGTAAACTCGGGCTGGGCCCGAAGATGATTGCGAGGATCATGGCTCCATACCTAGGGCCCCAAGCCCGAATTCGGGTTAATGGAGTCTTAACACAGCCGTTGGCGATCCACAGGTGCACTAGGCAGGGGTGCCCCCTCTCGCCCCTATTATTCGCCCATGCAGTGGAACCTCTCGCAGAGCTAGTACGGCGTGACTCGGGCATCCACGGGATAGCGCACGGTGGGAGGGACCACAAGGTGGCGCTGTTTGCGGATGACCTGATCCTTACTCTCACGCGCCCGCGAGAATCCTTGCCGGCTGTTCATAGGGCGCTCTGTCTCTTCGAGAGAGCTTCCGGCCTCAAGATTAACCACAACAAGTCCTGGGCTCTTAATCTTACCATCCTGGCGAGGGACCTATCCACCCTGAGGGGAACTGTGCCCTACCAGTGGGCTGAGCGCCATATTAGATATCTAGGCCTCACCCTGACCCCCTCACTAGACAACTGGACCTCAGTCAACTGGCGTGCCTGCCGGAAGGAGGTCCTGGAGGACCTGCGGCGGTGGAAGCCCCTGATGTTGTCCTGGTTGGGCCGCCTTCACGCTATCAAAATGTCGATCCTCCCCAAAATTCTCTACGTGTTCCAATGCCTTCCCACTCCCATCACGCTTCACTGCATACGCAGCCTACAACGCGAGCTCACCTCTTTCATCTGGGGTGGTAAACGTCCCCGTTTCTCCCAGAAAGTCCTCATGGCACCGAGAGACAGGGGAGGCCTAGCTTGCCCCAACCTGGTCCATTACTACTGGGCCGCACACCTTCGGTTCGTGATAGAATGGGGGGTGAGAGACAGTGAAAAAGGGTGGCTGCACATGGACAGGGGGGTGACGGGGCGTACCGTCTAGGACCTGCCGTGGCTCCATCGGGCGGCCCGCTCCAGAAGTGCCTCCCTTGCAGTGCCCACAAAAACGGTACTGGATATTTGGGACGCTACCGCTGTCTCCAGGGGTCTCACCACCTTCCCATCCCCGCATACCCCCATAGCGTCAAACCCTCACTTTCCGCCGGCCTATCAAACTCGGGCATTTGAGAATTGGGTGCAGGGAGACTGTAGGGTCACACTCGCTTCGAGTCAGTCTGGAAGCCCCTGGTGTGCTACCTATGCTCAATGGAACATGCACGACACATGCCCACTAGGCTTCGAACCCTGCATCTCTTTTAGGACGCTGTCGTCCCTGCAGATCCCACTAGGTTGCTCCCATAAATGACCTCCATAACACCTGAGCTCTAGCGGCTGACCCTCACTGCCTGATGCCACCCCTTAACAGCGGATTGGCCTGACCCCCTGCTAGCGGGTCGTCTCCTCTATCTCCTGTCTCTGGCCTCCTTCTCCTTTTCCTCTCTTTTATTTCTCTCTCCTTCTCCTGCAGCTTCTCTCCGTGCCCATGGGCCCCTGTTGGGTCGCTCCTGTGTGTTGGGTTTGTTAACCTCCTATTTACCCTCCCTGACCCGTTCTTGGGGCTCTATTGCTGCTGACCAATTTTAACAGCTTATCCTAAGCCACGCGGCCGGCCCTCTTGGGGTTGTAGGCAAGGCGCTGTGTTAGACAATTAGACTACGCAAAATTCATTGCCCACTCTTCGCGGCCGGCCTCGGATAGAGGTTGTAGGCTTAACGCTGTGTTATTGTGGCCCTCCCAAGGGTCTTGTTCTAAAATAAAACAGACTTATAACAAAAAATAAGCTGCCTTCGCCTTCCTAATGAGCGAATGGTAGTTCTTGAGGCTAATTTTATATTCTACTTCCAAATGAGCGAGAAGTCTTTTCTCCAGCGCCTTTCTAATTGTTTGCAGGTTGATTTAGCAGTTCGTAACTCTTCACTAAACCAAGGAGCTGATTTACGCCTGTTCGTGGACATTTTAGTTGACCAAGGTGCGGTGCAATCAAGAGCAGCAATTATATGCCGACCAGCTCACCACCTCCCTCAGCCAGAACCCACCCGCCAACACAACGGACCCCAACGAAGCAGCCCGCAACTTCACGCAGTGGCTGACCGCCTGCGCCGACGACCTCGCACCACTGAAGAACCCTCCCAGCAGACCCAGAAGCAAGAAGGCCTCCTGGTTCACCGACGAACTCAAGGACTCCAAGAAGACCTGCCGCACCCTCGAGAAAGCCTGGCTCCTCGACAAGACCACTGACAACATGACCGCCCTCAAGCACGCCACCTGCAAGCACCACCAGCTTATCCGCACCACCAAGAAGAAATCACTGAAGGAACGACTGGACAACAACGCCCACGACAGCAAGGAACTCTTCAGCATCGTCAAGGAGTTCTCCAACCCCAGCACCGGCAACAACGACATCACTCCTTCACAAGATCTCTGCGACTCTCTCGCCTCGTTCTTCCACCGCAAGATCGCCGACATCCACAACAGCTTCGGTGCACCATCCACGCACCCAACCGTCGAACCAACGCCCCCCACCGCCACCCTCCGCGCCTGGACCACGGTGACCACCGAAGACACAGCCCGCACGATGAACACCATCCACTCCGGATCTCCAACCGACCCCTGCCCCCACCACGTCTTCAACAAGGCCGACGCCACCATAGCACCCCAACTCCGGAACATCATCAACACCTCCTTCAACACCGCCACCTTCCCGGAGTGCTGGAAGCATGCAGAGCTCAACGCCCTACTGAAGAAACCAACAGCGGACCCCACCGACCTCAAGAACTTCCGCCCTATCTCGCTCCTCCCTTTTCCTGCCAAAGTCATCGAGAAGATCGTCAACAGACAGCTTGCCGCCTTCCTCGAGACGAACGGATCCCTCGACCCCTCGCAGTCCCGTTTCAGAGCCAACCACAGCACCGAGACCGCCCTCATCGCAGCCACCGACGACATCCGAGCCCTGCTCGACAACGGGGACACAGCGGCACTCATCCTCCTGGACCTCTCTGCAGCGTTCAACACTGTCTGCCACCGCACCCTAGTTCAACGCCTCAGCAACATCGGCATCCAAGAGATGGCACTGGAGTGGATCATCTCGTTCCTTGCCGGAAGAACACAGAGAGTCCGCCTCCCCCCGTTTCGATCCGAGGCCACCAAAGTCATCTGCGGCGTACCGCAAGGATCATCACTCAGCCCCACCCTCTTCAACGTCTACATGAGACCTCTTGCAGCCATCGCACGCCAACACAACCTCAACATCATCTCCTACGCCGACGACACCCAGCTGATCCTCTCCCTCACCAGAGACCCCGACACCGCCAGAACCAGCCTACACGAAGGGATGAAAGACGTCGCCGAATGGATGAAGAACAGCAGCCTGAAACTGAACTCAGACAAGACGGAAGTCCTCATCCTGGGACCATCGCCCTCCGCCTGGGACGACTCCTGGTGGCCCCCGCCCTGGGCACCGCTCCCAAGCCAACAGACCACGCACGCAACCTGGGCTTCATCCTGGACTCCTCCCTCTCGATGACCAGACAAGTCAACGCCGTCTCCTCATCATGCTTTCACACCCTTCGCATGCTCAGCAAGATCTTCCGATGGATCCCGACCGAAACCAGGAAGACGGTCACCCAGGCACTCGTCACCAGCCGACTGGACTACGGAAACACCCTCTACGCCGGAACCACAGCCAAGCTACAGAAAAGACTCCAACTCATCCAGAACGTCTCCGCCCGACTCATCCTGGACATCCCCCGACGCAGCCACATCTCCGGCCACCTGAGGGACCTGCACTGGCTCCCCGTCAACAAGAGGATCACGTTCAGGCTCCTCACCCACGCACACAAGTCTCTCCATGACCTGGGCCCCAAGTACCTCAACGACCGCCTGACCTTCTACACGCCCACCCGCCAGCTACGATCTACTAGCCTCGCCCTCGCCGCCGTACCACGCATCTGAAGAGCCACCGCCGGAGGCAGATCCTTCTCCTACCTGGCGGCCAAGACATGGAACTCCCTCCCCATCCACCTTCGGCTGACCCAGGACCATCTCGCCTTCAGGAGACAACTCAAGACCTGGCTGTTCGAGCAGTAGCGGACCCCTTCCCCCAAGCGCCTTGAGACCCTTCCGGGTGAGTAGTGCGCTATACAAGTGTTATGATTGATTGATTGATTGATACGTCTCTCGAGAGCTTTACACACCCATTTACATGTATAAACCAACAATATGCAGCCCTAAGCATATCCAATAGGCTAAGCAAGACAGAATTACATCAATTTCTCTAGTATGAAAATAACCCATAACATGTAATTAGGCTGTGGGGGTTTTAGGTTTAAACCTATAATAACTGATAAAACTCCACTGAAAGAAAAATAGCCTTCGCAGGTGAAAACATATAAACACTGACAAAACACCTGGACAACCACAAACTAAATGCCCTTCAAAGATAGGAAAAAGAGAGTGAAAGTCATTTTTTTCTTCCTGAAGGGGTCAATACAATGTAACTTTGTTATACAAGTAGCAGTAAGAAAGACTGGCTAACATTATTCTGCTTGAGTTTTGTTCTTTAGGGATGCCACTAAAGTATTGTTTCTTCTTCCTTTTATTTATCAGTTTTGTGGCATTTGGTCTAAAGATGCAGGGTTTAGTTTCATGTTTTAGGTCTAGTTTAATTATTTTATAAACTATAGAGAATCAGGAAATATCAAACTCATATGATAGTTTGGCTGCATTTGATTCTTTCACCGATAGGTAAAATGTCTGGTTTCATAAAAATCTTTCCTAATATGTGTCATCACATTTACCCACAGAGAATGAGTAAAAACCCTTAATACATCAGACCATAGTTTCTACAGGGTCAGTATTGATAGTAGGTGAATTGCCAACACCTCAGGCTTTAAACATTCAATGCAAGTTATAGTGACAAGTATGTATATATCTCACCAAGCATCCGGGATAGTGGTGAAAACATGACACCAGACTTTTGGAAAACATGGAACGCAGTGTCACTTGTAATGCTCTGCAAAAAAGGTTCTTTCCAAGTTCAACAAAGATTGGAGTGATATTGTTTGTATTTGCAGTGATTCAGCTACGAATATAAAAAAGTTGTGTGATGACCTGTCAAAATTGATACCCGAGCTGAAGTGATTCCTGTAGTAGAATCCTTGCCACTTGTTAGATGGTATGCTGAAAGCATCTTTACAATCTTAAGAGTTAATGAGGGATGCTATTGGCCTTTTAGTCCATTCTGGTGCACTGGTTTCTAATGCACAGGAACTAAAATGCAAATATTTATCATTTCATGCTTTATGTGGCATCAAAGAAAGAGTCATCCCAACTGTGTCCCTTAGCTGATGGTTCTCAGCCCAATGGGCTAAGAATGCTGAGAGGGCCTTTTCACAGAAGTTTACATGGGAAGGAAAGAGCGAGCGCACATGATCCAAAGACTCACTGAAGAAGTATTGTATGGTGTACTACAATAAGATTATTTTGCAAAAATCGATTTGGACCTCATATACACTATAAATACACTGTCCATATACCATGTTCTTTCAGTGCAGAAAGCAAGCAATAATAAAAGCAAAACGTTCCATAAACACCGGAAAAACACTTTTTCTGTTGTTTTTTGTGGCGCGAAAATGTGTAACCACTGATACTGTTTTTTTAAGATATTGAAAACACTGAAAAAACCCCACAAGAATTTACCAAAAATAGAAACTGAAAATAGGAAAGCCTACATGTAATGTATAAAAGGGCATGTACATTAATTACATTCCGCAAAAAACACCTTTTTTTTTCCATCAAAGAAAACAGGTAATGGGGGGCGTGGCCAACTGCCGAGCATGGCGGCAGCTTGAAGAGGGAGCTCCTACAGGCACAACGGCCCGAGTTAACTATCCGGACATCCATCCGACTTCTGCCCGCTCGAAGGAGCGACATCGGCTCGGGGACCCGAGCAGCGCTGATTGCCCCGACCCCGGTGGTTCTCTGACGCCGGGAACTGCTCCGTCCTGAGACGGCGATCCGAGGCCTGCATCTGTCTGCCAGCACCGGCCTGTAGTAGCCGTGGAGCCCGGGCGGAAGTCGACCATCCCCGGCCCGGGCACTGAGACACTGACCGGTCGCTGCTGCCTTCCTGCCGCGAGAGGTGCGGGCCGACGCCGCGCCTCCGGCTCCCCCCCCCTGTGTGTCCCAGGGGAGCGCTACAGGCCGGGACTAACGTAAGCACTGTCTGGGGGCACATCACACATCGGCAGGGGCACAATCCTTCACTGGACACCGACGGGCGCCATTTTGGGGGCGCCGAGCGACTGGACCCGCCGCTCTTCCGCCGGGGTAAGGAGCTGCAAGCCGGGGCCCCCGCCACCTCCTAGCACTGCTGACCACGCGAGAATCACCCCGACTGAGCGGGGGGTCGGGTCCCGGCCTCACCATCCTGGCGCGGAGGCGGCTTTCCGTGTGAGCAGCGGAGGAGTTCTGCACAGGGACCTGTTGGTCTACACGCTCCTGCGTTGGCGCATCTGCCTTGGGGGACAGAGTCACTGCACAGGGGGCCCCCCCCATGGTGAGACCCACTAAAGCGGCGCAACAGAGCAACAGTTGGTAGCGCTATTTTCCACGCTGATTACCGGAATAGTCCCGCCACAGACCACACCTGCGGTCCTCGGAGACCGACGTCCTGGCCGCCACGACCACTTGATACGCTGCATCTCGGCCCTGGGTGGACCCCAGTGAACCCCCTTGAGCCGTCTGGCACACACGCAGCAAGACCTGACACCAAGGAAGAGTCCGCAGCTCATAGGCCAGGACCTACCCAGCAGCCAGGTACCCATCGTTCCTTCATCGTCGCGACGGCATGGCTGGAAAAGGTACTCGGAGCATGACGACACAGGCGAAGCTTGACAAATTCGCATACGGCCAGCATGCCCATTCACAGAATAATGGCCGCCATTCGGCTGGCGCGACTCCGGATCCGAGTGGCGCTCCGAAGGTGACCTTAGAGGACATTATGAAAACTCTCAACGAGGTCCGAACGACTGTGGGTTCCATCTCCACAGAGGTTACCCTGCTGCGGGCGGACTTCCAGAAAATGACGGAGAGAGTGTCGCAAGTGGAGGTAGTCACCAAATCGCTCGTGGAAGATACCTCGGATCTACAAGTGGCTATGAAGCGCATGGAGAGTATCACTAAGCAGTTGCGAGAGAAGCGCGACGACCAGGAAGGGCGCTCCAGGAGAAACAACGTCCGAATCCTTGGCCTGCCAGAGACGGAGGGTAAAGCTGCGATGGACTTATACGTCGAGGACCTAATCAAAAATCAGCTAAAACCTAAAGGCCTCTCGCACTTCTTTTCTGTTGAAAGGGCGCACCGAGTTCCTGGGGGTACGGCCAAACCGGGGGCCACTCCGCGGCCTGTACTGGCCAGGCTTTTCAACTTTAGAGACAGGGACGCGATCCTTCAGGCAGCGAGAGTCTCCCCACCTGTCCGGATCCAGAACTCAACCCTAGCATTCTTTCCTGACTACACGGCGGATGTGGCCAGGCGCAGAAAGTCGTTCACGGAAGTAAAAAAGGCCCTGCGAGACAGAGACCTGCCATACTCCATGCTATTCCCCGCCAAGCTGCGCATTGTGGCCGAAGGGAAAACTTGGTTCTTTGACACGCCTGAGGTTGCTAGAGAATGGCTGGATGGCTGGAGGCAGGTGGGCCAACCCCAGCGGCCGCACAGAGACCGACAGCGTCAACGCAGCGGAAAATCGACGAGTCAACCATCAAGAGATCCCCCGAATGGAGAAGATGTGACAGTGCTGGATTCTGATCTTGAGAGGGACTCATTTGACTCTGGACAACCTGTTAGGGGCTGATCGAATTGGGCTGTCCGGGACACTGCAGGTTTGCAGCCCTTGGGGACTTGCCGCTGATGGAGCTGAGTAGGGCGGGCATTGGCCGGTGCCTGTAGGGGTCTCACCAACCCCACGAGCAAGTAAGATGACCGGGGAGGGACTTAAGCACTCTGCCAAGTTGGGGATGCGGGCGGGTTTTCGTCCGAGGTGCAGGGGAGCAGGGAGGGGGTTGGGGAGGGTTGTTGTACTGTTACGGTTCTGGTTATTGTTATGGTTATTGATCATCACGACGTACCTTACTTCTGTTAGATACACAGTCACACTACAGGCCGTCCATACCCGGCACTCCGGAACGTATCACTACATGCAGGTAACACCATACTGCTGCACATTAGAATCACTGGTCTTACCTCTACATGACACACCATACACAAGTTGCGCGCACTGAGGGCGCCCCTGCGATGACACTGGTGCCACCGCTAAAACTGCTTACGTGGAATGTCAGAGGTCTGGGGGATAAAATTAAAAGAGGTTTGGTATTGCAGACCATCAAACGCCAGGGGCCTGAATTGGTCCTGCTTCAGGAAACGCACTTGGTGGGGAATACATGCAAAGCACTTGATAGGCGCGGGTATGCCATGGCGGTACATGCTGAGTTCACCACGGGCTCCAGGGGCACTGGGATACTCCTAAAAAAAACCTCATCATTTATGGTTAATAGTCACAAGACGGACGATCAGGGGCGTTTTGCTGCGCTCTCTGGACAGTGGGAGGGGAAAACCCTCAATGTGGTGTCCGTATACATCCCCCCAGCACTACACTCTACAGCGCTGCCAGCGCTTGGGCACTTTCTCGTTGGCCTCCCGGAGGGTGATATAATTGTTGGCGGGGACTTCAATGCTATAGCAGACCCCTTACTGGACACCTTTCCCAAAAGGGCGCGCCCGAGGGGAGCAGCCACGCTTCCTGGCTTCCTGAGCGCGCTGGGTCTCACAGATGTATGGCGACAATTGAACCCTGCGACAACTCAATATACGCATTACTCATCCACCCACAACAGCCTCTCACGTATCGATTACTTCTTCTTTCTGGGGGTGGGACTGGGGTCCATAGACAAGCTAGAAATTTTACCCAGGGGCATCTCAGACCACTCCCCAATATCCATCCATCTTACTACCAGAGAAAAGAAGCGCGCTAGAACATATCCGATCTACCCCAATTATTTACTGGTCCCTGGAATCAGGAAAAAACTTAAATTGGCCACAAAACACTACTTTAGCGAAAATGCGGGAACAGTCTCCTCACCCACGGTGCTCTGGGAGGCGTACAAAACGGTTCTGCGCGGCGCAGCCATAGCGGAAATCACTGGCCATAAGAGGGACTCCAATGCTGAACTTGCTAACTTGGAATTGGCACTCCATGCAGCGAACACTGTCCACATGTCGGACCCCACCCCTGACAACACACACACGTTGCACTTACGACAGGAGCAACACCGGGCGCACCTCAAGACGATCATTCAGGGTCATTTAGCAAACACCGCACACCGAATCTATGACGTTGGAGATAAGGCCGGGAAGATGCTGGCGTGGTTGGACAAAAGGGGCGGCACTAACAGAGGGATACAGAGACTATACAATCGTGAGGGCCGGCTGCAGACACACCCGGACCACATAGTTCGCACCCTAGCAGGCTACTTTCAAGAAATATACACCCCGGTTTGGTCCGTCACGGAACAGGAGGCACTGGCCTCGCTTGGGCACATCAATATCCCTGAGCTTCCCCAAACTGCACGACAAGAAATGGACACGGACTTGACGAAGGATGAGATCCAGTTGGCGATACAGGCATTACAATCCGGCAAAGCGCTGGGGCCCAACGGGATCCCTGTAGAGTGGTATAAAGCGAATGCCTCGGCATTGGCCGGCCCACTGTTGGATATGTACACTGACAGCGTGGGGAAAGCGTTGCTCCCACTCGATCAGCGCACGGCCACGATAGTAGCCATCCCGAAACCAGACAAACCGCCTACTGAATGCACCTCTTATCGGCCCATTTCCTTACTGAACATCGAAGCGAAGATTTTGGCGAAGCTCCTAGCCAGTCGCCTAACCCAGCACCTGAGTACTCTGATACACCCCGATCAATCGGGCTTCATGCCACACAGGAGTACGGCTCTGAACCTGCGGAGGGTGCATGGGGTGCTGGCGCGGGCACATCGTCTCTCGGACCCAGATGTGATTCTATCGCTGGACGCCAAAATGGCGTTCAACATGGTAGAGTGGGAATACTTATTCGCGGTCTTGACCCGCATGGGCTTCGGCCCAAAATATCTTGCGTGGGTGCGGTTGCTCTACACGTCACCGGTCGCGCAGGTGGCTGCGAATGGTCACATTTCGCCTCCATTCCCACTGGGGCGCGGAACTAGGCAGGGGTGCCCACTGTCACCCCTTCTCTTTGCATTGGTGCTAGAGCCGTTGGCGATTCTGCTTAGGGAAACGCCACTATTCCGAGGCATTACCTGGGAGAGCGGCTGGGAAGACAAAGTCTCCTTATATGCGGATGATATGCTAATATACATGGTCAATCCAACCGAGGGAATCCCAGCCCTACTGGCGCTGTGCGATGGACACGGCCGGGCGTCAGGGTATACCCTGAATTGGTCCAAATCCATAATATACGTACTTAAGGGCCCGAACCCTCTTCTACATGACGATTGCCCCCTAACAGTAACAACCACCTCCTTTAAGTATTTGGGAATTTTCATTACCACTGATGCCGCGGAATTTTATACCAAAAACCTACTGCCACCTCTTGCGCGCTTACGTGCAGACGTTAAATACTGGGCTACTCTACCGTTAACCCTCCTTGGGCGAGCGGCACTGCATAAAATGATGGCTCTCCCGAGGTTTCTATATGTGCTGGAAAACTCTCCGTATATAGTGCACCAGCGATATTTTAAGCAGGTTGCTGCACTGCTCTCCAGCTTGCTGTGGAGCAATGGCCCAGCAAGGATAGCGCAGGAAAAACTGGTGAAAAGCTGGTACGAGGGAGGGATTGCGTTACCCAATCTCCAACTATATTATTGGGCATCCCAACTCAAAATAATTAATCACTGGATACACACCCCGCGGGGGGACCCCGCATTCCAGGCTAACTGGGCACAACTGGGAACAGACGGCATGCTTGCAGTGCTATACAATCCGTCGCGTGTGAGGAACCTACTCGGCCCAACATTTCATACAGCTACACTATGGCACACAGCACAATCCCGACTGGGCTGGAAGGGGCGGATAACCAGGATGACGCCACTGTGGGACACTAGAGCGCTGGGTAACTTGCGGTCATGTAGGGGCTTCACGCAATGGGACCACATCGGGATCTCGGTGGTTGGGGACCTCTGGGACAAGGGCGCGGTGCTTACATTTACACAACTCCAACAACAATATGGCATTGGCTCCACTGAGGCATTCCGATATGGGCAGATCAGACACGCTCTAATGCAGGCAATTCCACCCGAAACCACACTCCCTGATTCGTCACCCCTAGAGGACAGGTTGCTAACGGAATATATGGAGCAAAAAGCGACCTCTCTCACTTATAAAAAACTGATTAACAACCTGCCAGAGCCCACTCGGAAGCTTAAGGAGAGGTGGGTTGAGGAATTGGGTGAGATGGATGACACAGAGTGGAACGAAGCCCTTGCATCACCACGAGAGGTGGGCATATCGGCACGGTTCCGTTTAGTGCAACTCAAGATCTTACATCGCACCTACTACACCAGAACACTTCTCCACAAAATACAGAGGGCTCCACACCCTTACTGCCTCAGGGGATGCGGGGAAGAAGGTACTCTGTTTCACACATTGTGGGAATGCCCTCAAATACAAGAAGTGTGGAGACAGATCATGCGCACAGTCTCTCAAGCCATTGAAGTGTCGGTCCTACCTGAACCCCGTAAATGCCTGTTGAACATCTGGGACCCTACTGACCTGAACAGGTATGGACAGCTGTGGGTTACTTTAGCTGTGACTGTGGCGAAACGTGATATCGCACAAAAGTGGGGTGCCCCGGAACTGCCTACGGTGGCTGGCTGGATCAGATATATGGACCTCCTAATGGTGAAGGAAAGGGCAGTTTATGTGCTACGGGCTTGCCCCCGTAAATGGAATAAGGTTTGGTTACCTTGGAACAAATATAGGGGAGAGCCGTGTGCACCCTTGCCGGAAGGTGAGGATTCGGAGTCCGAAGAGGACGATGACTAAACAGTATGGCTACGTACACTGTGCAATGATTTGTGCGGGGAGGGACCGGGTTGCAATTGTACCTGGGATGAGGTGAAGAATGTATGGTGAGGCCTACCATTGACTGTGAGAATATGTACTTCATTGTCGAGTGATGACTTTAGTTGGGTTTTGTAGTTTTTTGATGTTTGCTACACATTGAAATTGTTAGGGACGGGTACATGTGTCTATTGATACTCTGCTTCTCCGTTGCCATCAAGGTATGGAACTGAATGCTTTCTATGTAGTAATTGATTCTGACAACCTCCTGCCATACTCACGGTAACAAAAGTTATATGTTGTAGTACGGTCTATTTTATCGTTTATTCCTCAATATACAAAGACTGATACTCGAACGTGAAATGCCTATGTTATTGAAACTATGTATCCTGTATTCCTGACAATAAAGTTTAAAAAAAAAAAAAAAAAAAAAAAAAAAAAAGAAAACAGGTAATGACGCACAAGTTACTACTTGTGTAACGATATATCTGTAAGAGACATTAGTTAGTATTAGATTCCTTACCTTAGAATATCCCAAGGCGTCAGACTGGATCCGGAAACTTTTGCATAGCAGTACCCTTGCGCGTCAGTAGGCGTCGTCTGCGGCTCCGCGTCCGTCGTCGGCGTCGTGGGTGCCGTGATGACGTTGTCGGAGTACTTAGACGCCGCCTCCGCGTGCTGACGTCAGTTCTTAGACACAGCTTTTCCGCGCCAGAAATGCAGAGCCATGTTAAAAACCAACACTGGTGCCATTGAAACTAGGGCCCTGAAAGGGGACAACCCTAACCCTAGATATTGGTTCGCAGAACGGGGAGGATGGGTGGGTCGGTAAGGAATCTAATACTAACTAATGTCTCTTACAGATATATCGTTACACAAGTAGTAACTTGTTCATCTGAAAGAGACACGTTAGTATTAGATTCCTTACCTTAGAATAGATACCCCAGCAATACCAACCCCGCTGGTGGGTCTGCGAACCAATAATCACACCAGAAAGTCCTGGAGGACCGAACGGCCAAAGAAGCCATCCCTCCGGACTTGGCTGTCCAGACAGTAGTGTCTTGCAAACGTGTGCAGCGATGCCCACGTAGCTGCCTGACAGATGTCTTGTAAGGGCACACCCCTGCCCAGGGCAGTGGTAGTCGCCGTGGCTCGGGTAGAATGAGCCCGTAATCCAGCCGGGGGCTCCTTCCTAGCCAAAGAGTAGCATGCCTGGATACACAAGATGATCCACCGGGAGATGGTCCTCTTGTGCACCGCTTTCCCCTTCTTAGCGCCCACGTAACCAACAAAGAGTTGGTCATCCACCCGGAACTGGCGTGTGCGATCCAAATAAAATGAGAGCGCACGTGACAACCTTGGGCAGGAAAGAAGGTTTTGTACGGAGCACCACTTTGTCCGGATGGACAGAAAGGAAAGGTGGAGTACAAGAAAGAGCCTGGAGCTCACTCACTCTCCTGGCAGAGGTGATGGCAACCAGGAAAGCCGTCTTTAAAGTCAGAAGGCGAAGAGAACAGTTGTGAAGTGGCTCAAAGGGAGCGCACATCAGGAATGTAAGAACCAGGTTCAAGTCCCACTGAGGCATCACAAACGGAACAGGAGGAAACATGTGTGTGATGCCCTTAAGAAATCTGTTTACAATAGGGGACTTGAACAAAGAAGGCTGATCAGGTAGCCTGAGAAAGGCTGAAAGGGCAGAAAGGTAGCCCTTGATAGTGCCCAGAGCAGAGCCCTGCTGGGCAAGAGAAAGAAGGAAGAGAAGAACCTCTGAAAGAGGGGCAGCAAGAGGATCCACAGCCTTTGCTGTGCACCATGCCACAAATCTGTTCCACCTGCAGGCGTATACCGACTTTGTGGAGGGACGCCTGGCTGCCAGAATGACGTTACAGACTTCAGGAGGCAAGTCAAATGGCCTCAACTGTCGCCGCTCAATCTCCAAGCATGGAGGTGGAGACTGGACAGGTTCGGGTGGAGGACCGTCCCCTGCTGCTGCGACAGAAGGTCCTCCTGAATAGGCAGACGAACCGGGGGATCGACTGACATACTGAGTAGCTCGGGATACCAGTACCTTCGAGTCCAGTCCGGAGCCACAAGGATGACTTGGGCCCGGTCGCGCCTGATCTTCTTCAGCACTCTGGGCAGAAGTGGTATAGGCGGAAAGGTGTACAACAGACCGCAACTCCACTCGCGACGAAAAGCGTCTCCGAGTGAGTGCCGCCTTGGAAATTCCAAAGCGCTGAACTGATGACATTGCGCGGTCTCTTCTGTGGCGAACAGTTCTAACCAAGGGTCTCCCCAATGCTGAAAGAGGCCTTGCGCCACGTCCGAGTTCAGACGCCATTCGTGATCCATCATGCACCGGCAGCTGAGTTTGTCCGCCCTGGTGTTCAGGGAACCTGCCAGGTGTTGAACCACCAGGGTCACGCCCTGGTGTTCACGCCATTGCCAGAGGCGCAGAGCCTCCTGACAAAGGGTACACGACCCCACCCCGCCTTGTTTGTTGCAGGACCACATGGCGGTGGTATTGTCCGTGAACACCTGTACTACACTTCCCCGGACAGAGGGAAGGAATGATTTCAGTGCAAGCCGGATCGCCCACATCTCCAGAAGGTTGATGTGGAGCCGGGACTCCACCGGAGACAAGAGACCTCTGATCTCTGCCTCTCCCATGTGGCCCCCCCAGCCCCGGAGGGATGCATCCATCACAACTACGTGCTCCGTTTGGGGTAGGGAGAGGGATCTGCCGCTGACCCAATCGCGGTCCGTGAGCCACCACTGCAACTGTCTCACAGTGCCTTCCGAGATCCGGGCATGGTCAGACAGGCCCACTGAAACTTCAGGTCCCACTGCAGTGCCCACATCCGCCACCTGGCGTGATGCACTAGAAGGATGCAGGAGGCCATCAGCCCCAGAAGCCGCAGTGTCAACGTGACTGAGACTCGGGATATAGGCTGAAAGATCGGAATCAGAGCCAGAATATCCCGAACCCGCTGTTCGGGAGGATAAACCCGAAACTGCGCTGAGTCCAGAACCGCTCCGATGAAGAGGAGCTTCTATGTGGGACACAAGTATGACTTCGGCACATTGATGGAGAACCCCAGCAGGTGCAGGAGGTCGGCTGTAGTCTGGAGGTGGCTGACGACTGTCTGGGGAAAGCCCATCTTCATCAACCAGTCGTTGAGATAGGGGAAGACTGAGACCCCTGATCTGCGCAGATGAGCTGCGACCACCACCATCACTTTCATGAACACCCGAGGGGTGCTGGTAAGGCCAAAGGGGAGCACGGTAAACTGAAAGTGCTTGTGGCTTACCGTGAACCGCAGGTAATGATGGTGGGCCGGCAGGACGGTGATATGGTAATATGCGTCCTGCATGTCCAACCAGTCTCCAGGGTCCAGGGCAGCTAGGACCTAAGCTAAAGTCAGCATCTTGAACTTCTTCGGGAGGAAGCCGTTGACGCTCCGGAGGTCCAAGATAGGGCGTAGGCCTCCTTTGCCCTTCTTGGGTACCAGAAAGTAGTGGGAGTAACAACCACGTCCTACTTCTGGCCCAGGAACGCGCTCGACGGCCCCCTTGGCCAAGAGGGCCATAACTTCCTCCTGCAGAAGTTGCAAGTGATCCCCCGACATGCGGTGGTACTGTGGTGGCATGGCTGGAGGGGTCGCCTCAAAGGGGAGGGAGGGAATAGCCCCTTTGGACGATTTGCAGCACCAACCTGTCCGATGTGCTGGTACGCCAGTGGAGGAGGTGATAGCGACCCTGCCCCCTACTGGCGTCGAATGGGCCTGGAAGGTCAGACTAGGAGATCTTTGAGGCAGATGCTGCGGGGGCTGATGTGGACTGACCTTGCCATTGTCCCCCAGCACCGCCACGGCGGTTACTACGTCCGCAACCGCGTTGAGGTTGGTTCTGCGGCCTGTGGTTAGCTGGACGTGTGGGAGCGCCCTTCCTTGGCCACGAAAGGGGCGAAAAGCGGAAGTTTGTTGGCGTTGGCCGAGGCCCAAGGCCTTGGCCGTAGCCCTTGAAACGCTCCAGCGTACTGTCCGCCTTGTCACCAAAGAGGCGACAGCCATCAAAAGGCATGTCCATAAGGGTGGCCTGGACATCCCCCGAAAAGTTGGCGGACCTCAGCCTGGCGTGGCAGCGAACCGCCACTGTTGTTGCAATCGCCCTACCCAGCGAGTCCGTGGTATCCAGCCCACACCGGTTGGAATAGCACGCTGCATCTCGACCCTCCGCAACGGCTTGGGCGAGTTTAGCCCGGGCCTCCTCTGGACATTGTGGCAGCACGTCCGCGACCGTGTCCCACAGGGTGTGGGTGTAGTGGCCCAAGAGGCATGCGGTATTGACTGACCGTAGTCTGAAGATCAGGGACGAGAACACTTTCTTTCCGAATTGTTCATACCTCTTGGATTCCCGGTCGGGCGGAGCCGTCGGGAATGCGGTCTGGGAAGTGGAGGCCTGAATGACCAGGCTCTCGGGGGTGGGATGGGTGAACAAAAAGCAAGGGCCGCCCGGGGCCGGGTGGTAGCGTCTGGCCACATTCCTATCCACAGGCTGACCTGTGGCGGGATTGCACCAAGTGCCCACAAGAACGTCACACAAGGCCTCATTAAACGGCAGCAGAGGCTCATTGGAGCATGCTTGCGGTTTAACCGGAGTGGTGTGGCTCACTGGTTAGAGGCGGCAGACCTGGGAGCAGAGGACGGCCCGGGACCAGGGTACAATTCCCGACGTGGCAGGGTCTTGGACCAGGGTCAACGGACTCGATAATTCTCGCCTCGGTGCCTACTCTAACTAGGGATCACACTCGGCAACTCTGGGCATTAGCTTGCCTCATCTCCACAACGGCCCCCCACATACGCCGGGGATGCATTGTTTCACCTTGGAGATTACCATCTCACAGGGAAAGCCAGGACGGGTTCCCCAGCGGTCTACAGCGCAGAGATACTCCTTCGGGAGTCGATTCTAGCGCTTTAGAAACCCACAATCAATCAATCAATCAACCCCTTCGCTGCTAGGCCTTTTCCCCTCCTGTGCTAGGCCTTTTTTTGGAGATTTGGGGTAGTGCACGCTTAGGCCCCTGTAACTTTTTGACCACATAAGGTATCCACGCCAAATTTGCATCCTTTTCTTCCAACATCATGTGGATTCTAAAGGTGCCCATGGTTTGTGGATTCCCTTGGAGGGGTCCCAGAAATTAAGCAAAATACAGTGAAATTTTAGTTTTTTTCAGAATAATGGGAAAAACGGGCTGCAAATGAAAGCCTCTGGGGTTTTCCCTGCAAATGTTATCAAAAAAGGGTTTGTGGGGCTGAAATCTCCATTTTCTCAGCTTTTAGGGAATGACAGTCTTTTGTCAGAGAACCAACATTTTTCACACAGTTTTGGCATTTTTCTGAGACATAGCCTATTTTTGCTATTTTTAGAGCTTTCAACCTCCTTCCAGTTAATGGTAGAAATGAGTTTGAAAGCAATAATGGATCCTGGAAAGCTATACATTTTCGAAAAGTAGACGAAATTCTGAATTCAGAAAGGGGTCATTTGTCTAAATCCATGAAGGTTTCTTTATAGAAAATAACAGTTAAATATTGGAATAATTGAACATTTGTTGAAAAAAACAGCCTTTTGTCTTAACATTTTCACCTATAACTTCTTGTAATTTTGACAGCTCTTGGAAAGCAATATACTGTTACATCCGTTAGACATTCCTGGTTGTGGGGATATATAGGACTTGTAGTTTCACCAAGAACCCGACGAACCTAGATCCAAAAACTGAGCAGCAACTTGCAATGGTATTTTATTATTTACTGGGTATAGAGCACTTATTCTTGGAAAATGTATACATGGAAAAATCTGTATGAAAGACACCTATGTATTTCTGAATTGGGTACAAATTATAGAGTTTAGAAACAGTATATATTTGTACATTTTCAAAATTGGGAATACTCATACTAGCATGAGAATTATTGGTCATTTTTCAAAAAGATTTTTTTTTTACACATTTATTACATTGGGAAGGGAGAAATGCATGAAAATTCAATAGGTAATACCAGTTGATTTACAAATCTGAATTACCTTAAGTCTCCCGATAAAAACGGTACCTCACTTGTGTGGGTCGGCCTTGTGCCTGCGACAGGAAACGGCGCAAAATGCAACGTGGTCACACCTCAATTTTGCAGTTAAAAATGGACCCTTTTATGGCAAAGTGCCTAGCTGTAGTATTTGCACCCTAGCTCTGCCGGCACCTAGGGAAACCTAGCAAACCTATAAATTTTTGAAAACTACACACCCAGGGGAATTCAGGATGGGGTAACTCGACTGCCTCCCACCAGGTTCTGTTACCCAGAATCCCTTGCAAAGCTAAAAAATTGACAAACAAAATGCATTTTCCTCACATTTCTGTGGTGGAAAGTTCTGGAATCTGCGTGGATCAACAAATTTCCACCCACCCAGCGTTCCCCCAGGTCTCCCGAAAAAAATGGTACCTCACTTGCCTGGGTCTGCCTAGTGCCTGCGACAGGAAACAGCGCAAAACAAAACGTGGTCGAATCGCAATTTCGCAGTGAAAATGTGCCCTTTTTTGGCAAAGAGCCTACCTTTCGTTTTTGAACCCTAGCTCTGCCGGCACCTAGGGAAACCTAGCAAACATATACATTTTTGAAAAGTAGACCCCCTGGGAAATTCAGGATGGGGTGACTCGACTGCCTAGCACCAGGTTCTGTTATCCAGAATCCCTTGCAAAGCTAAGAAATTGACAAAAAAACGCATTTTCCTCACATTTCTGTGGTGGAAAGTTCTGGAATCTGCGTGGATCAACAAATTTCCACCCACCCAGCGTTCCCCCAGGTCTCCCGAAAAAAATGGTACCTCACTTGCCTGGGTCTGCCTAGTGCCTGCGACAGGAAACAGCGCAAAACGCAACGTGGTCGAATCGCAATTTCGCAGTGAAAATGTGCCCTTTTTTGGCAAAGAGCCTACCTTTTGTTCTTCAACCCTAGCTCTGCCGGCACCTAGGGAAACCTAGCAAACCTATATATTTATAAAAGCTAGACACCCAGGGGAATTTAGGATGGGGTGTCTCGACTGCCTCCCACCAGGTTCTGTTACCCAGAATTCCTTGCAAAGTTAAAAGAACTTGACAAAAAACACATTATCCTCACATTTCTGTGGTGCAAAGTTCTGGAATCTGCGTGGATCAACAAATTTCCACCCACCCAGCGTTGCCCCAGATCTCCTGAAAAAAATGGTACCTCACTTGCCTGGTTCTGCCTAGTGCCTGCGACAAGAAATAGCGCAAAACACAACATGGTCGCACCGCAATTTCGCAGTGAAAATGTGCCCTTTTTTGGCAAAGAGCCTACCTTTTGTTTTTGTAACCTAGCTCTGCCGGCACCTAGGGAAACCTAGCAAACCTATACATTTTTGAAAACTAGACACCCAGGGGAATTCAGGATGGGGTGACTCGACTGCCTACCACCAGGATCTGTTACCCAGAATCCCTTGCAAAGCTAAGAAATTGACAAAAAAAAACGCATTTTCCTGACATTTCTGTGGTGAAAAGTTCTGGAATCTGCGTGGATCAACAAATTTCCACCCACCTAGCGTTCACCCAGGTCTCCCGAAAAAAATGGTACCTCACTTGCCTGGGTCTGCCTAGTGCCTGCGACAGGAAACAGCGTAAAACGCAATGTGGTCGAATCGCAATTTCGCAGTGAAAATGTGCCCTTTTTTGGCAAAGAGCCTACCTTTTGTTTTTGAACCCTAGCACTGCCGGGACTTAGGGAAACCTAGCAAACCTATAAATTTTTTAAAACTAGACACCCAGGGAAATTCAGGATGGGGTGACTCAACTGCCTACCACCAGGATCTGTTACCCAGAATCCCTTGCAAAGCTAAGAAATTGACAAAAAAAACGCATTTTCCTCACATTTCTGTGGTTGAAAGTTCTGGAATCTGCGTGGATCAACAAATTTCCACCCACCTAGCGTTCCCCTGGGTCTCCCGAAAATAATGGTACCTCACTTGCCTGGTTCTGCCTAGTGCCTGCGACAGTAAACAGTGCAAAACGCAACGTGTTCGCAACTCAATTTCGCAGTGAAATCGTGCCCTTTTTTTGCAAAGAGCCTATCTTTTGTTTTTTAACCCTAGCTCTGCCGGCACCTAGGGAAACCTAGCAAACCTATACATTTTTGAAAACTAGACGCCCAGGGGAATTCAGGATGGGGTGACTCGACTGCCTACCACCAGGTTCGGTTACCCAGAATCCCCTGCAAAGCTAAAAAATTGACAAAAGAAATGCATTTTCCTCACATTTCTGTGGTGGAAAGTTCTGGAATCTGAGTGGATCAACAGATCTCCACCCACCCAGCGTTCCCCCAGGTCTCCCGAAAAAATATGGTACCTCACTTGCCTGGGTCTGCCTAGTGCCTGCGACAGGAAACAGCGCAAAACGCAACGTGGTCGAATCGCAATTTCGCAGTGAAATCGTGCCCTTTTTTTGCAAAGAGCCTACCTTTTGTTTTTTAACCCTAGCTCTGCCGGCACCTAGGGAAACCTAGCAAACCTATACATTTTTGAAAAGTAGATACCCTGGGGAATTCAGGATGGGGTGACTCGACTGCCTACCACCAGGTTCTGTTACCCAGAATCCCTTACAAAGCTAAGAAATTGACAAAAAAACGCATTTTCCTCCCATTTCTGTGGTGGAAAGTTCTGGAATATGCGTGGATCAACACATTTCCACCCACCCTGTGTTCCCCCGGGTTTCCTGAAAAAAATGGTACCACACTTGCCTGGGTCTGCCTAGTGCCTGCGACAGGAAACAGCGCAAAACGCAACGTGGTCGCACCCCAATTTTGCAGTGAAAACGTGCTCTTTTTTGGCAAAGAGGCTACCTTTTGTTCTTCAACCCTAGCTCTGCCGGCACCTAGGGAAACCTAGCAAACCTATATATTTATAAAAACTAGACACCCAGGGGAATTCAGGATGGGGTGACTCGACTGCCTCCCACCAGGTTCTGTTACCCAGAATTCCTTGCAAAGTTAAAAAACTTGACAAAAAACACATTTTCCTCACATTTCTGTGGTGCAAAGTTCTGGAATCTGCGTGGATCAACACATTTCCACCCACCCAGCGTTGCCCCAGATTTCCTGAAAAAAATGGTACCTCACTTGCCTGGTTCTGCCTAGTGCCTGCGACAAGAAACAGCGCAGAACACAACATGGTCGCACCGCAATTTCGCAGTGAAAATGTGCCCTTTTTTGGCAAACAGCCTACCTTTTGTTTTTGTACCCTAGCTCTGCCGGCACCTAGGGAAACCTAGCAAACCTATACATTTTTGAAAACTAGACACCCAGGGGAATTCAGGATGGGGTGACTTGACTGCCTAACACAAGGTTCTGTTACCCAGAATTCCTTGCAAAGCTAACAAATTGACAAAAAAGAAACGCATTTTCCTGACATTTCTGTGGTGGAAAGTTCTGGAATCTGCGTGGATCAACAAATTTCCACCCACCCAGCGTTCACCCAGGTCTCCCTAAAAAAATGGTACCTCACTTGCCTGGGTCTGCCTAGTGCCTGCGACAGGAAACAGCGCAAAACGCAATGTGGTCGAATCGCAATTTCGCAGTGAAAATGTGCCCTTTTTTGGCAAAGAGCCTACCTTTTGTTTTTGAACCCTAGCACTGCCGGGACCTAGGGAAACCTAGCAAACCTATACATTTTTTAAAACTAGACACCCAGGGAAATTCAGGATGGGGTCACTCGACTGCCTACCACCACGTTCTGTTACCCAGAATCCCTTGCAAAGCTAAGTAATTGACAAATAAAACGCATTTTCCTCACATTTCTGTGGTTGAAAGTTCTGGAATCTGCGTGGATCAACAAATTTCCACCCACCCAGCGTTCCCCTGGGTCTCCCGAAAATAATGGTACCTCATTTGCCTGGTTCTGCCTAGTGCCTGCGACAGGAAACAGAGCAAAACGCAACGTGTTCGCAACTCAATTTCGCAGTGAAATCGTGCCCTTTTTTTGCAAAGAGCCTACCTTTTGTTTTTTAACCCTAGCTCTGCCGGCACCTAGGGAAACCTAGCAAACCTATACTTTTTTGAAAACTAGACGCCCAGGGGAATTCAGGATGGGGTGACTCGACTGCCTACCATCAGGTTCTGTTACCCAGAATCCCCTGCAAAGCTAAGAAATTGACAAAAAAAACACATTTTCCTCACATTTCTGTGGTTGAAAGTTCTGAAATCTGCGTGGATCAACAAATTTCCACCCACCCAGCCTTCCCCCGGGTCTCCCGAAAAAAACGGTACCTCACTTGCCTGGGTCTGCCTAGTGCCTGCAACAGGAAACAGCGCAAAACGCAACGTGGTCGCACCGCAATTTTGCAGTGAAAACGTGCTCTTTTTTGGCAAAGAGCCTACCTTTTGTTCTTCAACCCTAGCTCTGCCGGCACCTAGGGAAACCTAGCAAACCTATATATTTATAAAAACTAGACACCCAGGGGAATTTAGGATGGGGTGACTCGTCTGCCTCCCACCAGGTTCTGTTACCCATTATTCCTTGCAAAGTTAAAAAACTTGAAAAAAACACACATTTTCCTCACATTTCTGTGGTGCAAAGTTCTGAAATCTGCGTGGATCAACAAATTTCCACCCACCCAGCCTTCCCCCGGGTCTCCCGAAAAAAATGGTACCTCACTTGCCTGGTTCTGCCTAATGCCTGCGACAGGAAACAGCGCAAAACGCAACGTGTTCGCAACTCAATTTCGCAGTGAAATTGTGCCCTTTTTTTGCAAAGAGCCTACCTTTTGTTTTTTAACCCTAGCTCTGCCGGCACCTAGGGAAACCTAGCAAACCTATACAGTTTTGAAAACTGGACACCCAGGGGAATTCAGGATGGGGTGACTCAACTGCCTACCACCAGGTTCTGTTAACCAGAATCCCCTGCAAAGCTAAGAAATTGACAAAAAAACACATTTTCCTCACATTTCTGTGGTGGAAAGTTCTGGAATCTGCGTGGATCAACAAATTTCCACCCACCCAGTGTTCCCCCGGGTTTCCTGAAAAAAATGGTACCACACTTGCCTGGGTCTGCCTAGTGCCTGCGACAGGAAACAGCGCAAAACGCAACGTGGTGGCACCGCAATTTTGCAGTGAAAACGTGCTCTTTTTTGGAAAAGAGGCTACCTTTTGTTCTTCAACCCTAGCTCTGCCGGCACCTAGGGAAACCTAGCGAACCTATATATTTATAAAAACTAGACACCCAGGGGAATTCAGGATGGGGTGACTCGACTGCCTCCCACCAGGTTCTGTTACCCAGAATTCCTTGCAAAGTTAAAAAACTTGACAAAAAAGACATTTTCCTCACATTTCTGTGGTGCAAAGTTCTGGAATCTGCGTGGATCAACACATTTCCACCCACCCAGCGTTGCCCCAGATCTCCTGAAAAAAATGGTACCTCACTTGCCTGGTTCTGCCTTGTGCCTGCGACAAGAAACAGCGCAGAACACAACATGGTCGCACCGCAATTTCGCAGTGAAAATGTGCCCTTTTTTGGCAAAGAGCCTACCTTTTGTTTTTGTACTCTAGCTCTGCCGGCACCTAGGGAAACCTAGCAAACCTATACATTTTTGAAAACTAGACACCCAGGGGAATTCAGGATGGGGTGACTTGACTGCCTAACACAAGGTTCTGTTACCCAGAATTCCTTGCAAAGCTAAGAAATTGACAAAAAAGAAACGCATTTTCCTGACATTTCTGTGGTGGAAAGTTCTGGAATCTGTGTGGATCAACAAATTTCCGCCCACCCAGCGTTCACCCAGGTCTCCCGAAAAAAATGGTACCTCACTTGCCTGGGTCTGCCTAGTGCCTGCGACAGGAAACAGCGCAAAACGCAATGTGGTCGAATCGCCATTTCGCAGTGAAAATGTGCCCTTTTTTGGCAAAGAGCCTACCTTTTGTTTTTGAACCCTAGCACTGCCGGGACCTAGGGAAACCTAGCAAACCTATACATTTTTTAAAACTAGACACCCAGGGAAAATCAGGATGGGGTGACTCGACTGCCTACCACCACGTTCTGTTACCCAGAATCCCTTGCAAAGCCAAGAAATTGACAAATAAAACGCATTTTCCTCACATTTCTGTGGTTGAAAGTTCTGGAATCTGCGTGGATCAACAAATTTCCACCCACCCAGCATTCCCCTGGGTCTCCCGAAAATAATGGTACCTCATTTGCCTGGTTCTGCCTAGTGCCTGCGACAGGAAACAGCGCAAAACGCAACGTGGTCGCAACTCAATTTCGCAGTGAAATCGTGCCCTTTTTTTGCAAAGAGCCTACCTTTTGTTTTTTAACCCTAGCTCTGCCGGCACCTAGGGAAACCTAGCAAACCTATACATTTTTGAAAACTAGACGCCCAGGGGAATTTAGGATGGGGTGACTCGACTGCCTACCATCAGGTTCTGTTACCCAGAATCCCCTGCAAAGCTAAGAAATTGACCAAAAAACGCATTGTCCTCACATTTCTGTGGTTGAAAGTTCTGAAATCTGCGTGGATCAACAAATTTCCACCCACCCAGCCTTCCCCCGGGTCTCCCGAAAAAAAACGGTACCTCACTTGCCTGGGTCTGCCTAGTGCCTGCAACAGGAAACAGCGCAAAACGCAACGTGGTCGCACCACATTTTTGCAGTGAAAACGTGCTCTTTTTTGGCAAAGAGCCTACCTTTTGTTCTTCAACCCTAGCTCTGCCGGCACCTAGGGAAACCTAGCAAACCTATATATTTATAAAAACTAGACACCCAGGGGAATTCAGGATGGGGTGACTCAACTGCCTAACACCAGGTTCTGTTACCCAGAATCCCCTGCAAAGCTAAGAAATTGACAAAAAAATGCATTTTCCTCACATTTCTGTGGTGGAAAGTTCTGGAATCTGCGTGGATAGACAAATTTCCACCCACCCAGTGTTCCCCCGGGTTTCCTGAAAAAAATGGTACCACACTTGCCTGGGTCTGCCTAGTGCCTGCGACAGGAAACAGCGCAAAACGCAACGTGGTCGTACCGCAATTTTGCAGTGAAAACGTGCTCTTTTTTGGCAAAAAGGCTACCTTTTGTTCTTCAACCCTAGCTCTGCCGGCACCTAGGGAAACCTAGCAAACCTATATATTTATAAAAACTAGACACCCAGGGGAATTCAGGATGGGGTGACTCGACTGCCTCCCACCAGGTTCTGTTACCCATAATTCCTTGCAAAGTTAAAAAACTTGACAAAAAACACATTTTCCTCACATTTCTGTGGTGCAAAGTTCTGGAATCTGCGTGGATCAACACATTTCCACCCACCCAGCGTTGCCCCAGATCTCCTGAAAAAAATGGTACCTCACTTGCCTGGTTCTGCCTAGTGCCTGCGACAAGAAACAGCGCAGAACACAACATGGTCGCACCGCAATTTCGCAGTGAAAATGTGCCCTTTTTTGGCAAAGAGACTACCTTTTGTTTTTGTACCCTAGCTCTGCCGGCACCTAGGGAAACCTAGCAAACCTATACATTTTTGAAAACTAGACACCCAGGGGAATTCAGGATGGGGTGACTTGACTGCCTAACACAAGGTTCTGTTACCCAGAATTCCTTGCAAAGCTAAGAAATTGACAAAAAAAGACGCATTTTCCTGACATTTCTGTGGTGGAAAGTTCTGGAATCTGCGTGGATCAACAAATTTCCACCCACCCAGCGTTTACCCAGGTCTCCCGAAAAAAATTGTACCTCACTTGCCTGGGTCTGCCTAGTGCCTGCGGCAGGAAACAGCGCAAAACGCAATGTGGTCGAACCGCAATTTCGCAGTGAAAATGTGCCCTTTTTTGGCAAAGAGCCTACCTTTTGTTTTTGAACCCTAGCACTGCCGGGACCTAGGGAAACCTAGCAGACCTATACATTTATAAAAACTAGACACCCAGGGGAATTCAGGATGGGGTGACTCGACTGCCTCCCACCAGGTTCTGTTACCCATTATTCCTTGCAAAGTTAAAAAAACTTGAAAGAAAACACATTTTCCTCACATTTCTGTGGTGCAAAGTTCTGAAATCTGCGTGGATCAACTAATTTCCACCCACCCAGTGTTCCCCGGGTTTCCTGAAAAAAATGGTACCACACTTGCCTGGGTCTGCCTAGTGCCTGCGACAGGAAACAGCGCAAAACGCAACGTGGTCGCACCGCAATTTTGCAGTGAAAACGTGCTCTTTTTTGGCAAAAAGGCTACCTTTTGTTCTTCAACCCTAGCTCTGCCGGCACCTAGGGAAACCTAGCAAACCTATATATTTATAAAAACTAGACACCCAGGGGAATTCAGGATGGGGTGACTCGACTGCCTCCCACCAGGTTCTGTTACCCATTATTCCTTGCAAAGTTAAAAAACTTGAAAAAAACACACATTTTCCTCACATTTCTGTGGTGCAAAGTTCTGAAATCTGCGTGGATCAACAAATTTCCACCCACCCAGCCTTCCCCCGGGTCTCCCGAAAAAAATGGTACCTCACTTGCCTGGTTCTGCCTAATGCCTGCGACAGGAAACAGCGCAAAACGCAACGTGTTCGCAACTCAATTTCGCAGTGAAATTGTGCCCTTTTTTTGCAAAGAGCCTACCTTTTGTTTTTTAACCCTAGCTCTGCCGGCACCTAGGGAAACCTAGCAAACCTATACAGTTTTGAAAACTGGACACCCAGGGGAATTCAGGATGGGGTGACTCAACTGCCTACCACCAGGTTCTGTTACCCAGAATCCCCTGCAAAGCTAAGAAATTGACAAAAAAACGCATTGTCCTCACATTTCTGTGGTTGAAAGTTCTGAAATCTGCGTGGATCAACAAATTTCCACCCACCCAGTGTTGCCCCAGATCTCCTGAAAAAAATGGTACCTCGCTTGCTTGGTTCTGCCTAGTGCCTGCGACAAGAAACAGCGCAAAACACAACATGGTCGCACCGCAATTTCGCAGTGAAAACGTGCCCTTTTTTGGCAAAGAGCCTACCTTTCGTTTTTTAACCCTAGCTCTGCCGGCACCTAGGGAAACCTAGCAAACCTATACATTTCTGAAAAGTAGACACCCTGGGGAATTCAGGCTGGGGTGACTCGACTGCCTACCACCAGGTTCTGTTACCCAGAATCACTTGCAAAGCTAAGAAATTGACAAAAAATGCATTTTCCTCACATTTCTGTGGTGGAAAGTTCTGGAATCTGCGTGGATCAACAAATTTCCACCCACCCAGTGTTCCCCCGGGTTTCCTGAAAGAAATGGTACCACACTTGCCTGGGTCTGCCTAGTGCCTGCGACAGGAAACAGCGCAAAACGCAACGTGGTCGCACCGCAATTTTGCAGTGAAAACGTGCTCTTTTTTGGCAAAAAGGCTACCTTTTGTTCTTCAACCCTAGCTCTGCCGGCACCTAGGGAAACCTAGCAAACCTATATATTTATAAAATTTAGACACCCAGGGGAATTCAGGATGGGGTGACTCGACTGCCTCCCACCAGGTTCTGTTACCCAGAATTCCGTGCAAAGTTAAAAAACTTGACAAAAAACACATTTTCCTCACATTTCTGTGGTGCAAAGTTCTGGAATCTGCGTGGATCAACACATTTCCACCCACCCAGCGTTGCCCCAGATCGCCTGAAAAAAATGGTACCTCACTTGCCTGGTTCTTCCTAGTGCCTGCGACAAGAAACAGCGCAGAACACAACATGGTCGCACCGCAATTTCGCAGTGAAAATGTGTCCTTTTTTGGCAAAGAGCCTACCTTTTGTTTTTGTACCCTAGCTCTGCCGGCACCTAGGGAAACCTAGCAAACCTATACATTTTTGAAAACTAGACACCCAGGGGAATTCAGGATGGGGTGACTTGACTGCCTAACACAAGGTTCTGTTACCCAGAATTCCTTGCAAAGCTAAGAAATTGACAAAAAAAAGACGCATTTTCCTGACATTTCTGTGGTGGAAAGTTCTGGAATCTGCGTGGATCAACAAATTTCCACCCACCCAGCGTTTACCCAGGTCTCCCGAAAAAAATGGTACCTCACTTGCCTGGGTCTGCCTAGTGCCTGCGGCAGGAAACAGCGCAAAACGCAATGTGGTCGAATCGCAATTTCGCAGTGAAAATGTGCCCTTTTTTGGCAAAGAGCCTACCTTTTGTTTTTTAACCTTAGCACTGCCGGGACCTAGGGAAACATAGCAGACCTATATATTTATAAAAACTAGACACCCAGGGGAATTCAGGATGGGGTGACTCGACTGCCTCCCACCAGGTTCTGTTACCCATTATTCCTTGCAAAGTTAAAAAACTTGAAAAAAAACACATTTTCCTCACATTTCTGTGGTGCAAAGTTCTGAAATCTGCGTGGATCAACTAATTTCCACCCACCCAGCCTTCCCCCGGGTTTCCCGAAAAAAATGGTACCTCACTTGCCTGGTTCTGCCTAGTGCCTGCGACAGGAAACAGCGCAAAACGCAACGTGTTCGCAACTCAATTTCGCAGTGAAATCGTGCACTTTTTTTGCAAAGAGCCTACCTTTTGTTTTTTAACCCTAGCTCTGCCGGCACATAGGGAAACCTAGAAAACCTATACAGTTTTGAAAACTAGACACCCAGGGGAATTCAGGATGGGGTGACTCAACTGCCTACCACCAGGTTCTGTTACCCAGAATCCCCTGCAAAGCTAAGAAATTGACCAAAAAAACGCATTTTCCTCACATTTCTGTGGTTGAAAGTTCTGAAATCTGCGTGGATCAACAAATTTCCACCCACCCAGTGTTGCCCCAGATCTCCTGAAAAAAATGGTACCTCACTTGCCTGGTTCTGCCTAGTGCCTGCGACAAGAAACAGCGCAAAACACAACATGGTCGCACCGCAATTTCGCAGTGAAATGTGCCCTGTTTTGGCAAAGAGCCTACCTTTTGTTTTTGTACCCTAGCTCTGCCGGCACCTAGGGAAACCTAGCAAACCTATACAGTTTTGAAAACTAGACACCCAGGGGAATTCAGGATGGGGTGACTCAACTGCCTACCACCAGGTTCTGTTACCCAGAATCCCTTGCAAAGCTAAGAAAATGACAAAATAAACGCATTTTCCTCACATTTCTGTGGTGGAAAGTTCTGGAATCTGCGTGGATCAACAAATTTCCACCCACCCAGCCTTCCACCGGGTCTCCCACAAAAAATAGTACCTCACTTGCCTGGGTCTGCCTAGTGCCTGCGACAGGAAACAGCGCAAAGCGCAACGTTGTCGCAACTCAATTTCGCAGTGAAATCGTGCCATTTTTTGGCAAAGAGCCTACCTTTTGTTTTTGAACCCTATCTCTGCCGGCACCTAGGGAAACCTAGCAAACCTATACATTTTTAAAAGGTAGACACCCAGGGGAATTCAGGATGGGGTGACTCGACTGCCTACCACCAGGTTCTGTTACTCAGAATCCCTTGCAAAGCTAAGAAATTGACCCAAAAAAATGCATTTTCCTCACATTTCTGTGGTGGAAAGTTCTGGAATCTGCGTGGAACAACAAATTTCCTCCCACCCATCGTTCCCCCGGGTCTCTAGAAAAAAATGGTACCTCACTTGCCTGGGTCTGCCTAGTGTCTGCGTCAGGAAACAGCGCAAAGCGCAACGTGGTCGCAACTCAATTTCGCAGTGAAATCGTGCCATTTTTTGGCAAAGAGCCTACCTTTTGTTTTTGAACCCTAGCTCTGCCGGCACCTAGGGAAACCTAGCACACCTATACATTTTTGAAAAGTAGACACCCAGGGGAATTCAGGATGGGGTGACTCGACTGCCTACCACCAGGTTCTGTTACTCAGAATCCCTTGCAAAGCTAAGAAATTGACCCAAAAAAATGCATTTTCCTAACATTTCTCTGGTGGAAAGTTCTGGAATCTGCGTGGATCAACAAAATTCCACCCACCCAGCGTTCCCCTGGGTCTACCGAAAATAATGGTACCTCACTTGCCTGGGTCTGCCTAGTGCCTGCGACAGAAAAACAGCGCAAAACGCAATGTGTTCGCAACTCAATTTCGCAGTGAAATCGTGCCCTTTTTTGGCAAAGAGCCTACCTTTTGTTTTTTTAACCCTAGCTCTGCCGACACCTAGGGAAACCTAGCAAACCTATACATTTTTGAAAACTAGACGCCCAGGGGAATTCAGGATGGGGTGACTCGACTGCCTACCACCAGGTTCTGTTACCCAGAATCCCTTGCAAAGCTAAGAAATTGACAAAGAAACGCATTTTCCTGACATTTCTGTGGTTGAAAGTTCTGGAATCTGCGTTGATCAACAAATTTCCACCCACCCAGCCTTCCCCCGGGTCTCCCGAAAACAATGGTACCTCACTTGCGTGGGTGGCTCAAGGACCCGCAACAGGCAAGGGCCCCAAACCTAAGGAGGCGACATCAAAATAACCTTTCACTAACCAACCTGGTTTTGCAAGGGGGTTCCTATGAGTTTTTGGTCCGGGGCTCAGCGGCCATCTAGGGAAACCTACCTAACCCACACATTTCTGGAAACTAGACACCCGGGGAAGTCCAGCGAGGTATGGCATGCGTGGGTCCCCCAAGGTTTACCTACCCAGAATTCCCTGCAAACCTTAAAATTAGGTTAGAAAAACACTTTTTCATACATTTTTGCGCGGGATCTCCGTGCCGGCACAAATGTCCTACAGCCCAGTGTTCCCCTTGTTATCCCAAGTAAAATGATACCTCACTTGTGTGGGTACCCCAAAGCAGAACAGGCTAAAAATGAATTTTTAAAAATTGTAGTGTTTGGGATTGACAAATTAAGCACCTCCCCTTAGTCACAGGCCCCAGGGCGGAACAGAAAATCCTGAACACACTTTAAGGCCACCTGGAAGCGACCCAAGGGGTCGCTTCCAAAACAAAAACATTGCCCCAACAAAAATCCCTGGTGCTAGTGGGGAATTTCTGCCCCCCCTGGGGGCAAAAAGGCCGAAAAAACGGGCCGATTTGCCCCCGGGGGGGGGGGGGGGGGCAGAATATCTAAAAGTAATTGTGAGCCCACCTGGAAGCGACCCTTGTCCAAGGGGTCGCTTCCTATAACCTAAATGTAAAATCCCTGGTGCTAGTGGGGGCATTTTGCGCCGCACGATCGCGACACTGTGCGCGATCGTGAGGCAGAAATGCCCTGCAAAGAGACATCAGGGGAGAGGAAAATCTCTTTCCTCTCCCCTGATGCCTCTTTGCGGCCCCAAACACCCCCCAGACACGAAAAACCTACCTTTGTCCTCGGCGCGCAGGAAGCAAATGGCTTGCCGAGCGCCTGGGAATCCCTGATGTCAGCGCGCGCTGTGCGCGCTGACGTCATCAGGGATTCCCATGGGGAGGGGCGGGGGGGCAGCGGAAACTCTTCCGCTGCCATCCCCGTACTTGCCAACAAGATCGAAGACCCTCGGGGAGAGCGCCAGCGCTTCCCCCAAGGGTGGGGCTCATGACGAGCTGGGCTCGTCATCAGCGCACGACCAGTGTGCATCATGACGAGAGCCTTGAAGCGGTTAAGGGCCTCAGTGAGGAGGTTAGTCCTCACAGCCGCGACGGGGAGCATCAGGCTCAAGGCCTTGGCCGCCCGCGTCAACACTACACTGTAGGCAGCCCCCTCCTCCGTAGCCACGGTGGGAGGGGAGACAAATCCAGTGTCTGGCGAAGTGTCAACTCCACTGGCCTCCCCAAGCTCATATGTCCAGTCCTGTTGAGACTGGCACTCTTGTGCCAGAGGGTCCATAGACCCCTCCCAATCACCCTCGTCACCCATTTCCTGTAGTTCAGGGTCAACAGATGGGGCCGGTTCGTGGAAATAGAAATCTCCATACGACGTCGAGAGCGTCGCCTAGCGGTGCAGTTCCTGCGCCGGAACCGAATCGAGGGTAGGAGTGGGGACGGCGTCACCCGTAGGCGGCGCCAGGGGCGACTCCCGCAGGGCCAGCGCCGGTGAGGTCGTGAGGTCGACCGGCGACGACCCGGAACCGGATCCAGGGAGGGCCTGCGGCGCCGGGACCGAAGTCGCCCGGTGGCACCGGGGCCGGAGCACCCGACGGCGACGGAGTCGAAGTACCCGACCCGCTAAGCCCTCCAGCTGGACCGTTGGGCCCAGAGGCGCCACGGAACCCGGCGGAGGAGGGAATGACCTCATGGCCATGAGGTACCGCTCGACCTCCTCTGGTGTCGCACCGACATCCGAGACTCCGTCAGAGCCGCTTGGGTGGTGTCACCCGAACCCCCAGCCGCGTCGTGCGAGCGTCGGGGTGGGCCAGGAGATTGATGACGTCTCTCCGACCTCTCATGCCTCTTACCTGAGGAGGATCCCGAAGACCGACTCCCGGAGCTACGAGGGCTCCGACCCCGCGACCTGTCCCTCGACCTCCTGTGGGACAGGGACCTGGAGCTGCGCGGGCCGGTGCGGTCGTCGTGGTCGAGGCCTAGACACTGAAGGCACCGGCGATGGGGGTCGGTAACCGACATTAGTCGGTTGCATTTGGAACAGGGTTTGAACCGGGGCATCCCTACCGGCACGGTAGGAGTCGAAGACTCGATTAGAGAAATGATCAAAAAGATCAAAAAGTGCAGTCAAAAAACTTACTAAGGGGTAGAGCTTCTCCGGAACAGCGCTAGCTGGCGTGGAAAAAAGAAGAACTGACGTCAGACCGCGAGGGCGGGTTCTAGGTGCTCCGACGACTTCATTCCAGCGCTAACGACGACGGAGGCGGAGCCGCGGATGACGCCTGCCGGCGCGCAGGGGTATTGCTACGCAAATTTTTCGGGATCCAGTCTGACGCCTGGGGATATTCTAAGGTAAGGAATCTTTCACTAACGTGTCTCTTTCAGATATGCGGTGTCCCGCAGGGAGCATCTCTAAGCCCCACGCTGTTCAATGCCTATGTTTCATCTCTGGCACAAATCGGGACAAAATAGGGCTTCGGGGTTTGCTTCTATGCGGATGACATGCAACTCACCATCACCATAGGGAAGGAGCATGAAGACACCAAAACTAAACTTAGTAGCTGCCTTACTTAGTTTGCTGCAGCATTCTGCACCACCTGTAAACGTTTGAATAGGTAGTCAGACATGTGGCTGACTGGATGGCAGACCACTGCCTAAAACTAAATGCAGACAAAACCGAGATCCTGGTCCTCGGAGAAGCCAAACATATCTGGGACTCTTCCTGGTGGCCCTCCTCTTTAGGAGATGCCCCTACACCCAGGCACTGTGCCAAAAACCTGGGTGTAACTAGTGACGACACACTATCCATGCAGACCTATGTACAAACTCTATGTGGGAAAAGCTTCGCCACCTCGAAACTCCTAAGAAGGCTATTCCTGTGGATCTCCTTGGAAAGCAGGAAAACAGTCACACAGGCCCTGCTAGTCAGCAGGCTGGACTATGGCAATGCCCTTTTGGTGGGCATGTCTGACTACCTATTCAAACGTTTACAGGTGGTGCAGAATGCTGCAGCAAAACTAGTGTGCAACAAAGGCAAACACAGCTCAGCAAAGGACTGCCTAAAACAACTCCACTGGCTGCCCATGCGTCAAAGAGCCTGCTTCAAGTTCCTTGGCCATGCTCACAGGACACTCCACGACACAGGTCTCATGATCCTCCAAAACAAAATACACTTCTAAATTCCCGCCAGACCACTAAGATCGCAACACCTTGCCCTGGCCGACACAAAAAAAATACATAAGTCTAGAACAGGAGGCCGTACCTTTTCACACTTGGCGGCACGACACTGGAACAAGCTACCAGTTGAACGTAGGTTGACTGAAGAATACAATGCCTTCAGGAGAAAACTCAAAACACACCTATTCCCTAAAGAATGATATCTGGCCCTTCAACCTCATTTACCTATTTTTCACCGTAATGCTGCCGTGACAACCCTTGGGATAAATGTTGCACTCTATAAATAAATAAATAAAGGAAGTTTTCAAATCCTGTAGGCCAATGAACTACGTGGATTCCCATAGATTGTGAAGCTGCTTAATCAACAATCAGGTACCAATGGCTCTCCATACACAGAAAAAATCCCTCCCAATGCTATTTCAAAACGCCGTAGATAGAAAATATGCGTGAAGCCACTAACGGTGTCTTCCTTTAACATGATTTTTCTTTTTTTCTCTTTATGGCTGGATGCGCCACGGTCCTTCCAAGCGCTAGCCGTGAATATAGGCGGCGATGTCTTCTAAAGGAAAGCAGCGTCCTATACTGCACAACAAATCTAGGTTCCCAGTTACGGAAAACCGAAATTGGAAAAATGCGTGTCCGAACGGGCGTCACTTCTGGGTCAGCAGTTACTAACAGCCTAACTCATTCCTAAACTTCCCAAAATCTTGGTCCTGATTATCCTTATATAGAGTATTTACTGAAGGAAACCAGATCAAGTGAAGATGAATGGAGAGAATTTGCCCTGTTTGCCTACCTCACGGATCAGGAATGGCCACCAGCCAAACCAAAAAAAAGTAAAGGACAAAAAAAGAAAGATAAGAAAATAAAGAAAGGACCCAAATTGCTATAGCAAAAACCCAAAATAGTTGTCTTTGGGAGTACGATCAGCAACTCCATGTGGCACAAAGAGAAGACTCAACACTCAGGGAAGCCTGGAACACAGCAGTAGAGTCAGACGATGTTCATCATGTAGGTCCCCAGTTCGTAAAAATAAAAACGTTACTTTACCGGGAGTGGGGGGTATTGATCAAAAACCACAGCTGTTGGTTCCCCAGGCATTTAGGGAAAAAGTTCTATTCCTTGCGCACAGCCATCTCCTTGGGGGACACTTTGGAGGGGAGAAAACTGAGAAAACCATACTAGAGCGATTCTATTGGCCAGGTATTTACCATCAGGTGCAAAAGTTTTGTCGGGAGTATCCCACATGCCAAAAGAATAGCAGATATATACCAACCAAAGCTCCTTTATTGCCTCTTCAGGTTATAGAGGAACCATTCTCTAGGGTAGGAATGGACCTGATCGGATCCCTTTTTCCCTCCCGCAGTGGGTGCAGGTACGTCTTGGTTACTGTAGATTATGCAACCCGCTTTCCAGAGGCCATCACATTACGACAGCCCAATACAACCCAGATAGCAAAGGCCTGTGATCAATGTATTTTCCAGGGTGGGATTCCCCAAAGAGATCATCACCGACCAGTGAACACCATTTGTCTCTAAACTAATGAAACATGTATGCCAACAGCTGAAAGTAAAGCAAATACGCACGCTGCCTACCATCCTCTGACATATGGATTGGTAGAGAGATACAATGCCACCCACAAGACCACATTAAAGAAGCTACTGGAATTAGAAACTTGCAAATGGGAAGACATGTTGCCTTTGGCACTCTGCCATCCGGTGCAAACAGTAAAGCACTGGGTATTCCCCTTTTGAGCTTTAATATCGGCGACAACCCTGTACTCTGCTGGATATGGCAAGGGAGGAATGGGAGAAGGAAGAGTCTGGGTCTAAGCCCCTCCCATAGTATGTCTGAAATCTAAAATACCATCTCCAAAAGATTAGGAGTATAATGTAGACTCATTTAGAGCAAGCACAAGAAACCCAAAAGAAACAATACATGAAAAAGGTCACTGAAAGAACCCTGAATATCAGAGATATGGTCTTACTAATGATGGCGACTTCAGACCTTAAGCTGACAGGACAGTGGCAGGGTCCCTATAAAGCCCTAGACAAAATAACGCCCGTTACATACCATATAGAACTGGATCCCCACAACAAGAGGAATACCCAAATCTATCTCATAAATTTCCCTAAAAAATGGCATGGCACTAAAACTACACTGATAGGAAAGTTAGAAGAACCCGTCCCATTATTCCATCAAAGCATTGATGTTGATTTACCACTGGCCCTTAGATAGGACCTATGTAAGGAGCTGTCCCTCCTCCAGGGTGTTGTATCACTAAACCCTGTGAGGACAACAATAGTACATCATGAAATTCATACAGTGCCAGGGAAGAAAGTACGACTCCGACCCTATCATCTACCCGAGTCTAGACGAGGTGATGCACAAGTTACTACTTGTGTAACGATATATCTGTAAGAGACATTAGTTAGTGATAGATTCCTTACCTTAGCATATATCCCCAGGCGTCAGACTGGATCCGGAAAGTTTTCGCTCGCAGGACCTCTGCACATCAGTAGGTGACGTTGTGCGGCTCCGCATCCGTCGCTGGCATCGTATGCGCCGATAGGACGTCACAGAGACTACTTAGGCGCCACCCATGCCTGCTGACGTCAGTTCTGTACACGACTTTCCGTGCCAGGAACACAGAGCCATGCAAGAAACTGACCACTGGTGCCATGAAACTAGGGCCCTGAAAGGGATGACCTTGACCATAGAAATCAGTTCGCAGAACGGGGACGATGGATAGGGCGGTAACGAATCTATCACTAACTATTGTCTCTTACAGATATATTGTTACGCAAGTAGTAACTTGTGCATCTGAAAGAGACACGTTAGTGATAGATTCCTTATCTTAGAATAGATACCCCAGCAATACCAATCCCGTAGGTGGGTCTGCGAACAAGATTACACCAGAAAGTCACGGAGAACAGAACAGCCAAAGAAGCCGTCACTCCGGACTTGACTGTCAAGGCAGTAATGCTTGGTAAACGTGTGCTGCGAGGCCCACGTAGCTGCCTGACAAATGTCCTGCAAGGGAACGCCCTTGCCTGTTGCAGGTACTTGACCCACACACACAAGTGAGGTACCGATTTTATTGGGAGACCTGATGGAATACTGGGTGGTAGAAAATTAGTGGATGCATGCAGATTCCAGAACTTTCCCACACAGAAATGTGAATTTTTCAGCTAACTTCGGGGTTTGCTGGAGATTTTGGGTAGGAAAATGTTGGGGGACCCACTCAAGCCGTACCTCGCCGGACTCCCCCGGGTGTCTAGTTTTCAGAAATGTGTGGTGGTAGGTTTCCCTAGATGTCTGCAGAGCCCGGGCCAAAACTTCATGGGACCCCCCCTTGCAAAACCAGATTGTTTTGCGATAGGTAATTTTGTCGTCATCTCAATACGTTTGGGCCCTTGCCTGTTGCAGGTACTTGACCCACCCACGTTAGTGAGATACCATTTTTATTGGGAGACATGGGGGAACGCTGGGTGGTAGGAAATTTGTGGATCCATGCAGATTTCAGAACTTTCCCACACAGAAATTTGAGAAAAAAGTGAATTGTTCAGCTAAATTTGAGGTTTGCAGGGGATTCTGGGTAGGAAAATGTTGGGGGACGCATGCAAGCCATACCTCGCTTGACTCCCACGGGTGTCTAGTTTTCAGAAATGTGTGGGTTTGGTAGGTCTCCCTAGATGGCCGCCGAGTCCGGGATCAAAAGCTCATGGGACCCCCCCTCGCAAAAACAGGTTGTTTTGCGATAGGAATTTTGATGTCGTCTCAATAGGTTTTGGGCTGTTGCCTGTCCCGGGTACTTGACCCACCCACACAAGTGAGGTACCATTTTTCTCACAAGACTTCGGGGAACGCGGGGTAGGTGGAATTTTGTGAATCCACGCAGATTCCAGAACTTTCCACTACAGAAATGTGAGGAAAATGTGTTTTTAGGACACATTTTTAGGTTTGCAAGGGATTCTGGGTACCAGAACCTGGTGAGAGCCAGTCAAGTCACCCCATCCTGGATTACCCTGGGTGTCTAGTTTTAAAACATGTATAGGCTTGCTAGGTTTCCCTAGGTGCCGGCAGAGCTAGAGTTCAAAATCTACAGCTAGACACTTTGCAAAAAAAAAAAAAAGGGGACAGTTTTCACTGTGAAAATGCAGTGTGTTCACATTAAATTTTGGGCCATTTCCTGTCGCAGGCACTAGGCCTACCCACACAAAAGTGAGATACCATCTTTCCTGGAAAACTTTGGGAAACGCTGGGTAAGTAGAATTTTTTGGATCCATACAGATTCTAGAACTGTTTTTTTGGCAAATTTTGAGGTTTGCAAGGGACCCCATCTTGGTTGACTAGTTTTCAAAAATGTATAAGTTTGCTAGGTTACCCTGGGTGCTGGCAGAGCTAGGGTTCAAAATCTACAGCTAGGCACTTTGCAAAAAAAGGGTCTGTTTTCACTGTGAAAATGTGGTGTGTCTATGTTGCATTTTGAGCTGTTTTTTGTCCCCTGCACTAGGCCTACCAACACAAGTGAGGTACCATTTTTCTCGGTCGACTTTGGGAAACGCTGGGTCGGTGGAATTTTGTGGATCCACGCAGATCCCAGAACTTTCCACCACAGAAATGTGAGGAAAATGTGTTTTTATTTTGTTTGTTTTTGATAAGTTTTTAGGTTTGTAAGGGATTCTGGGTAACAGAAACTGGTGAGAGCCATGGGTGTCTAGTTTTCAAAAATGTATAGGTTTGCCAAGTTTCCCTAGGTACCGGCAGAGCTAGGGTTCAAAATCTACAGCTAGGCACTTTTCAAAAAAAGGGTCAATTTTCACTGTAAAAGTAGTGTGTCCACGTTGCGTTTTGGGCCGTTTCCTGTCATGGCACTAGGCCTACCCACACATGTGAGTTGCCATTCTTATCCGGAGACTTAGGGTAACACAGAATTGTAGAGCAACTGTTATTACCTATTGACTTTCGATGCATTTCTGCCTTCCAAATGAAAGACAATGTGTAAAAAAATAAGTCATTTTGAAAAATGACATATGATTCTCATGCTAGTATGGTTACCCACAATTTCGGAAATGTGCAAATATCTACTGTTTCTAAACTCTATATTTTGTTCCAATTTCAGAAATAAATAGGTGTCTTTCATACCGATTTTTCCATGTATATATTTTCTCAAATTAATTGCTATATACCCGGTACATAATGAAAAACCATGGCAAGACGCTGCTCAGTTATTGGCTCTGGCTCTGGGTTCGTCAGGTTCTTGGTGAACCTACAAGTCCTACATATCCCCACAACTAGAAAGGTCCAGCGGATGTAACAGTATATTGCTTTCAAACAGCTGTTACAAATAGAAGTTACAGGTGAAAAAGTTGGTACAAATGGCTGTTTTTTTAAAACTAATTTTCAATTTTTCCTATATTTAACTGTTAGGTTCAATAAAGAAACCTTGAAGGATCTACACAAATGACCCCTTGCTGAATTCAGAATGTTGTCTACTTTTCCAAAATGTACAGGCACCCAGGATCCATTATTGCTTTCATACCCAGTTCTACCATTAACTGGAAGAAGGTTAAAAGCACAAAAAAGAGCAAAAAAAGGCTATATCCCAGTAAAATGCCAAAACTGCGTAAACAATGTTGGTTTTCTGACAAAAGTCAGCTTGTCACGGAAAGCTGGGAAAATTGTGATTTCAGCCCCACAAACCCTTTGTTGACACCATTTGCAGGGAAAAAAATCACGCTTTCATTTGCAGCACTTTTTCCCCCATTTTTCACACACAAAAAAAAATTAGCTGTATTTTGGCTAATTTCTGTGTCCCCTCCAAGAGAATCCACAAACCCTAGGTACCTTTAGAATCCCCATGATGTTGCAAGAACAGGATGCAAATTTGGCGGGGATACCTTATGTGGTCAAAATGTTACAGGGGCCTAAGCGCGAACTACCCCAAATAGCACTGCGGGGAAAAGGCCTAGCAGAGAAAGGGTTAAAGGACCAATGCAAACTGTGCTAACACTTGAGAATAAGCATTTAAGAACAGTTTTCTGGAGAAAGAGAAGTATTTTTTAGTAGCAATAGAGTCATGCGTATGGTTCAATTCTGTAATATTTTGTAGTTAGTTTCTACTTTTTTCCTTATAGATAAAAAAAAATGTCTGAGGCCAGAATGTCTACACATAAACACGAAATACATAAGGGGAGCCTAGATGCGAGTCAGATTGATGGGAAAGGGAGCCATTACATAGTTGGGAGGGTCGCATATGAGGTGGGCACAGGAGGGTGTGAACCTGGAATGGCATTTTCATAACATTGGGTCCATATGCTATATTGTGCTACGCTGTTCAAAGATGCACAATGTACCTCTGGCTGTATGAGTGCATCCAGATACGATTTTATTCTTGTCATATTGCAGGACAATTTAAATAAAGATGATAAAAAAGATAACAAATAAAACAAAATGTTGCCTATTCATAAATTTGAGAAGGTTATTCCTCTCTGATGAAGAAAAGTACTGTGATCCAGAACGCATGCATAGATATTCTTCTGTTTACAAATTTGAATGAAGATTCTTTAATACAGAGCTTGGTCAATAGTGTCAAAGACAGTTTTTAAGTTGAGAAGGACAAGCAGGCATGCGTCACCACTATCTGTGATTTGGAGAGCATCATCTATGACTTTCATGATTTCAGTTTCTGTGCTGTAGTGATACTCTGGTATCTCTTCAGCAGATTACAGTTGTCAATGTGGCTTTTAAGTTGAAGAACAACATCTCTTTTAAGGATTTTTCTGATAAAAATGAGTTGAGTGATGGGGCAGTATTTGAGAACCAGGTTAGGATTCCATAGCAAGGGCTAATTTGGGTATGTGTTAGAGCAAATGAAAAGAGTTATGACTGAACAAGCTGCTGAGAATGCTTGGGTAGGGGAAGAGAGGACAGGGATGATGATGGAGGGTAACAAATATATTGATTTTTATTGAGGCCAGGCTGATTAAATAAATGGCTCAGAGTAGTGAGCTGACAAGACATCTTATGGGTGCAAGGACATTTGGATTCAGTGTACTGGAGAGATCTTTGCTGATGCAGATGCTGTCTGCTTGTTGAGGAAGTCACTATTAGTGTTGGTTGATGTATCAAGGGAGAAAATGGAGAGTGGATTTAGGTGAAAAAATAACTGCTCCTAAGCTTGTACATCTGCATTTCCACCCAGTTTGATCAATGGTCTTGTTGAAATGGGTTGGCTTGATCATCTTTATAGTGCACTTTGTTATGGAGTGTCATATTTTGAGTACTAACAAGTCCTCTAGCAATTTAGGGATGTGCTTGTTCTAAAATGTCCTGATGGTGTATTTGTAGGCAGTCAGTCAGTGGGTGCTCCAAGAAGGGCTACATTTAGGTTTGAGGTTTTTGGTCCAAAGTCATGGATATCAAAAAAGTCTTGAGAGTGGAGGTGAGTGTGTTGAGGATGATGTGGACCTCGTAGCTGTGTTGAGGAAAAGGACAGCCAGAGAGTATTCTCAAAGCAAGGGCTTTGATAGGTCGGTTTTGTGGGTTGTGGTTGTGTTACCCAAAAGCTTGTGTTGACCTTGTGGGGATGTGTAAAATGATTGTGTGGAGGTGTGCAAGCATGGGTGTTTTATTAAGCTCCATCTAGGTTTCAGTGGATTATCAAATTAGAATGTCAAGTTAGAGAGGGGTAACAAAGCAGAATCAACATAGTAAGTGATAAGATATGATTGATGTTATGTTATATTGATCTGTAAAGCGTGACTTCAAACCCTGGGGCTATCCAGCCACTGGAGCAGGTGTTTCGTTTGTCTGCCTGGTGTTAGTTGAAGAATCAGGCTTCAGCTTCTTGTGGAGATCCAGAAGAGAGCAGGAGGTCCTTATGTGTAGAGGGAGTTCGTTACACGTTTTTCGTACAAAGGTGTATAAGGCAAGGCCTCCTGTTCTGATGTTGCATAAGGGTGTGTGTGAAAGAGTGTGAGGCAAAATGCAGTAGTCTGGTGGGGTGGCGGAAGTGAATGAGGGAGTTGAGGTAATCTCGACCAATGTTGTGCAGAGCCTTGTATAAATATGTAGATTTTAATTGGCAGCGCTTTTGTATCAGCAACCGGTGGAGTTCTGAGGTGTGGCGTGATGCTAGTGTGCCATGGGAGGGCCAGGATGAGTCTAGCTGCAGTGTTCTAGATTGTCTGAAGTCAGTGGAGGAAGTGGTTGGGGATGCTGACATAAAGTGCGCTGCTGTAATGTAGTCTACTGTTGACTAGGGCTTGAGTGATGGCATGCCTGGTGCTCTTGGAGATCCATTTAGAGATTTTTCTGAGGATGTGTTGTATGTGGAAGCAGGAGAAGCTGTCTGCATTCACCTGTGAGGTCCTGTTGAATTTATAGTCTAAGATGATTCCAAGGTTTTGTGAGTGGTTAGTGAGTGATGGTGTTGGACCAAGCTCTGCTGGCCATCAGGTGGAGTCCCAGGGGAGTTCTTGTTCCCGAGACTTCTGTCTTGTCGAACTTGAATTTCAAGCAGTTGGTTTTCATCCATTTTGCTATGGGGATCATGCATTTGGTGAATGAAAATGCTTTGTCCCCGAGCACAATGTAACAATTGCTAGTAAATCTTTAAGAGAAAAGAAGAAGAAACAAGTCCGAATCTTTCTTATTCAAAGTTTATTAACTCAATTCCTTTTTATTTTTTTATTTTTTATTTTCTCTTCACACATCAAAAGTCTTCATCACAGATTCAATCTTCACAATTCATTGGAATCCTACAGACAGTAGCCAACAGAGCAAACCAATGCCAACACGTGTTTCATCACGGGAAAACAATCACCCGATGACTTCTTCAGGGCTACAACAAAATGAAGACATACAATATAAACAGTTTCTTAATTTTTCTTTTGATATTCGATCTTAAGAGAGTGTGGTGTCTGGCTACTTAACTACACCCGTGCATAATATATAGGTAGTCATCTCTATATCCGTGGTCAATAACGTGGGATATGTAATTGCCGTACTAATGGTGTATGTCTGCTGAGACTATGTACGGGGTATAGGTACCTTTTGTTTACTCGTAACGAGTAACTCGGGACATGCTATGGCGTCAACAACAATGTATGCCTGCTGAGAGTATGTACCTAATATAGTTACCACCGTTTGAACTATAAAGGGGCCTCTTGTGGGTCTATTTGAGGCTGTATCATTATGTTGAATAAGACAATAGTGACGATTATAATTATAATCCATTAGCTGTTCGAATTTTGAATGACCAATACGTAGCCATTCTCTGGTTTGGGGATATCCAAGTGCTGTGTAGCTACCGAACACATGTTATGCGAAGCCTGTTTTTCCTTTTAACTTAGAACCATTTCGGTCTTGAATTTAATAATCATATGGTATTTATGGCGTAAATTTTGTTTTGCGCATGATAATAATGATGAAATATTGGATTTTAGTGACATAAATTGACACATGTTTACTTTTTTCTCTACAGATTTAATTATTTTATTATTCCTCTTGCATAACTCTAAACCTGTGGAAACAGATTGAGGTAATTTATGTCCTTTATGAATAAGAATAGTTTGTTTAATTGTTTCGCCAATGAGAATTTAATTGAAACTAGCATAATGATGAAGATTACTATTGGTGAGATTTCTATGTTATTCATTTTTCCTCTTTAGTAAATTGAATGTATTGAAGAAGAATGTAAATCGCTCAATATGAGGAACTCTGAAATTTGAGTAGGTACCATGAGTTGTACGACTAGTTCGATTACAAATACTTATTTTGGACGTGTTCTTAAACTTTGTTTTGTCTCTTATACCTTTTAGCTTTATACTGGTACATTTGAAATAGGTGAATCTTGGAATGTGGTTGTTGTGTCTTTGAAAAGATAAAGTCTTTATGGTGAGTAATATGTAGTGTCCCTTTAAATAGAAGGTGTACTTTAGATATTAGTCCTCTCCTTTTTCCCCTCTTTCTTTTTGTGTTTATTGGTACTCTCCACCTACACTTTACTGTGTGGTTAGAGATGTAGTGATGGATGACACCGTACGCTTCTTCTTAAATTCTATGAATTCACTTAATTATTGGTTGGTGTCTGCGTGACCTTCTTTCACCTGTTTGCACCCCTTTAACCTCTATGGTGGTGATGGATGTGTCCTTCTTTATTGGTGATGGTATGGTACTGTTACTGTTAAGAAAAATGAAGAAACTGTTTATATTGTATGTCTTCATTTTGTTGTAGCCCTGAAGAAGTCATCGGGTGATTGTTTTCCCGTGACGAAACACGTGTTGGCATTGGTTTGCTCTGTTGGCTACTGTCTGTAGGATTCCAATGAATTGTGAAGATTGAATCTGTGATGAAGACTATTGATGTGTGAAGAGAAAAGAAAAAAGAAAAAAGAAAATAAAAAGGAATTGAGTCAATGAACTTTGAATAAGAAAGATTCGGACTTGTTTCTTCTTTTCTCTTTAAGATTTACTAGCAATTGTTACATTGTGCTCGGGGACAAAGCATTTTCATTGTATATAAATTTGGGGACGTGAGTGGCCGTTTTTCCCATGTTCCATTGAGCCATTCACTTAGAAGAGACCACTGGGTGTTGGTATTGCGCAGAGCTGACCCAGCCACGACTCTTGAACTGTTCATGCATTTGGTGAAGTCGGACCTGGTTGTGGGGGACTTGAAAGACAGTGAGATGATGAGCTGGGTGTCAAGGGCATAGGAGATGAAGGACATTCTGTGAAATCTTATGACGTTGGCGAGTGGTGTCATGTAAATGTTGAATAGGGTGGGGCTGAGGGATTATACTTGAGGGACTCCGTGTATCAAGTTCTTGAGTTCTGATGTGTAGGGAGGGAGCCTGACTCGCTGTGTTCTCCCTGTGAGGAAGGAGCATATCCATTTGAGGGCTAGACCTTGGATTCCTTCGGAGTTTGACACGTTATCAAATGCACCTCAGAGGTCCAGCAGTATGAGGGCGGCAGTTCCTCCTCTGTCCAGTTGTGTGTGGATCTCCTCTGTGGCATTGATGAGTGCTGTCTCCAGACTGTGGTTGCTTCGAAAATCAGATTCCAAGTAGTAAAGAACAAGTTACTTACCTTCGTTAAGGCTTTTTCTGGTAGATACTATATCTGCCTGTGGATTCCTCACCTTGTGAATACCCCCTGCGTCAGCAACATTCGGAAATTCTTTTTTCGTAGCCTCGCGCCGACGTGGACTCCTGACGTCATAGAGACACGACCTCGCTCGCGACTCCGCTGACGTCACCGACGCCTATATTAGGCCCACGCCGGCGTGATGACATCAGTTCCGCCCTTTTTTCCGTGCCATCGAGGCACACGGACGGACCAATGACAGTAGAAATATACAAGTATACACAGTACACAGTACTCAAGGCAACACACACAGTGTTAAGCAAAAGCAGGAAAGCAACTGAAACATTTCCTTGACAACAAAATATATATATATATTACATTACAGAAACTATGGCATAGAAGAGTGGACAACGGGGAGGCGGGTGGGTCAGTGAGGAATCCACAGGCAGATATAGTATCTACCAGAAAAAGCGTTACCGAAGGTAAGTAACTTGTTCTTCTGATAGATACATCTGCCGTGTGGATTCCTCACCTTGTGAATAGAGTCCCACAGCAGTCCCCACTCCCGGAGGAGGGTGTCCACTCTTCTAAACCAGGAAATCCTGAAGGACAGAGCGCGCAAAGTGGCCGTCCCTCCTCACTTCTGAATCCAAGCAGTAATGCTTCGCGAAAGTGTGGAGGGAAGACCAAGTTGCCGCCCTACAAATATCCTCCACAGGCACACCTCTAGCCAATGCTGAGGTTGAAGACTTAGCTCTAGTTGAATGAGCCCTTATACCCTCTGGTGGTTCCTTACCGGCCAAAGAGTAGCAGATCTTTATGCAGAGGACGATCCATCTCGATAACGTTCTTTTATGGACCGCTCTTCCTTTCTTGCAGCCAGCAAATCCAACGAAGAGCTGGTCTTCCAAACGAAAGTCCTTGGATCTGTCCAAGTAAAAGGACACCGCCCTCTTAGGGTCCAGACGGTGCAGTCTCTCCTCCTCCTTGGAAGGGTGAGGGGGAGGATAGAAGGTAGGAAGGGTAATGGACTGTCCTAGATGGAAGGGAGTTACCACCTTAGGCAGAAAAGCAGCCCTGGTCCTAAGAACCATTCGATCAGCATGAATGGTCAGGAATGGGGGCTTGGAACTAAGAGCTTGAAGCTCACTAACCCTCCTTGCCGAGGTTATTGCCACCAAGAAGACTGTCTTAAGGGTAAGAAGCCTCATGGGACATTTGTGGAGAGGCTCAAAGGGAGCACCCATCAAAAAGGTCAATACAAGATTCAAATCCCACTGAGGCACAATGAAAGGTGAAGGAGGGAACATATTAGTAAGACCCTTCAAAAACCTTAAGACCACAGGAGACTTAAAAAGAGAAGGCTGGTCAGGCAAGCAGAGAAAAGCCGACAGCGCCGACAGGTAACCCTTTACCGTGGCAACCGCCAGACCCTGCCGTGCCAAAGAAAGAGCAAATTGGAGTACATTAGACAAATGGGCCCTCAAAGGATCAACAGACCTTTCCCCACACCACGTGACAAATTTCGACCATCTATAAGAATAGATGGACTTAGTGGAGTCACGCCTGGCTGACAAGATGACATCCACAACGTCAGGCGGGAGGGAAAAGGAATTCAGGTTGCCCCGTTCAATCTCCAGGCATGAAGGTGCAATGTCTGGAGATGGGGGTGTAGAACCTGCCCCTCCATCAGAGAGAGGAGGTCTGCCCTGAGAGGGAGACGGAGCGGCGGGTGAGAAGAGAGGTGTAAAGGAGTTGACCTCTCCAACTCAACTGAAACGCGTCCCCCAAGGCTCCTTGCATCGGATACTGGAGACTGCAGAACGACAGGCAGTGCGCATTCTCGCGAGTGGCGAACAGGTCCACCCGAGGAGTCCCCCACATCTGAAAGATGTCGTAAACCACCTCCGGGTGAAGCCTCCACTCGTGGTCGGCAGAGAACTGCCGACTGAGACTGTCTGCACGAACGTTCAGAACCCCGGCCAGATGACTTGCCATCAGACAAATCTGATGGTCCTGAACCCAGGACCAGAGACGCAGAGCCTCTCTGCAGAGACACTGCGACCCTACTCCTCCCTGCTTGTTGATGTACCACATCGCAGTTGTGTTGTCCGTCAGGACTTGAACAGACTGACCGCGAAGGGAAGGGAGGAAGGCCTTGAGCGCCAAACGTATCGCCCGCAATTCGAGAAGGATGTGAAGCAACCTTTCCTCTGGAGACCAAAGGCCCTTGACCTCCAGATCCCCCAGATGAGCACCCCACCCGAGAGTGGATGCATCCGTTATCACCGTGGCCACCGATGGGAGAAGCTGAAAAGGCTTTCCTTGGGACAGATTGCCTTCCACGCCCCACCAAGACAGATCCGCTGCAGCTTCTCTGGAGATCCTCACTGACTCCCTGAGATCTCCGCTGTGCTGATACCACTGCTTGCGGAGGCACCACTGGAGCGCCCTCATGTGCCAGCGTGCATGGCTGACCAACAGAATGCAAGAAGCCATCAGACCGAGCAGGCGAAGGACCTTCAGGACTGGAACGACCGCTCCATTGTAAAACAAAGGAATCATCTCCCGTATGTCGCGAATCCTTTGAGGGGGAGGGAATGCACGACATACGGTTGTGTCCAGTACCGCACCTATGAACAGGTTGCGCTGGGAGGGCACCAGGTGAGATTTGGGTACATTTATTGAAAAACCCAACCTGTACAACAACTGGGGTGTCTCCCGCAAATGATGGAGCACTCTCTCTGACGACTCCGCTTTGACCAGCCAGTCGTCTAAATAAGGGAATACAGGAATCCCTGACCTTCTGAGATGTGCCGCCACCACTGCCATCACCTTGGTGAAGACTCGAGGCGCAGTAGTAAGTCCAAACGGAAGGACCGCAAACTGGTAGTGCTGCGATCCCACCGTAAAACGGAGATACTTCCTGTGCGACTTCAGGATTGGGATGTGAAAGTAAGCATCCTGCAAGTCGAGTGACACCATCCAGTCTTCTTCTTGCAGCGCTTGAAGAACCTGAGCAAGGGTGAGCATCTTGAATTTCTCCTGTTTCAGATAGAGATTCAAGATCCTGAGATCCAGGATTGGACGAAGCCTGCCATCCTTCTTCGGAATCAGGAAATACCGGGAGTAGCATCCCTGACCCCTTTCCTGCTCTGGGACCACCTCTATCGCACCTTTTCTTATCAGAGTCAAAACTTCCTCTTGCAGAAGAGACAGATGCTCCTCGGAGCAATACCCTTGGCAAGGAGGGAAATTGGGAGGGAATTCCCGAAAGGGAAGGGCATACCCATTTTCTACAAGATTGAGAACCCAAAGATCTGACGTAACCGATTCCCAATCCTGTAGAAAATGGGTAAGCCGGCCCCCAACCGGACCCACATGATCCTGAATGTCGGATCTAGGGCTGCTTCTCTGGGGCAGGAGGGTTGGAGGAAGTGGAGGAGGAAGAGACCTGACGTCCACGAGGACGCACTCTTTGCTTTCCCCTGTAAGACCTGTACAAGGAGTTTTGCTGCTGCTGTTGTTGCTGCTGCTGCTGCTGGCCTTGCCGAAAATTCCGAAAGGCAGGGCGGCCAAAACCTCTGAATCTTCTGCCAGTTGAAGAACCTCTCACTTGAAGACCCAAGGATTTAGCAGTCGCCTTGCAATCTTTAAACCTCTCAAGGGCCGCATCCGCCTTCTTCCCAAAAAGGCCTGACCCATCGAAAGGAAGATCTAATAATGTCGCCTGAACATCAGCCGAAAAGTCAGAAGATTTCAACCAGGCAGACCTCCTAGTAGCGACAGCAGTGCCCATAATGCGCGCCACAGAGTCTACAGTATCCAAACCGCTCTGAATGACCTGGCGAGCCGCTGCCTGAGCGTCAGAGATGACTTCCTCAAAATCCTTCCTGCTGTCATCAGGAATTTTTGGAACAAGAACATGTAAAGAGTCCATCAGAGCGTGTAAATATCTCCCCATCAAGCAAGTGGCATTTGATGACTTCAATGCCATACTGGCAGAGGAGAAGGACTTCTTTGCCACCTGATCCTGCTTCTTTGCCTCCTTCTCAAAAGGAACCTGAGGGAAAGCACTAACGTTCTTCTTGGAGCATGCAGCCTGAATGACCAAACTCTCCGGTGAAGGGTGAGAGGTTAAAAATGCAGGATCATCAGGGGCAACCCTGTATCTTCTGGCTACACTTTTAGAGACAGCTGGAGCCGACAAAGGTTTTTTCCACACCTCTAGAATGGGCTCTGTCAGAGCATCATTGAAAGGGAGAAGAGGTTCCACCACTGAACTCGGAGAATGGAGTACTTCAGTCAGAATATTAGATTTGAATTCTGCTGTAGGCAAAGTCAACTTAAGGAGACTGGCAGCCTTCCTCATAATCAAATGATAGGGTTGAACGTCCTTAGAAGGAGTGCTAGAACCTGATGGTAACTCCCACTCTGGAGAGAAATCCAGGCTTCCTGCTTCTGCCAAATCCTCAAAAGTATCTTCATCCAATTCACCCTCTTCAAGGTCAGATTGTGAATCCAAAAACATCCTTTCCTCCAGAAGGCGCTGAGCCTCTCTTCTGGATCTCATCTTGACCCGTTTTGCCCTCGGATCCACCATCGGCTCCGACGGATTCGGAATCGACGTCGGGATCGAATCCGCAGGTTCAGAGGGATGTGTTCTAGGCCGACCCGGAGCAGGCGAAGCCGGAACCGGCGTCGACGGCTTCGGTGGAGCCGGAAAATGCCACGGCGGCGTCGGAGCCGGCATGTAAGGCATAAACGGAGCCGGAGGGTAGGAGTGAGGGACTCCTAAGCTAAAAGCCAAAGGACCCATGGGACCCGAAGGTGCACCAGAGGGGTACCACGACCTCGAAAAGACTCCATACATCGCGTTGAGAAACGCAGAAGGGTCCTGGCCTGGGGCCGGAAATGGAGGCTGAAAACCTTCAGGCCTGTCCCGAGGAGCGTTCGGATTCGGCTCACCTAAGGGCTCGGAACCCTCATCCTCATGAGGCTGCCCCTCATCTCGGACCGGGGACGGCGCCGGAGATGGACTCGGAGCAGGATTCGGAGTCGGAGACAGAGCCGGAGACGGCGCCCGTGACTCAGAAGGGGAGGCCTCACCTTCAGGTTCTGGATCCGAAACATCAACGGTCACCACCTTCGAACGTACCTTCGGTGACCTCGATCTCGACTCCTTACCAGAACGACGTCGGGACTCATGTCTCCTCTTCTTATGTTTCCTCTTTTTTGAAACATGATCCGAAGCCGACTTCGAAGACGACCTTCCTCGAGATCCAGACCTGGACCTCGATCTCGACTTCGACCTCGCCCTTCGAGAACGAGACTTCGACGATTTCACCTTTCCAGCTTTCATCTTAGCCACCAGGAGCTTCGCCTCTCTGTCCCTCAGGGCCTTCGGGTTCATCTTCTTACACGAAGAGCAGTCCTCCACATCATGGTCCGAGCTCAAGCACCAGATGCAGTCGCTGTGTGGGTCGGTAATGGACATCATTTTGCCGCATTCTCTGCAGGGCTTGAAGCCGGTCTTTTTCGAAGACATTGTCGAAGAGACAGGATACAGAGACGCAGAAAATGTTAATAATATAGACAACAAAGTATCCGTTGGCTACAGAGATTCCCGATAACCGTTAGCGTCGATGACGCGGAAAAAAGGGAACTGATGTCATCACGCCGGCGTGGGCCTATTATAGGCGTCGGTGACGTCAGCGGAGTCGCGAGCGAGGTCGTGTCTCTATGACGTCAGGAGTCCACGTCGGCGCGAGGCTACGAAAAAAGAATTTCCGAATGTTGCTGACGCAGGGGGTATTCACAAGGTGAGGAATCCACACGGCAGATGTATCTATCAGAAGAAGATTGCAGAGTTCCAAGTGGTTGGTGAGTAGTTGGTTGATTGCCTTCTCTATCACCTTCACTAGGTCTGGTAGAAGGGTGATGGGGTGGTAGTTGGTTGATACATTGGAGGGTCTTCCAATGGTTTTTGAGGAGGGCCATGACTGCAGCATGCTTTTAGTCTTGGTGAATGTTGCAGACTTCATGGAGGAGTTGAGGATGTGAGTGAGGAATTTGCTGATCACAGGTTCTCCTAGGTTGTAGATATGTTGTGGACATGGGTATGTGGGGGGCCCCGGAGTGGACGATTTTCATGATTGAAGTGGTGTCATCCTTCGGGAATGTTCTCCAGCTGGTTAGATGTCAGTCTGAGTAGTAGATGGGCAGCTTGCTGCTGATGTCCTCAGGGTTCAGTTGTATTTTTAAGTTATAGCAGATCTTTTCAATTTTGCTGTTGAAGAAGTGTGAGAGATTATCACAGAGTTCCTGGGAGGGGGTAATGGAGTTGGCTGAGGCTTCTTGGGTAGTATATTCCTTGATGAGGGCAAAAATCTATTTTCTGTTGTTGGTGCTGGCTTCAACAAGATCTATAAGGGGTCTTCTCTTGGTGTCTCTCAGGAGCTGGTGGTAGTGCTTGAGGACAGTCTTGTAGGTTTTGGAGTCCTTACTTCTTCCCTGTACCAGGCGGCTGTTAGTTGGTTCTGCAGTGTTTATGAGTTTTGATAGGTACTAGACTGTCAGCACAGTTGTAGAGACACTGGTTCAAAGTGATGATGTTTTTGACTTGGTTGTTGGTGGTCTTGGGTTGGTCTGTTTCGAGTGTGCTGTGCAAGTAGGTTATCCTTATTCTGTTCCAACTTCGGCTGGGTTGGTTGATGCTGATGGGGGCTTAGGCTTGTGGCATGAAGATTTTGAAATGGATGATGTAGTGGTCTATCCATGTGAGTGGAGAGGTGGAGTGGTAGCTGATGCTGTTGCCAGAGGAGAAGAATATGTCTAAAGTGTGCCCTGCGTTGTGTGTGGGGTCTGTGACTAGCTGGAAAAGTCTTATGTTGGGTAGACTTTTGACGAGGTTGCTGGAGCAGTTGGAGTGCTCTTCCAAGTGGAAATCGAAATCGCTGAGGCATAGGATGTCGTTGTAGTTGATGGTAAAGGGGCGATGAAGTCTGGGATGAAGTTGCTGAATTTGCATACAGACCTGGCAGGTTAATAATGCCTTCTCCAAAAATGATGATGCATAAGAGCATTTAGACTATGACAGAGATGATGCATGGTACCTGTGGCACATAACGGAAATGTGCAGACTGCTTTTGTCAGACAACTAAAATAGCACTTGATAGAACTAAAAAAACAGGATTTTGGCTTGTAAGTTCTTTTGGTGCTGAATGGACTCTGCCTCTCCTACTTACAAAGATAACTAAGTTATTTAAATGGAAGAAATGCGTTACTTACCTGTAACTGCAGTTATCCAGTATTGGTATCTTTCATAGATTCACATGCCTGAATCATTCCCCGTCGTCGGGGTGGGAGTCACCGGTATATAATAACAGTAATGTCATATAAACATATACATCCTAATAGGCCAGAGGCCTCACATTAGTAACCTATCCAAGTCCTTTTGTAAAAAAGGACCAAACTTTGGCCAGGAGCCAATTAGCTACTACCACCCTCTAGAACCTTCCTGGAAGAGCCCTAGTCCCTCAGATTTTCGTAAGCACAGTGCTAAGTAGTACCTCCTGAGAGAACTAAGGTGAGCCCTTCCAGGGGAGGTGGGTGGGTTGCATGTGAATCTATGAAAGATACCAATACTGGATAACTGCAGTTACAGGTAAGTAATACATTTCTTATCCAGTATTATGGGTATCTTTCATAGATTCACATGCCTGAATCAGAGTAGCAAGCAATAGGCAGCACATTTCGCATAATATAGCATGTAAGACACTTGATAATAACTTATCAATAGTGCAACGCAATAAACTGCAAACAGTAGCAGGATAAGAAATGTGCAATTAGGTAATAGGAAAGGTGGGACGAAAGGAAGAAGGCTCACCTCTAATGAAATAGATGACGGAGCACCGCCTGACCCACTGCTGCATCCTTCATAAGTTCTGAATCCAAGCAGTAGTGCTTGGTGAACGTATGTGGTGTCTTCCATGTCGCCGCTCTGCAAATGTCGACAATGGGCACCCCAGAAAAGATCGCCATGGAGGTGGAAACCGCTCTAGTGGAATGAGCCCGAACCTTGGAGGGCAGAGGATGTCCCGCCTGCTGATGGCAGAATGCAATGGCCGCAGAGATCCATCTTGAAATGCTCTGCTTTGACAGTGGTTGGCCTTTCCTGGGCCTGCTGAAGGCAATAAACAATTGGTTGGACTTGCGAAATTGTTCCGTTCTATGAATGTAGAATTTTAGACATCTTTTCAGATCTAAGGAATGTAGAGATCTCCCCGCTGCTGAAGATGGATTCGGGAAGAAAGCTCTCAGGACAATAGGTTCGTTTAGATGAAAAGCAGACGGAACCTTTGGTATGAATTTGGGGTTAGTCCTTGGAATGACCCTGTCCTGTTTGAACTGAAGAAACGGGTCTTGAATAGAGAAAGCCTGCAGTTCCCTCACTCTCCTTGCTGACGTGAGAGCCAGCAAAACACCTGTTTTCCATGACAAGTATTTGAGATCTGCTTCATGCATTGGCTCAAAGGGGTGTTTCATCAACTGAGCCAAGACCACATTGAGTTGCCATGTAGGTGGTAAAGGTTTTATTGGAGGATAAGTCCTGAATAAGCCTTTCAGAAACTGTTTGACCAGTCTATTGGACCATAGGAAAATTCCAGACGAAGAGCGCCTGAACCGAGATATGGCTGCCAGGTGGACTTTGATTGAGGCATGGGCCAATCCCGAGTTGGCCAGGTGAAGCAGGTAAGGCAGAAGTTGTGCCGGAGATGACGAGAATGGGTGCAGTTTGTTAGCTTTACACCATAAACAGAATCTCTTCCACTTAAGGGAATACGTTTTGTTGGTACTGTCAGCCCGGGCCCGGGCTAAGACAACTCTGCAGTCCTGAGGAATATCTAAGTCCTGGAACTCTCTGAACTCAGGAGCCAAGCCGATAATCTGAGAGATGTCGGATCTGGATGCTGGACTTGCCCCTGGTTCATATTGAGGAGATGCGGGTAAGGCCTGAATGGAATCGGAGGCTCCAGTGACAGAATGTGTAGTTCTGTAAACCAGTGTTGGCGCGGCCACGCTGGGGCTACCAGGATCAGGGTGCAACGCTCTGCTTTCAGTTTCCGGATGACCCTGGGGATCAGGGGAAATGGAGGAAAAGCGTAAGCAAAGACGTTGCACCATGCCATCGAAAATGCATCCCCGAGAGATCCTTCTGGGGATGCCAACTTGCATAATGTTGGCATTTTGCGTTGATCTTCGTCGCAAATAGATCCAGTTGAGGTCTGCCCCATCGGGAGAACACTGCGTCGAGAGCATGTTGGTCGAGCTCCCACTCGTGACAAATGGAACGTCGCCTGCTTGGTGAGTCCGCCAGGGTGTTGTCCGCTCCTGGGACATACTCCGCTCTCAGCGAAATGTTGTGTTGGAGTAGCCACTTCCAAATTCGCTGTGATTCTTGAGATAATGTCATGGATCGAGTTCCCCCTTGCTTGTTTAAATAGTGCATTGTGGTGGTGTTGTCCGTCCTCACAAGCACTGGGGAGTTCCTGATCCGGGGCAGAAATGCTCGAAGTGCCAAGTATACTGCCCTCAGCTCTAGCAGGTTGATGTGGAGCTGTTTTTCTGCCAGCGACCACTGACCATGAATTTGAAGTTCCTGCAGGAACGCACCCCATCCTTCCAATGATGCATCCGTTGTTATGATGTGTGGGGAGATTGGAAGTAGGAATGGAAGGCCCTGGTTTAGGTTTTTTGTTTGAAGCCACCAGTGCAGGGCCTTCACCAAGGACTGAGGGATCCTGATAAGATCGTCAAAGGATTCCGTACACTGGATCCACTGAGAGGATAACGCCTCCTGTAAGGGACGCATACGGAGGCGGCAGTGTGGTATTAGGAGGATATTGGACGACATCATTCCTAGTAATGACTTGAAGAGTCGCACCTTGATGGTCTTCTTGACCTGAATGTGGGCTGCCAGAGACCTCAGTTTGACCTGGCGCTCCTCTGATAGGAAGGCCTTCTCCTGATGCGTGTCTAGAGTTGCTCCCAGGAAAGTGAGGCGTTGAGAGGGCTGTAATACCGACTTTTCCTGGTTGAGCGTAAGCCCCAGGCTCTCGAAGAGCTGAAGACAAGCGTTGGAAGATCCGCTTACGCCTTCTATAGTAGGAGACTTGATTAGCCAATCGTCCAAGTAAGGGAATACCTGGTGATGGTGCTGGCGAAGGTATGCTGCCACTGGAGATAGGCATTTTGTAAAGCTGCGTGGTGCCGACTTTAGGCCAAATGGCAACACTCTGAATTGGTAGTGTCTGCCCGCCACTACAAACCTTAGGCATTGGCGGTGACTTTTGTGGATGAGTATGTGAAAATAGGCGTCCTGGAGGTCTAAGGACACCATGCGGAAAGAGTGTAAAGTGGCGGAGCGTAAATGGAGGAAAGAGTACAAGGATTTGGATAAATCGTCCTATTTGTCCAAACTGAAATTGTACCACAAAGCTATACGCGCTGCACGCGCGTCTTTCTACGCCAAAGAAATTAGCCTTAGCTCTAACCCTACAAAAACCATTTTCAAAATAGTGCAAAAACTACAAAATTGTGGCAATACAGCCTCGTGTATCACCTCCACTCAACAGTGTGAAGATCTTGACGCTTTTTTTGTAGATAAGGTGAGGAAAATCTATAGTGCCTTTCCACAGGCTTCACCCGATCTTACTAACCCCTCTAACAACCCATTTGTCATTGACACAAAGCTGTCGAACGTACCGGCGATTTCATATGATGATCTAGCCAAACTCTGCAAAAAGGTCAAGTCCGGCTCTCCTAACGATCCCATGAGACCGGCTAAATTTCTTGAGTCCGTAGATTTTTTTCTCCCTTCCCTTGCTACGCTACTCAATCTCTCCTTCTCCTCGGCTGTTGTCCCTTACTGCTGGAAACAGGCATGGGTTACTCCCATCATTAAAAAGCCCACTCTGGATCCCACTAAACTGGAAAATTTCAGACCCATCTCGCTGCTCCCCTGGGTATCCAAGCTAGCTGAAGCCCACGCTAACAACGTTCTGTCCCACCACATGGCCACGAATAACATCTTGGACCCTTCCCAGAATGGTTTCAGACCTGGCCATAGCACCGAGTCTGCCCTTCTAGCTACCACCGAACACCTCCGTAGGATGCTGGATGCCGGTCAGAGTGCTGCGCTGATTCTGCTTGACCTCAGGGCAGCCTTTGACACGGTGTCCCACAGCATCCTGCTAAGACGCCTTGAGACTATTGGGATTTGTGATCTTGCACTTGGCTGGTTTCGTTCTTTCCTGATGGATAGATCCTTTCGGGTCTCAGCTCCTCCGTTCATCTCCCGGTCCCACTCCATCGGACAGGGAGTTTCCCAGGGCTCTGCACTCAGCCCGTCCCTTTTTAATCTTTATGTTCAGCCTCTAGCTGCAGTAGCCAAAAAGTGGGACCTCACGCTGGTGTCGTACGCTGACGACACACAGCTAGTTATCACTCTTACTGAGGGCCCCTCGAACTCGGCTACAAGATTTAGGGATGGCCTGGCGGCAGTTGCCCAGTGGATGACGGACAACTGTCTCCAGCTGAACGCAGGAAAAACGGAGGTGCTACTCCTCGGAAGGAACTCCAGTCTTTGGAGCGACCACTGGTGGCCTTCGGTGCTGGGCCCAATCCCATCCCCAAAAACCCTGGTGAAAAACTTGGGTGTGTGGCTCGATCCATCGCTCAGCTTTCAGGCCCACACAAAGAAAGTGGCAGCTACCTGTATGGGCCTGCTGAGGAGCCTCAACCCAATTCTTGGATTTTTTGATTCAAAAACACGCCAACTGATTATCCAATCCACTATACTATCCAGGTTGGATTACGCTAGTGTCTTATTCTTGGGCGCTAATAAAGCGGAGATAGCCCGCCTGCAACGGGTTCAAAACTCAGCAGCACGGGCTGTGGTGGGCCTTCCTAGTAGGTGCTCCGCTAGAGCTACCATCCAAAGACTTCACTGGCTCCCCATTGAATCCAGAATTAAATTTAAGACCCTCACCATTGCCTTTAAAATTCTTAAAGCTGATTGCCCTGAACTACTGCGTCCCCTCCTAGAACCCTATATCCCTCAGCGCGCTCTGCGCTCTTTAGGCCAACATCTGGCGACTGTCCCCCGAACGAAACTGTGTCAGGTTGGAGGTCGTTCCTTCAGAGTTCTAGGGGCTAAGCTTTGGAACTCCCTTCCACCTTCTATTCGCTCCATCAACAGCCTGTCCGCCTTCAGAAAGGCAATTAAAACCCACTTGTTCCCACTATGCTAGGCCCCTGTTCCCAGTTCCCTTCTCTCCTTAGCAGGCTTACAAGGTTCCCTAGCGCCGGGACGCCTCTTTGCCGGGGCAGCTGTTTGCGCTTTACCAAAATAAACATAACATAACATAACATGAAATCTTTGGAATTGAGTAGCTGTAACACCTCCTGAATGGAACGATTGTTTCTTGAGGTATCTGTTGAGGTTCCTTAGATCTAATATAGGTCTCCATTTCTTCTCCTTTTTCCGTATTAGAGAACCGGGAATAGAATCCTTTCCCCCTCTGACCTCTGGGAACTCTTTCTACGGCTCTTTTCTGGAGCATTAGTGAGAGTTCCGCTTGGAGGAGATGCAGATTCTTGTGTTGCATGGAACCTGGGGGGTTCGAAGGAGGAGTTTCCACGAACTCCAAAGTATGGCCAAACCGAACCAGTTGTAGAACCCAACGATCCGTCGTTATTTTTTGCCAATTGTGGAAAAAGTTGGAAATCTTTCCTCCAACTACGTAATGTGGAGAAGAAGTGGGGGCCTGTTGGAGAAAGAAGTCATTGTCTTCGGGTATCCTTCTTTCCTCCTCTCCCTCGAAAGGAAGACTTATTAAAAGAGGACTGGCCTTGTTGCTGCCTCTGTTGGTATTGAGGCTTGTAGAACAAGTTACTTACCTTCGGTAACGATATATCTGTAAGAAACAGTAGTTAGTATTAGATTCCTTACCTTAGAATATCCCCAGGCGTCAGTCTGGATCCGGAAACTTTTGCGTAGCAGTACCCCTGCGCGTCGGTAGGCGTCGTCTGCAGGCGTCCCCTGCGGCTCCGCGTCGTCGGCGTCGTGCGCCGTGATGACGTCGCTGGAGTATATAGACGCCGCCTCCGCGCGCTGACGTCAGTTCTTTGCACACAGCTTTTCCGCGCCAGAACACGCAGAGCCATGTGAGAACTAACACTGGTGCCATTTGAAACTAGGGCCCTGAAAGGGATGTCCTTAACCCTAGGTATCAGTTCGCAGAACGGGGAGGATGGGCGGGGCGGTAAGGAATCTAATACTAACTACTGTTTCTTACAGATATATCGTTACCGAAGGTAAGTAACTTGTTCATCTGAAAGAAACAGGTTAGTATTAGATTCCTTACCTTAGAATAGATACCCCAGCAATACCAACCCCGGTGGTGGGTCTGCGAACCAATACAACCTACACCAGAAAGTCCTGGAGGACCGAACGGCCAAAGAAGCCATCCCTCCGGACTTGACTGTCCAGGCAGTAGTGCCTCGCAAAGGTGTGCAGCGAGGCCCACGTAGCCGCCTGGCAAATGTCCTGCAAAGGGACTCCCCGGCCCAGGGCAGTAGTAGCCGCCGTGGCCCGAGCGGAATGGGCCCTCAGCCCAACAGGAGGCTCCTTCCGAGCCAAAGAGTAGCATGCTTTGATGCACAGGACGACCCACCGAGAGATGGTTCGTTTCTGTACCGCCCTTCCCTTCTTCTCACCCACGTAGCCAACAAACAGTTGGTCATCCACCCGGAACTGGCGTGTGCGATCCATGTAAAATGAAAGCGCACGTTTTGGGTCCAGACGATGGAGCCGCTCTTCATCCTTTGAAGGATGCGGAGGCGGGAAGAAGGAGGGCAAGGTGATGGACTGCCCAATGTGAAAAGCAGAGACTACCTTGGGCAGGAAAGAAGGTCTAGTCCTAAGAACCATCTTGTCAGGATGAACAGACAAGAAAGGAGGTTTAACAGAAAGGGCCTGGAGCTCACTCACTCTCCTGGCAGAGGTGATGGCAACCAGGAAGGCCGTCTTAAAGTGAGAAGACGTAGAGGACAGGAATGAAGAGGCTCAAAGGGAGCGCACATCAGGAATGTCAGAACCAGGTTCAAGTCCCACTGAGGCATCACGAACGGAGCAGGTGGATACATGTGCGTGATGCCTTTTAAGAATTGTAATACAATAGGGGACTTGAATAAAGATGGCTGATCAGGTAGCCTTAAGAAGGCGGAAAGGGCAGAAAGATAGCCCTTGATAGTGCCCAGAGCAGAGCCCTGCTGGGCAAGGGAAAGAAGGAAGAGGAGAACCTCAGACAGAGGGGCAGAAAGGGGATCCACAGCCTTTGCTGTGCACCATGCCACAAATCTGTTCCACCGGCAGGCGTATACCGACTTTGTGGAGGGACGCCTGGCTGCCAGAATTACATCACAGACTTCAGGAGGCAAGTCAAATGGCCTCAACTGTCGCCGCTCAATCTCCAAGCATGGAGGTGGAGACTGGACAGGTTCGGGTGGAGGACCGTCCCCTGCTGCTGCGACAGAAGGTCCTCCTGAAGGGGCAGGCGGATCGAGGGACCGACTGTCATGCTGAGTAGCTCGGGATACCAGTACCTTCGAGCCCAGTCCGGAGCTACAAGGATAACTTGGGCCCGGTCGCGCCTGATCTTCTTCAGCACTCTGGGCAGAAGTCGTATAGGCGGAAAGGCGTACAACAGACCGCAACTCCACTCGCGCCGAAAGGCGTCGCCGAGCGAGTGCCGTCTTGGAAACTCCAACGCGCAGAACTGATGACATTGCGCGTTCTCTTCTGTCGCGAATAGATCTAACCAAGGCTCTCCCCATCGCTGAAAGAGGCCTCTCGCCACGTCCGAGTTCAGACGCCATTCGTGATCCACCGAGCACCGACGGCTGAGTTCGTCCGCCCTGGTGTTCAGAGAACCTGCCAGGTGTTGAACCGTCAGAGTCACGCCCTGACGTTCCAGCCATTGCCAGAGGCGCAGAGCCTCCTGGCAAAGGGTCCACGACCCCACACCGCCCTGTTTGTTGCAGTACCACATGGCGGTGGTGTTGTCCGTGAACACCTGCACTACACTCCCGTTGACAAAGGGGAGGAATGCCTTCAGTGCTAGGCGAATCGCCCGCAGCTCCAACATGTTGATATGGAGCCGGGACTCCGCCGGAGACCAGATGCCTCTGATCTCCGCCTCTCCCAAGTGGCCACCCCAGCCCTGGAGGGACACGTCCGTCACAACTACGTGCTCCGGTTGGGGAAGGGAGAGGGATCTGCCTCTGACCCAATCGCGGTCCGTAAGCCACCACTGCAACTGTCTCGCAGTGCCCTCCGAGATCAGGACGTGGTCGGATAGGTTGCCCTGATGCTGGGCCCACTGAAACTTCAGGTCCCACTGCAGAGCCCGCATCCGCCATCTGGCGTGATGCACCAGTAGGATGCAGGAGGCCATCAGCCCCAGAAGCCGCAGCGTCAACCTGACCGAAACCCGGGATAACGGCTGAAAGATGGGAATCAGAGCCTGAATATCCCGGACCCGCCGTTCCGGAGGATAAACCCGAAACTGCGCCGAGTCGAGAACCGCTCCGATGAAAAGGAGCTTTTGAGAGGGACACAGGTGTGATTTCGGCACATTGATGGAAAACCCCAGCTCGTGCAGGAGGTCTGCCGTCATCTGAAGGTGGTGGACGACTGTCTGGGGCGAGCCCGCCTTCAACAGCCAGTCGTCGAGGTAGGGGAAGACTGAAACCCCCAACCGACGCAGATGAGCTGCGACCACCGCCATCACTTTCGTGAACACCCGTGGGGCGCTGGTAAGGCCGAATGGGAGCACGATAAACTGAAAGTGCTCGTGGCCTACCGTGAACCGCAGGTAACGCCGGTGGGCCGGCAGGACGGGGATGTGGAAATACGCATCCTGCAAGTCCAACGCTACCATCCAGTCTTGTGGGTCTAGAGCAGCCAAGACCTGAGCCAAAGTCAACATCTTGAACTTCTCCTTCCGGAGGAAGCCGTTGACGTTCCGTAGGTCCAAGATAGGACGCAGGCCTCCTTTGTCCTTCTTGGGCACCAGAAAGTAGTGGGAGTAGCAACCACACCCTACTTCTGGCCCAGGAACGCGCTCGATGGCCCCCTTGGCCAAGAGGGCCGTAACTTCCTCCTGCAGAAGTGTCAAGTGGTCCCCCGACACACGGTGGTTCTGCGGTGGCATGGCTGGAGGAGTGGACTCGAAGGGGAGGGAGTAGCCCCTTCGGACGAGCTGCAGCACCCACCTGTCCGATGTAATCGCGCGCCAGCGGGAGTGGTGATGGCGAACCCTGCCACCCACTGGCGTCACGTGAGCTCGAAAGCTCGGACTAGGAAGACTTGGAGGCTGCAGCGGGAGGAGGTGTGGACTGACCTCGCCGCTGCCCTCTACCGCCACCACGGCGGAATCCACGGCCGCCACCGCGCTGGGGAGCGTTCTGCGGCGCGTGGCTGGCAGCTCGCGTGGGACCGCCCCTTCCTTGGCCACGAAAGGGGCGAAACGAACCCGTCTGCTGGCGCTGGGTCGAAAGACCCAAGGACTTGGCCGTGACCCTGGAGTCCTTGAAGCGCTCCAGCGCGTGGTCCGCCTTGTCACCAAACAGGCGACTGCCATCAAATGGCATGTCCATGAGGGCATTCTGGACGTCTGGCGAGAAGTTGGCAGATCTCAGCCAAGCATGGCGACGAATCGCCACCGTCGTGGACATAGCCCGTCCCAGCGAGTCGGTCGTGTCAAGACCACACCGGATCGAGTACCGCGCCGCATCCCGGCCTTCAACAAAGGCCCGGGTGAGCTTGTCCCGCACTTCCTGGGGGCATTGCGGCAAACACTCTTCGACCGTATCCCACAGGGAGTGGGTGTAGCGGCCCAAGAGGCACGCGGTATTACAAGACCGCAGTCCAGCGCTCAAAGAGGAAAAGACCTTTTTACCAAATTGGTCATACCGCTTCGATTCCCGATCGGGCGGAGCCGACGGGAATGCGGACTGTGAAGTGGAGGCCTGGATCACCAGACTCTCCGGGGAGGGATGGGTGGATAGGAAGGCAGGGTCGTCCGAGCACGGACGGTGACGCCTGGCAACATTCCGGTCAACCGGCGCACCTGAAGCGGGCCTGGACCAGGTGCCCAAAAGGACATCCGTCAGGGCCTCATTAAACGGCAGCAGAGGCTCCTGAGGGCATGACTGCGGTTTAAACACTTTGGTCAGAATGTTTGGTTTGACCTTCGCGACGGGGAGCTCAAGGCTCAAGGCCTTGGCAGCCCTCAGCAGGACCACTGAATAGGCAGCCCCTGCCTCCGATGCCACAGGGCTTGGCGAGACAAACCCAGGGTTGGGCGAGTCGTCCAGACCACTGGCGTCCCCCAAGTCACCTACCCAGTCCACATCATACTGGCAGGCACGGGATAAAGGGTCCTCAGACCCCTCCCAACCCTCTCCATACTCGTCCTCATCGCCGTATTCTGGGTCGACGATATAGACCTCGGGGTCAATGGGCCCCATCGGCGCCGGATCCGGCGTCGGCCGACAGCGGTCCGACTCCGCGTCAGGAGAGGGAATGGGGGTGGCGCCGCGCGGCGCCGGCGCCGGGGACCCGTCGCCGGCCGGAACCGACGGCGGAGTCACGGCGCCGCGCGGAGGCGGTACCACGGGTTGGCCCAAAGGAACCGACGCCGGAGAGGCCGGTAGACCAGCCGGCGACGAACCTGAGGGGCCCAGCGGCGCCGGAGCCGCCGGCGGCGTCGGGGCAGGAGCACCCGAACCGCTCGGGCCCCCAGACGGGACCGACGGGCCCGCAGGCGCCGTAGGCCCCGCCGGAGGAGACATCGCCCTCATAGCCATGAGGAACTCCTCAATCTCCTCGCGCGACGCGCCTTCCCCAGGGACCGACGGGTATGGGGTAGACGGCGTCGGCGACCCACGCGGGGCCGCGGGGGTGGGGCCACCCGAGCCCCCGGCCGCATCACGCGGGCGTCGGGGGGAGTCGGGGGTGCGATGGCGACGCCCCGACTTCTTGTGGTGCTTACCTGACGAACCGGAGGAATGGTGGCGACTCCCGGAGCGCCCATGGCGGCTCCGCGATCGTTCCCTCGACCGCTCCCTCGACCTCCGACCGGACCGGGACCGCTCTCGACGCGGGGCCGACACTCGGAGCTCGAGAAGCTTGCGGGACCGCTCCCGCCTAGCTTTACCAGTCAAGGCCCGACAGTCGACGCAGGACTCCACGTCGTGGTCCGCGCCCAGACACCGGAGGCAGAGTCGATGGTGGTCGGTGACCGACATCATGCGGTCGCACTCGTCGCAACTCTTAAACCCAGGCATCCTACCGGCACCGTAGAAAGATTTAAGTTAACAAACACTTGGTCAAAAGACCGGAGTACTGCTCTTCGGATCTGCGCTAACTGGCGCGGAAAAAAGAAGAACTGACGTCAGCGCGCGGAGGCGGCGTCTATATACTCCAGCGACGTCATCACGGCGCACGACGCCGACGACGCGGGGACGCCTGCAGACGACGCCTACCGACGCGCAGGGGTACTGCTACGCAAAAGTTTCCGGATCCAGACTGACGCCTGGGGATATTCTAAGGTAAGGAATCTAATACTAACCTGTTTCTTTCAGATTTGCTTGTATTGTAGGAGGATTTGTATCCCTGATAGCCACCTCTTGTCTGCTGGCCTCTTCCTCTGGAGCCCCGAAAGGAAGTATTTCTGTACTGGAGGGTACCCAAGGCTTTTGCGGTCTCCGTATCTTTCTGCCTGTAGCATTTCATCAATATGCTCCCCAAAGAGCAGGTCTCCGTCAAACCGCATGTCCAGTACTTTGGACTGCACCTCCGGCCGGAAGGATGTAGACTTAAGCCATCCCTGGCGCCTAAGGACCGCTGCACCCGCCAGCTGCCGAAATCCTGTTGAGGCGATATCCATCGCCACGTCAATCATTTCCGAGGCGGACCGCTCTCCCTCAAGGAGGATCTTCTTTACCTCTTCTTTCTGCTCCTCTGGCAGTGTGACTAGATATGGGGCAACATCCGCCCACATCTGGCAATTTTAACACCCTAAAAGTGCTAGCGAGTTTGCCGCCCTGACCGTAAGGGCCGACATCGACGAGAATCTTTTCCCGATGTTATCCAGTTTACGGCTTTCCTTATCCGGAGGCGCAGTCAGCGCAGCAGCTGGGTTGTTGGATTTCCGCTGCGCGGCCTGGGTGATAACGGAGTCCGGTTTGGTATGGCCTGTAAGGCGTGCCGGAGCTGAGTCCGGGGCCTTATACTTCTTGTCAAGCCTAATCGGCACTGGTTGCAAAGATGAGGGATTTTTCATTATTTTTACCCCCTGGTCCCAGATGTAATCGATAGTAGTGATTGACCGAACCGTCTTCTTGAATGGCTCTTTAAAGTCATATAGGAAGCAATCCTGAGGTTGCGTGGTCATCTTTATATTGAACCTTGTTGCTGCTCTCTCTACGACATTATGAAATCCCCCGATATTTTCTGGGGGTGATTCCGCCTGAGCCTGGTCTGGGGAAGCCGGACGTTCAATGACATAGTCATCCCACTCGTCATCCTGTATTTCTCCCTCCTCCTGTTGACCTTCTTCATCTTCTCCTACTGCTTCCTCCTCCTCTTCTTCAGAAGACGGTAGAGGAGGCAAAGTCACAGGATCCTGGCGAATGACCAACGGTGGTGGTCTAGGACGAGGAGGAGGAGCTGGTGTGACAAGATTTTGAGGCACCACTGAAGGAGGCGGAGTAGGCGGAAACCGCTGCTTGTAGTCCGCTATGAGGAATTGAAGGTCCGTGACTATTGAGGCCGGGAGGCAAACCATAGGCTGTGGAGGAGGAGGCGGCTGATATTCCTCCTGGCATGGCACTTCTGCCTGACCAAGGTCTTCATAGTCCGAAATCTCTTGGACCTTTCCATTGAGTTGTGAAGGACTTGTTGCAGTGTGGAACAAGGCACCATCATCAGAATCCTCAGTATCCAGTAAGTGGACCGGCAGCAGTGGCTGGACCTTGCTAGGAGACGTAGTCTCTGGCGTCAGCGTACGCGTTGACATCTTGAAGTGTGTATAAATACACTTCAGCCTAGGAGATTCTTCCGTCGACGGGCCCGTCGACGGGGTGGTCATCAGCGGTGGGATGCTGTCAGCCACAGCAGACCTCTCTGTAGTCTTCGTCGACGACGGTGTCGACGACGACGCTACCGTCGTCGACGGCTTCTTCGTCGTCGGCGCTTTTTTGACAGGAATTATTGAGGAAATGGACATACCCGTCGACGACGATGCTGAGGTAGATGTCGACAAGGTGGTGAAGGTTGAAGCTGTCGACATAGAGATGGTTACTGTCGACGCTGTCACTGGCAAGGCAGAAGACACCAGCACAGGCTTCTTGAAGGTGGCTTCCTGAAGAGAAGTCTTAACTGTCATGGCTTTTGGATGACCCTCTGAAGACTTTGGCGTCTTCTTTTGAGGTGGCACATCGGAAGGACTTGGAGATGTCTGTCTTGGCCTTTTGGCAGAGGAGTGTGAGCTCCTGAAGGAACACTCGCTCTCACCTGAGGAGACTGTTTGATCCTTGTCCTTTAGTCTCTGAAGCCACAGAAGCAGGCGACCTTCTCTGTCTTTTAAAGTCTTGACAGAGAAAGTGCGGCAGACCTTACAATCCTTGGCAGAATGTTCAGGATAGAGACAGTAGAGGCAGTCTTCATGTTTGTCATCCACGTGCAGTCTCAGCTTACTACACGAGGCACAGGGTCTAAAGAGCCCTTTTTTAGGAGTGGTAGACATAGCTGCTCTAGCACTCCTCCACAAGATTAATTTTGAAGAGAAAAATATGGAAAGAATCCAAAAATACCAGAAAACTGAGCAGAGCTCAGTGGAGACTCCCTTAGCACGACGTGCGGTAGAAAATCTGAGGGACTAGGGCTCCTTCCAGGAAGGTTCTAGAGGGTGGTAGTAGCTGATTGGCTCCTGGCCAAAGTTTGGTCTTTTTTACAAAAGGACTTGGATAGGTTACTAATGTGAGGCCTCTGGCCTATTAGTATGTATATGTCTATATGACATTACTGTTATTATATACAGGTGACTCCCACCCCGACGACGGGGAATGATTCAGGCATGTGAATCTATGAAAGATACCCATAATACTGGATAATAGAGTTTGTTCTTTACATTCAACTCACCTATGAAAATGACTGCAGTAGCCATCTGGCTGCATGTAGTGCATAAACTAAAATTTGGAACAAAACCTTGTATCCTGTATGCAAGTGTAAAAAGTTAGAGCTACAAAGGCTGGTGCAGAAGCGTGACTAACAACAGATTTCCAATCTTAGAAGTAAGTCCTACTTGGAATAATAAAACTACAGTTCTTCCAAGAAAGGTAGAACATAAAAGTTTAATCAATGTGTTTAGCACATAGCTCACTTACATGCATGTTCACTCTTTTTTCCCTCAATCTATCATTTCCTTCTTTTCTTCCTCAATCTCTGTAGAACGATTGGTGCGAAGTGCAGAAAACAAACACAATGAACACATTAAACAATTGCTATTGCTTGGTTGTATAATCAATGCAGATATGAAATATGAAAAACTACAACTAATATTTCCAGGCCCTTAGAAATTAACCCCTCCCATTTTTCGATAACAAGTTATCATTGTCATTGAAAGATCTCCTCAAACATACATTTTGATTGAATTCTGGTGCTTCTAAACTTAGGCATACAAAAGGGCCATGAAAGCTTATGCCCATGGCACCATATACTATCTGTAATCCCAACCGACTGCTCATGTCATGGATATGAATTTCGTCACACTTTCATACCTTTGAGTAGCAGCCAAAAAGGACCTATGTCTCAAACCTCTAACAGGAAAAGCCACTCTTAGAACGGACTGGAAACCGTTGATGCTTGTAAGGAGCATTTCAAGATCAGCATGCAAATTCTGTACTTGTTACTCATGTTAAAATCTTCAGTATGAATATGTTATTTCCACTATCTTTCATTATGAACATTTTTACTAGAACTATACCATGAAATTAAACATTCCAATAAAAGACAGTGTAATATACACAAATCCGTTAACTCAAAAAAATAGCAAAAATAATGATATGTTATAAAAGGAAAACATAAGGGAGTGTCTGGAGTACTGTACATGCAATTCTATTACCTAGCTTGCTCCTATTCCAAATGAATGGGAACAGACCAAACAGGTGAATCTATGAGGCAAGGCAGTTATGACAACTGATCAGACTGGCAGCAGACATGTAACGAACAAAAGCTTTGAATTGTGAAAAAAAATACCCAAAGCTGTGACACAAATATCTCCCACAATGATGCGTTTCTGGAAATGTAAAGACACGGTCTTAGCTTCTGCAGAAGGTACATGGTCACTGTCATGAAAAGCTACTTACGGAATCGCTCAAAACTGAGCGATCTAAGAGACAATACAATATTCAATTAATTCTAACTTTTTTGCCTGGGGAACTCCCACTTTAAATGGCAATAGAGGTAGCGCCTCACTCCTTCATTTTATTAGGGATTCAGGTTATGAAAGCATTATTCAGGTTTTCCAGATAGAGGTTTTCCAGATAGAGGCCTCAGGAAGAATACCGTTGGATTCATCTGTTGGTTCACATGGAAGTTTGAAATCGATTTATAAATAAAAATTGTGGATGGGTAGAAGAAACACCCAGTCTGACAAAAAATGTGCACTACTTCAATGCCAAGGATCACATCTTCACCTAGGAGAGACATTTCCCACTAGGAAATAAAACAGCAATGTTTGAACCTACGGTTTTGAAAATACTTTGTTCTGTGGAAACTACAGGTGCTAATTGAAAACGTTACTTACCTTAGGGTAATGCTCTTTATGGAGAATACTCAATCTAACTGCAGATTCCTCACCTTGTGCATACTCCCTAAGATAGAGCAAAGGATTTTATTCTTCTTCGGCACCAGAAAATAACAGGTACAACAAAAATTCAGGGTCTCTGATGTTGGCACATCCTCTGTGGCTCCGTTGACCTAGACAGCTAGGACTTCTCCGAGTATGGACAAATGGTCCTCTGAGAGGTGTTGTGGTGTGGTACAGAAAGGGGAGGGAGTAATCGCTGTGTACCATTTGGAGCACCCACTGGGGAGGATTTGAAACTCTACCACCAATGGAGGTAAAAAGTGATCCAGCGTTTCATTGAGAGGTTGTATGCTGCAGAGGGTGATTAGGCGGTTTTGTAGCAGTTCCAGAGGTTAGGGCAGAGGGTTGGGTAGATTGTTGCCCCTGAGAGCCTAAACGCTGGCATTCAGATCCCTGCTCTTTGCCTCTGCCTCAAAACACTTGGTTGGCTTCGTACTGCCTCTGCTGGTTCCCCTTTACAAAGCCTTGAACGGGGTGAGACTGCTGGAGAAGCTTCCGTACAGGTGGTGCCAGCCCAAGAAAGCACACTGTTGCTTCGCTTTCCTTAAAGCGCTCTAGGGAGGAGTCTGTTTATTCTCCAAAGAGAAGAGTGCCATTCAATGGCATGTTCATGAGTGACTGTTGGACATCACTTGAAAATCTGGTGAAGCGTACCCAAGAGTGGCGCCAAAGCACCATACTGGTTCTGACTGCAGTACCTAGTCAGTCAGTAGTGTCCAGGTCTGACTTTTTGGAGTACTCTGCAGTATTTTGGCTGTCTTAAGTGAGGCGCTGATAGTTAGGTCGATCTTCATCTGGGATCATTGGCAAGATGTCCACCTCCATGTCCCACAACACATACGAGTAGCTCACCAGGAGACAGCTGGAATTAACAGATCTTAAAGCAAGGCTAGCCAAGGAGAACAAAAGTCTCCATACATTTTGACCCTTTATGTGTAAGGAACATATTAAGTTTCAGTAGGCTGGTAGAGGCCTGTACCATGAGGTTTTCTGGTGAAGGATGCTGGAGGAGGAAGGGAGGATCCCCCATGGCAGTACTGATCTGCATTGCAATCTTCACTGGAGGGCAAGATTCCAGTTTTCCCAAGAGTGTGTCCTTGAGGGCCTCGTTGAAAGAGAGGAGAGGTTCTTACCTTATTTGCCTTGTCCTGTTAGGGCGTATGTATTGACCTCAGGGTGAGGTCTAAAACCTCTGATGATCTCCCAATGACAGAGGCGAAGGACATAAACACTTGTGTAGTTACATTGGGAAAGGGTGAGCTAAGACCTGTGCTAGGCAATGTGTTTAAGCCAATGGCATCATGACTCTCTAAGAATAGATTTTCGGTGTCATATGAGGTACTGGATCTATCATTGGTATGTTTATGAAATTCTTGCGGAAATAACTCTGGATTAGAGTGTGGGTATATGCCAAGCCTGTGCGACATCGATAGAAGTCTCCTAGGGTTCACTACTGAATCCAACAGATCTATCGTCGACCCCAAATAAGTTAGCAACATCTGTGGTGACGTCACTGTTTGGGGATGCAGCATGGGCAGTAGTGCCATAAGGGGTATCAGCGTTGGATCTGAAGCCAGAGCTGTTCTCGAATGAGGTCAAGTGGTGCAGTCGGCATGGAGGATGGATACGCCGGCGGTTCCATTTATTATCCTTGAGGCTCGAAGGCATGCCAGATTCAGTCCACAGCCTTCTTAAGCTCTCTTACTTTCTAGAGTATTGTTGCAGGCCAGGGGACTCAAGCTGCATTGGAAGGAGGGTCAGAACCGGTTCTGGGACTGAAGAACGAGTTCCCATCCTCGAGGTACCCAGGGCGACGTGTGACTTTAAATGGAGGAAGTGGTGGGACATAAGGGAGCCGTGTTTAGACTTCTTGTATTTCTTCTACATTTTGGACCTATCTAAGGATCTAGATATCAATGAGGAGAGTTCACAAGATCGGCCTTGGGAGCAACAGCCCTCGACTTCAACCAGAACATGTCCTTCTTCAACTTTCGGACATGTTCCATGATGTATAATTTGGCCTCACAGTCTCGGATGGCCTTCAGGTTCTTCTTGGCATATTTGCCGTACGACGCCGAGTTGTGCCTGGAGCCCAGAAACCTAAGACAGACCTTGTAAGGGTCAATCACCAACATCTGCTTGTGGCAGTCCTTGCACGGTTTGAAACCGGTGACTTTAGGAGACATGACCTTAGCACACTGAGCAAAAAATTATGATTTGTTTTTGCAAAGAAAAATTCTGTAAAGTCTGACAGAACTCGGGGGAGCAAGCTTTGGATCTGCGTCAGAACAAACGTAAAGAAAAGAACTGACGTTGACATGCACAGATGGCCATCTAACGATGCGCAAGGGAATGCGGAAAGAATTCTCAGGATCTTGTCTGGTGCCCGGGGGTATTCACAAGGTGACAACTCCAATACTCCCCAGCCTAAAACATCAGACAGGAAAATAAATTGAGCCCAACCAACCAAGGCCCCTGATGATCTTTATTATGTCAAACAATCTTTACTGAACATGCGAATCATCTCTGCAAAGCCACCTTTTACCATTCTGCCATCAAATGTAAGGAAAGCCTTCTTCAAGGAAGTCCTGAACTGTGACAATCCCAAGTCAGACCCTCCTGTCCTATCTTAATTGACATGAGCAATGCCATCAATCACTTCTTCACTAGGAAGAACTACAGGATCACAATTTTCATTGAATACCACAAATAGACAGCCACTTAACTACAATTCCCCATCAAAACACCTGCAAAAGGACAATCTTCAAACTAATCTCACATAGTGACCTCCCCTGACATCTTCAAATATCTATGGCCACCACCAACAAAGATGACGTACTACACTTGAACATAATGGAATTCAATGCAAAAGTGGAGGCAGCACCAGGGATGAAGTCACAAACTGGTCACTTTATTTGAAAAAGAGTTCTTTATTTTTCTTCATGCAAACACTCGACAACAGCCAACCCGTTTCGTTCCTATAAAAGGAACTTCCTCAGGGCAAGAAAAAAGTGTACAGCTAGATCCGTACAGTGGACCCAGACTACTGACATTTGGACGAAATAAACCCAGTCTTTTTATTTCTGAAACCTTTTTATCTCTGATTTCTTATTATTTCGATCTATCTCTCTCAGAATTGTACACAGGCATAGTTAGACAAAACGGGTATAATATGTGCAGGCCGAAACCTCCAGCTCTAAAAGGCCATCGCCTTTGTCACACCGTTGTAACGCTAAAACTTCGCAGTCCCGCAGTAGGTAGTACAACTTCTACCCGGGGTTTAGAGTCAATTGTGGTGGGTTTAAAAGAATGTGGTTCCACCAAGAAAGTCAAATGTGCTATAACAGTCTCGCCACACAAAGGTCTGTACTGTACGTCCTTATGTCAATAGCCACAGAAGATCATGATAAATATCAGAGACCTACTAACGTCACAGAGCCCTGGTCCGTAGGTCGCAGGCCCAAGATCACTCAGTGGAAATGCCTACGCAATCTTAACATCTTTAATGCCACCCTCAACCAAGGCATCTTCGCAGAGGACTGCAAAACAGGACAAATCCTCCCCCTGCTAAGAAAAAAACAGTGAACCTAACCAATCTTGACAAATACTGCTCACTCACAAGCTTCATTTCATAGCAAAAATCATAGAAAGGGCATTCTCCAATCAACTATACAACTGAATCAGTAAGAACAACCTCTTCTAGGATTACCAATCCATTATTAGCCTATACTGCTGTACAGAGGTGGTTTCCCTTGATGTGGTGGATGCTGCAATCTAGATCACAGATAAGAATGACCCCTGATTCCTGATTATACTTGATGCGTTGCAGCCTTTGCACAGGGGACCACCAAATACACATCCACACACTGCAAACATGCATAGATTTCACCAACACTGTCTTAAGTGTTTCACTTCCTTCCTCACCAATCACCACGATTGCATCCATACGGGAACCTCAACATGTGAAAGGACAACATGCAAAAAGGACAACTTAATTACCTTCGGTAACACCCTTTCTGGTAGAAAGAGACTATCAAACTACAAATTCCTTATGTTGTGAATTTCCCCAAGTGTCAGACTAAATCCGTAAACTTTCAAAGCAATACCCTGTTGTTTGGCTCTGTGTCAGATCGATTGTGACGTCGGGCCCTCATACCTGCGCCACCTCTGCTTGCTAAGTTTATTTCTGATTCCACCCGCACCGTCGGTCATGGAGCCAATAGAAATCAGAACTGCTATGTGCAGACTTAGGATCTTATTCACAGATTGTAGGAGTCCATTCTGCAGAACGGGGAGGATGGTGACGAATCTTAACTTAGATAAAGTCTCTACAAGGAAAGGAGATATGGAAGGTCAGTAACTTGTCCTTTTGATAGAGACTTCTAACAGCAGATTCCTCACCTTGTGAACAGATAACAAAGCAATGCCTTCCCCCCAAGTGGTGGGTCTGTGGTATGGCTCAAACCACTAAATCCTGCAGGACAGATTGGACAAAGTGCCCGTCCCCCCCGTCCTGGCAATAGTGCGTGTAAACCTATTGAAGACGCTCACGTAGCGGCCTGACAAATGTACAGAACCAGCACAGCAAGCGCCAGTGCAGTGGTGGCAGCATTTGCCCGACTGGAATGAGCGCATACACCTTCTTGGGGTTCCTTCTTGGCCAGTTCATGGCAGATCTTAATGTATAAAACACGAGGGAACCTACTCCGATTCACCAAGTTGCACAGCCACATATCCAAATGAATCAAATGAATTAAATTCAGATAGTGTAATCCTCTGTTTACCCATGTTTTCCACTTTTACTTTAAATCTTTATTTTTTTCCATATTTATTCATATTTGTTTTACTCATTCCAGTGTTTGGCGACCATATTCACATAAGCACAGGAGCGCCATTAAGTTCCACATGTCACAATTTTATTCAAAGTCACCCAATGCATTTCGGGATTAAAAATCCCTTCGTCAGGGGCATTGTGACTTATGATGAGATACGACCCATATTATGAAACAGTACTTGCAAAATGCCCATTTTATTTTAAACAGCATGCCGAGTTCCACAACACATCAATATTTCATTGCCTGCCGAGGCACGCTTTTCCTTTCGATGAGAAGCTGCAGCAAAAACAGAGGATTAAACTATCAGAATTTAAATTCATTTGATTCATTCGGATATGTGGCTGTGCAGTTTGGTGAATCGGAGTAGGTTCCCTCGTGTTTTGTTAATATTGCAGCGCAATGGGGCGGAGCGCGGACAAGCTTGCACACCTTTAAAGTTCTGAATTGGTTTAAATACTGACAAATTGGATTACGACGGTGTGCATCTCACCATCTCCAATGTACAATAGATCTCAATGCATAGCATATTCCATCTAGAGATGGTTCACTTAGGGACAGCTGTAGGAAGGTAGGATCCTTCTAGCATGGTTACCCCCACTTTTGCCTGGTGTCAGTGTTTTTTAACTAGTCTGCTGGGATCCTGATACTCAGGACCCCAGCAACTGATCTTTCTCCCCTAAACTGACATGGTAAGTACTTTGGTACCTCCACAATTGGCTACTGGTGTACCCTTGTAAGTCCCTAGTACATGGTACTAAGGTACACAGGGCATAGGTACACCGGGGTCTCCCATGGGCTGCCGCATGATTTTTGCCCCCTATGGGAGCCCACTTAAACTGTGACTACCGGTCTGCCATTGCAGCCTATTTGGGTTAGTGCTTGCACCTCTCACAGCAGATATATGTTTCCTTATATATGAGCTCACTACACTTTAGTTTAAACCTATAAGCCACCCCTATGGCAGGCTTTTCAGCCCTGAGGCAGGGTGCTTGGCTATAAGCATGAGGGTGCCCTTGCATGAGCGGGACAACCGTACAAACCTGGAGTCGATTCGCCAGGCTTTGTAAGTGCGTCAGCTGATAGTGAACATCAGTCATTATGAGATGTTTAACTATATAGTGGCTGCACCGAACCCGGTCCTGTTTAGTAACAAACATGTTGGAATCATACCCCAACAACGATTCCAGTGTTGGAAGTATGATCCCATGTACTAGGGGGCTCCTTTCGGAACCCCCGTTACTCCCAGTAACTGCCTTTGAGGGTCTACAAGCAAGCTAGTGCTGTTGTTGAACACAGGCATGATTCTGCTCTCCTGCTACTGAGCCGAGCTCAAACAGGGAAAGGTAGAACAATAGGTTTCCTGTCACCGGGAAGAGTGACCACTTAAAAGACAAGACTTAGTATATTGGGCTGGGGTGGGGACACTTGGGTGGGGACACTTGCCAGTGCCACTAGACTGCTTTGAATGGCACATTTGGAGTCCTCCTTGCATGCTCTAGTTAGAACCAGTTCAGGAAGCCCTAAGCTCCCGCTCTGGTGCACATGTGAACAAAGGACGTGGGGGTGTCCTTCCCACCGTCCAGCCCCTCCTCTGGAGGGAGATATCGAAGTTGTTCCAATCCTTTCCTTAGGGTACTTAAGGGCGTAACCTGTGGGTGGGTCCTTAGATTAGTTGTGGGACAAGACTCAACCCATGAACTACGTCGCTCTTCTCTTGTCTCGACACATGGACTTCGACTGGAACAGAGACTGCACCAAGGAAGATTCCTGCTGCTCCTAGTCTCGCTGTTCTTCAAGTGTTCCTCGTCCTCTGTGTCTGTCCTTCTTCCAGGTTCTTCAACAGACCTGTGGGCAGCAAGGATACCTGAAGAAATCTCCCTTGGAGTGAAGGAGTCACTCCCCTGCATTTGCAGGCACCGCAACAAAGCAGACCGGTCTGCTGCTCCTGTCGTCCTACGGACTTTCCGAGAGTCAGTTACATAGGTGGTGGTTCTGTAACTCCTTCAAGGTCTAACCTGTCCTCTCTGCAACTTTGAGGCCAGTGTCCTCTGTCAGAACCGCTGAGACCAAACCGATTTGCCATTGACAAGGCGTGTTGGCTCTGTACTCCAGAGATCTTTGGGCTACAAGAAACTCCAGCCTCCAGTATCTCCTCCCTCGAATATAATCACCCTCACTGCATCCTCTGCACCATGGTCCTTCATCTTTGCGGAGCTGCTCAAGGTCCTCTTGCAACTCCTGTGCCGAAGGCCTGTGGGTCCTCCTGAGGGTCTTCCCTTGCTTCAGTGGGCTCTCCTGCTTGCTCTGGGCCTGCACTGACTCTCCTGCTGTTGGTAAGTCCCTTGGACCTTGCTGGTCCCAATATTGCTCCTTTTTCGTCTTCCATGCCAGTTGTGGCTACCAAGGCTTGTTGGTGCTCCCACCAGACACCAACCTCCTGGTTCTCAACTTCCAACGTGGGACAGCGCTGCATGCCTACTTGTCTTCCTCAGCGTCGCCTGGTGATCACAGCTGTAGCGACAAGGTCATCGTCATCACTTCTGCGACTTCTGACATGAGAGGGCATTGCTCTTCTGTGCCTCTTGGTCACTTCTGAGAGGCATAGACTCTGTTCCCTCCGCTTGCAGGTTCTTATCTTCAGGAATCCACCCTTGGATTCCACTGGCCTCTTGCACAGTCTTCACCAGTGGCTTCTTTTATGAAGTCCTCTATTGTGGTCTACAGCGGTTTCTGGCGTTACTTTGCACCTATGTACCCGGCTTCCCTGGTGTAGGTATCCTGGTTCCTGGAGTGTGAACATGTGGGGAGACTCTCCAACCTTCTGTAATCCATGGGGATTCTTCAGGGTCCATTGGGAAGGTACCTTCTTCTTCAAAACTGAAACCTCGACTTTCCTGTTGGCTTCTATTGAGTATGCAGCTGTGTTTCCACACTGCACCCCGCCTCTGTGAGGTTCCTGGGTACCCACCTTTTTGCGTAACAGTACCCTTGCGCGTCGGTAGGCGTTGTCTGCGGCTCCGCGTCCGTCGTCGGCGCCGTGATGACGTCGTCGGAGTACTTAGACGCTGCCTCCGCGTGCTGACATCAGTTCTTAGACACAGCTTTTCCACGCCAGAAGCGCTGAGCCATGTAAAAAACCAACACTGGTGCCATTGAAACTAGGGCCCTGAAAGGAGATAACCCTAACCCTAGATATCGGTTCGCAGAACGGGGAGGATGGGTGGGTCGGTAAGGAAACTAATACTAACTAATGTCTCTTACAGATATATCGTTACACAAGTAGTAACTTGTGCATCTGAAAGAGACACATTAGTATTAGATTCCTTACCTTGGTGGGTCTGCGAACCAATAATCACACCAGAAAGTCCTGGAGGACAGAACGGCCAAAGAAGCCATCCCTCCGGACTTGGCTGTCCAGGCAGTAGTGTCTTGCAAACGTGTGCAGCGATGCCCACGTAGCTGCCTGACAGATGTCTTGTAAGGGCACTCCCCGGCCCAGGGCAGTTGTAGTCGCCGTGGCTCGGGTGGAATGAGCCCGCAATCCAACAGGGGGCTCCTTTCTAGCCAAGGAGTAGCATGCCTGGATACACAAGAAGATCCACCGGGAGATGGTCCTCTTGTGCACCGCTTTCCCCTTCTTAGCGCCCACGTAACCAATAAAGAGTTGGTCATCCACCCGGAATTGGCGTGTGCGATCCAAATAGAAAGAGAGCGCACGTTTTGGGTCCAGACGGTGGAGCCGCTCTTCCTCTTTAGAGGGATGCGGTGGCGGAAAGAAGGTTGGCAAGGTGATAGACTGCCCGATGTGGAAGGCTGTGACAACCTGGGCAGGAAAGATGGCTTAGTCCGCAACACAACCTTGTCCGGATGGACAGAAAGGAAAGGGGGTGTACATGAAAGAGCCTGGAGCTCACTCACTCTCCGGGCAGAGGTGATGGCAACCAGGAAAGCAGTCTTCAGAGTTAGAAGACGGAGAGGACAGTTATGAAGTGGCTCAAAGGGAGCGCACATCAGAAATGTAAGAACAAGGTTCAAGTCCCACTGAGGCATCACAAACGGAACAGGAGGGAATGTGTGTGTGATGCCCTTTAGAAATCTATTTACAATAGGGGACTTGAACAAAGAAGGTTGATCAGGCAGCCTTAGAAAGGCTGAAAGGGCAGAAAGGTAGCCCTTGATAGTACCCAGAGCAGAGCCCTGCTGGGCAAGAGAAAGAAGGAAGAGAAGAACCTCAGAGAGAGGGGCAGCAAGACGTCAGGGCCTGACAGTCGGAGCAGGCCTTGACGTCGTGGTCGAGGTCCAGGCAATGAAGACACCGGCGGTGGGGGGTCGGTAACTGACACAAGTCGGCGCAGGGTTTAAACCCGGGCAACCCTACCGGCACCGTCGGAGTCGTTGGACTTCGAAAAGGATCAAAAATGATCGAAAAAGTTTAGTAAAAAATTGACTAAGGGGTACCACTTTTTCAGGATCTGTGCTTGCTGCCGCGCAAAAAAGAAGAACTGACCTCAGCGCGCGAGGGCGGCGTCTAAGTACTCCGTTTAAGTACTCCGGTGACGTCATCCTAGCGCCAACGACGCCGACGGACGCGAAGCCGCAGGGGTACTGCTACGCAAAATTTTCCGGATCCAGTCTGACGCCTGGGGATATTCTAAGGTAAGGAATCTAATACTAACCTGTTTCTTTCAGATATTATATATAGACACATATATACCTATAAGTCACTCCTATGGCAGGCCTTAACAATCCTGGAGGCAGAGTGCTTGGTTTTATGTGAGATGGTGCTCTAGCATGAGCTGAGCCTGTCTGCAGCTTTCGGAACCATGTCCTTATAGCTGTTCTATGATATGGCCATACCATATACTCTTAAGTGCATTATAATCCTCGCGATTAATGCTAACTTTGGTTTGGCTTTATCAAAACATGTCTTGTAAGCGGTCATACGCTTTGGAATACTACCTCCCCACCAGTTCTGGTGGCGGGGATAGCATTCCACCCTTCTAGAGGGAGAAGACATGTAGTTGTAGCTTTACCCGGTTAAAGTTAAACAGAGCCTCAGCATCACAAAATGGATGCTGCTGCCACAGACACGAGTCTGACCTCCTGCTGCTGGACGAAACTCCGGCAGGGGAGACCTGGACAATAGGTTTCCTGTCTTGGGAGGTGCTGGCACTTCCCCAGACAGCCTGTAGTGTATTGGGGCAGGGTGGGTGGAATGAAATGAGACACTGCCTGGGGCACACAAGGGGCTCCATGCATAGCCCGGTTCAAACCAGTTGCTGGGGCACTCCAGTCCCAACTCTGGCGCAAAACTGGACAAAGGGAAAGGGGTGTAACCACCCCCTTCCCAGGTTCCACCCATAGGAGGGACCAAGCAGGTAATCAAGCCCCTTAGATTAGTATAAAGCTAGGAGCTGATTCTAGAGACTTTAGATTATCCTGAACTGAAACTCTGAAACGAAACTCTGGACCTTTGACATTCTACTGCAACTAGAAGACTGAAGAATCTCCCTTGTGGTCAAGGAGTGACCACCCTGTGCAAACAGGCACCACCAGTAACTTGCCGGTTTGCTTCGTCGACGCTCTAGCCGGAACCCGACGACCTAGCGACGCAGCCTCTGGACTTCCAGACTTCTCTGACTCCGACCCACATCCACAGCAAAGCTTAGACCCGCGGCGGACACGAGAGATGTGGGACCGGACATCCTGCAGTACCTGAGGCGTCCTCGAAGTTGTGCATTGCGGTTTGAGAAGCCCCAACCCCGAGCAGTAAGTGCACCGAAGCTCAGCCCTCCACACTCCACGAGTGTCGCGTGGAGCCTGTGCCTGCATTTCTCCTCGACGCGTCTTCGCGGTTGCTAGCCCGTTGGCTAGTTGCCCTCCGGAAGACATCACCTTGAATCAACACCGCTTGCCTGGTTGCTCTGGGCTTGCTCCTGCTTTCCTGTAAAGGGGAAGCTCCCCAGACCTTGCTGGTCTGAACAAGAAGCCCATCTTCCATTTCTGCCTGGGGTGCCTTTGCCAAGGCTTGTTGACTCCAATCCGGAAGCCGACACCGCCAACAGCGAGATCCTTCGTGGGACAGTCCGTATCCAGCTCCTGGTCGTCGTCGACGCCTCCTGGACCACTTGACTGCAGAGACATGCTTCGCATCCTCACCTGATTGCAGCTCGACATTGGCAGGTTCCTTCCTGGTTCCTTTCCGGTCACTGGCTAGTGACCCAGACTCTGTCCCCTCTGCTTTCAGGTTCTTCTCGACTCCGATCCACCCTTGGATTCACCCGGACATCTTCCTCATGGTCGCCTGCAGCATCTTCTTGCAGCTCTCCATAGGATTCGACGACGAAACCCGACACAAAAGAACACCTATGCACCCGGCTTTTCTGGGTGAGGTAACTCGAGTACTCCGGTGCTCCCGTGGGTAACAACATACTCCACCCGGAAGTGTCCGAAATCAACTACTTTGCAAACTTTACGTTCCCATTGAACGTCTATGGTAACCCGCGTGTGTATTTAGACACTACACACGCATCCTATGGGCCTCCTACTTCCATTCCTTTGGTTGGTCAGTGTAACCCTAACAATTTCCTAGGCCCTAGGCCTACTCACCTTTCCTGAAGTGGTTCTTATACCACTTCTTTAGTATATGGTTCGTGAGGTCCCTACGGCAGAATTGTATTTGTGCAACTTATAGTATGCTTATTGAGTAACTTGTGCTGTATTCCAAACTCTGACCTCATAAAGAGTGCAGAGGGGTTGTGTTAGTAATAAATACATATATGTTTGATATATACCTTGTGTGGTGTCCTTTCATTTGGTATTCAAGGGATTATTATTGGTAAAACAATTGGCTTTACATGCTCTCTGAAGTGTTAGCCTAAGACTGCTTTGTCCATGCTACCACTAGGATAGCTGGTCTATAAGGTTGACTTTACAACCATCACCATAAGGGTTGTTTGGACTGGTGCAAGGTGCTCACTAGAAAAGTGAACATCATATACCAGGCCAACTTCTCACAACGTGTGTGTAATGCCTTTCAGGAAACGGTTACCAACCGGGGATTTAAAAAGAGAAGGCTGATCAGGAATCCTCACAAAGGCGGAGATGGCAGAAAGATAACCCTTGATAGTGCCCAGAGCAGGACCCTGCTGGGCCAAGGAAAGAAGGAACAGAAGAACCTCGGAAAGAGGGGCAGAAAGGGGATCCACAGCCTTTGCTGTGCACCATGCCACAAACTTGTTCCACCTGCAGGCGTATACCGTTTTAGTGGAAGGACGCCTGGCTGCCAGGATCACATTACAGACTTCAGGAGGAAGGTTGAAAGCCGTCAACTGTCGCCGCTCAAGCTCCACGCATGGAGGTGGAGGCTGGACAGGTTCGGGTGGAGGACTGTCCCCTGCTGCTGCGACAGAAGATCCTCCCAAAGAGGCAGACTGGTCGGGAGATCGATGCTCATACTGAGTAGCTTGTGATAACATACTCTTCGAGCCCAGCCTGGAGCCACAAGAATAACTTGGGCCCGGTAGCGCCTGATCTTCTTCAGCACTCTGGGCAGAAGTGGTATAGGCGGAAAGGCGTACAACCCCACTCGTGATGAAAAGCGTCGCCGAGCGAGTGCCGCCTTGGAAATTCCAACACGCAGAACTGATGACATTGCGCGTTCTCTTCGGTGGCGAATAGATCTAACAAAGGCTTTCCCCACTGCTGAAAGAGACCTTGCACCACGTCCGAGTTCAGACGCCACTTGTGATCCACCATGCACCGGTGGCTGAGTTCGTCTGCCTGGCGTTGAGAGAACCTGCCAGGTGTTGAACCACCAAGGTAATGCCTTGATGTTCCAGCCATGTCCAGAGGCAGAGAGCCTCCTGACATAGGGTCCACGACTCCACCCCACCCTGTTTGTTGCAGTAGCACATGGCGGTGGTGTTGTCCGTGAACACCTGCACTACACTTCCTCGAACAGAGGGAAGGAATGCCTTCAGTGCAAGTCTGATCGCCCGAAGCTCCAGAAGGTTGATGTGGAGCCGGGACTCTGCCAGAGACCAGAGGCCTCTGATATCCGCCTCTCCGATGGCCTCCCCATCCCAGGAGGGACGCATCCGTCACCACTGTGTGCTCCGGTTGGGGAAGGGACAGGGATCTGCCATTCACACAATCGCGATTCGTGAGCCACCACTGCAAATGTCGAGCAGTGCCCTCCGAGATCTGGACATGATCGGACAGGCTGCCCCGTTGCTGCGCCCACTGGAACTTCAGGTCCCACTGCAGAGCCCGCATATGCCATCTGGCATGTTGCACCAGCAGAATGCAGGAGGCCATCAGGCCCAGGAGCCGGAGGGTCAACCTGACTGAAACCCTGGATAGAGGGTGAAAGATCAGAATCATAGCCTGAATATCCCGGACTCGCTGAGAACTTCTGAGAGGGACTCAGGTGGGACTTCGGCACTTTGATGGAGAACCCCAGCAAGTGCAGGAGGTCAGCCGTAGTCTGAAGCAGGGTGACGACTGCTTGGGGCGAGCCTGCCTTCAACAACCAGTCGTCGAGGTAGGGGAAGACTGATACCCCTGACCACCGCCATCCCTTTCGTGAACACCCGAGGGGCACTGGTAAGGTCAAAGGGGAGAACAGTAAACTGGAAATGTTCCAGGCCCACCGTGAACCGCAGATAACGCCGGTGGGCCGGCAGGACGGGGATGTGAAAATATACATCCTGCAAGTCCAATGCTACCATCCAGTCTCCAGGGTCGAGGGCAGCCAAGACCTGAGCCAGAGTTAGCATCTTGAACTTCTCCTTCCGGAGGAAGCGATTGACGTCCCGGAGATCCAAGATAGGACGCAGACCTGCTTTGTCCTTCTTGGGGACCAGAAAGTAGTGGGAATAGCAACCACTCCCTACTTCTGGTCTAGGAAAGGTACTTAATGGCCCCCTTGGCCAGGAGGGCCGGTACTTCCTGTTGGAGAAGAAGCAAATGATCTCCCGACATGCGGTGGCACCGAGGTGGCATGGCCGGAGGGGAGGACTGAAAGGGAAGAGAGTAACCCTGACAGATTATCTACAGCACCCACTTGTCCGAAGTGATCTCGCGCCAGCAGGAGAGGTGGTGGTGGATCCTGCCACCCACCGGTGTGGGGTGCTCCCAGAAGCTCAGATTAGAAAAGCCTGGAGGCGGAAGCAGTGGGGGTGGATGTGGACAGACCCGCACGCCGGTTCCTCCACCTGCCCTTACGGAAACCGCGACCACGGCCACGCTGAGGCTGGGTCTGCACAGGCCTGATGGAGGGGCATGCCTGGGTGCCCCTGCCCTGGCCATGAAATGAATGAAAACCAGGAGTGGCCAGGTTTTTAGTAGAAAGACCCAAGGACTTGGCTATAGCCCGCGAGTCCTTAAAGTGCACTATGAGCCTTGTTGACAAACAGGCGGGTGTAATCAAAATGCATGTCCATGAGTGAGCTCTGGACATTGGGCAAAAACCCAGTCGAACGCAACCAGGCGTGGCGCCGCAACGCCACAGATGTAGAAATCGCCCTGCCCAGTGAGTCGGCGGTGTCCAGCCCACACCGAATGGCAAACTTAGCCGCATCCTTACCCTCAGCAATTGCCTGAGAAAGGGCAGCCTGCACCTCCTCAGGACACTGAGGCACCACCTGAGCAACGGCATCCCACACCGTGTGGGAGTAGCAGCCCAACAAGCAGGCGGTGTTCACCGACCGCAGCCCCAGGCTGGCTGAAGAGAACAACCGCTTCCCAAAGTGGCCCAGCCTCTTAGAGTCTTTATCCGGCAGGGTCGTGGGAAAGACACTCTGCGACGTCGAGGCCTGAATGACCAGGCTCTCAGGTGTAGGGTGAGTGGTGAAGAAGGCGGGGTCACCAGGCGCCGGTCGGTGGAATCTGGTGACGTTTTTGTCCATCGGGCCCCCGTGGCTGGCCTCGACCAAGTGCCAAAGAGGACCTCTGCAAGGGCATCATTAAAGGGGAGCAGCGGCTCCGCCGAAGTAGACGCTGTCTGGAGCCCCTCAGTGAGGAGGTTGGTCTTGAGGGCCACTGTGGGGAGGTCAAGGTTGAGCGCCTCAGCACCATCGTGTAGGAGGCACCCTCCTCCATCGTAGGCGGGGGAGAGGCGAATCCTGGGTCAGAGGAGACATTGAGGTTGCCTGCATCTGCCAAGTCGTCCACCCAATCCAGCTCGGAGTCACATTGCCGAGCAAGCGGGTCCTTGGACCCCTCCCAGCCGTCATCCGCCTCTGGCATAGAGGAGATTGGTTGCGGCAGCAGAGCTGGAGCCGGAGAGGAGACGATCAGCGTCGGGAACGGCATCGGCCGGGGCCGGCTCCCAATGTGGATCCCATGCCGGAACAGAATGGTCCGGGAACCGGGGCAAAGGTGTGATAAGCGGCAACCAGTGCGGCGCCTGGGGCGGAGATGAGGGTGGTACCGGAGCAGGCAACACCGCACCTCGTGGCTCCATGGCCAGAGCTGGTGGCTGTAGGAGAGTAGGGTCTGCAATCCTATGATCACCCAGATTTTTGCTTTTTGCTTCACTGGTTTACGACTTTCCCTTGCTGTGGGCCTGCTAATGAGACCCACAGCCTAGCTGTTCTCTCTATTCCAAATTGTACCCAGGTACTGAATTGGCACTGGGCCCTCTCTTGTGTCCCTGTAACCAGGGCAGAGGTGTACCCAGAGGTCTCCCAGGGGCTGCAGCATGTATTATGCCACCCCTGGGCTGACTAACTAAAACAGACACAACTGGCTGCTTGACAGCTGGGGCAAGGTGGTGTACACACCCTTTGCTTTAGATATAGTATTCCTATGTGTAACCCTAAAATGGACACATATATTCCTATCAGTCACTCCTATGGCAGGCCTTATCAATCCTGAAGGCAGAGTGCTTGGAATAATGTGAAATGGTGCTCTGGCGTGAGCTGAGCCCGTTTGCAGCTTGCGGAACCAAGTCCTAATAGCTGTTCCATGATAACGCTATACCATATACTCTTAAGTGCATTATGTACCTCGCGGTCAAATGCTAACTTTGGTATAACATTATCAAAACATGTCGAGTAAGGTGTCATACGAATTGGAATACTAACCCCTCGCCAATTCTGGCGACGGGGTTAGCATTTCACCCTTCTAGAGGGACACGACATGTATGTAACTGTGAACCCCGGTTAAAGTTAACTCAAGCCTCAGCTCAACAAAATGGATGCTGCCACCGAGACACAAGTCTGCCCTCCTGCTGCTGGGAGTCCTTCCAGCAACGGAGGCCTGGACAAAGGGTTTCCTGTCAGGGGCGGTGCCAGCACCATCCCAGACAGGATTTTGTGTATCCCAGGTAGGCAGGGCTTTAGAGGAAGGTGACTGCAAGTGGCACCCCGGTGCTCACTGTGCATAGGCCGGCTCAAACCAGTTCTGGGGGCACACCAGCCCCTGAGCTGGGGGGAGACCGGACAAAGGAGAGGGGTGTAACCACCCCCCTCCTAGTCCCACCCATAGGGCAGGACTTAGTCGCTTGCCAGCCCCTTTTCTCAGGATAAAGGTAGGAGCAGGCCCCCTTCCAAACTTGATCATCTTTGAATCCTGAAACTACTTTCTACGAAAGGAACTCAAGACTTCTTCCTAAGATTTCTCCCTTGTGACTAAGGAGTAGTCACCCTGCACCCGCAGGCACCATCCAAGCATCGCGGTTTGCTGTAAGTCTCTCCTCCGGATCAAGACTGCCCAGCTCGACGAGAACCGGCTTCCCTGGCACCTCTGACCTCTACCTGCATCATCAGCCCAGCTGAGATTCGTGGGTGTGACGAGACATCGAGGGACCGGCCATCTTCAGGACTGCACGACGCTTGCTCAGCACGACCGCCGAGGGATCCTCGAGTGAGTGCTTTAGGGGTTGAGAAGCCCTAACCCTGAGCAGCTCCAGCACCGAAGTCCAGCCCCCCAGCATCCACGAGATCTGCGTGGGGCCCTTCTGCTCTTTGCTGCTCACCGCGTTGTCCGGCTACTTGCCTGCTGGCTTGTGGCCCTCTTGACGACGCACCACGACGACAACACCGCTGGTCTGGTTGCTCCAGACTGGCCCTTGCTCCCCTCCAACAGAGGAGCACCCCGAACCCCCCTGGTCCACTCCAGACGCCATTTTGAGTCCACCGCGTGGGCTTGCATTTGCCAAGAGTTGTTGCCCCAATCCTGGGTCCAGCGACGTCGACAGCAGATACCTTCGTGGGACAGCTCGAACCTCCATCCTGGTCGCCGACAACGCCTCCTGGTCCGAGAGACTGCAGAGCCCAGCGTCGCCCACTCACCTGGTCGAGGTGACTTCGTCCGGTGCCATCCTGGTGCCCACCTAATCACTGGCTAGTGATTCAGAACTTGGTCCCCTCTGCTTACAGGTCTCCTTCTTCACCGATCCAGGCTTGGATCCCTCCGAATCTCTTCACTGGTCGCCTGCCAGCAACTTCTTCTTTCAGGCTCCATAGACTGCAAAGAGGATTCCCGACGTCTTTTCAGACCTATGCAGCCGCAGCCCCTGGGCTAGGTAACCTGAGCATTTCGGTGCTCCAGCATAGCTTAACTATCTAAGTGTCCAGATCCTTTTTCGTTTCAGCTCTATCTAGTCGGATTCGTCGGATAACACTAACTTTACGAAATCTAGCATCCATAGACTTTGTTCCGCATCCCGCGTGAGAGTGCACACTCTGCACCCGATCCCCCTAGGCCTCCTGCTAGTAATCTAAAGGTTCAGTAGTACAGTCCTAGCGATCCCAAAGCCTCTGAGATTAGTTACTTACCTGCTAGTATTTCGCATTCCACTTTTGTAGTATATGGTTTTTCGTGCCCCTCGGGCATTTGTGTAAATTGTGCGACTTTCAGTATTTCTTTAAGAGTTTTGTTGTGTGCTTTGCACCCTGTCCTCATAAAGAGTCCAGGGTTGTTGTGTTATAAATAAATATCCTTTTATTTTCATAACAACTTGTGTGGTGTCCTTTTACTTGGTGTTCAAGGGGTAAATGTGATGGTAAAACAGCTGGCTTAACACGCCCTCTAGAGTTTAGCCTAAAGACTGCTCTTGTCCATGCTACTAGGATAGCTGGTCTATCAGGTTGACTTACAACCAATCATCAATAAGGGTTGTTTGGAATGATACATAGTGATCACTAGAATAGTGAGCACTGCATATCAGGCCAATTTCTCATATTGGTGAGCAGCGGTTGGGATTTGAGCTTGCTGTTGTTTTACCACACGTATCCTAAGAATATTATTTGAAAGATCACATAAGTACCAAGGTACATATAACTTAGCTTAGAATACTCTGAGTTCTACTGAACCAGCTGTTGTAGTTCAACAGGGCTTAGCACACCCTGACGAACAAGTTACTTACCTTCGGTAACGATATATCTGTAAGAAACAGTAGTTAGTATTAGATTCCTTACCTTAGAATATCCCCAGGCGTCAGTCTGGATCCGGAAACTTTTGCGTAGCAGTACCCCTGCGCGTCGGTAGGCGTCGTCTGCAGGCGTCCCCTGCGGCTCCGCGTCGTCGGCGTCGTGTGCCGTGATGACGTCGCTGGAGTATATAGACGCCGCCTCCGCGCGCTGACGTCAGTTCTTTGCACACAGCTTTTCCGCGCCAGAACACGCAGAGCCATGTGAGAACCAACACTGGTGCCATTTGAAAACTAGGGCCCTGAAAGGGATGTCCTTAACCCTAGGTATCAGTTCGCAGAACGGGGAGGATGGGAGGGGCGGTAAGGAATCTAATACTAACTACTGTTTCTTACAGATATATCGTTACCGAAGGTAAGTAACTTGTTCATCTGAAAGAAACAGGTTAGTATTAGATTCCTTACCTTAGAATAGATACCCCAGCAATACCAACCCCGGTGGTGGGTCTGCGAACCAATACAACCTACACCAGAAAGTCCTGGAGGACCGAACGGCCAAAGAAGCCATCCCTCCGGACTTGACTGTCCAGGCAGTAGTGCCTCGCAAAGGTGTGCAGCGAGGCCCACGTGGCCGCCTGGCAAATGTCCTGCAAGGGGACTCCCCGGCCCAGGGCAGTAGTAGCCGCCGTGGCCCGAGTGGAATGGGCCCTCAGCCCAACAGGAGGCTCCTTCCGAGCCAAAGAGTAGCATGCTTTGATGCACAGGACGACCCACCGAGAGATGGTCCGTTTCTGTACCGCCCTTCCCTTCTTCTCACCCACGTAGCCAACAAACAGTTGGTCATCCACCCGGAACTGGCGTGTGCGATCCATATAGAATGAAAGCGCACGTTTTGGGTCCAGACGATGGAGCCGCTCTTCATCCTTTGAAGGATGCGGAGGCGGGAAGAAGGAGGGCAAGGTGATGGACTGCCCAATGTGAAAAGCAGAGACTACCTTGGGCAGGAAAGAAGGTCTAGTCCGAAGAACCACCTTATCAGGATGAACAGACAAGAAAGGAGGTTGAATAGAAAGAGCCTGGAGCTCACTCACTCTCCTGGCAGAGGTGATGGCTACCAGGAAGGCCGTCTTTAAGGTGAGAAGACGGAGAGGACAGGAATGAAGGGGCTCAAAGGGAGCGCACATCAGGAAAGTCAAAACCAAGTTCAAGTCCCACTGAGGCATCACGAACGGAGTTGGAGGATACATGTGCGTGATGCCCTTCAAGAATCTTAACACAATAGGGGACTTGAACAAAGATGGCTGATCAGGTAGCCTCAAGAAGGCGGAAAGGGCAGAAAGATAGCCCTTGATAGTGCCCAGAGCAGAGCCCTGCTGGGCAAGGGAAAGGAGGAAGAGGAGAACCTCAGACAGAGGGGCAGAAAGGGGATCCACAGCCTTTGCTGTGCACCATGCCACAAATCTGTTCCACCGGCAGGCGTATACCGACTTTGTGGAGGGACGCCTGGCTGCCAGAATAACATCACAGACTTCAGGAGGCAAGTCAAATGGCCTCAACTGTCGCCGCTCAATCTCCACGCATGGAGGTGGAGACTGGACAGGTTCGGGTGGAGGACCGTCCCCTGCTGCTGCGACAGAAGGTCCTCCTGAAGGGGCAGGCGGATCGAGGGACCGACTGTCATGCTGAGTAGCTCGGGATACCAGTACCTTCGAGCCCAGTCCGGAGCCACAAGGATAACTTGGGCCCGGTCGCGCCTGATCTTCTTCAGCACTCTGGGCAGAAGTGGTATAGGCGGAAAGGCGTACAACAGACCGCAACTCCACTCGCGCCGAAAGGCGTCGCCGAGCGAGTGCCGTCTTGGAAACTCCAACGCGCAGAACTGATGACATTGCGCGTTCTCTTCTGTGGCGAATAGATCTAACCAAGGCTCTCCCCATTGCTGAAAGAGGCCTCTCGCCACATCCGAGTTCAGACGCCATTCGTGATCCACCGAGCACCGACGGCTGAGTTCGTCCGCCCTGGCGTTCAGAGAACCTGCCAGGTGTTGAACCGCCAGAGTCACGCCCTGACGTTCCAGCCATTGCCAGAGGCGCAGAGCCTCCTGGCAAAGGGTCCACGACCCCACACCGCCCTGTTTGTTGCAGTACCACATGGCGGTGGTGTTGTCCGTGAACACCTGCACCACACTCCCGTTGACAAAGGGGAGGAATGCCTTCAGTGCTAGGCGAATCGCCCGCAGCTCCAACATGTTGATATGGCGCCGGGATTCCGCCGGAGACCAGAGGCCTCTGATCTCCGCCTCTCCCAAGTGGCCACCCCAGCCTTGGAGGGACGCGTCCGTCACAACCACGTGCTCCGGTTGGGGAAGGGAGAGGGATCTGCCCCTGACCCAATCGCGGTCCGTAAGCCACCACTGCAACTGTCTCGCAGTGCCCTCCGAGATCAGGACATGGTCGGATAGGTTGCCCTGATGCTGGGCCCACTGAAACTTCAGGTCCCACTGCAGAGCCCGCATCCGCCACCTGGCGTGATGCACCAGAAGGATGCAGGAGGCCATCAGCCCCAGAAGCCGCAGCGTCAACCTGACCGAAACCCGGGATAACGGCTGAAAGATGGGAATCAGAGCCTGAATATCCCGGACCCGCCGTTCCGGAGGATAAACCCGAAACTGCGCCGAGTCGAGAACTGCTCCGATGAAAAGGAGCTTTTGAGAGGGACACAGGTGTGATTTCGGCACATTGATGGAAAACCCCAGCTCGTGCAGGAGGTCTGCCGTCATCTGAAGGTGGTGGACGACTGTCTGGGGCGAGCCCGCCTTCAACAGCCAGTCGTCGAGGTAGGGGAAGACTGAAACCCCTAACCGGCGCCGATGAGCTGCGACCACCGCCATCACTTTCGTGAACACCCGTGGGGCGCTGGTAAGGCCGAATGGGAGCACGATAAACTGAAAGTGCTCGTGGCCTACCGTGAACCGCAGGTAACGCCGGTGGGCCGGCAGGACGGGGATGTGAAAATACGCATCCTGCAAGTCCAACGCTACCATCCAGTCTTGTGGGTCTAGAGCAGCCAAGACCTGAGCCAAAGTCAGCATCTTGAACTTCTCCTTCCGGAGGAAGCCGTTGACGTTCCGTAGATCCAAGATAGGACGCAGGCCTCCCTTGTCCTTCTTGGGTACCAGAAAGTAGTGGGAGTAGCAACCACACCCTACTTCTGGCCCAGGAACGCGCTCGATGGCCCCCTTGGCCAAGAGGGCCGTAACTTCCTCCTGCAGAAGTGCCAAGTGGTCCCCCGACACACGGCGGTTCTGCGGTGGCATGGCTGGAGGAGTGGACTCGAAGGGGAGGGCATAGCCCCTTCGGACAAGCTGCAGCACCCACCTGTCCGACGTTATCGCGCGCCAGCGGGAGTGGTGATGGCGAACCCTGCCACCCACTGGCGTCACGTGAGCCCGAAAGCTCGGACTAGGAAGGCTTGGATGCAGCAGCGGAGGGGGGCGTGGACTGACCACGACGCTGGCCTCTACCGCCACCACGGCGGAAACCACGGGCGCCACCGCGCTGGGGAGCGCTCTGCGTCGCGTGGCTGGCAGCACGTGTGGGACCTCCCCTCCCTTGGCCACGAAAGGGCCGAAACGAACCCGTCTGCTGGCGCTGGGTCGAGAGACCCAAGGACTTGGTCGTGACCCTAGAGTCCTTGAAGCGCTCCAGCGCGTGGTCCGCTTTGTCACCAAACAGGAGACTGCCATCAAATGGCATGTCCATGAGCGTATTTTGGACGTCTGGCGAGAAGTTTCTCAGCCAGGCATGGCGACGAATCGCCACCGTAGTGGACATGGCCCGTCCCAGTGAGTCTGTTGTGTCCAGACCACAACGGATCGAGTACCGCGCCGCATCCCGGCCTTCAACCAAGGCCCGGGTGAGCTTGTCCCGCACTTCCTGGGGGCATTGCGGCAAACACTCTTCGACCGTATCCCACAGGGAGTGGGTGTAGCGACCCAAGAGGCACGCGGTGTTACAAGACCGCAGCCCAGCGCTCAAAGAGGAAAACACTTTTTTACCAAATTGGTCGTACCTCTTCGATTCCCGATCGGGCGGAGCCGACGGGAATGCGGACTGTGAAGTGGAGGCCTGGATCACCAGACTCTCCGGGGAGGGATGGGTGGATAGGAAGGCAGGGTCGTCCGAGCATGGACGGTGGCGCCTGGCAACGTTCCGGTCAACCGGCGCACCAGAAGCGGGCCTGGACCAGGTGCCCAGAAGGACATCCGTCAGGGCCTCATTAAACGGCAGCAGAGGCTCCTGGGGGCATGACTGCGGTTTAAACACTTCCGTCAGAATATTCGGCTTGACCTTCGCGACGGGGAGCTCAAGGTGTAAGGCCTTGGCAGCCCTCATCAGGACCACCGAATAGGCAGCACCTGCCTCAGACGCCACAGGGGACGGAGAGACAAACCCAGGGTTGGGCGACTCGTCCAGGCCACTGGCATCACCCAGATCACCTACCCAGTCCACATCGTACTGGCAGGCACGGGATAGAGGGTCCTCAGACCCCTCCCAACCCTCTCCATACTCCTCCTCGTCATACCCATATTCTGGGTCGACGATATAGACATCGGGGTCAACGGGCCCCATCGGCGTCGGATCCGGCGCCGATCGACGCCGGTCCGGCTCCGCGTCCGGAGTCGGGGAGGAAAGGGGGGTGGCGGCGTCGGCGCAGGTGACCCGACGCCGGCCGGAGCCGACGGCGGAGTCGCTGCACCACGCGGGGGCGGTACCACGGGCTGTCCCACAGGAACCGACGCCGGAGAGGCCGGGAGACCAGCCGGCGACGAACCAGAGGGAACCAGCGGCGCCGGGGCCGGAGCCACCGGCGGCGCCGGGGCAGGAGCACCCGAACCGCTCGGGCCCCCAGACGGGACCGACGGGCCCGCAGGCGCCGAAGGCCCCGCCGGAGAAGACCTCGCCCTCATAGCAATGAGGAAGGCCTCGATCTCCTCACGCGACGCGCCTTCCCCAGGGACCGACAGGTGTGGGGCAGACGGCGTCGGCGACCCATGCGGGACCGCGGGGGTGGGGTCACCCGAGCCCCCGGCCGCAGCACGCGGGCGTCGGGGGGAGTCGGGGGTGCGATGGCGACGCCCCGACTTCTTGTGCTTACCTGACGAGCCGGAGGAATGGTGGCGACTCCCGGAGCGCCCATGGCGGCTCCGCGATCGTTCCCTCGACCTCCGACCGGACCGGGACCGCTCTCGACGCGGGGCCGACACCCGGAGCTCGAGAAGCTTGCGGGACCGCTCCCGCCTAGCTTTTCCAGTCAAGGCCCGACAGTCGACGCAGGACTCCACGTCGTGGTCCGTGCCCAGACACCGGAGGCAGAGTCGATGGTGGTCGGTGACCGACATCATGCGGTCGCACTCATCGCAGCTCTTAAACCCAGGCATCCTACCGGCACCGTAGAAGATTAAGTTTTATAAACACTTGGTCAAAAGACCGGAGTACTGCTCTTCGGATCTGCGCTAACTGGCGCGGAAAAAAGAAGAACTGACGTCAGCGCGCGGAGGCGGCGTCTATATACTCCAGCAACGTCATCACGGCGCACGACGCCGACGACGCGGAGCCGCAGGGGACGCCTGCAGACGACGCCTACCGACGCGCAGGGGTACTGCTACGCAAAAGTTTCCGGATCCAGACTGACGCCTGGGGATATTCTAAGGTAAGGAATCTAATACTAACCTGTTTCTTTCAGATTACAACTCTTAGCAAGGGATCAGTAGGCAAACAAATAGTGTAGGTAAGTGCACCACTTACACCTCACTAGAAAAGCATGTCTACCCATGGAGAGTCTTCAGAGACTCCCCTAGTGGCTAGTGACCCTCCACAGGTCATCTCAAGATATGCAGCTCTCAGTTTCCAGGAGATGAGACAAGTGTGTACCTCCAGGAAACTGAAACAGGGGTCTAACCCCACCATTCCCTTTCTGATAGGTCTCTTAGAGACACATGATGCTAGGAAAGCTTCTCATGCAGATGGGAATATGCCAGCCTTAGAGGGTACCCTTGGTGATCCAGACCTCCTTGACACTGACAAAGCAGTTGAGGAGGAGGAAGAAGAGGAACTCTCTGGGGATGAGGCAGACAACAGGCCTGAACTAGTCAGCAGACTCACTAGGGCCAACTTAGACCTACTTAGGGAAGGATCTGGGGGACCCCCAGTACTGACCCTAATGAGGCCTAACCTACCTTGGAGTTAGGAGAGATAGATCTCCTTCTAGGGACTCCAATAGATCTCTGCACTCTAATGCCTCTTCTCAGAGGAGAAGGATTTCTCCCCAGAGGAGATTGACTTCCCCTCAGAGAAGAGAACATGAAGCAAGGATGAAACAGGCTAATCTAAGGATTGAAAGGGAAGAACTTGCCCTGGCCAAAGAGAAGCTTGCCTTTGCTAGAGAGCAGCAGATGAGTGGGGTAGTCCCCACTGGTGGCAGAAATCTCCCTAGAGATAAAGAAAGGAGTTTAGACACTAAACACCTGAGTAAGATAGTGCCCCCCTTTAAACAAGGGGATGACATCCACAAATGGATGGCTGCTTTGGAGAGGGCCTGCACTGTCCAGTGCATCCCCCAAAGTCAGTGGGCAGCTATACTCTGGCTCTCCTTTGAAGGCAAAGGTAGAGATAAGCTCCTCACTACTAGAGTTGAGGATGCTAACAATTACCAAGTCCTGAAAAATACACTGGTTGATGGGTTTGGCTTAACCACTGAGCAGTGCAGGTTGCTGTTCAGGGATACCCAGAAAATTCAGTCTCAGGATTGGTCTGACTTTGTGGATTGTGCCACTAAGGCTTTGGAAGGCTGGTTGCTGGGCAGTAAGGTTACTGATTATACAGGGTTGTACAATCTGATCATGAGAGAGCAGATTTTAAATAACTGTCAGAACCAGTTGTTGCATCAGCACCTTGTTGACTCAGATCTGACCTCTCCCCAAGAATTGGGAAAGAAGGCAGACAGATGGGTCAGAACAAGGGTCAAGCAGAACCAGACTCAGAACCAGGGTGGTCAGAAGAAAGCAGACCAAAAGGGTAGTAACAAGAGTGAACAAAATGCCAAGAAGTCTTCAACAGGTCCCCAACAAACCAAAGAGGGTGGGGGTCAGTCTTCACAGCAGAAAAAGAAGACTCAAGAAGGCCAGTCAAAAAGGTGGTGCCAATACTGTAAAAGTAAGTCTCACTGGTTTAGTGAGTGCACCAAGAGAGGAGGGCAAACTCCTACCACTACAGCCCCTAAGGCAACTGCACCCCCTAGTACAGTCAGTAGTGGTAGTGCACCTCCCAAGGGAATAGTTGGGTTAACCTTGGGAACTGAGGGGTCTGACAACTTAGTTGGCACACTCACTCAGGCTGTCCTTGTCTGTACAGGGGATGTGGATATATCCTCTGATGCCAGTCCCAATACTTTGGGCAAATACAGACAGACACCTTTAATTAATGGAAAAATGGCTCAGGCCTACAGGGACACTTGTGCCAGTGTCACAATGGTGACACCTAACTTTGTGGACCCTGGACAGATCATCCTAGGTCCGGAGTACCTAGTGACCAATGCCAGCAATGTCACTACCCACCATAGTATGGCAATTGTTGATTTCTCCTGGGGAGGGGTAAGTGGCCAAAAGAAAGTTGTGGTTAGTTCAGACCTCCCAGTTGAATGTTTGTTGGGCAATGATTTGGAGACATCCCTATGGTCAGAAGTGGAGCAGAGGACTCACATGGAAATGTTAGGCTTGCCAGCACATGTGCTTGCTGTGACTAGGTCACAGGCCAAGAGATGCCCCACTGAACAGGTGCTGGATCCTGGAACAATGGACCAGACACCTCCCAAGAAGAGGAGCAGTAGGGTTAAGGCATTGCCTTCCCCCTTGCCCCAGGTTGTGGATCAAGTCTCTGAGGAGGCTGATCTCAAAGAACTGAGGGAAACTGAGCCTAAAGAGCTTGAACCTGATCAGGTTTAGTTTCTGGGCTCAGGGGGACCCTCCAGGGAAGACCTGGGGAAGGCACAGTTAGACTGCCCCTCCCCATAACCCCTCAGACAGCAAGCTGCTGCTGAGGCTGCAGGGAATGCCACAGGTACCCACAAGGTATACTGGGATGATGGACTCCTGTACTCTGAGTCAAGAGACCCCAAGCATGGTGCAACCAGGAGGCTGGTCATCCCCTTGTCTCAGAGAGGTTTCCTTCTTACCTTGGCCCATGAAATTCCCCTTGCAGGTCACTTAGGCAAGAACAAGACGTGGGACAGGCTTGTCACACACTTTCACTGGCCTCACATGAGTGAAGATACCAAGGAGTTTTGTCGCTCCTGTGTCACTTGCCAAGCCAGTGGCAAGTCAGGTGGCACAACAAAGGCCCCCCTTATACCACTACCTGTGGTGGGGGTACCCTTTGAGAGAGTGGGGATTGACATTGTTGGTCCAATGGAACCCCAGACAGCATCAGGGCACAAGTTTATACTGGTGGTAGTGGATCATGCCACCAGGTATCCGGAAGCTATACCCCTTAGGACCACTACAGCACCTGTTGTGGCAAGAGCCCTAATTGGAGTGTTCTCCAGAGTGGGCTTCCCTAAGGAGGTCGTCTCTGACAGAGGTGCAAACTTCATGTCAGGATATCTGACTGCAATGTGGAAGGAATGTGGTGTCAACTACAAGTTCACCACACCCTATCACCCACAGTGCAATGGGCTTGTTGAGAGATTCAACAGGACCCTCAAAGGGATGATTCATGGACTACCAGAACCACTCAGGCGGAGATGGGATGTCCTGATACCCTGCCTCTTGTTTGCTTACAGAGAGGTCCCACAGAAGGGGGTTGGCTACAGCCCTTTTGAACTTCTGTTTGGGCATCCTGTAAGAGGACCCCTTTGTTTGGTAAAGGAAGGATGGGAGAGACCTCTCAAAAAGCCTGGAACAAACATTGTGGACTATGTACTTGGTCTCCGCTCCAGGATGGCTGAGTATATGGAAAAGGCATCTAAAAACCTTGAGGCCAGCCAAGAACTGCAAAAAGCTTGGCATGACCAAAAGGCTGTCCTGACTGTGTACAAGCCTGGACAGAAGGTGTGGGTTCTGGAGCCAGTGGCCCCAGCAGCACTCAAAGACAAATGGTCTGGGCCCCACACAATCATTGAGCAAAAGGGAGAGGTCACCTACCTGGTGGACCTTGGAACTCCCAGGAGCCCCCTCAGGGTGCTCCATGTAAACAGGCTCAAGGCATATGTCAACAGGAAGGACATGGGCTTGCTCATGGCCACAGATGAGGGACAGGAGGAAGAGAGTGACCCTCTCCCAGACCTGCTCACTCAGAATCCTGATGATGGATCAGTAGATGGTGTTGTCTTTTGTGGCAGCCTCTCTGAACATCAGCAACAGGATTGTAGACAGGTTCTGCAATCCTTTAGACATATGTTCTCTCTGACACCCAGTCAAACTAATTGGTGTACCCATGAGGTTGACACTGGAGACAGTCTGCCTGTCGAACAAGTTACTTACCTTCGGTAACGATATATCTGTAAGAAACAGTAGTTAGTATTAGATTCCTTACCTTAGAATATCCCCAGGCGTCAGTCTGGATCCGGAAACTTTTGCGTAGCAGTACCCCTGCGCGTCGGTAGGCGTCGTCTGCAGGCGTCCCCTGCGGCTCCGCGTCGTCGGCGTCGTGCGCCGTGATGACGTCGCTGGAGTATATAGACGCCGCCTCCGCGCGCTGACGTCAGTTCTTTGCACACAGCTTTTCCGCGCCAGAACACGCAGAGCCATGTGAGAACCAACACTGGTGCCATTTGAAACTAGGGCCCTGAAAGGGATGTCCTTAACCCTAGGTATCAGTTCGCAGAACGGGGAGGATGGGCGGGGCGGTAAGGAATCTAATACTAACTACTGTTTCTTACAGATATATCGTTACCGAAGGTAAGTAACTTGTTCATCTGAAAGAAACAGGTTAGTATTAGATTCCTTACCTTAGAATAGATACCCCAGCAATACCAACCCCGGTGGTGGGTCTGCGAACCAATACAACCTACACCAGAAAGTCCTGGAGGACCGAACGGCCAAAGAAGCCATCCCTCCGGACTTGACTGTCCAGGCAGTAGTGCCTCGCAAAGGTGTGCAGCGAGGCCCACGTGGCCGCCTGGCAAATGTCCTGCAAAGGGACTCCCCGGCCCAGGGCAGTAGTAGCCGCCGTGGCCCGAGTGGAATGGGCCCTCAGCCCAACAGGAGGCTCCTTCCGAGCCAAAGAGTAGCATGCTTTGATGCACAGGACGACCCACCGAGAGATGGTCCGTTTCTGTACCGCCCTTCCCTTCTTCTCACCCACGTAGCCAACAAACAGTTGGTCATCCACCCGGAACTGGCGTGTGCGATCCATATAGAATGAAAGCGCACGTTTTGGGTCCAGACGATGGAGCCGCTCTTCATCCTTTGAAGGATGCGGAGGCGGGAAGAAAGAGGGCAAGGTGATGGACTGCCCAATGTGAAAAGCAGAGACTACCTTGGGCAGGAAAGAAGGTCTAGTCCGAAGAACCACCTTATCAGGATGAACAAACAAGAAAGGAGGTTGAATAGAAAGAGCCTGGAGCTCACTCACTCTCCTGGCAGAGGTGATGGCTACCAGGAAGGCCGTCTTTAAGGTGAGAAGACGGAGAGGACAGGAATGAAGGGGCTCAAAGGGAGCGCACATCAGGAAAGTCAAAACCAGGTTCAAGTCCCACTGAGGCATCACGAACGGAGTTGGAGGATACATGTGCGTGATGCCCTTCAAGAATCTCAACACAATAGGGGACTTGAACAAAGATGGCTGATCAGGTAGCCTCAAGAAGGCGGAAAGGGCAGAAAGATAGCCCTTGATAGTGCCCAGAGCAGAGCCCTGCTGGGCAAGGGAAAGGAGGAAGAGGAGAACCTCAGACAGAGGGGCAGAAAGGGGATCCACAGCCTTCGCTGTGCACCATGCCACAAATCTGTTCCACCGGCAGGCGTATACCGACTTTGTGGAGGGACGCCTGGCTGCCAGAATGACATCACAGACTTCAGGAGGCAAGTCAAATGGCCTCAACTGTCGCCGCTCAATCTCCACGCATGGAGGTGGAGACTGGACAGGTTCGGGTGGAGGACCGTCCCCTGCTGCTGCGACAGAAGGTCCTCCTGAAGGGGCAGGCGGATCGAGGGACCGACTGTCATGCTGAGTAGCTCGGGATACCAGTACCTTCGAGCCCAGTCCGGAGCCACAAGGATAACTTGGGCCCGGTCGCGCCTGATCTTCTTCAGCACTCTGGGCAGAAGTGGTATAGGCGGAAAGGCGTACAACAGACCGCAACTCCACTCGCGCCGAAAGGCGTCGCCGAGCGAGTGCCGTCTTGGAAACTCCAACGCGCAGAACTGATGACATTGCGCGTTCTCTTCTGTGGCGAATAGATCTAACCAAGGCTCTCCCCATTGCTGAAAGAGGCCTCTCGCCACATCCGAGTTCAGACGCCATTCGTGATCCACCGAGCACCGACGGCTGAGTTCGTCCGCCCTGGCGTTCAGAGAACCTGCCAGGTGTTGAACCGTCAGAGTCACGCCCTGACGTTCCAGCCATTGCCAGAGGCGCAGAGCCTCTTGGCAAAGGGTCCACGACCCCACACCGCCCTGTTTGTTGCAGTACCACATGGCGGTGGTGTTGTCCGTGAACACCTGCACTACACTCCCGTTGACAAAGGGGAGGAATGCCTTCAGTGCTAGGCGAATCGCCCGCAGCTCCAACATGTTGATATGGAGCCGGGACTCCGCCGGAGACCAGAGGCCTCTGATCTCCGCCTCTCCCAAGTGGCCACCCCAGCCTTGGAGGGACGCGTCCGTCACAACCACGTGCTCCGGTTGGGGAAGGGAGAGGGATCTGCCCCTGACCCAATCGCGGTCCGTAAGCCACCACTGCAACTGTCTCGCAGTGCCCTCCGAGATCAGGACATGGTCGGATAGGTTGCCCTGATGCTGGGCCCACTGAAACTTCAGGTCCCACTGCAGAGCCCGCATCCGCCATCTGGCGTGATGCACCAGAAGGATGCAGGAGGCCATCAGCCCCAGAAGCCGCAGCGTCAACCTGACCGAAACCCGGGATAACGGCTGAAAGATGGGAATCAGAGCCTGAATATCCCGGACCCGCCGTTCCGGAGGATAAACCCGAAACTGCGCCGAGTCGAGAACCGCTCCGATGAAAAGGAGCTTTTGAGAGGGACACAGGTGTGATTTCGGCACATTGATGAAAAACCCCAGCTCGTGCAGGAGGTCTGCCGTCATCTGAAGGTGGTGGACGACTGTCTGGGGCGAGCCCGCCTTCAACAGCCAGTCGTCGAGGTAGGGGAAGACTGAAACCCCTAACCGGCGCAGATGAGCTGCGACCACCGCCATCACTTTCGTGAACACCCGTGGGGCGCTGGTAAGGCCGAATGGGAGCACGATAAACTGAAAGTGCTCGTGGCCTACCGTGAACCGCAGGTAACGCCGGTGGGCCGGCAGGACGGGGATGTGAAAATACGCATCCTGCAAGTCCAACGCTACCATCCAGTCTTGTGGGTCTAGAGCAGCCAAGACCTGAGCCAAAGTCAACATCTTGAACTTCTCCTTCCGGAGGAAGCCGTTGACGTTCCGTAGATCCAAGATAGGACGCAGGCCTCCCTTGTCCTTCTTGGGTACCAGAAAGTAGTGGGAGTAGCAACCACACCCTACTTCTGGCCCAGGAACGCGCTCGATGGCCCCCTTGGCCAAGAGGGCCGTAACTTCCTCCTGCAGAAGTGTCAAGTGGTCCCCCGACACACGGTGGTTCTGCGGTGGCATGGCTGGAGGAGTGGACTCGAAGGGGAGGGCATAGCCCCTTCGGACAAGCTGCAGCACCCACCTGTCCGATGTTATCGCGCGCCAGCGGGAGTGGTGATGGCGAACCCTGCCACCCACTGGCGTCACGTGAGCCCGAAAGCTCGGACTAGGAAGGCTTGGATGCCGCAGCGGAGGGAGGCGTGGACTGACCACGACGCTGGCCTCTACCGCCACCACGGCGGAAACCACGGGCGCCACCGCGCTGGGGAGCGCTCTGCGCCGCGTGGCTGGCAGCACGTGTGGGACCTCCCCTCCCTTGGCCACGAAAGGGCCGAAACGAACCCGTCTGCTGGCGCTGGGTCGAGAGACCCAAGGACTTGGCCGTGACCCTGGAGTCCTTGAAGCGCTCCAGCGCGTGGTCCGCTTTGTCACCAAATAGGCGACTGCCATCAAATGGCATGTCCATAAGTGTATTTTGGACGTCTGGTGAGAAGTTGGCAGATCTCAGCCAGGCATGGCGACGAATCGCCACCGTAGTGGACATGGCCCGTCCCAGTGAGTCTGTGGTGTCCAGACCACAACGGATCGAGTACCGCGCCGCATCCCGGCCTTCAACCAAGGCCCGGGTGAGCTTGTCCCGCACTTCCTGGGGGCATTGCGGCAAACACTCCTCGACCGTATCCCACAGGGAGTGGGTGTAGCGGCCCAAGAGGCACGCGGTGTTACAAGACCGCAGTCCAGCGCTCAAAGAGGAAAACACTTTTTTACCAAATTGGTCGTACCTCTTTGATTCCCGGTCGGGCGGAGCCGACGGAAATGCGGACTGTGAAGTGGAGGCCTGGATCACCAGACTCTCCGGGGAGGGATGGGTGGACAGGAAGGCAGGGTCGTCCGAGCATGGACGGTGACGCCTGGCAACGTTCCGGTCAACCGGCGCACCAGAAGCGGGCCTAGACCAGGTGCCCAGAAGGACATCCGTCAGGGCCTCATTAAACGGCAGCAGAGGCTCCTGGGGGCATGACTGCGGTTTAAAAACTTCCGTCAGAATATTCGGTTTGACCTTCGCGACGGGGAGCTCAAGGTGTAAGGCCTTGGCAGCCCTCATCAGGACCACCGAATAGGCAGCACCTGCCTCGGACGCCACAGGGGACGGAGAGACAAACCCAGGGTTGGGCGACTCGTCCAGGCCACTGGCATCACCCAGATCACCTACCCAGTCCACATCATACTGGCAGGCACGGGATAGAGGGTCCTCAGACCCCTCCCAACCCTCTCCATACTCCTCCTCATCATACCCATATTCTGGATCGACGATATAGACATCGGGGTCAACGGGCCCCATCGGCGTCGGATCCGGCGTCGGCCGACGCCGGTCCGGCTCCGAGTCCGGAGTCGGGGAGGAAAGGGGGGTGGCGCCGCGCGGCGTCGGTGCCGGGGACCCGACGCCGGCCGGAGCCGACGGCGGAGTCGCTGCACCACGCGGGGGCGGTACCATGGGTTGGCCCACAGGAACCGACGCCGGAGAGGCCGGGAGACCAGCCGGCGACGAACCAGAGGGAACCAGCGGCGCCGGGGCCGGAGCCACCGGCGGCGCCGGGGCAGGAGCACCCGAACCGCTCGGGCCCCCAGACGGGACCGACGGGCCCGCAGGCGCCGAAGGCCCCGCCGGAGAAGACCTCGCCCTCATAGCAATGAGGAAGGCCTCGATCTCCTCACGCGACGCGCCTTCCCCAGGGACCGACAGGTGTGGGGTAGACGGCGTCGGCGACCCATGCGGGACCGCGGGGTGGGGTCACCCGAGCCCCCGGCCGCAGCACGCGGGCGTCGGGGGGAGTCGGGGGTGCGATGGCGACGCCCCGACTTCTTGTGCTTACCTGACGAGCCGGAGGAATGGTGGCGACTCCCGGAGCGCCCATGGCGGCTCCGCGACCGTTCCCTCGACCGCTCCCTCGACCTCCGACCGGACCGGGACCGCTCTCGACGCGGGGCCGACACCCGGAGCTCGAGAAGCTTGCGGGACCGCTCCCGCCTAGCTTTTCCAGTCAAGGCCCGACAGTCGACGCAGGACTCCACGTCGTGGTCCGCGCCCAGACACCGGAGGCAGAGTCGATGGTGGTCGGTGACCGACATCAGGCGGTCGCACTCGTCACAACTCTTGAAACCGGGCATCCTACCGGCACCGTAAAGATCAATTAGTTAACAAAAAACTTGGTCAAAAGACCGGAGTACTGCTCTTCGGATCTGCGCTAACTGGCGCGGAAAAAAGAAGAACTGACGTCAGCGCGCGGAGGCGGCGTCTATATACTCCAGCGACGTCATCACGGCGCACGACGCCGACGACGCGGAGCCGCAGGGGACGCCTGCAGACGACGCCTACCGACGCGCAGGGGTACTGCTACGCAAAAGTTTCCGGATCCAGACTGACGCCTGGGGATATTCTAAGGTAAGGAATCTAATACTAACCTGTTTCTTTCAGATAAGAGTAAAATCTACAGACAGCCTGATCATGTCAGAGACTGCATCAAGACAGAAGTGCAGAAAATGTTGGAGCTGGGAGTCATTGAGCCCTCAGATAGCCCTTGGGCTAGCCCAGTAGTTCTAGTGCCAAAGCCTCACACCCAGGGTGGTAAGAAAGAGATGAGGTTTTCCGTAGACTACAGAGGCCTCAATGCAGTCACTAAGACTGATGCCCACCCAATACCAAGAGCAGATGAACTTATAGATAGATTGGCTTCTGCCAACTACTTAAGTACATTTGACCTGACAGCTGGGTATTGGCAAATCAGGTTAGCTGAGGAGGCCAAACCCGGGACAGCATTTTCTACCCCTGGTGGGCATGATCAGTTTGTGGTAATGCCCTTTGGTTTGAAAAATGCACCTGCCACCTTCCAAAGGCTGGTGAATCAAGTTCTCACTGGGTTGGATGACTTCAGTGCAGCCTATCTTGACGATATAGCTGTCTTTAGCTCCACCTGGGAGGATCACCTGGTCCACCTGAGGAAAGTGTTAGAGGCACTGCAAAAGGCAGGTCTCACTATCAAGGCCACCAAGTGCCAGATAGGGCAGACTCAGGTTGTATACCTGGGCCACCTTGTAGGTGGAGGCCAGGTTCAGCCATTGGAGAGCAAGATACAGACCATCCAGGACTGGGCTCCTCCAACCACCCAGACTCAGGTTCGAGCTTTCTTGGGCCTGACTGGTTACTATAGAAAATTTGTCAAGAATTATGGGTCCATTGTGACTCCACTTAATGACCTGACAAGTAAGAAGATGCCAAAGAAAGTTCAGTGGACAGCAAGCTGTCAGAAAGCATTCAATGACCTAAAGCAGGCCATGTGCACAGCACCTATCCTAAAGAGTCCAGACTACTCCAAAACATTCATTGGCCAAACAGATGCTTCTGAGTTGGGTGTGGGAGCTGTTCTATCTCAGCTGAATTTTGATGGTAACGACCAGCCCATTGCTCTTATTAGAAGAAGGCTGATTGGTCAGCTATTGAGAGGGAGGCCTTTGCTGTGGTTTGGGCCCTGAAGAAGTTGAGGTCATACTTGTTTGGCACTCACTTCAAGATTCAGACGGACCATAAGCCCCTCTTGTGGCTAAATCAGATGAAGGGTGAAAACCCCAAACTACTTAGGTGGTCCATTTCCCTACAGGGGATGGATTTTACAGTGGAGCATAGACCTGGTACTGATCATGGCAATGCTGATGGGCTCTCCAGGTATTTCCACTTAGAGCAAGAAGACTCACCTGGTCAAGGTTAGCTTATTGTCCCAAAGTTTGGGGGGGGGGGTCATGTAGGAGAGTAGGGTCTGCAATCCTATGATCACCCAGATTTTTGCTTTTTGCTTCACTGGTTTACGACTTTCCCTGGCTGTGGGCCTGCTAATCAGACCCACAGCCTAGCTGTTCTCTCTATTCCAAATTGTACCCAGGTACTGAATTGGCACTGGGCCCTCTCTTGTGTCCCTGTAACCAGGGCAGAGGTGTACCCAGAGGTCTCCCAGGGGCTGCAGCATGTATTATGCCACCCCTGGGCTGACTAACTAAAACAGACACAACTGGCTGCTTGACAGCTGGGGCAAGGTGGTGTACACACCCTTTGCTTTAGATATAGTATTCCTATGTCTAACCCTAAAATGGACACATATATTCCTATCAGTCACTCCTATGGCAGGCCTTATCAATCCTGAAGGCAGAGTGCTTGGAATAATGTGAAATGGTGCTCTGGCATGAGCTGAGCCCGTTTGCAGCTTGCGGAACCAAGTCCTAATAGCTGTTCCATGATAACGCTATACCATATACTCTTAAGTGCATTATGTACCTCGCGGTCAAATGCTAACTTTGGTATAACATTATCAAAACATGTCGAGTAAGGTGTCATACGAATTGGAATACTAACCCCTCGCCAATTCTGGCGACGGGGTTAGCATTCCACCCTTCTAGAGGGACACGACATGTATGTAACTGTGAACCCCGGTTAAAGTTAACTCAAGCCTCAGCTCCACAAAATGGATGCTGCCACCGAGACACAAGTCTGCCCTC